>NC_054402.1:6715863-7368958 GCF_017976425.1 Toxotes jaculatrix
GGCTTTTACGCGAGAAAACATTTGCTTTATACGCGTTATTTCTCTGACTAACATTAAACTTAAATGAAAGTTGCTGACATAAGTCAGAGAAGTGCTATATGTTATGCAGTTTGATGTTATGAAACGGGTCAACACAGTCTTGCTGTCCTGTTTGTTGACGGATGTTTGAGCATGACTGTGTTTCTCCTCTGTGATGCTGCCACCTTCTGTCGTGGAGTGGAAGTAACACGGAGCTGGTGTCGTGGTGGTTTACTACCACCTACTGATTTGGAGAGAAAGCTGCAGAAGCACATTCATGCATGCAAACATACATGAATCTAATAATTGATGGGTGATTCAGGTTTCTCCTCACCCTGTGTTCTTTTTTTTAAAAATATCTTTTCTCTGTGATTATTATAAATAAATTACCATCTAAAGGCTGTGGAATTCAGTTATTCTTTGGAAATCACTGAAATATGTTTTTGAAATGTTAAGGGATAGGCAAACAACATATCTGAATAAAACCAAATCAACCCCCGCCCCCCCATTATTTACATATTTTATATAATGTGTAATATACATACTATAGAATACAGATTTTTTTAAGTGAGCAAAACACGTGGTATTATTATTAGTATTACTAGTCATAAAAAGCCCTTTTACAATGAGCTTTTTGTTTATGGAAGATATCATGATGTTGCCATGTCTAATTTTTACTTTGATTCCAGTTTATCCTTTCTCTTCTACTCTAAACTGTCCATTCTGATGAAAGTTGTTCTGCATTCTGATTTTTTTTCTGTGAGGAAAGTCAGGCTGAGTGTAAACACTGTGCAAATGAGACAAATTTATTATTCATGAGGCTCCTTTCATTCTGAACTCTTTCAGATTTTTTCCTCTTGATTCGTCAGATGATCAAAGCTTTTTTTTACAGTTTGAATTTTCGGCTTTCAACCCCTGACAAATTGCTCACCCTTTGTAGTGTATTTACATGTAACTATGAGAGTAGCGGTTATTCTCTACATTCACCAGGGTTTCTCTCTGATGTTTGTCTGTACCCTGACCATCTTTATCCACTCCTCCTCTGTCTTCCTCTGCAGCTGTCACTGTCAGCTATGCCCCTGTTAAGCTGAAGTGTGCTGTGGCCGCGGTGGTTATTCACACTGACAGAGGATCATTTATGGTGTCATAGTGAAATCATGTCAGACTCAGAGCCTGAGAGATTTTCACCACCATGTGTTACAGTTGAAAGTAACAGAGGACTCGGTGGAAGGGTAAGTGATGAGATGCAGATAATTACCCAGATCACTTGTATTCCCTTGTATGTACATTTGTTTTATAATGTAGAATTTCAACATTTTGGTACTTTAGGGGATACATATTTTGTTGCTATAGTTTGAAAAACGCCCGTTTCCTTATCACTGTACTGAAATTGGTATTGTGTCTGGTTTTGCTTCTCCATCTGTGTCTGTTTTACATCGCTGGCAGGCAGCTCAAGGCACTGTCTGGCATACTGTCGGCTGTGGGGTACTCCCATGAGAGTATGTGTGTGTGTGTGTGTGTGTGTGTGTGTGTGTGTGTGTGTGTGTGTGTGTGTGTGTGTGTGTGTGTGTGTGTGTGTGTGTGTGTGTGTGTGCATAAAGAATCTAGTGGATGGGGATTAGTACAGCTCCCACTGGGGGCTAGTGTACTCACAGGCAGATAAGAAAAAAGACAAGAGAGTTGGCCCCAGGTGCAGAGGAGAAATCTCCTTATAATACAGAAAGGAGATTAGAGAGGTAAAATCAATTACTGAGCTCTGAGCCCTGTTAACAGGCATTTCAAACAGGGAGAGAGAAAGAAGGAGAGGGTTCTTGCTTTTCAGATGACAGACTCCAGTATATTGTGGCAGAAATACTGAATACCTTTGTGTAGTTGATAAAGGTTATATTAATTCTTTAACGTATAGACTTTCACTTCTGCTTTGGCTCTAAATTTCATCTAGCACGTGGGATACCATACCAGTGGTTTTGCATGTTGTATATAGCGTATATGATTAAATTAAAACATGTTTGAGTTGTATAATCCTTCACAGTGAACATCAAGTCTGCATTTATTGTTTGTCAAATTTGTATTATTGTTATGAGGTGCAGAATAGGATGAAACTAAGTGATTTAATCATTAGTGATTAATATACCAGTTCTTGTTCGTGATTTATCAATTAATCATTTTGGTCTGGTGAAAACTCTTCATGAAAATTTTCATGTAAACTGAATCACCATACTGTGTTAGACTAACACTGACAAAAAGTCAGGCAGAGCTTTACTGTGATTAAGAAGACAACTAAAGTATGTTTCAAGTGTCTGACAATCAGTTGTAGCCGGGAACAGCATTAACAATACATTCAGAAATCTAAAACTGCCAAGAATTTATTTGAAAATGGTCAAGAAAATGGAAAGAATACATGATTTGTAGTAAGAGTTAAAACCTGCAAACACATTGGCACAGTTCAATTTAATTTTTAGTGTTAGCACTGCACATAGCACGCCAAAACCACAGCTGACAGTCAGCTGTGAGGGAGCCGCAGTCTGCTTCAGGGCAGCTGTTTTTTAAGGCCCTGCAGCTCTGCGTCTCATTCCGAGCAAAGACAAAAAAAGAAGCTGACAACTGCTCAGCTTTGATCTGATTTTCTCTTCTCTCATCTGGCAAAATAAAAGCAGGCCAACTGAAGTCAGCCGCCTGAATACACGTTTTCTTCCTCTCAGCACTGTGTTGCCATAAATTGCAGTCAAATTATTTCAAGGGTCACCAAGTTGTTTCCTTGCTCAGAGCGTTGTGTTTAAGTCTATTCAACCAAAAAAGCCACATGTAGACTTAGCTTAAAAAACTTGTTGAACCATAGGTATTGTATGTCTTTGGTTCACACATGGATGGGATCAATGTTATTCTGCACGCAATGTGTGTTTAACCAAATGAATAAGCCCGTCATCTCTGAATAACCCTGTCATCCTGGCATGTATTTTCACGTTCTTGGAAAAAAACATGTTTGTTGTCTGACCCTGGTAGGGGAGTGGATGGTGTGATGTTTGCATCAGATGGATCAGATGGATTCAAACACACCTGTCATTTACACAACATCACAATCACAACATCGAGCCCACAAACCCCCCGTCCTCACCCTCCACCTCACAACTCAGAGAGGAAGGAATTCGCTCGTTGATTGCGAGTGCTGGCAGAGCGTGTTGCAGCAGGTGAAGACAGAGGTTGTTGTTGGCGTGAATTAATTTGTAGCTGCTCTCTGTGTGTGATGGTGACGGGCTGCTGCCTTGTCCCTTCGAGGCAATCCCCCGGTCACATGAAAGACCAAGCTGATTCACCCGCTCATCTGTCCCCCGTCATCCTATAATCACAGACCTGCTGGGGAGACAGGCTGTGAAATCATTGTGCAGCAGTATAATTTACCATCATTTTAGTTCATGTTTACATCTCCCCTCATTATCACTGGAAATGACATCTTCTTTTTACTCTCTAGCATCCCTCATTATTTGGGAATGCCCTGACAGCTGTTAACTGAGCTTTGGCATCTCGTGGTGTGGCTGTTGTGTGGTAAACAGTGGGCTCTGCCTGCATGTGTTGTCAGAAAGTGGTAATGTGCAAGCTAACGTAATACCAGAACTTCATAAACAGAAGCAAAGCCAAAAATATAGACTTACTGAAATGTCCTCGAAGCGTTTTTGGTTTTTTTTGTTTTTTTTTTTTACCAGAGTCTTCCTCACAATTTAACAAACTGTGTGAATAGGAATAATGCTCTTGTGGTGTTTGATCATCTGAAGTTATAAAGTTTAGTATTTTATCGGTTTTTAAACTTAAGTTTGAAAGAAGTCAGACACACTAAACTGGTGCCAAACCTGAATAATTTCACAACCTAAGAAAAACACTTAATTTGTGTTTGAGATGAATCAGTGACGCTACATTGTCAAGGTTTTGGGTACAGCAGAGAGTTTTTATGCACTGATTTTGCATGAATAACTTCCATTACTTGCAAATTAAATGTAGAGTATTTCTTCAAAATGACAGTATCTGGGGCCATTTTATCAGCAAAAGGAAGCTTGTCTTTTCCAACCAATTACCAAACCAGATTAACATCTGTTGGCTGCCAAAAGTAATAGCTCTCATGGGGTGTTTCAGGAGCAGTTGGGATTCTAATTAATTCGACAAAATGTGTGATGAAATCCATAGGGGTGTGGTCTTAAGATCCTGAATATGGAAACACTATTTAGATGATGACACCACAGTTGTTTCATTAGGATATGTGCACCATTTTTGCATTTAAACACTCCTCAGTACAGATGAAAATATGGATTAGGACATTTGTGGTTAGACTTTTCCTCAGAAGAGTTGTTCCTGGTTTACTGTTTTGTGAAATAAGCTCCTTGCCTAACCGCAGTACTACATTTTCTTATTGGTCATAGGGGAATATTTACGGAAACAAGTTTCAAACAGTGAAAGGAGCAGTTTGTTTGCGACACAACCTCCAACACAATCTGAAAACTTTGATCATAGAGGCCATTATCTTTGCACACACAGCAACACTCTGATGATTTGATCAGCTCTTCAGGTGGAGACAAAGTGAGACTCCAGAGAGAAGTGATAATACAGAACATCTGCCCATGGTCTGTGGTATGCTGGGAATCTGTAGGGGAGTTGAAAAGCAGCAGAGATATTGAGTCAGACTCTGGTATTGCTGGAATGTTTTCTAATGATGTTTACGTTTTGTATTGTACTCGTCTGTTTTCCACAGCTGGGTACTGTGCACGTTACATAAGAGTGCAGCATCCAACGGCATCAAAATCACTGGAACAGATTTTATGCTCTGACACATACAGTCCTTGGTTATTAATGCAGCATGATGTGAATGTGTTCAGTGTTACAGGAGCAGATAAAATGTAATAATTTTCCATACTGTCAGTCTTTGCTGTCTTAACAGACTCATGCTTGTTCTGTGCAGCGATAAAATGTTACATTGCTGGCAGGCAAACCTGCGACCATACAGCCACATGTTTCAGCAACGCAGCTGGCTCCAGTCTCTTCCTCTCACTTTAATCTCACCATGCCATGTGAACACCACAGGCACTTCAGAACGTCTGCCCGTCTTGACAGCCGCGTTGATACCGCTGATAAGGAGAACAGGGAGAGAAGAGACAGAAAGTGAAATGACAGTGCAGAATGTGTTTCCCCTCATACACTGTAAAACATTCTCGTAAACCATCAGCAGTTCAGTTGTTGGATTTACAGTAACTGATTTAAGTCAAATCACTGTTATTGAAACTTGTGAGTGAGATATTGAATCTCTTGTATGCTAACTTTTTGCCCAAATTTGACTGTATATATTTTTTAATGCTAATCTGTATTGGTGTGATGCATTACTCAGGCAGGATATTGCACTTTCATTAAGTTGTTAATCTTGTCAGAGAGAGAGATTTAAAAATGAGTGGTCGAAGTTGTTGCACCAGAAGCTGAAATATCTTACCTTTTGTTCCATTATATCTCAGACACATTGATATTATCTCAAACTGCCAATCCCAGTTGAGGTTGTAATGATGAATATAATGTTACCTCCATAAAGTAAGTATAAATCAAGCATATTGTCTTCAATAGATTGAAATGGACTGTAACCCAATTAGGTTTGAGAGTGAAAGATGAACTTTTCAAATGTCATCATGTGGTAAAAAAGAGATTTATGAAAAGTTCATATTCAGTAAATATAAGTCTAATTACAGCCTGAGGAGTTTGATGAGTATTTTACAGTGCATCAGATGTCTGTGTGTACTAAAACGCTGCTCTCGGGGCCTGAAATATCTTGCACAAGCTTGTGTCAGTATGTCACGTACGTTAAGCTGTCATATTTTAGAAAGTCTAAAACAGTAACAGACCAGAAGAGAATCCAAAATGGAAACAAATATGTTTAATGGTTTACAATGTTATACCAAAAAGCATATATTTCTAGCTTGTTTTGAGATTAACAGTTCATTGAAAATGTATTTTGTACCCTCAGGTGTTTCAGTTTTTTTTGTGATTGGGTCATGAACCCTGTCATTGTCAATCTGTTACACTCTTCCAGCTGAAGTGAGTGGTGAACAGACTGGGAAATTATCATTCTTATCGCACTGTAAATCAGACAAAAACAAACAGTAATATCCTCTTTCAATCACATTTTCTTCTCTCTTGAGGGATTGGCCCAGAGATTCCTCGCCTGTTGGGGATCTGCATCTGGGTCTAGGTATGCCTGCCATCTGTGGCAGTTTTCTTTGGCAGCCTGTCCACGTCCCCCAGGTCCCGTCCTGACATAGTTGTCATAGTGGTGATCTGAAGCAAGAAGCCTTGTCTTGTTTCCATTTAATCCAACACAGTTCATGTATGTTTTCATTTCAGGCACTAGAATGAGGCTGAAATAGAAATTGATCCATAATGAAGATTGTGGATCAGAAAAGAAAGAAACAAATTGTTTTCGTAAAGGAAATACATGATATAAAGTCATGTGATGATACTGTGGGTTCAACTGTGTGTCTGGGGATGACTGTGTCGGTCGGTCCACCACTTATCAAAACAACCAAATATCGAAACTATTTCATGGATTGAACTTTTGTAGATGCATTCATGGCCCCCAGAGGATTAATCTTAATGACTTTGATAAACCTCTGAGTTTTGTGGAGTGCCACCATGTTGTGAGGATATGAGAATGCTGACATTAACATTTAGAGTAAAGCATTACTGTTCTTTCTGCTAATCTACAGACTCTTAGTCAGCTTAACCGCCAAACTGCCCTAAAAAATCCTTATAAGTCAGACCATGAAACTGGCATAATCTGCCAACTTCATAACAGAAAATGATGGTGATGACAGTCTATGAAACTGAAGGTCAGAAACAGATCTTTGGACTTGGCCATTGTAAAGTGACTACTTCAAACACAGAAAGACCTTGCTGTCTTTTATTTCCTCCCTCATGGTCCAGGTGCTGATCCTGCCTTCTGTCCCCTTTGGAAGCAAAGTCAGTGTTTTTCTTGCAGTGACACAATCAAGGCATTTGTTTTTTCCTTTCCATCAGGGCCAGGCGCAGACGGGGCCTGCCAGGTTACTCTGTGAGAACATCCAGCTGCGTTTGAGCTGAACTGTTCTCACTCCCGCTGGCCTTGGACTGTTCACCTCCACAGCTCACATAGACCAGGCAGGCAGAGAAAAGGCTGCTATTCATTAAGTGCAGCCAGTGATTTAAGTTGGTATATTTCTCAGATGTTGTTCACTGTAAGAGCCAGCACTGGGGACAGAAACATTCCGCCTTCATTCCTCTTGTCCACACTTTCTGTTTCCCCACCACCCTTTTCCCAGTGTTTGTCCCTCATTCACAGGAAACTGCGCACTTTTGTTTCCTCTCTCAGAGTAAACAAGATCAGAACACGTTTTCTGCCAGTTGATCCATAGATCACTATGTACACAACCTACACAAGAAAATTATTTTAGATATTTTTTGGTTTTAAACTGTGTAATAAATAAACTGATTTAAGGGAATTTGCTTGTTAGGGACTATTTGGATTGAGTTCTGCTACTTTTATCATTAGCAACACTTCCATTTGCCAAATCGGGGAAATGTAAACACAGATAACCAACAAGAACATCAGGAAGGTCACTCACTCTGACCAAATATCAGAAAACATTAAAAGTGCTTATGTTATCTCTGTGGTCAAACTGTGGATTTATTGCTGATGTGTGGCCGCTGTGCAAACATTTTTGAATATTCCAAATATTCATCAGAATATATCTACCTTTGTCTTTCATGTCTTGCATCTGATGTTTTGTTAGTGTCACTGTCATTTCTGCATACAGTATAAGCAAAGACATCAGTACACTTTTAAGAAGGGTAAGGCCTCATCGATGGGGATCTCCATTTAATAAAGCGTGTTTTCTCAGCACAGAGCAGAGGCTAAAGTTTAAAACAAAAGAGGAATCTGCGACCTTCTTTGCTGAGAGAAGATGACAGCCACTGGCAGATTTCAAAGTATTTTATGAATGAGAAAATTCGGTCAGCACTCATTTTCTCTCCCCTGGCCAGAGGTCAAACTAAGTCCAAGGGTTGATTTGCTGCTGTGGCTATGCCACCTCACTCTTGGTGAGGAGATTGAATGAACAAATGAATAAACAAATGACTGAATTAATGAATTCCAACCCCCTGTGAAATATAGGCAAGGATGACTGAATTTGAACTCAGAAGTTCTTGCAACACTTCTGTCCTGTCAGGGAGCCCAGGAGCGGCATAAACAGGAAGTCCAAGCAAAAGCTCAGACATGCCCCTTTCATGTTTACCCTCCATGCTCATCTCTCACTTTCACCCACAATCCCTATATGTGGTGTACTTGGCAACTCTTCCTACATACATTTTTTACTTAAATTGAATCACAAGAGTGACTATTGTTTACTGAGGAGTGCCTTGGCTCAGATTTCCAAGATGGAGTTTTATCTTTGCATTGTGATTTTGCCTTTGTTCATCATTCATATCAAAACGGGAGATGCTTGTAGCTTCTGTTCTACATGTCATAAATGCAAAATATATCCATTTGGGTATCCCTTGATTCTCCAAGAAGAACTTTTGCTTTTTTTTTTAGACACTAACAAAATGTGATTTATAATGTGCCCCCTACACAACAAATTAGCTCACATTGTGATAAACACTCCTAGCTGTCTGATTTCCTGCATATACTGGTAAATAAAAACTTGAGGAAGCATGCTTTTGGTTTCAGTTCAGCATCAAATATTCTCACATCACTCTCAAGATATTATATTAATCTATGTGTAATATGCCTCAGTAAATCATGGTGCTTCACGGCTCTCCCCTCTGACTTGAAAGCATTCCTCAGCCTGGTGTTTTTGAAGCAGTAGGTCATGGCTGAGGTTCATCTCACTCCTGCACAGCTACTTCACAACCGGTGAAGTAAGCCATTCCTCATAGTGTTTGTGAGGGCTGAAAACCCATTTCACCTTGTTCTTTTACAATGCCAACCACTGCTGCGCCTTCCACCACCCACCCCTCTCCCCCTTTCCTCTCTCTCTCTCCCCCACTCTGTCTCCTTTCTCCTCCCCCTTCCATCTCCCAACAAGTAAACATTCTGCCAGCTCTTACGCATATTCTGAATGGTTTAGTCACTGCTAGCTGAACACTCCTACAGGCCCCCAGGGAAACACAAGAGGAGGGGGTGATAGTTGTGATGACAAGCTTGCCTTTTAGCAGAATAGGCCTATGGGGACATAAGTGTGGCTCTGCAAGGGGCTGTCCAAACCTCTCTGCTCTTACAGGAACCAGCCTCACTGCCACTGTTTTGCCATGATCTCAGTGACACTGTTTGGGCAACACAGACAACAGTTTTCCACTCAGCAGGTGAGTCTTTTGTTTTCTGTTTTCATTTGAGTCTGACTCACGAATGTGGAGAAACAATCGGAAAAACAACCTTGGTTAAGTTGAGAACATTGCGCTATAGATTGCTCCTACGTGAGAAGACTTGTTCAGGACCTTTCTGTTGAAAATTCTCCAACACTGGATGTTTTTTTTTTCCCCACTCTCTTAAATAAGTTGTAGTCTTGCCTTGCCAGTCAACATTCCCAGTTCATTTTCACTCTGTGACTTCTTCCCTCCATTTGAATCTACTCTGCATTCATCTGAGAATAATGAGACCTTCTTTGCATGGTGTTCTTTAAAAGAGGGGTTTCTTGGAAGGAACCCTAATCTCCCGTACGCTCATTTCCCATTCACCATGTTAGGACAGGTTTTACAGGAGGCTCTATACAGCCTTAATTTACTTATTATGAAATGTTGCTGTATGGAATTGAGAACACATGCATACTGTGTGCATGCAATTTTCTATAATTGTGCCAGATTTATGAAAAAAATATCTTCAGAGTTAGATTTTGCCCTTGTCTGAGGTTGCTTTATCTGTTTGTGTCCTAAAAGCAAAAGAGCGTGTTTGCATATGCATGTGTTTGTGTGGGTGTTGGTGTGTGTCAAGCGTCTCAAGGCCATGGTAAAGGCACTGCCAGGTGCAGCTTTCTCACAGAAACTGCAGAGACCCATGTGTGCAAAATTACAAAAATTTACTTTCTCTGGCTGTGCAAGTACTCTAGAGTAGCTGATTCGTTTCTAGTTTATAGAAAAATGTCTGGGCTTCCATCTGTACAATCAAGTTCTTAGCTGTTGACAAGAAACATAACAAAATCATGTTGATTGCACTTAGCGAAGGTTATCCTTGTTTTGCAAGGTTCCTAGTTCAGTCTCCCAGTAATCCCCTCTGAAAATGTCTTCTGAGGAAAGTCTTGGTTGACCAATAAGAAAATTGTCTGTTGTTACAATAATGCAATCATTTGTTTTCCTGTGTGAGCTTCGGATGTTTCAGACCTCTCCAAGGTGTGTTTTAAAAAAAAGGGCTTAATGAAGGGTTGAGTGGGATGTTAACCACAGTCGACCAGGGACATCTTCTGTCCTGATGAATGGTGTAGTGAGTAGTAAATCACCTACTGGGGAAGAGCAGTCGGATTCCTCTGTGCAGTGATGTCACCACGATCGTGTGTGAAACAGATCCAGACTTGAACGGCCCAGCCTGAGCCAGATGTTGAATTTCACAGTAAACTCTTGGCTGAATGGCACGTACTCAGAGCTGTTCTGAGCTGGATTTAGAAGCTTTACATTAAACTCTGGTAGCATACTGAGACTCAGATAACCACAGGACGCAGAAACATATGGAAACACTCCAAGGAGTATGTATGTTCTTTTTTGTTGTACCTTTGCTGTGGTCTGTGGAAATAATCTCTGTGTGCTTGTCAGATGTGCTACATTCCATTCACATATTTTCTTTTCTGTTTATTTCAGGTTATCTGCTGTGTGGTTTGACTGAGAATCTTGGATAAAAAAAAAAATGGCCAGCCGATACATCAAGCACAAATACCTGTGGATTTATGTTTTGAATTATGAGAAACTGTAGAATAAAACAAAAATGGAGATTCCGCCTGTGGTGAATTTGGACGGACACCAGTTTCAGACAGTTTTAGGATCACACAAACTTTCAAGACAGGATCTGTCCTCAGAAAACAGCTCACTGGACCACAGAGGGGATGATTGTGTCCCTGAACCTCAAAGGTGCTCACTGCAGGAGCCAGATCAGGACAAGTTGAAGAAGAGTTTTGTCTGTGTCTTTCATAACAACATTGAATTTCCCGGGGCTGTGTGCTTTGAGGAACCTGGACAACAGTCAGTCATTCCTGGGCGAGCACCTCTGGACCCAAGTCCACTGGCCTCAGCACAGCTTCACGAAGCAGGTATTCTGTTCACATCACCTAGCTCAAATGAAGGCTGCTGCGGTAACTTTCTACTTCCTGTTCCTGTCACAGAAGGCCAATCAGACCAGGTGGTTCCTAATCACGCTGGTCAGACAGTAGACTCAAACTGTGGATGTGTAAAAACAGAGATCCAGAATTTAGGTTCAGTCTCAAATAGCCATATCAATCTAGACTCCACTCCTCCCCTCATTGTCCCCACACCTGTGCCTGATTCAAGCCAGAGAGTCCTGGATCTACCACGCATTGTGAAGCACAAACTGAGCTCCATCACCTTTTCTGACAACACTTGTGGCACCAAAGACGACAACCATGCTTTTGCCAATGAGAGCTCAGATGATGGACAGTTTTCACCTGAAGAGGACGATGAAGAGGAAGTGGAAGAGGAGGAGGAGGAGGAGGAGGAGGAGGATGGTCACGATGATGGTGATGATGATGACGATGACGACGATGACAATGTGTTTCCAGAGCTGCCTCAGAGTAGAGACCTCCTTGTCAATCAGAGACACAGGAGAAACGGCAAAGACAAACAGAAGAGGAGAGGGGCTGTGAGTGCCAGGGCAGAAACTGCTCACATAGCCAGCAACAATGGTTATGAAGCAGAGGGGGAAACAAGCAGTAAGGAGGTATGCTGCTATTGATTTAAAATTACACAATTACTGAAAGATACATTTTTGTATAATCACTTATTAACTAAAAAGAAATCAGACAAAATATTTGGAGGAGGGGACATAAAAGATAAGGGAAGTTTGTATGGCACCTATCAAATACAATGTGAAATGTGTGAAATACTACATCTGCATATGTGATTTTATTACATACAAAATCTAATTTCCAATGTTTGTCTCTTACCAAAAAGCATGTGGGATTGATCTTTTCACATCAGGTTTGATGAATAGAGAACTTCCAACATAGAGAACTTTTAACAATCACAGGCACTTAATCACAGGGATTCAAATACAGAAAGCTTTGCACATTCAAAGAAAGCAGATTTGAAGTGACATTATTTAACTTTAGTACTGTGTTTGGTCCACCGAAGGAAAAGTCCACCAGCTTCCTACAGCTGACATAATTACACTGTGAGATAATGTATGGCTGGTATAAGTGTGTGGGAGTGCACTGACTTCACATTTGTAATAGTGAAACACAGATTCAGAAGGAATGCAAACAGCTTCTGCTTTCCCTCCACTCCCTCAGCAGGCAGCAGTGTTTTGACAGAGCTCATTGCAGGTCGTATTAACACTGAACTTAGCCTTCCATTACTGAACGGTTCTCTACTCCTCAACAAGTCAAGGCACATTTCAGTCTCCTCTTCATGCAACCTCTCTCCTGACCTTGGTTGTAACCATCCTGTAACCCGTCATCCCTGTTTTTATTGCCCATTTAAAGTCTCACATGGACATTCATAAATATGTTCATATCTTTTAAACATGTTTTCCTTTACAGCTGGAGGGAACATATCCAATTGCACATAACTGTCATGCTTTTCTAAACAGTCTACAGATAATAGCACATATGTAAACAGGGGAGAGCAAATGGCTAGTGGAGATTAGAGTCTCTGGCTGTTGGTTGGGTAAGATGTTGAGGTAACGTCAGCTTCATGTCCAGAATGACACTCAGCTCTGAATAGGTTGTTTTGGAGAAGAGTGGAAGAATGCAGGGAATCCAGGGAGCCTGCTGTAAATATTATCAAAGGACAGCAGGTCAGTGCTTCTCATGGTGTCACACCACAAGTTCTGTTATCATACGGTGAACTGATGAGGGCAACGCTGTAAGAAAGGCTTAAATTTCAGGCAACATGCCAGGCAGAACAGAAGTCCATTGATTTCATATGTGTGAAGAGAAGCTGTTTTTCTCTACTTGACATCAATTTGCTTGTTTTTATTTTATAGCTGTTGATCCAAATTAAAACACTGGATGCACACTGTCTTTTTATTTCAGGTTTAAATCACATTTAACAGGCATCGTATGTGAGCAGGCACAGGGGTCATATACTGCATATATATGGCCCAGCTGAAGATTCAGTCCAGTTTTAAATGTAGAAATCTACACAGAGAATTAATGGAATAAGATGTGGATGTAGTTGTTAACATTAACCATATGAGGGCACTGTATGCATAGTGCTTCTTCTCTGCATCATCTCATGACACCCCTCTGCTTGCATCATTTAGCTCAGCTGTAACTAAATGCCCCTAAATATAAACATTTCTTCACATATCTCTCCTAATCTACAGATATGGCTGTGGCTGTGTTCAGTTGGCATTCTGCATCGCAGGATATTAAGAGTGTAATTTATTCCTCCAAGTAGCCAGGTAGCCACTGCCCTTTCGCATGACCGGCTGCTACATTTGGATACCTCCATGGTGATCTCTGGCACTCTCTGTGGGTGGCGCAGACTAGGCACCGAGCCCAGAGCTCACACACTTAACTCCTCATTTCCATGTCAAAGCCACTGTGTTGGAGTTCACAATGTGGCCAATTTGCGCTGATAAAGTTATAGTCAGCTCACATTTTGTTGTCCGTAGAAGATAACATTAATGCATTTATCTAAGGGATTGACTCATACCAGCTCAGTTGCCATGGTATGAGGGCTTCACACAACTGACGGGCCCAGATTGAGGGGAAAGGCACGAAGAGATGAATCAAGGGTAGTGTCTCACTTGAGCGTCAAGTCCTCTCTGGAATTTGGCTCATTCTAAGTAGAAAAGCCCACATTCCTTACCAGCACCTTGTGGGGATGTCACTGAAAAGAGACAGTGTGAATGTGTTCCCCGTTTGGCCAGAGCATGTGCAAGAATGGGGCATCTGTTTCTTACATTTGCGTTTGTCTGACTCCTGGCGTTAATTAGTCGAGCTCACAAGACGCTCAGCTTCTTTCATTTCCTTTTCTTATACATTTTCATTCATTTTGCTGCGAATGTCAAAGATTTTTTTTCCCCGCAAATATCTTTAGAGATGAATGTATTTCAGCTATGTGATTCCAAAGCGCAAACATACATACATTATGATGATTGATATGGTTATCTATCCAGCTCACTCAGGCCATTAAATATCAGCTTATCATAGAGACATAACATTGAACACTGTCAGTTAAAAATAGTCACCACTGGGCACATCATTATCATCATATTTCTTTTATGATTCATAGTTACATGTGGCAGTTTCTTTAATTACAATTTCTCTAATTCTCATCTTCTCATATTGATTCCTCAAATCACATGTATTAAAATAACACACATCATGTATATATGGTCACACTCAACTTTATGTCTCTGATTTTCATGAATAGGAATAGACTATCTTGTTCTTAATCTGTGATGACACTCTGTTGGGCTGCTCTCTGGAGAATATCTAACTGTAAAAGTAGGAGGACTTTCTGGGAATTAGTGTTCATTTCTTTGGCTTAGTGTCTTATTGTAAAATTTACATGGAGGAGAAAGTATGAGCAAGGATTCATCTACATCATTCTTGTTTTACTTATTACAGGGATAGCTAAACGGTGTTCGTTATCATAGAGTCAGTGATGTCTGGTATTTGTTTTCCAGAGTGAATGTTCACAGTTTGTTATTGATATTGATCTCATGTTTTGACATAATCATATGAAAAGTATATAAGTACTTGAAGGCCTTTTTAATTCGTTTGGCAGACACAGGGGATTGAGTTGTCTAAACATACTGAGCCAATGTCAAACTTTTTTACACTCCCTGGTCATTGCCATGCTTGGAAGGCAGACAGAGCAGAGAAGGGAAGCTTTATTTTTTCCTCTCGATGACCCCGGGTGACCCCCTCAGGCCTCAGAGGTCAGCAGGGGATTGGGCAGATTTAGGTCATTCCTCAGGGATTGAGGGTAAAAAGGCACTTTCTCCCAGTGCCAGTCAGCTGACCCTGGGTGGTCAGCATGCTGAACGGACCGTCTGGTGTCTAGTCCGTTAATTCTTCACAATTTAGAGAGAATGCAACATTTTATAGGTTTGTTAGTTCCTTAATTTGTAATATGATTCAGATGTACTGCCTCATGGCGAATGATTTGCAGCTTGTGGGAAGGTGGTTATAATCAGCCAGGGAAAGGCACAGTACTGACATATGTAAACTTATGACGTATGTAACCAAACTCATAAGACTGTGATTTAGTTAATAGAAGTTAATGATATTTCTTTTAAACAGTTACTAAAAGAAAGTCTATGGATCCTCATTTGGACTCCACTTTCTCTTTTCTTATTTAATACATTTTTGGTCAAACCACAGCAAATCAGTGAAAATACTAAAACAAGTGTCATATTTGTTTCCAAAAGTTTCTCAAAGCATTCTCGGAGGGACTATGCCCTGTCAAAGACACTGCGGGGGTTTCCCATCAGAATGTTTATTGACGAGTCCCTTCAATGAAATTATTGTGCATGAAAAGGCTTAATTTTATAAATGGAAAAATGACTTGATTCAGACGTGACCGGCAGTAATCAAGGCTCAGTCACTGTTCCTTGTTTTTATTCCAGGAAATTAATTAATGGTTTTGTTGTTCTGGGTTTATTTTGACCTTTTATTTTGGCGGTGGTTGGCGATGGTCCCTTCTGGGATTTTAACTGTGTTGATAATTTTAAAATTAAACTGGAGTCAGAGTCAGTCAACATTTAAGGACCACTGGCTGTAGAAACACACTGACGTAGCTATATGTTATATCATTCATAAGAGAAATGTCGTTCGAACCCTGGTTGGGGTTCATCACATGCTTGTATCTTATGCTGTCAGTTGTTGTCAACCAAATAAATCCAAATTTAAACAACGCACTAAAGCCTGGATGGAATTCAGAAGGATGATCAATAGTAACCACAATGAGTGAATGGGGATTTTCCATTTCATTACATTACAATCTTGGGGTTTCTTGGATTGAGTGCCCAAGTGGACTTGTTGACTGCAACTTCAATCAAGATGACAGCTCTATAATGTCATGCTTCACTTCAATTTCGAAATTTTCGAATATTGGGATTATTTACTTTAGTCAATGGTTGTGTTTGACTGATTAGGGTTAAGGAAGGGAATCTGAAATATAAGGAAGGAA
Organism: Toxotes jaculatrix; assembly: GCF_017976425.1. NCBI lineage: Eukaryota > Metazoa > Chordata > Actinopteri > Toxotidae > Toxotes > Toxotes jaculatrix. The sequence continues at coordinate 6,732,244 of NC_054402.1, forward strand.
ATCTGGCCATTAAGATGGCCACTGAGGCAGCAGAGGTTGCTTCAAGGTGGCTGTGGATCAAGAGAGGAGAGCCATGGGTGGGGTAGTTGTACCTGGACACAAGCCAGCATTTATTAACACTGGCTGGGTCACCTGAATTAGGGTGTATGTGAGACCCAAAAAGCCCGATCACCCCAGAAAATATCACTAATGATGTGTCCAGGTGCATCACAAGATGTTGTATGTTAAAAGATTTATGCTTTGGTGACTCAGGTGTGTCATGCTGATTTATGAGGCTGGACCTCCAGATCCTCAGACACAGCTCCCGTCTGCATGAAGATGGTCTATTTATATACACTGTGTGTCTGGGGAGTAGTGAAAGCCAGTGCAGGGAATTCCATCATGCTCTGTGTGGCACACATGTCTGGAACACTCCTCCTTTGCTCTTTCACCCTGAGAAGCGGCTGAGGAGATCACATTTCCATGTGTGGCAGCAGCATAGTTCAGTGCTGTAGCATCTGTAATTTACAAGATACTTTTTTGGGTTTGCCTGTAACTCTTGTTTGAGTTTAGGGTAGTGTGGTAAATTGACAGATGCTCTCACCTTACCTAAAAGCTCTCATGTGTCAAATAAGTCTGACAAGGATGGCAGCTAAACTAATGAAACTAAATTTTTCCCTAATTTCAATTACTTTTACTGCAGGTTTTAACATCAGATTAAAAAGTCTTTTTTAAATTTTTATTTTGATGAAGTTTAGATGAAGCATATAATTATGATACCATGTAATTTTAATGACGTGTCGCCCACTCAACTTGACATTGGCCTCAAATGAATGCCTGTAAACTCCTGTGTGTAGTACTGTGAGTTTGTGTAGCCTAGTGTTTTTCTTTTATAATTTCACACACAGATGTGTGAAATTGGCAAATTTGGGGAAAATAATCAGAAAGATAAGATAAGAGAGATAAGATGAGACTTTATTGATCCCACAGCGGGGAAATTTACTTGTTGGGCGACTCACAAGAAAAACAGGAAAAAAGGATAAAGTGCAGAACAAGTGTGTATGCAATTCAATTAACAAAAAATTTGCAGAAATAGAGTATTTTGTGCAAAAATAGAGTATTTAAAAGTTGGTTTAAAATAAAAAAAAATTATTATGTTATCATTTGTGAGTAAAAAAATTAAGATTGAACAAGACAGAATAATTGTGCTCAATTTCACTAATTCTGCAAATACTGAGAAGTGGGATAAAACACGACCCAAAAATTGTATTAACATGCCAATATTAGCTCAATCTCACACTCAGTACTCTAATAACATGATAGCTTGTCTTCTCTTATCTTGGTGCTTCCCTGATTACCCACAGGAGTCTCCACAAGTCAAGTCTCCCTGGTCAGAATCAATGAGGCACCTGATGAGGAAACTGGACCAGCTTAATCTGGACATAGAGGAGGCCCTAAGTGCGAGCTCGTCCCCCTCCAACACACCCTGCACCACCCGCAAGAAACAGGTGAGAGTGTGTTCACACAACCTAGCATCAAGAATTAAATGTATGTGTTCTGTGTTAAAGCAGCATGTTGACCAGAGGTTCAACCTTCAGTGCCTAATGGTATGTGCACTGTCACGGTTGGTACTGTACACATTCCTGTGAAGCGTATGCTGCATACTTGGTCATGCTTTTTAAACTTCACTTAATCAATTTAGTTTGCTCTGTGGAGAGAAAATCCCATCAGATTACTTGGACCTGTAAGCAACAGGTGTTAAACAGAATTTTATGTCCTGGACAGTTTTTAAAAGTGTTACACATGAGGTTTAAATTCAAACAATCTCTCTCAAATCAATCAGTGGAAACTCATAAACCCTCTATGGCAGATACAGTGTGTTGATCTGATGTGAGTTTCTCACATGTCTGTGTCTTGTGAGATATGGGGATATAGTCGGTCTATGACACTAAGGGCTTTGTCAGGGCATCATATCGTGTCCCACTGAGCTGAGTCTGTTTTATGATGTAGGTCTGCAGCTCTCAGATGTGATTCTGGAGTCTACAGTGCTTCAGTGGGGTCTGAATGGTGAAGCAGGAACAGACAGCTGTTGTGCTTCTGAGGCTATGACTGGGACCATGCAACTTTGTTCCTAAAAAAGGGCTCTTCTCATGGTGGCATTTTTCGTGAAATATCCCACTAGATTTAGCATTCGGGAACAAAAGTGCTCTTTTGGATTCCATATGTATGTATCGCACAGAGGAGCTGTTGTATTGGAAGGGAGTTTGTATGATTTGGTCCATTAGGAATGGTTGACAGAGGCTTACATGCCTCCCAGGCATCTGCATAACCATCCCAAGCATTCACTATTACTTGCTTTAACTAATGACAGGCGACTGGGCAAGACAGGACATCTTTACAGGGATATTTGACAAGGTCATAATCTCTGTTCTCTCAAAAGAAGACCCACACATACAGGCTCCTTTGTGTGCCTCTGTCAAGCTGAATTGAGAGTGGAGATTTCACTTCCCCAGCCGTTGACCTCAGCCTCTTGTTTTCTTTTCCCCTGGCCACCGTTGAGACCATCCTGTCCCAGTCTGTTCGGCCAGACAGAGACAGACCCAGTCTTGATTGTTGTTGTGATGTTGTTGCAGTGGGGTGCTGTTTCAAAGTCTACTTTAAACCAAACCCCGGACAACCAAGTTCTTCAAAGACCAGACAGAGGGGAATGTCCGAGCCAAGACAGATCTTCTGCTCCGCTCAGCGCCTCAATGGGAACAAGAACAAGAACCAAGAAGACGGTAGGTTTCTCTGGCAATCACAGCTTCCTGCAGGCATCTAGCTGTTTCTACGAGTCAATAAGAAATCCTATAAATAGTGTATAGTACAGAACTTGCAAACTTTCAACATACTTTACAGTACTGTGGTCCAGTGAGCCTGTGAGCTGCTAAATTCCTTCAAGTCTAACTCCACAACTGGTTGCATATGTTTTTATTTTTTCAACTCAAATCTGGCTTTTGTGTTTTTGGGTTACTGCAATGATCTGTTTACTTCCTGCACTGCACAAAGTATTTCTCCCTGCTAAGTCAAAGTTCTTGTTTATATGTTGCTGTGGAAATTTCTCTTTGTGTCCATCCTATATAAGCACCTCACACATTTAAAATGTTCATCCCTGGATTAGTTTCATCTGAAACAAATAAATATCCATGTTACACTGTTACATACATTCACACCTGAGGCTGCTGAGCAGCTCCACTGGAGCAGTTGGGGTTAAAGGCCTTGCTCAGTGGTCTTGATGAGCGAGGGGCAAGCACTGATTTGTAAGTTCTTAAGAGTTTATTTTGGTTTAGTTTTTTTAAAATTGATTTATTTATTTTTAACTGAGGGTTAAAAAAAACAGAATGACTACATAGGTGAAAGACTGATTTATTGTCTAAGAAATTTTAATAAGCTCTTATCAGTTTCCTTCATGAATACAGTCACACTCTGTGAAACCTACATTTCACAATCACATATTTAGCCCCCATGTCACAATCACTGTTTTGACCAAAGGAAAACAAAATAAATCACAAATAACACTGCAGAGGTAGATTTTTTTAAAGTTTTTTAAGACAAGTTCATGAAAATTCAGTTCTCTTCTGTACAGCTGCTCTTCCCTCCACATCTGTAAATATTTGAGGTTTGCGTTGGGAATAAGGTCAGCTTAGGCATTCTTAAACAAGCAGCTCACACTTCTGCTGGACCAAGTATATAAATGTCACTATTCAACAGCCCTAAAAGAAACAGACAACTGAGAGATTTGCAGAATGCAGGGCGGGTTTAAATTCAAAGCCTTTCAGCTCATGCTTTGTGCTCTCTTCGTGGCTCTGCTGCAACGTGACGGCAAACAACCTGCTTATAAGAGAAAACTGCAAGCTTCCAATCAAATACTCATAATATAATTTCCAAAAGGATTTCATGATATCGTTTGGCATCTTGTTACTTTGTGATATTAGTTCCATGATATATTACATTTTTGATTTGTGTCACTACCACAAGAAACCACAGCACAGAGTATATTTTGTGGATTGCAGGATATTGGAATCACACTGGAAAGATTGGGGTGATGCAGAGTTGAGTGTAATGAGATTGGAGATTCAGAGGAAGATTATTTTGTCTGTAGGCACTGGGTACTTCAGATGAAATGAAGTTTGGTTTTCAGAGTAGATGCCACCTGCCTGTTTTGTGGAAGCCATAACTACCTCTTGAAAATGACAGCAGCATAGGTTAAAACTTGGCTTGAGGACAGCTGGGAATGTTTACACAATGTTAAAGAGAAGAGTATTTTGGCTTCTGTGTAACCTTGAATATAATGAGATCACATTTTACTCATTGGTGACATATTTTAGGTTGATGATTATATCCAATTATTTTTCAAATGATAAAGTAATGAATTTCATGCACTATACCACACTGCTAATGTCGATTTTCTTGTATGTGTTGAAATAAATTTTGGATTTTGTGCAACTGGCAGTTAACAGGGAAATGGTGATGTCTGAAAACTGCATTTTCTGCATGGAAAACTGGTATCTTGGAAGGCTAGGACCATAGAATCTTAAGTTTAAAGGAATAAACCGACAGTAAGTTGGGTAACAGAAATCTCTGCTTTCTGGCAGACAGTTATGTGAGAAGATTTACACGACTGTCATATCTGTCTGGTAGATATGAAGCTACAGCCAGCAGGAAGTCACCTTAGGTTGGTGCTGCCCAGTGTTAACAAAATTCCCCGCACCATAACCTTTATCTTTCCACTAGCATGCAAACTGTTCCTTCAAGTTTGTCCACTGGGTTAAATGTGACCTTGCAGAGTTTCCGAAAGCACATGAAACAACATGTCAGCAGCGTTGGACTTGTAGTGAGGTTCTTCCTCTTCTGTACCCTGTCACTCTTGCATAAGAGCTCTGTAGTCTGTATGAAACTTCTGACAACATGGAGCGAGAATGCGATACAGATTGAATCACAGTCTCAGAGTCTAAGAATAAACCGTCCAAATGTGTGAGCCAGTACACCCTGCTTGAATAGGCAGTTACAGCGTGACTGAGAGATGTTTTATGGAAGTATCTGGTAGAAGTTTTTGGCACCTGCCCGACAACCTTTGACTCCCTCCTGCCTCTGCACGATCTCTCTAAAAACTGGAATGCACCTCATATCTCCCTCAATCTGCTGCACATCAAGCAGGCAGAACTAATCTTAAATGGAATGGGATTTTGTCTTGTTTTTGTTTATTGCTTATATTATTACTTACATGGTGACTTAAAAAAGATGGTATGCACCTTTTCCCAACAGAATGCATTACAGGACTTGTCCTAATATGTGGGGATTTGGTGGCTTTCTTTTTTTTTCAAATTATTGTAAATTAAATTTCTTTGAGTTTTTAACAGTTAGTGAGTCAAAACTAGCAATGAGAAACTGTAATATTGTTTCATTTGTATGCACCTTGCACTTTCACAAAGTCTTGTTAAGGCCAGCTGTTCACTGTGGTCTATTATTGGTGGATAGAGACGCATTTGGGTTAAGGACTGCTACTTTTAATTGGTGTTGACAGAGACGGGCACAACAGAGGACACCCAGCTCTGTCATTCCGACTGACCGGTCCTGTAACTGCTCTGTTGACTCTTAGGCAGGGTGTCATTTGTGCTGGGACAGCAGCCATCATTCACAAACACAGACCTGTCACTCCATATAAACATCCCTGTTGGTGTAAGCAAGGGACGTTTTCCCTCTGACAACAGCCCTGAAAGGGACCAAGTGCTGCTCCTAAGTGGAGGATGTCACTTTTCATGACCTGCAACCTTTGACATGTGTCCACCATCTGACTGTGATTGGACTGAGCTAGGGCCGTGTGTGTTTGAAGTGGGTCAGGGCTTGAGGTGTACCAGGATGAAATACTTTCTCTTGGCCAGTGAAAAAGAAAGAGCGAGAGTGATGTGTTTGAGTCTTTGAAGTCTTGTCAAATTGGCACATCTCTTCTGGGGTCCAGCATCTGGTTTTTGGAGCGCTAATTTTCCCAAGTTTATTTCTGAAACTGGGTCTAAAGCTGGTCTTTGGAGACTAACTAATCAGGTCCATTGCATTTACAGAAGACAACCCTATCTCTGTCTCTTCAAAGATATGTAGTATATGAATTTTAAAGGACAGAGAATATGACCCACAATGTTTCTGTCCACTAAACCCAGCCTTTGAACTCAGTTACAGGAGTGTTTGAATATGTGATGAAATTCTGCCAGACTGTGCCAAATCTCACAGTCAATAATGAGGGATACATCAATGGTAGCACCTCATACTTTTGAGAGGCCCCACTGACTTCTTCTATGTTTAAACAGAGTTAAAATAGATATATAAGGGTATGAGTCATACTTTTATGACCTGCCTCCATATTTTCCTCTGTTGAGAGCTGGGTTTTTTGTGCTCAGAGATAAGTGAGTGGTTCAGCCTGCTAACCTCGGATCCACATGGACACCCCTGGTGGTTCAGGGCTGATACCTGCCAGAAATTTCTTGGCTGCAACTCTTTCTCTGCTTTAAATATTCTTCTTCATCTCAATAAATCAAAAATGAGCTGGCAGGTGCCCGCTGTCCTCCGACCTCGTTTGCCATGTGGCCTGAAAATGTCGAAGAGCACGTAAGAAAGACAGATAGCATACAAACAAAGCCACCTGTCCTGCTTAATCCAGCCAATCAGGTCTTTTTTGTTGTCACAGTGAAGCGGCAGCCATATAGGTCGCTCATCCAGCCAAGTGCTTCTTTACACTGCAAGCGTTTCTGCTGCCATGACAACACTGTGAGTCTGGGGCCTTCATGAAGCATGCGTTACACAACTAACGTATTGTGTTGAGTTCAGCTTAAAAAGAAAATCTTTGCCGATATGTTGATAGAAGTTTGAATCAATATCACGTAGGCTGATTGCCAGTCGCCTGTCAGGACAGAGGGTCAACAGAATTGCAAACGGGCAGGCTGGGAGTTTATACTGCGTTTTGTCTCTGCCAGGGGGAAAATGTGGAAACAGGGCAAGCAAACAAGAGCGTAAATCAGACCATTGGGGCACACAGGGGAAATGGAGGAGAGAGCTGGGCAAGAGAGGGGAAGCGATCCTGACTGGTCCAGATAAGGAAGACACTTTCAGTATGAATTTTATGTTATTCTGTTTTATTTTGCTATAGCGGGTGATATGAATCACCTCTTTCCATTTCCTCATAGCACAAAAAGACATTACTTTTACAATTCTAAAACACTGTTCCAGGTTCATGAGATATTATTACTGCAGTGGCAACAAATAATTGGGAATAGCAGGCTAACGAGCAGAACATCAGCCTCCGAGTTAACAAGTGCTAAACATGCTACCTGCTGTGGAGACTCTTTATTGACATTGTCAGTACAACAGTGATTTTACTTTTGGAAAATGCAAGGTGACATCCTCTGTTCCTGAGTTCAGGGAACTGGTTGTGCTTCTCTTAATGGTTTTCACAGCCAAATAATGTGAAATGCTTTAAAGCCTGAGTCTCAATTTTATTGTCGCTGCTCACGTTCCTCTCCTCCATGGTTTCAGCTATCCTCCTCTCAAAAGTAAATCAAGGTTTATAGTCACTTACTGTGCTACAGTCACTGATATTTTGTTATTTCTTTTGTAGATGCTGAAGATGAGCAATGCAGCAGGTGCAGGTAAGACATTAATATTATATATTATTGGGGGTTTTTTGTGCATTTTCCCCAGTTTTTTGAGGCAGTGCGTTCATATTGCTCTCTCAGGAGTCACACTATCACTTGAGGGGGCCAGCTTTGATCTCTGGCCCTAACCCTTCGTCTTTGTGTAGATTTCACCCTCCACAAACAAGCAATCCAGACAGAGAAGAGAATCTAAAATTTGTGTAGCTTTCTGGTTGTCTTGAGCCTGATGACCTGTCTACGGTACTTATCTTCCTCTCTGCTCAGTGCATGCTGTGGTAACACCCACTGACCCTAAAACAATTCAGCAGGTAAAGAAATTTTAAAAAGTAAATGTGGCAACATTAGTGGCTGAATGGATTTTAGTAAATGTAGTAAAAATGTTTCTGTTTGGCAGAGACTTTTAAACCTCAGCACTTGCTTGCATATTTATGGTGTATTATAGTGAATGTAATGGTAATTACATTTACATGCACTGGAATTGAAAAAGCATCCAGTCAATAGAGACTTTGCACTGATTTCAGTGCAGATGTCCCATGTCTGTTCATTTTAACTAAGACACTAAACAAAGATTTAGCTGGAAGAGCACCAGATCTCCCTGCACATTACATAATTTATGTTCACTGGGCAGTGAAATGACATTTAGAACCACTTTGCGTTTTTGACAGAACTTTATATCTGGACCAGTTTTACAGCTTGATCTTCTAGGGAGTCTGTTCAGTCTCAATCTACAGTCATTGCTGTACTGTAATTGAAGGAGTGCTGCTTTGCTGTCTGGCACATTGTGAAAATCTCTCTGCAAGTTGATCCTGCACTGTGTTTTGCATAGGAGCATTACCCAGGCCTCAGACAATGTTAATAAGACTGACAGCCACAGGTGTCTGCGAGCTCCCTCCCAGCCGGTGTCTCGAGAATGTCCAAGCACACGGTCTCTTATTTTAAAGGCCTTTCCATATATTGGTCACTTGGTGGTATGCAGTTAAAATTAGGCAGCGTGCCAGATCATTGTTTCTGTTTTGCTGAGAGGAAATATTTGGCCTGGTGCGATGTGGCCCTTGAGGGGCAGCTGTGGGATTTGGGTAGATGCCATTTTAGGCTCAGGTTGCACTCTCACATGACCTCTGTTGTGTATGATGGTACTGCACAAGTGGACATTATGGTCTGGAAAAATTCCATGTCACTTTTATGCCGCAGTTAACTAATGTGTGGTCTGCTGGTGTGTACGAGATCTGCGCTGTGACCGATTACTGGTCATTCCTAACTGTAATTCTTGGAAACCTGAGTGTCAGACCACCGTGAATAACATCAACAAGTTAGTCAACAGGGCTATGAGGTTTTCTTCAAGTGAATTTATCATTATATGTTTCCATCACATGATTTACATAGCAAGCTGTGTATTCGGCCACATGCTTTCTCTTTTGGGTGGTTATCTTGGCTTTAATGAACCAGACCAGATGCAGTGTCCCTGACAACTTTATTTAGCCACCAAGGAAACAAAATCAACATATGGTATCAATTGGAATCCAGTGATAAAATAACTTGTAGAAAGATGTTGTGAAAAGGACAAAGCTGGCGGAGAGTCAGATACATTAGGTACAGCTGGGCTGAGGAGACCTCTTTTATGACACGGATACGAGACGGCCAGATGGTTCTCAGTATCGACCATAACAACATAACACTGTCCACCTCATTAAAATGACATTGTCCAGGAGAGGAAAGCACATTCTTTGGGTCCAGATCCAAAATAGCAAAGCAACAGTGAGAAAAACATTGGCATTATGTTATGTGCTATAAATGTGCCATATCTTTTTTATTATTATTATTTTGCCCTCATATGCACATGGTTTGTTTGCAAGTACACACACCATTTTCATCAACAGCTGCCTGTAAACGAAACATTGTGGTTAACAATAGAAAGCTATTATAGACCATGTGTGCGGAGTAAATCCACTTAAAATCTTCATAAAACGATAAACATGAATTTTACAATCTTACAGTTTACCTTTTAAGGGAAGTGACTTGTTTACAATTTTGCATGTGAAAACGTGTCTGTATCAGCGCAGCCTGTAGGAGCCGCTAGTGGGTCCCATCCCTTTATATTTCACCCATCACTGCAGTGGCTTTAACAGCCTTGAATTCTGTTGAACAATAGCTTACTTGTTTGTCTTCTAGTCAATGCTGATAATAAGCACTGCACCACTTAGAAATGAGATAGTGAGCAGAGATTTCAAAAATAGTTTAGGGGATTTCAAAACTCTTCTTACTTGTTTTTATTTATTTAAGCTGTGGAAAAAACACAAGACCTTTTGGCCCCCTTGACTTCTTGTTTTGTTTTTCCTTGGGCAGAAAAGAAAACCCAAAGCTCCATGCTAAAACTGCATATGGGTATACTAAGAGAGGATTTGGTCTATGGAGGGGAAAAAAACTTAATCCTCCTGCTCAAATGTTTATTTTTTGAATGCATTACTCAACATTTACAGAGCATTTTTCAAATCTTGAGTAGATGATGGGCCAGAAGTGCCTTATTCCCTCTCACACAGTGTAATTTGTATGGAAATCTATTCCCTGCAGTCTCTTTAATTGCAGTGTAAAAATTAATGGCTTCCTCTAGTGAGAAGAAGCAGCCATGTTCATCCTCAAAACCCTGCTGCCTTAACTGCCTAACTTAACTTAATCATAGAATCAATGAATCTGCAGTGACACTGCAGGGCTGAAAGCTACACATCCAGCCAGGTTCATGTCAGAGATACAGGTACAGGAAGATGCAAATGCATTTATCTGTCTGGCATAGACTAAACCAGTGATGGAGTTCAAGGAGAAGCAGTTATGCAGAACAGTGATTTTTAACTTTCAGAAATAAATGGTCATGTGCTTTGTTATGATAAACATCACCTTCCCAAATGCCAGTCTGAAGGAAAATGACACAAGTGTGGCTTAAACAGCTCTCTCTGGCCCAGAACTGTCAGGCCAAGGCTTCCCACTCAGCCCCTGTGGTTTCAAACAGACTGTGTGCAGTTACAAAGATCCTGTCTCTGAATAAATATGCTAATCTGCTTTCAATGTGGAAATCTCCTGTCACTGATTAGAAGAAAAACAAAGATGAAACTCTGTAAATCCCTAAGCGGCTTCTTTCTATTTGTAAGGAAAGTATTGTAAAGCCCTCTGTCCCTCACACTTTGGCATGATTGACTCTCAGAGAAGTGCTGCAGAAAATGAGGAAAAGGGATGTTAAGAGCATTTTGTCGATTTTTATTTTTCCTTTCACAGTCAGTGTTAAATGTCACCTGGTGATCGATTCCCAAATGTAGCTTTGCTGCTTTTATTGATTCTGATTTCAGGGCTGTTTCACCAAGCTGCAGACTGTTTTGGCAGTGAAGTAAGTGTCTCTGGCATGTGCCATGGACTGTGAATGTGAGATGAACTAAATGGCAAATGTGTGTGGTGTAAAACAAAGAGAATGTGTAAATCCAGGACCGCTTGGCATCAAATGCTTCTAATGAAAACAAAAATGGTATTGGTGAGATTTATATTTTTTGTTTTGGCAACATTTCTGGTGATGAACTGTTACAGCCGAGGTGTTTGGGCACTGCATGTACTGTGCACATCAGAGGTCACTTGAATCGCGTCAACAGTGCTGTGACATACTTTTCCTTGAATCGCCTGTTGATGAAGTTAGAGCATTCGTAGGAGTTGTTTTTAATGTGTTCATCCATGCTGGGTATGCCTGTTTGGTTTTTCTGCTGTTAGTTCTTCCAGTAACACAAGAAATGTCACATATCCTACTTGGATCTGCTTGACATACGTTGTTTTACTCTGAATGTAAAAACTGTATTTATTTATGTGAAACATCATAACAGATTTTTTTAGTGATAGTTTTTGCTTTTTACATGATGAAAATGAAATACTAACACGGACAATGTTGAGCTCCCTGGAATTTCACTTACCATGAAGACAGTGTAACACAGGTCTTGATGATTGATGCTTTTACCCGTGACTCCCACAGTATGAGACTCTCCAATATGAGCATCCATCTCACTGTGAAATGACTCCTCTGTAGGGCCCCTGCAAGTATACACTGCTATATAAACCAGTCCAGCTATAGATGAAGCACCAGTGGGCATTATATAATGTTGATGACTACTAGTGAATTACAGCAGGGTTGTCTTTTCTGTTTTTGACTCCTGCATGTTCCTCAGCTGTTCTCAGAGCACAGGCCTCCATGCAGTCTCACCCCGGGTCAGTGCCTGGTGGTGAGGGCTGACTGTGACCCCAGACAGCTGCAGTCTGTCTTTCTTTCCCTGCACTGTGTCTCTCTGGAGGCCTGTTAGGAACCATAACACACACATGACAAGAGCTTCTCAGCAACATATGAAGAATTATGAAACAGTCTGCAATAGTCACCTATGTTGTTGAAATCAGAACGTGTCTCAACATGAGAAGGGGGTTTGTGAGGTGAACATTGAAATCAGATGTAGCTTTAGATGTTTTGAGCTCTAAGCAGGATCATTAACTCTGTTGTTATTCACTGGTTTCTATTGGGTTCTGACCTCACTGCTGTTACTGCTGTTTTTATTAGGAAATCTTTTTTTGTTGTGACAGCAAAGATCCAAACTTAGCTAAGTGTCACATAGTTCCCAAGGGGAGGCCATGGGGCTTTTCAAGGAATAGATCATTTTAGAGGAATTGACCTGTTTTTCCTCTTAGTCCAGAATTACGCAAACTTGTGGATGCCTTTTTATTGTATGTCTGTGCTGTGTGAAAATACATTAAATGGTGAGTGTAGCTTAATATCTGGAAGTCCGCTAGTCCAGGAGTACATCTAAAATCCATACAAGTGCACATATGATCAAAATTGTGTCAACATCCAAATGTGATTGTTGAACATCTCCAGAACCATGGGAGCTGAAATGTTGCTTTATCTGCCTCCACTCATCTGAAAAGGCTTTCCACAAGACTTTGGACCCTGGCTGCAGGGATTTGCAGTTACAAGAACATGAGTGAACTCGGGCACTGATGTAGGGCGATAAGGCCGGACTCACACTCAGCGTTCCAGTCCATCCCAAGGTTGCTGGATGGGGTTGAATTCTGGGCTCCGTGCAGTCCAGTCAAGTTCTTCCATACCAAACCGGGAAACCCATTTCATTATGAAACTTGATTTTTGTTAATAGGGGCATTGTCTCTTTAAATCATTAAATGTCTTTCCCAAAGTGTCACCACAGAAATAGAAACACATTCTTATCCAAAATACCTTTGACTGTTGTACCATTAAGATTTCTCTTTATTAGAAGTCCACAAACTTTAATATAACTATATAATTTCAAGTTTTCATTTTACATATTTCCATACATATTAAGTGTGGAGACCCTCATTTGCTGTGTGAGATGATTTCAGGGGACATCACAGCCCAGAACTTTTTTAAATTTGGCTGTAAAGGAGAATCGTCATTGAATCTGTCTTACCTCTTTATTGCCCCAAAGAATATGTGTGGTACGTTAGATGTGGCTTTGGTACTGAAAAGAAAAGGCAACGTAGCACTTTTTTTTCACCACGGTGTTTGAGTATCGCAGAGCATTTTTATTTGCTCTTTGACTATTTAAAGACAGACCTGGACATTGTGAAACATCTTGATTTAAATCCTGCCTATAGCTGCAGGAAAATCCATTTTCATGAGATTGTACCGTTATTTTCGCTCCCCATCCACTCGTTGCCTAACAGGTGCCAGATCCGTGACATCATGCGCTAAATTTATAACCAAGTCGTCATTTGTAGATCCAGCTCAGACTATAAAGGGTGCTGCTGGCATGACGAGCGCATGAAAAATTCCACACATGGAAAGATGGAAAATGACTTGTGGTTTCCTGAGTGCAGAGGCCAACTTGGCCGTTTGACAGGGAAAGAGAGGGAAATAAAGAAGCCTGGTAGTATTTCTAGACTTTTCTTTGTATATATAGTAATTTGTCAAGGTTGTGAAAACATTAGAGAAACTATTTGGTTAACCCACTCTAAAATTCTTTAACGTTTTTATTGCAATTTCAACATTTTCATTACAATTATAGTAGCTATCACACATAAAATAACACATAATATCATTTAATAGTGCCTTCAAGGTCCTTAAACTAAATGAGCTCATCACATTGAACAAATCCCATCATGTTTGAGCATAATTTATCGCCAAGTATAAATCCTCTGGTTTGATCCTGTCATGTCCTGTGCGGTGTGTGTTCATAGAGCAGAACAGAAAACAGAAAATGTATTGTCTGCCAGTTTTATGTTCTTTGGTGAGAGGAAACAGATTTATTGTTCTGATTCCCAATTATTTCCATTCTGCCAATTAGAAAAGAAGAGGTCAATAAATCCACTGGGGAACAACTTCCTCAAAACAACCAAGGTGAGAGTGTTTTCTGTGTGTGCCAGCGTGTCTTTAGGAATTTAGGCCTGGGTTTTGTAAATTAAGTGGAAGGAGACATGGGCAGCCGTGTCAGGATGCAGACCAGTCTCAGGAGGACAAGCACACTGTGTGTGTGTGTGTGTGTGTAAGTGTGTGTGTGTGTGTGTGTGTGTGTGTGTGTGTGTGTGTGTGTGTGTGTGTGTGTGTGTGTGTGTGTGTGTGTGAGAAGCAACACAAAAGCTAACAGGTTGGTCCAGCACTCAGCTGCCAAGTGAGAAGAGAGGCAGAAACAAGATTTAGGAAGTAATGAGACAGGAAGGGCCACTCTACTTCAGGGTCCCACACCAGGATGTTAGCGACTAAACAGTCAACAGGCCCGAGCCTGTTATCTCCGTGTGTGTGTGTACCTTTTCTGTGTATGCTCACCACTCTGCTGGAAATGAAACCAAACAATTACTCCTTTCTCTTCAAAAGCTTTATCAAATCTGGTGTTCTACTTCATAGTTTCTCACTGTTCTTGTATTCAAACACACACACAGTTTCCAAGCCAAGAACATTTCCGCAGAGTCGGTTTAGATACAATAACCACACTGGCTCCGTCACTGGCCTCCCAAATTTCCCACATAAACCACAGAGATTCCAGATGTTGCAGGGAGGCAAAAAGTCTGCGCCTCCGCTGAGCCTGCAGCCTTCGCCTCCACATCCTCAGGTTGGCCGAGCGCGTGGCACAGCTCACACCAAACACCGTGTCTTTCTGCACTGAAGCAAGGCCGTGGGTAACCATGCTACTTGAGATTTACATAGCTGTGCACTTCCACCTGTACCCAGATAACAAAAAACACAGCACACTGTTAAAAGAGGCTCTGTCCCTGGGCAGTGTAGCACTGCGGCTTTCTTGTGGTTTCAGACCTGATTAAACAATTTGGCTCAGTAATCAAAGAGCAATAGCAGGCAGAGGCAGAGCAGACTTCCTGCATCCTCTCCGCTCTCTGGCTCACCGGTTTTAAAAGTTAAGGGCCCAGCAGGACTTGTTTGTGTCTCAGTTTGAAAACAATACCTGCACTGTACTTCCAACTTATCATGGCTGATGAGCTGAGCAGAATTGTTGGCAATGGGCAAGGTAATTACAGTGAGTCCACACATGCATCGTTAATAAAACAGATAATTAATTTGCTGATATTTAAAGAGCACAATTAAGCTTTTCTTTATTATACACACTCTTTTTTTCTTGCAGTTCAAAAATTGTTTTCTTGTGTGCTGCCAACATAACACAGCTTTGTAAACAAGCAGTCTGAGAATACTTAAAGTGTTCTCACACACATGCACTTTGGTTTCTATTAAATGGAAATGTTTTGCATTACTCTTAGTATTTTGAAAGCCATGTGTGGCAGCTTGAAACCTTTAGAGGCAAAACTGTAATGAATTCAAATCGGACTCTATATGTAAGACATTTGTCATAGGAAGGGAAACTACAAGCCCTACTGTAGATTTGATTTAAAGCAGCTGTCGTTTTCTCCTTTAGTCTTTGTCAGGCTCTTAACTGCAGTTTCTGTCTTGGGACAAGGCTCATCTTGAAATGTAAACATCAACTTCCTGTTTGAATTTGTTTCATGGAGGCTAACGTCATGCTACAGTATACAGTATTATAAGACATAGATTTATCTTGCTAGCTGTATTTATTGGTGATTTCTGTTAAGGTGCCTTGGAGCAAAACTCCTTTAAAGTGTATTTCACATCAAGGGAAAGGTGACAGAAATTAGTCCCTGGTGGAAAAAAAGAAAAAAAAAACAGGAAAAAAACAGATTGAAAATTACTTAAAATCAATACAACATGAACTTATTTTACATCTTCCATCATTGTGAGAAAAAAGGGAGAAACCGAGGGAGTGAGAGTGATTGAGAGAGAAATGTACCTCTGTGATTAAATCCTCATTGCTCTAATAGAAACCAGGTGCTGGACAGTGGTGTAAATGTTTTCCCATGCATTTTTGTGGGCAATGCAGCCTTAACAGATTCAGACCTGACAGCATTACATGCTTTGTCATTCAATGAAACAATAGCCACATACGCTTGTCATGCCAGTTTTACATTCCTCAAGCCTCTTTATACAAACTTTGACCCTTGCAAGCTCTCACTTTTAGAGACGTTTCATCATATTAAAACAAACTTTTCTTTTTCTTTTTTCTTTTTTTTTTTTAACATCACTTTGTGTTGTAGTTTAATACAAAAAGTTATGTAACAGACTGCTGCAATGAGAAGATGTGGAGCGGGTGAGTTTTTTATTTTTCTTCTTGACTTTGAAAACAGATTTGACATCATCTGTTTGGGAATTAATGATTCTATAAAGAACATCCTCCACTATAGGAAGAAACCATGACGTTACAACGGACAGTCCTCTAAGAAAATAGAATTAGCGGCTACTCTAATGGATTGGGACCTAAGTCAGCTCCTCCTTCCCCAACCCCATAATCTAAACCCAGATATACACCACATGTGTGGCTCCTCTGGAAAAATGAACTCGGCTTGGGAATATATGGTCAGGAAATTTATAGCACATGCCTGGGACGAGCCCTCAGGGGCCGGGGTGGAGGTGGAGGGGAGATATCCCCTCTCCCCGCTCTCTGAGCCTTGTTTCCATTAGGCTGGGAAGAGCAATCTCCCAGACTATTCAAGGGGGCCTGGTGTAAGACCTCTTGGCCAACAACATGACCCAATCGCGGAGGAGAAATCAGTTTCCTCACATCTGGGATTTTCCCACTGCAGCCATGGGGCAGCATTCCACATCAGTCACCAGACACGGACACAGGCAGCACACAGAGACACAAACTCTGGAATTTAGTGCACAAATAAATATGTGTGTTTATCTGTGTGTGTTTATGAAAGAGGGGGAGAGAGAGTGGACTAAAACTAGCCCAGAAAATGTGCCAGTTTTTCAGGGAAAACGGGAAAACGAGGGTTTTCTAAAAACCTGCCCGGCCAAAACAAACAAGTGGGTGAGTCAGCGAAGGGAAAACATTCTCAAGCTGATTGATGTTTCCTCTCTTTGCATCTGCTATTACTTCCACTGCCAAGGACCTCTCCAGAGGCTAAGTCATCGTCTAGCCATAATGAGCCTCCCTGCGATAATGCTCATCTTTATTGTGCGAGTGGTAGTTTCTTTTTGGAGAACGAGAGGAGAGGCACAGTGGTGGGCTGTGTTTACCTCTCCAGTGATTCATGTCGAGAGAGGTCAGAACCTTGTTGCAGCACTTCCTCCATCACTTTTACTCTCAAGGCCTGACAGGGACGGTATTGTCTGTCTGTCCATTCCAGCCTTGTCAGTCACCGAGGCCAGAGATTGATACCTTGTCTACAACTTTGACATCTCGTACACTCATTCATCATCCTGTTTTCAACTCATGTCGCCCCCAAACCCTTCAACAGATTAGTTAGACGATGGACAGATGACGTTTTGAAAGTTTTTTGAACCTTCTTTGAATCTGTGTTATTTTTGTAAGTAAATGTGTCACTTTAGTAGGAAATAGACCACTGGTATTATTTTGAGTAAAGGAGGAATGTATTGGCTGTTTTGGGTTTAATTCACAGAATTATTGTGTTAACTTTCAGCTTTTTTTTCTCTGTGGGCTTCCTTGTTCACGTGACCGACAGAAAAACAAGGTGCTTGACTTGGCCTAACCCTGACCCCTCCCAAAAAGTCACAGGATCAAATGAAACAGGTTCTCTAGACAAGTGTGTGTGTGTGTGTGTGTGTGTTTTCTGTCCTCCAAGCTGCATTTTGCCTGAGGTCTGAGCGAGTGGGGCTGAAAATAGTAACATGCTGCTCACTTGTGACCCACGCTGAACCATCTATATTTTCTCACATATTTTTCATTCCTGTGACTTGTTAAACCTTAGGTGAAAAATTCAATTAGATCCCAATGCAGATGAAAAGCTGTCACACTGAGGTGTATTAAGTTCCTTCACTTTTGATGTTTTACTTCACAGGAAGATTCAATCTTGATGTTTGTCTTTCGCACAAAGTCTTAAACTTGAAAAATGTAGATGTTAATGTTTTCATGTCAGATATAGTAAGATCAGAGCAGTTCACTGGGTCTCATACACACAGGCTCCACATTATTTCAGCTTTAGATAGAGCAAATGGAAAACTGACACCTTCATTAATATTCCCCCCCTCAGCTGCACACTCCTTTGGCACTCAGATATCTCAGTATGTGACCTTCTAATAATGTGTAAATCACCCATCCTCTCGGTGGCAAATAGGGTCTCCGTCCTTATTGAAATGAGGTAATGTTAGCTCAGCTTCATACGGAGGGGGCAAACTGGGGTCAGCAGAGGTTTGTTCATTTAAGAAACTGTCAATCTCCAGCCTGTCACTCTGTGTTAAGACTGTGTGTTTATCATGGTATTAAACCTGTTATAACAGTAATCCCAGCTGGTGACCAAGAAATTAATACGGCTGATATGATATCTCTTCTCTTAGGTCATGCACTGGTTGAATGGGCATTCAATAATAGGAGGAAATTCCTAAAATAATTATGGTATAATGATTACTGAAGTCGCTGTCTTGCAGGCAGCAGCAGCTTCATAGAAAAATAGTTTTTTTCTTTTTTCTGTTCAGTATCTGCGGCACAAGATATTGTGACAACAAAAGTAAATGGTGCTGAAACTGAGCCCATGTTCCTGTTGAAGGGTTCACCTACTTTCACCTACCTGGGGAGAACTGGCTGAACTCTCATTAAGCTTTAAAATAATAGGCCACATCGTCCTGATGGGAAAATTAGGTCAACTAATAATAGTTGTTAAACAGGTCCCATCCCAATAAAGCATCCCCCAAAAAACGAGGACCTGCTGCATTTTAAATAATACCCAAGAGAAATTTAAGTACTATACTCACAATTTATATACTACAATTTAAAGGAAATTCTAGATGTATTATATTAAGTGATATCATGATTATAGATATATTATTGATCACCAAAAACAAATAATTCCATGTAGCTGGACATTACCATGATGTTTTATTCTAGTTTCTTTTTTCTTTCTTTCTTTCTTTCTTTGGTATCTTCTTATGTATTCAGTCTTACAGTTTAGGGGATGATAATGAAGTGCGAGACTGGGCTGGAGGATGTGAGAGCTCAGTTTTGAATTGTGTCATTTGAGAGCTAAGGTGTGTGTGTGTGTGTGGGGGGGGGGGGGGTATGCTTACTCGTGATGCCTTCAAGTGTTTCACGTAAAGTTCAAAATGGACTGGGAAACTCTTGGTGGTTGTTTTAATTCTAGTAACCATGTCCCTCGGAGATGTGCTACATTGTAATCCAGGAACAGACTGAAGGGGAAACTGACCTTGGACATAGCATCCAGACATACAGTATTTTGTTGTGATCTAAATGGACTGTTGTCTTTCACTTATTTGCAGTTGTAGTTTTGAGGATGGTTTATGCACAACAAACATTTCTTTAGTTGGAGGAACATTATGGAAATGCTGAAAGGGTTACTCCAAAGTACTAACTGTACCATATTATAATCGTGTTGTGCCTCTGAATTGTATATAATACTGAAATATATTATGAGGATCATGTGTGCTCTGGTAATTCCCATACTTCCTGCAGCACTTGAAAGCATCAAGATGAGTAGCGCTCTCTGAGCGTGGATCCCTTCACACACACACAGACGCACGTACACACACACATCTGGTGTGAAGTGTGAAAGTCTGTCTTGGTGTTTTACTGTCACTTTGTTACTTTTTTCATTTTATTGATTTCCGTCTCTAACCGAAAGGAATATTTTCTTTTTTTTCTCCTCAAAATGTTGACAGCTTTGTTAGAAGACCGGGCACCAAAGTGAGGTTTGCTGCTGTAGTAGAAAAAAAACTTTAAACCGGGAACAGGAAAGGTGATTTTCTGTCGCAGACTTAAACGTAACGGGTTTGAGTGGAGGCGAAGTGGATTTTATTATTATGTCCGAGAGGAGGATTTGCGATGACATCTAAAAGAAACTCGGCGAAACTGAAGCTCCGGCGGTCTTTCAGCGAGCAGCTGCGGAGCTCCACATCCAAAGCCTGGGATTTACTCTGGAAGAATGTCAGAGAGCGGAGACTGGCAGGTCAGTAGCCCGCTACAGGCAGACCCTAGACCCCGCTGAAAGAGAGCGATGGAGGGTTAATTAACCAGCACAGAAGAATAAAAAAGCTTAGGTCAGCCAAGCTATTATATAGAGTCACTTTGATTTTCTGATGCCAGTAATGGGAATGACATAATTTAGTGGTGTGCATTAAGCATCATCATAGTGGTGCAACAACGGTATTTTTTAGAGGCAAAAGAAATTTTGAAAATCGTATTGGTAGATTTTGGATAGAGTTGGCCAGGTTTCTTCTTTTAAGTTCAGTCGGTGGGTACAGTGTAAAAACGTAGTTGTACTAAAAAATGGATAGATATGAAATGTGCATGCGGTCCGGTGTGTTTTAAAAATTAAAATGTGAAAAAAATTCTAATCATTTGTGTGTTGTTGTGTATCCAGTGAATTATTATCCCACTTATTTTTAACTGTGTCTGAACAGCTTAAACTTAGAGTCTTTTTGCACACGTGTAGGAAAGCCTTAGTAATATTGTACAGTGTTCGGGTCTGACGCCAACTTTACCCATTAAAAATTACCATGTGCCTGGTAATACCGCAGAGTGGCGCTGATGCCCAGTTTTTGTACTGCTTTTTTTTTATATCATCTGTGGTGTGAACC
The DNA here is from genome assembly GCF_017976425.1 of Toxotes jaculatrix. Lineage (NCBI taxonomy): Eukaryota > Metazoa > Chordata > Actinopteri > Toxotidae > Toxotes > Toxotes jaculatrix. The sequence goes on from NC_054402.1 coordinate 6,753,022, forward strand.
TATCTATCTATCTATCTATCTATCTATCTATCTATCTATCTATCTATCTATCTATCTGTCTGTCTCTGTCTGTCTGTCTGTATATTGTCTATCAAGTCAGCAGTGAACTCTTATTCACTTGTATTCTTCTGCATGATGTAGTGTTACAATATTGCAACTGTTTCTCAGTCACTTAGGTAGTTCAAACCATTTCATAGTTTCAAATATAAACATGTTTATCTTTCATCGCTCGGTTTGCTTGTATGAATACCTGGCTGCGATTATACTTGGACGAACTGTTTCCTAGCAATGCAACTCCAATGAAATGGTCTATACATATTTGCTTTGTCCTCTTAAAATGCACCTGTGCCTCTGGTGGACAAGACATGTTATGCTGATTGCTTCAAAGAAGGAATATCAGGAAAAAGACAGAGATTATAAGTAACAGATTATAGTGTGGAAAAAAAATATTTTTAAGATACTTTGGGATAAACTTCAGAGAAACACTGAGGATTTAGTATTTAATGCCTGATGTAATGATTCTGTCACAGTGGAAAGCAATGATTTGTGCAGTAACCTGCGTCTACCACTGGGTGCAGTGAATTGACCACAGTAGCTCCTCATGTAGAAAAGCCACATGAATGACGAGAGGTTTCTAAAGTCGCACAAATAGAGACCAGATGTTTTATGTGATGTATCAGAACACATCTCATCCCACTGGTCTGTTTTCTTTAACAGAGATTCAAAGCCACTGGTCAACTTTCACACGAGTGTGTGTATATTGTGCGTGAAGTTTGATACATGCTGACCTCAGCTGTGCAGCCTGCTGAAGCACAGCACTGATGCAGCAGCTGAGTCCTGCGTTGTCTGGATATTTGACACATTAATCTTGCATTCTCTTCCATATACAGTGTGCATTTCAGTGATGTGTGCCATGCATCTGGCAGTCTCTGCAGTCCTGACGCACTGAGCTGCTTATGCACACACTGAACAATGGGGACATACACACATAGACCAGGCTGATACAAATGACAGACTTGACAGATGGACTGAAAGACAATTTAATGTTGTTTTACTTTTTTTTTGCAAGGAAGTTCTCTTTGTTCTAGGTTGCTAGGTGAGCTGCAAATCTATATTTTTGGGTTTTTCAGGGTTTTTTGTGCCTCTGTGTATATGTATATGTTGACTGTGAATGTGTTATGTGGGTCAAGTGGCAGAAAACTTGTGTTTCAGTTCCAAAACAGATTTTAGTGAAATCAGAGAGAGGAACCCTGGGTTTTGGTGAAATTTAGGTCAGGTGTATTAGATCCCTGATGGCAAATTTCTAGCTCATCTGAGATGGATTTGGCCCAACATGAAAAAAAAATCGTGCAGGAGGTGACCCATTTACAGCCAAACACTGATGGATGGCAGCTGTCTCAGGACGTCAGTTTTCAGTCAAAGCTGCATAGAATGGTTTTGTACATTAAAGCACTGACTCCAACCTGAAAGATTTTTGACAAAAGCATAGAACCTGTGATACGTTGTTCAAATTCAGATTTCTGTGCCGTGTTGCTATGCTGAAGGTCACGCTGTATTAAGCAAATATTTTAAAAAGCATTAGCGTCATCTACCCTCCTGTGATTAATAGGTGTTCATTTTAGTTTAGCTGTAAAGCAAGAGCCAGAACTGATAAATGTGGGCTGTCATACTCCATGTAGATTAAAAAAAAAACTTGCTGGGAGACATGCATACAATCTTTTTGTATTATAAGAGTTTGACTTGAGCTTGACCTGAGTTGAGTCAGTTGCTCAACTCTCGCACATAAATGCAATTTCAAGATACTGCAGACCATTATTTTACAAATTATTTCATCTTCATCTTTCAGCTGAAAGTTGGGCTTTACATCAGAAATATTCAAACTGCAAGTTTTCAAGCTTTCATGTGTCCATCTCTGACATGTCGCACGTGAGCATGACAGTGAAAACCTGAAACGCATGAAACGCATTCATAAGGGGCACCCAACCAAACTAACTAGTGTTCAGACAGCTAATTGTCGGCGATTTATGTCAGCTAACAAAGCACAAACTCACTTCTGACTGTGTTTTTAAGTTAATTATGATTTTCTAGACATGCGTTGCTTCTTAACTTAACACCTCTGTTTGGGGACAACCCGCCAGCCTTATGCAGCTGTTTAGGAGTGCTTAATTGTAAACATGAGCTTAAGGTGATTCTGATTCACACTTGTTGTGGGTTGAAAACGTACTTGAGCACCTACTTCTGTGATGGGCTTCCCAACTGCTTTAAGTTATCTGAATAGCAGCTCAACTGGTCTTACAGTAATAAAATGCAGTTTACTCCCAGACCTGAGCTCAGAATTCAGACATTTGGTGGCTCATGAGGTGGAAATCTTCAGTCACACTGGGGCTATTCTTAAGCCTTAACCACAGGAAACATAGCCACACCAGAGCCAGGACTGCCCAGTGCAGATTACATGTGTCTGCTGGTGAATCAAACCACATCAGAGCAGTGTCTAAACCCCACTCAGCTGCCTCTGTACTCATCATCTCTGGGCCCCAGGCCTCAGCTTCATGATTCAGAATAGTTTCCCTTTTGTAATCACACCTGGCTGATGCTGGGTCCTGGAGCTGAGAATGAATGACAGATGGACATGCGTTAAATGCCTGCATTACAGTTTTGGCTTAATTTGTCAGCACACTCTAACATTTACTGCCTTCATTGTGATGAACAGCAAAATCCACTCTGCCGTGCCGCCTGACCTCTTACAGAGCCTCAGTATGTGTGTGTGTGTGTGTGTGTGTGTGTGTGTGTGTGTGTGTGTGTGTGTGTGTGTGTGTGTGTGTGTGTGTGTGTATGTGTATGTGTCTGTGTGTGTCTGTGTGTTTAATGTGAGTCTGGATTCCTGTTGCCATGCTTTATAGTAGTTGAGCTCTGAAACCCAGACAGAGGCGTGTTGGAACAAGTTTGATAAGAGCTGGAGTCACTGTGCTTGACACACAACACTCCCACTAAGGACACACCACAGCCATTTCTTCATGGCATGCATTACAAAGTTAAACACAAGGACATACTGGAGATCTCGTAGCTCTTTCACAATCCCCGCTGAGATATTTGAGTGCTGACAGAGACAAAAACACCATTAATCTCATTCATTATCATGTTTCATAGAAGTGGGTGATTGATTCTGTAATGCAATACGTGGTGCTTTTGGTAAATTTCTTCGTCTAGACAAGGAGGGAAGAATAAAACACAGAAAGGGGTTCAGGGAGATCACACTGTTGCCGACAAGCTGCCACTCATTTTTGAATCTGACACCTTAAGCGCTCCCTTTACACTATGAATGAACACAGTTGTTTGCGTGTGTAAAAACATGAGTCACTGCCCTGCAAAATCATCTGAACAGTGTCATACCATCACCTCGTACCTTAAAAAAGCAACAATCACCTATTTAGATAGCTCCACCTGAGGGTGTGGGGAGGGCCATTAAACCCAGGAGAGGTTTATGAAAATGTGCAGCGGTCCCTGACGTTTGCTGCTGAATTGTGGTCTTTGTGAGCTTAAGCTAGTGTAGATTTTGCCAGCCAGGTAGAGGAACAGACAGGGGCTGTGTTTGACTTGGTCACTTGCCCATTTGTGTTCTATTCACATGTATGGCGCCGTGCTTGCTCTACACAGGCAAGCCTGTATGCTGAGTTCACAGACAGTCACAAGGAGATTGGCAGGGGCCCTGATTGGCACTGGGTGGGTCTCCCTGTGCGGATGTGGACTTTACTCAAGATGTGAGGAGATTGTTGTTCCATGTTGTAAATCAGCTGATACAAGAGGAATCCTAAGTTAGAGGAACATACGTTTTATTTTTCATCAGAAATGATCATCCCAAATGATGTAAATTGCTTTCGTATCTATTTCACATTTCTAGTGACAAGTTTTGATTTTACCACTAAATATAAAGGCATGTGTTCCTTTTTATATGATAACTGTAAGCAGGCTTTGAGTAGTGCTTTCATGCTGAAAAAGTCTTGACTGTGGTTACAGTTCAATATTTATTTTAATTAAATTGTTTTTACATTTTTATTGTTTACAGTTGACATGCATTTTGGCCTTGACTCAATATTTAGAATTCATTTTCTTTTTCGATTTTTCCAGCTACAATGTTTTCTTCAGTTTGATTGACGTCTGCTGGCACGCTTTGTATATAACATTTCCTGTTAGTGCAAAATGGAAAAGCTCATTGCTTTCTTATATACTGACTATAAATATATATTCTACATATTTTATGAAGTATTTGGTAAAGATTTTTTGTATGTGGGCACAATGGTGTCAAAAGAGGCTTTAATTCCTTTTGCTGAACAGCCATCAGAGCTGAACAGATGACATGCTGGAGACTGATCTCTCCTTTCAGTGTTGAGGAAAGGGGATCTAGGTCACTAGATGTATTCAAGCTAAAAATTTCTTTTCCCCCTGAGGAGCTGACACTTCGAGGAGACCTGCTGAGAGGCCTTCCTGCGGCTGGAAGTAGGGGTTATGTGGTGGGGGCGGGGGAGCAGAAATTAGCATTCTCAGACCAAGAAAACAAATTCTCCCTCTCTTTCCCTCTCCTCTGTAGTTTTCTCTAAAATGGCACAGACTCACTCTCGCCCAGTAAACTTGGCACCTGTGTGACCAGCAACAGCAGGAGAGTTGTTCTAGTGCAGGGCGGGTCCAAAAACCTCTATTTTTGTTAGCCCTCCCACACCCTTCTTTCTTCCACTCCTGCTCTCCTCACTCAGTTCATAGGCATTCCAATGGTATTTATATTTCCCTCCAGAGCAGGGGGAAGTTGACAAGCCTTCACACAGACATTGGATTCAGCTCAGCAAGGTGGGCAGTACTCCCACTGCTCCCTTGCCATTGGCCTCCTTGTGGTCACATGACCCGAAGAAATACACTGAAGAGTTGGCACTCCTCCCCCTAGGCTCTGCTCTGCCTTGCCTCTCAGCTCACTTCAGGCTTTTTGCGCCTGTATGTGAAGTTTTCTGTTGGGGGGATAGTGTGTGGGTTAGTGTGTATCAGCCAGTGGTCAGGGGCTTGTTTGGGACACAGTGTTTCAGTCATGTTTCGGGAGCTCCCGGAGTCCACAGGCAGCGAGTGTCTAGGGAGTATGACCCCAGAGACTCAGGATATCTACCTGAGAATGGATCATCACCGCAGACGCTCAGGGTACAGGCTGGGCAGGATCATTGCCAGGCAGCAACTACTCAAGAAGATTGCTGGAGGTAGGAGAGGTGTTTGGAGTGAAGTGACAGTTGAGACTGTGGTCTTTTGGTTGGAAAGCAGCCTTTTTTAAAACTTTGGCTGAAGAGCCAGCTATTACGTAGTCTGTTTAAATAAATCCTTCTTTGTCATACTTACAGGAATTTAAAGGGTAATGCCTAAGCGAGCTGGTGGTCAAAACACATACTGAAAAAGGAATAACAGTCATGAGAGTATAAATGCAGGATGACCTGGTGGCAACTGAGCAAGGACGCTGTGGTGTTTGATTTGGGATCAGCTGATTACCTTTGTCAAATGTCAGTTCATATCTCTGGCTTTTTACTTCCTTCATTTCTTTCCAGATAAGGGAGGAATTCGATAGAAATAATCTTTGGAAGACAAATGTAATGGGAACATGGGGTAATTGTGTGTGTGTGTGTGTGTGTCACAGCTGACAAAGTCAAACTTGACCTTCAGCCAATAAGTAGTCAAGGTGGCAGTAGTGGTAAACAGTTAGTATTAACTGACTGCAACGAACACTGAGGTGAAAAGCTGTAGGATCAGTTATGTAAGAACAGATAAGCCTACAGTGTAAACAAGATATATCAATGAATGTCTGACACTTTTACAAGCCTCCAGCTCATTTGTGGACTGGCTGTATGTGGCTAGGAGAACAATAGTGCTGCTTTTTTTTTTTTTAACCACAACAAGGCCTGACCTTTCCTTTTGCTTTCTCCAAGGTCTGTAACCTCTTTTCTTTGCATTCACCTGGAAATTTAAGGTCAGTCCTGGGAGGGGGCAGGGCATGCATAACAATAGAGAAGACGAAGCACAGCTATGCCTGCTCCCTCCAGTAGGTGTGGGAACCCTGATGCTGGATCAAAGGCTGGCCGCATTTCATAACAGAAAAGTCATCAGAAAGAAACTTCAGCCATCTGATGGCAACACACAGCTTAGCGCACCACAAACCAGAGAATGAGTCAGATAATGCAGTCCCTTGTGTGGGCAAGTTTTCCTGTATCACCACAGAGGACTGAGACAACTCACAAGCAATGTTTTGTGGTTATTACGATGTGAGGGATACACAGGGTTCACTGTTGGATTGATGTGTCAGGATGAAAATATGTGTACTTGCTCTTGTTTTTCGGGGGAAATCTTCATGATCTGATGTTTGCAGGCATGTGCAGTCATGCAACCTGACATGTGCTTTCAGATTACAGATGTCTGGTTTGACAGCCAACCAACAATTAAGATTATCTGTGACAAGGACAGAAAATATGTACATGTCTGAAGTGGGTTTTCAGATTCTTTTATCTATGTTAAAAGTCATTTTAACAGTTTTTTTACTTGTGTGTTTAGTGACACGTGTGACTTTTTAAGTACTTGTATAAATGTAATAATTTCAGTGTGGTCTGGTTGAATTTTAGCTTTGATTCATTTGACAGATTTCATTGCACAGCTGTATGTGCTGAGGTGTGTTGCATTCAGCCAATGTGTGGATGTGTTAAACTGTTAGAAAAGTAATGTAAGTACTTTAGCTCACAAAATTGCAGGATGTAAAACACAGGAAATGTTAACTTTCCAGTGAATTAATCCCACATAATATTAAGCAGTTTGTTTTAGAAAGTGAATACAATCTTCTGTGTAATGTTCCTTACACATGACTGATAATACAATTATCTGCAAGGTAACAGTTTCTAAGAACACAAATGGTTCTTACAAAGCTAAAACTGTGAGACATTTAATATGTTTCACATATTTCCATCTGCTTTTTAAGTACTGCCATTATCTGTCATTACAATCTTCTCACCTAATTTTGGTAATTTAAGTTTTTCAGTCTGACTTGCCGTAAATGTCTTAATTGAGCAATTTTCAGTTTTTCATTTTCCCCAGGAGAGCAGTGTTGAGCCTCGTACAGATCTTATTTCCTTTCATTCCTTTCATACATCTTATGTCTCACCTTATGTGATGCATACCTGTTTGAAATGAGAGAGACACTAGTAAGCTGGTATTTTAAGCGTTTCACTGCAGAGAGTTCAGAGCTGCAGGATTGATCTCCTTGCCTTGCAGTGGCTCCTGCATTCCAGCTGGCTGGCCCTGTTGACATAGTAGGTTGAAAGTGAATGGGGGCCATGGTGATGGGCAGAGTTACTCATGTATTGTTTCACCCCAAATTCCAGGGAAGCCTGTGGGGTCTTAGTCATGTTTCCGATTTGATGGCATTTCAAAGCCACCAGAGCTATGTGTGTGGGTTCTTGTTCGGCCCTCTGTGATTAGCCATGGACAAAGTACTGGGACTGACTGAAGATCTTATTGTCCAAAACATGGTCCAGTATATCTCATCAGCCGTCGATGGATATAAAAGCACAGCTGTGTGCAAATAAGATGGAAAGAAACAGACATGTGCGTACTGCACAGTAGGATTGTTGTGCTAGAGAAAGGGTCCGGTTTTATTGTGGAGGAATGTCCTTTCTTGAAAATGTTCCTTTTTGGAGGAGCATTCCAGACTTCATCACTCTGGAAGGGCTACTGTGTTTCTGCAGCTCTCTGCTCTGTCCGCCTTGCATCCTCCTTGTCCAGCCCATCTGGACTCCAGATTCTCAGGATTTCTGCATCTGTTGTTACTACTCTTGCATCAGAAAAAGAAATGTTACAGTGCCAAATTTTACATGTTGTATATGTCCAATATACCCTTAATCTTCACAGTTGTACACAGGCCATCATATGCGAGTCAATGAGCTATTTTTGCCATCATAGAGGAAACAATCTTATCTTAAATTCTTGATTCTTGTTCACCCAAATGTTTAATGACTCGCTGTAACATTTTTTGCAATTTTATAGCTAAACCTGTCACATGCTTTCATGTTTGATCTTTGCAGATCATGCTTGTGCACAAGGATGTTATAGCTAACATATATTGATAGTATTCAGGTCTCTAAGGGGACATTGCACCTGAAGATCTTCTGGGTATGAAATCTATCGGGAAATCTTGAGATGTATTGAGGTATGTAACATACAGGGAGGGACCTGTCTTATACAGTCTATGGGAGGGACTGATTCAGTGGGGATTTCAGCAAATGTCCAAATATGAATGAATCATTTCATAATAATATTCCCATATATAGTTTAGAACTCACATATTTATTGCATTGGCTCATGGTTTCAGCGGTTCTTCTTGTACATCAAGCTGGATTGTAGTGAAAATATGAGTATTCTCAGATATCTAAGAGACCATTTTTCAGTTGTGGAAGTGTTCCTGTTTAGCCACCGAAAAGTCCTGGGAACTTCATCTGGGCTTCGGCAGAAAACTTGAGCAGCTGAAAGCTACACCGTGACTAAAAGCTTGCTCGCTGACTGTGGCTGTTTGGTTTTTTTTCCCCTCATCGAGGGGCTGTTGTGTTTCAAAACAAGAAGCTCTGTCCAGTGTGACCTCTCCTTGGCCCTCCATGCCTTATTGACCTTGGTGCAGCCAGTGGGCTCCAATCTCTGCCCTGGAAAGGTCATTAGTGCCTTCTGCCATGGTTGAGGACGTTGTGCGTTTCTTGTCAAATGACACAAGTTATTGCATGGCAGCTGTGTGCTCTTCAGTGAATCTCTCTTGTGTGCTGGAGTTACAAAGCGTGCCTTTTATTTGGCTGTCATGGCTGAGAGGCCTGTGTCTTTCAGGTTAATGTGCTGTCAGCCACATTTGTTCTTGCCTTCATTACACTATGCTCTCTACTAGATATGTTTTTTTCAGTAGTATTTAACTGGCAATTTCTTATAAACATCAGCTGCTTTACATCAAGGTTAAGAGAAGTTTAATGACAAAGTTTTAATGTCCTGCAAAATTTAACTACTAACCCACACACTATCCCCCCAACATTATGCACAGAGTGAGAGAGAGAAGTGGAAAGTTTCTGAGCAGATTAATGTGTATAGCACTTACACACTTGTAGATTTTAAATGCTGAGCGTAGAGAGGACAAGAACACTTCAGCTTGTTAAGAGGAGAAGCTCTACCCTCCATCCTCTGTTATTCTTCTGACTACTAGATGGATAATTGTTAGAAACCAGCTGTGAAAAGGGGTTTGCACTGTTTTGTCTTTTTAAGTTGTAACGGTAGAAAGGCTCTTCAAGGTAAGGAATCTGGTCAGACTCTGCCCTCTCCCTCACAAGACTCCTCTCTCCAGAGAACTGAATTATTCATCAGTGGTCTGCTACAACATGTGGCACATTAGATCATCTGAGTGCGAAACAAATATAACTGCTCCTTCATTCAGACGCAGGTTTGATGATAAGTGATGATGTAGCCTTAAGCATTGTGTACTTCGTTCACATAAACCCAGATTATCTTTTATTCATGAACCTCTCCACTGTAGACGTGATTGTTATGCAGATCTTGTTTGCTACCTTCAGCGGGCAGTAAATAATACTGACAGGGAGACAAAAGCAATTTTGACAATGTGATTAGCTGGTCGTCTACATCCAGTACTATAGTCATCGCACTTCAAATAATTAAATTTATGACTTGTGCTTTTTTGTACTGCTTAAATGACGTGATGATTCTGTTGAACAGATACTAAACACATATTAAAAGAATAAGAAATGAATACCACATCAGGGTCTAATGGCTGCATTATGGTTCAGTCATAGCATCACTGTGTCCTAAATCCGTACTATATAATTATTCTATTCATGGGTGAGTATATATTGTGTTTACACTGGAAAAGTGAATAATTGACAAAATGAAGTGCACTCAAACTAAACTAAATGTACTCCTGCTGTCAATGGACCCTGTTGTTCCACAGAGCAATGCACAAAGGAAGCTGCTCACTGCTGGAAAAAATTAAAATATACAAAAAATGGTGATGATAAAAAAATTTGAATGTAGAACTGAGCTGGGACATGCTGATGTTTGCATGTTCTCCCTGTGTAATTGCCACATGTGTGTGAATATTCATGTGTTAGTCCTGTGATAGATTGGCTGGCTGTCCAGGGTGTATGTGAGGCTGAGATTGAAGAAGAAACTTGTAAATGTAAATTGATGGATGTTTATCAGTACAACTGAGTCCGTATAATTTATATTATAGATCCTATTTCACAAATTATTTGACTAAAGTGGCAATGTATCAATTAGTAATCCAACTTTCTCTTGAAATTATTTCTGAAATGCTCACCTCTTTAAAATGTCTAAATATGCACATATACTGTATCGTGACATATTGATATTGCAGGAATTGGTTTTGGTCATTGTGATTTTTTTTCATATCTCTCATATCTCCTGCTTTAATACCAACAAAAACAAACAGAGCTTAACATCTTATTTTACATACACGCCCACAGATAACTAGATTGCAGATCATGCTTTGTCTACACACATCTGATTTATCTACAGCTGTGAGTGGTTCCTACTGTACATCCCATAATTCACCAGCCAAAATATACCAACAGTTTTTTGGAAGCCGTTGGTAATTTCCTTCCCTACTGATAAAGAACGAGTAAATGATTGGGAAATCTTGTAACGGTCAGGAACATATTGACTCAATCCAACTGACCTCCAGTAAAGGTTACATTTATAGAGCTTTAATGTAGATTTCCACTTTTTGCCTGTAGGGGGCAGGCTGAGCTCACATCCTTCCTGAAAGGCTTTCTTCTGTGTGTGGATCAGTGCAGTTTCCAGTCACTGACAGCTGCCACATGTGCAGGGCTAATCATTTACTAAGTGCAGATTTCAGAAATGCCTCAGCTGCACTGTAACAGGAACAGAAAGTCACACATTAACAGAAGCATGATGGAAAACCTCTCTTGTTCTCAGGTCTTTTACATTCCAAAGATTAGAAAAATGCTAATTCACCGAAAAAAGCCTTATTAACCTACATAAAGCAAATAGGGTCATATTGTTACATATTTAGAGTCTATTGTTTGTCATAAGAATGATCTTTTTGAGAGCAGTCTTGGAGATCAGGCCGGTGTTTTGAAGCTGCTGCAAATTTGTCTAGGATAAATGAAGCATGTAGGGATATTGAAATTCTCAATTTACTTTTACATTTCATGGATTTGTGTTTTGCAAATGGATCTAAACATCAGCTCACAAGAAAATAAAAAAGTACGAAGATAACTGTGTATAACACGCTCCAAATTGATTTGTGTTGATTAGATAACTGATGTTTCAGGCTTCATTTAAATGCATTCTGCATTATTGTAATTTCTGTTATATATGGAACAGTTATGTGTTCATCTTCTGCATGTAAACCAGCAGTTCAGCGCTTGACTGCCCTCCTGTGGTAAAAGAGTACGGTACATGTCATTAGCTGGAAAAACTGACAGAGGCACAAAGGCACCATGCATACAGATTACAGACATTCAGCTACTGTCGCTTCACTTTATAGGCCTTTCAGCCAGAGGGTGACTGTCTGAACACAGCCTGTCACATGGCATGACAAATGGCCCCGTATTTTCTATTAGTGCTCTGTGTGTATGTGAAGGAGAGATTCTGTGAATGCTCTGATAAAGCAGAACAAACACTTAACTCTGTCTGTGGGTAGCATTCTTTATAAGCTACACCGATCCTCATCATACACAACTACAACACAACTGACAGTATCATTCTCTCTGCTGCGACTCACAAGTCTGTTGCAGGAGTCCTGTGAGGCTCCTGAGGCAGTCTTGTGGCCGTTCACTTTGATGTTGTTAATTAGGACCAGCGTCCCAAGGGATGGCTCCATGCTTTTATTGTTGAGGTCCTTAGAGGGCTTTCTCACGGTAGGGGCCCTTGTTCTGACATTGGCCCCCTCTCTACCCTCTGACTCTCTGAGGCCATTCCCAGAGAAGGAGGGAACCCTGCGTAGTCCCCTCTGGGATCCAGTCCAAATGAGAGAGAGGTGGATCTAATGGAGCTCTGCAGGATTCGACTTAAGGGTAGTTCTGGATGCTTTTCTTCTCGTCTTTTACCCGTATCCTGTATTTTGCAGAGCCAGGGACACACAATAAACTTTGTTTGTTAATTTATAGTATTTTTGTACTTATTAGCTTCTACTGAATTTAAGAGGGCTTTCATCATGAGACGTTTGATTTGTGTGGGTGCCAGGACTTGCCGAACATGTGTTGATAACTTTCCAGCCATGTTTGAGTCGAGATTTTAGGTCAGCTGGCTGAGTGTTTGTCAGTAATTCATAGCCATCCCCCTTTAGTTGTGTTATATGGTGCTCTCGGAAAACCAAATTACAGTGTTTATATAGGCTATCAAAGGGAAGAAAGAATTACAGCCACACAACCGTATATTATGAGTGAGAAAACAGCATGACATGGCAAGGCATGCAGCCTACTGAGCCTTACATAAAACAAGAAACGTATGGACTTCAAATCAGTTCGAACGCTCAAAAACAAACCTATAGGGAACTTGTGGTACATATTTGTAGGATTTAAGAGGGATACAGTTAACTACATGAACACATGGGACGCTGGAGAAGGCAGCTGTACGGAAGTTGGCAAAGGAGGCAAGGAGGAGGGAGTTGAAAAGGCATCTGAAAAAGCCCAGATCTGAGTTAGAAAGAGCTGGGGTAAACTCAGACAGGCTCAGGTACAGTGCCTCTCCTGCTCTGTTACATCAGGCTATCTAACTGTTTATTTGTTTCCTGGGAAGATTTGTCATGCTGTTATTACCTTTTAGGGGTTCTCTTTAATAAAAAAATGTTTTTGGTATGAGGACCAAGAACAACAAGAGATATGATTTGGCTAAAATCCCCAATTTCTGAAAGAAGAAAGCTGCTGAATATCATCACACATAGCGAGCCCTTGAAGTGTGTTATCACTGTCCACTCTGCTTTATTCATCCTGAACTGTGTTATTTATTTATCTGTGGATAGAGTGAGTGAATAACTTCACCTGAACAACCAGCGCAATGAGTACTCTCAAAAGATCAACACTGGGTTGAAGAAGTAGTCCATGGTTTTGGGGAGGTATGCCTGGATGAAATGAAGAAGGAAATCTCCAAGAGCCAAAGCTGATGCTTTTATCACCAAAGAAAGCAAAGGCCTCCAGGATGGTTGTCAAAACACTTTAACATGCGTGGGAACATGGCTGCAGTCCAGTGTCTGGAAGTGTTTAGCTTTTGCATCGTGCCTTGGAAGTCGTTGCAGTATGTATTTCACAGAAAGCTCTGCTGATTGATTTGTGCTCTGTTCAGAGCTGATGGCAATAAAACAGAGGTACTTGGGAATCTGGAAATTGCTGAGATGTCTCCTCCTTCCTATAGGTTTGGGGTCAGAGGTCCTTTTTCTAGTAAAGGGCACTTCTTTTCAAGTGTCTGCTGAAAGTCATGTGCCAGCGTATCATGTAGTGTGACCAGCGGGGAAGAAGGAGAACACCTGTCTGTGAAGCTGGAGTACACTCGACACTTCCCTCGGTTTTTGCTGTTTGCTAAGCAACCCCAGGGAATCAACGTGTGGTTGTCAGAACATTTTCTCAAAACTGAGTGAATGTGAGACACTGTAACGAGTTGGATGAAAACACTGCATAGCTGACGATTTGAACTTTGAAGTCTTGGCTTGTTCAGAGGTCTCGCAGCCCAAACATCATACCTCATTATTTGTCTTCTGGCCGTGACACCCAACCAGCTCCAGTGGGCTATCAGTTTGCAGTTTGGGTCTGGGATAATTTGTAAATCCTTCACTGAGGCGGGCTATTTGTGGTAGAAAGAGACAGCCACCCTCAGATAATCTTTCCCATTTCTCTCCCAGGTTGTTGTTTGATGACTTGGAACACATATAATGGCTGCTTTTGGAAACAACTTGGAGTGATTTTCCATAGTTTAAAAATGTTTACAACATCATGCTGACCCCACATGGTTTTAACAGCATAACCCCACTTCAAACAGTCATCTCTCTTGATTTTTAATGTGTTCTCAGGCAGGACCGTGAAAAACATGAATCAGCTTTAGCTTTTATTATGAGATTAATGGTAACCAACCCTGCATAGGAACAAGTGAACGTAAGGGTATTTTAATTCTGTCATTTTGCATTGTATTATCATAAATAACCTGCGTAATTTAGAGAGAGACAAAAAGAGAGACAGACAGAGAAACACAGAGAGAGTTGATGGGCTGTTACCCCTGAAGATGAAAGAACCTTCTCTCTGGGTGTCCTTCAGAGGTGAAGGAGAGTGTTACCACAGCTGTGATGCTCTTGTTTAAATTCAATACAGGACCTCAAGAGAAAAACACAGGCCTGATGACTTTTGACCCAGCAGGCTTTGGCAATGGTCAACAACAGCAGCTCCCTAGCTCACATAGTTATGTTATTTACTCTCAGAATCAATAAGCTCTTGCTGTGAGTGTGTGTGTTTGCTGTGGAATCAAAGGTGGACTTCAGTCTTTCACCAGTGGTCACTCAAAATACAGAGGTTCTTAAACCAGACTATGTTTATATTTAAAACAGTATCTCTGTGATCTGTCTGTATAGTTATATTTGAAATGATGGTCTGTAATGTATAAAGTGGCTTTTAAATTAGTTGTGGATGTCTGTGAAACACTCAGAATTCTAATGCCTCCTTGGCAGTGGCTTTTCCTGGGCTGGCTCTGTGTTTGTGTCCCCGTCCTCCAGGAGGCATTGAGGTCTGTTTTGTATATCCACTTGTTACCGGAGACCAGTGGTCCACTGAAAAGATCTCTCCACAGGTCACTGTGGACCACAGGGCAGAGGCAGGCCCAGGACTTGCTAGCTCATTTGTATTTGAGGAACTCTTGCTTTGGTGTCTTAGCAACATAGCCTAGAGCTGATCATTTTAAACCTGCATCCCATGTCGACTGAGGGATAACGACAGGTCCCCTGTGTGCCCCACATGATCAAATGAGGGGGCTGGAAATATGTGGGTGATTCAGCACAGGCTATCTGTAATTACTTGGCCTGCAGAGTCAGCCAGCTCATGTGCCAATCACTGCATCAAGAATGAAGTCACATCCACAAAGGCTCTGTGTTGTTACTCACCTTTTGAGCACAGATAATCTTTTAGATTTGACAATTGTCCATTGTCTCAACACCTTGCCAGTTTATAGATGATGAGAATGCTGTGAAAAGAAGATGTGTTGTGATAATAGTGAGTGGCACCTACTGATCTGCTGACGACTGTGGCATGTTGTGCTGTGGATGTCGGAGTGACATGTAAAGCTTTGTTAATTAACACCTACCCTTGAAAATAGCACAACTTTATTCCCACAACATTAGCTGAATTACAGGGGGCACTGCAGTATTAAACTTAGAGGACCTTAACTCTTATCAGTAAAAAGCAGATCTCCTGTGTCTCCTCTACATCTATAATCATTTTGCTTCTCGGTCATCATATCTGTCTTTTGACTATTGTTCACCATTATTTGTGCTTCCTGTTTTCTCCCCCTTTCACAAATTCAAACTGTGAGACAAAAGGAAATGTAAGGCTAATTTGGGCATGAGACATCAGATGTTGTGGTTTTTTTGGTCAGACTAGAAGAGGGGGCAGTGTGTGTTTCCCCTGGCTGTCTGTCTCGTCTTACTTTTACAGTAAGGCTGACTGCTCACTGTGAGTGGGTGTCTGTATGGAATTAGCATCATAAAGGAGAAGAGAGGCCTCTCCTCCATTCCTCCCAGCGTGACGACACCTCTCCGCCAGCCAGCCCACTACTGGAATCTTTTTTTTTCCATATTACAGGCTCTCTGTGTCTCCAGGTGTTTTTGATAAAGACAGTGCTCTGTAACAGTCTGTGTGTTTTTTGACTGATATATTTGCCTGGCTTGTCTGGCTGATTCATTCAGATGTCTCTGCAGCAGTGCTGTGGGGGAGGAATGGACAGACACATTTATAAGGGTCTACACAGTTAGTATTTATAAATTCAAGCAGTTTGTTTTAGAGTGCTTTTAAAGGTCTGATAAGTACAGAGGGTATTTACTGTTAAATGGTTTGTGAAGGTGACTAAAGTGGATAGCCTGCATTTTTCTGTCTGTGCTTAGAGCTTTATACGGAGTCCTGGCCCCAGGAGGTCAGAAGAGTAATGTTTTACAAGAGGAAATGGCAGAAACGTCACAAAGTCAGGCAGGCACAGTAGAAGTGGGCTACATCTGGAATTCTACTTATCTTATAGGAAATTATGGTCGGATATGATGTCCTTATGTAGTCACAGAGCCATGGCAAACCCTAGAAATTTAAAAAGCTTGGCATTTTATCCACACGTTTACACCAATAGATTTTCCTTATGAAGCATATTTTTGTAATATAATGTAAAATTGGTTTTGAAATAGATAGAACTTGATGGAACTTGGAAAACAAGACAGCAGGTTTCCAGATGAAAATGCATCTCTTCTTAAACAGATTGACTCCAGTTACTAGTGTATAGACCTTACCAAATTGAGGGAAACAGACACTGTAAATTAGTGTCTCACCCTAATGTATTTACTTGTCAGGTGACACAGCAACACTGAGAGTGTCTCAGACGACACACAGATCACACAATTCCTCTCATTCATTGATTTTTACTTCAGACAAAGAGGCTGAGACAGAGGTGAAGCAGAATCAATCATTCCGATGAGGTTAGTTCAGAGCCTTGTGAGCCGAGTGCCTCAGCGTGATTCACTGCTGCTGATTGCTGACAGTTTATGTCATGGTTTTCCCCGACTTCAGCTGCCTACATTTTTCCATTTCGTTGACCCACCGGAACAACATCTAGACTCTGCAAAACCACACTTCCTTTTTGTATGTTTAAATGAAACGTTTCCCACATCAGCTGGAACACCTCTCAGATGACATTTTTAAATATGTAAAAACTGACATTTCATCTGGCCAGAATTTCTGAAAACAAAGAAATATTTCAGGAAATTCGTCACATTTAAAAACAGGGGCTTGATATACAAGAAAGTCCCAGAATTCACAGGAAACGGTTTCTTTTTGGCTGCAGCTTAACAGTGCCAAAAATGTGCTGAGTGGGGTATAAAAAAGTTGTCGTGGGCAGAGCTGGGTAGGAGGGTCGGGCACAAGGAGCTGAAGGGGGAGGGAGAGGGGGTAAACGTTAGGGAGCCTGCCACAGAAAGGGGTGGGTTGAAGAAGAGATTTAGTGTTGGAACAAGCACATGGTGGTTGGGGGTAGATGGAAAGAGAAAGGAGAAAGAGGGAGCTGTGGGTCTGAGTTCAAACTGCAAGCTGTGTTCAGAGAGGGAGCAGGAATGTGGCTCAGCGTGGGAATGAAGATGCTCTGACATGTTGAGAGACACTCTTAAATCTTGATGGATATATGAAACACTCTGGCTGTATGATGAAAATATCCCGTAAGTACACAATAATTTGTTTTTGGAAATACACTATCGTGTTAGTTGACTGAAGGATTTTGGAGAGTAGACATATTAAGGCCTGTGCTTCAGTGATGATGATGGCTTGTTTTCATTCACATTAAGCCTGAATGAATGAATCTGGTAGTTTTTTTTATTTTATTTTCCAGAATATGAAAAGAAACAGACTACTGTTGGTCACAAAGCTTCGCTGTCAAACGGATGCATCTCAGGACAAAACAAAACATATCATAAAATCCTTGAAGGTTTTTACCCACGTAGATGGCTGTAAATATTTTCTGAAAGAGTGGAATGTGAACGAGCCTTTAAAACTGTCAGAATTTTGGCAGGTCTTTTGTGTGTTTAGCCGAAGGACTATCACAGTGTGCCAGCACACTCTTACATTTCATATCTCAGCAGTGAATTGCATAATCAGTATTCTTGATAGTGAACTTTGCATAAAGTGAATTGTGAAGGAAGGGGTCGCCCTTGCCACAGATGCTTTAGTCAAACACAGCTCGTGTTTTTTGGCCATTGTGTCACAGCCACACTGGGTTTCATTTCTATGTGAAACTGTAATTTCATACTGTACACAGTTTTAAAGCTGTAGGTTGTGGAACACAAGTTCTCATTCTTTGGCATGATGCCCGCCCAGCCTTTTATCCACAAGAGATTTCCTTAGAGAGAGGATGAGAGGACAGAATGTCTCGGTATCGTGTTACAGAATGCCAAACAGAGAGGAATTCCCAGCTCATGTTACTTGCTCCCAGTGGTCCAACCTGTGGCTGTGGGACACAAGAGGACCTGGCAGTGCTCTCACTATGCGGTGCAGCTGAATAATACAGGCCCGATATTATCCACCTGGGGGGAAGCCTAGCTGAACAGAAAGCCTTTAGCTCCTGGTGATACAGGTGGGAACAGACCAGAGAGGCTCCTGGCAGCGTACACTTGTTGACTTTACTGCTGGTTAACAGAGTAAACAGTAGGTTTTTTTGTCATCCAAGGACACAGGGAACTGTTAATATTTACTGAGTCGTTGGTCAGTCTGAAGACCAAAGTCACTTTTCATTGATTTCTCAGTGATACAGAAGTGTAGGTGAGTCCTGGATCAACAGTTTTGGAAAACAGGTGATAGCAGTATCTTCACTGCAGGGCTACAGCCGCTGTAATTACGCAGCATTGTGTGATGAACGACCATGGTTCATGTTTCAGCCGTAGTGTGACAGGCACAGACAGGGAGTGGAACTGAGACCTCAGATGTGTGATGGGAGAGATGTTTGTTACCCGTAGGTGCAGCTCGTGTGTAACTCTTCTTGGACACGATGTTTATGCTTTTGAATTTTTTTATGTTGTGGAAAGCTGCTTAAACCACAGATGTGTGTATGATAATACTTGGCAGTTGGACATTTATCAGCTGTGTGGTTTTTAAAGGTAAGAACATTTGCATGTGAGATTGAAATTCTGTGTTTTATATATATATATATGATAATAATTTATAAATACTTTCTTGTGTATTTTCCTGTAAGATTACAGTAATAACTTATACTTTCATCATCAGTTAATTTATCACTTATTCTCTTGATTAATAAATTCATTATTTAGTCAATAAAACATCAGAAAAATTTAAGTAACGTCCACCACAGTTTCCTCGAGCCAAAGGTACCATTTTTTTTCCAACTAGCAACCAAAAGCTTTATTACTTTAGAACACTACAAAACTCGAGACACATTCACTTTTCGAACCAGAATAGAAGCTGAGACCAGTGGTGTTTTGGCATTTGTTTGTTTAAAAAATACTGAAATGAATAATCAGTTATTAAAATTTTTTTGGTTAGATTAATTTAGATTAATTTTCTGTTGATCAGCTAATCAATTTATCAACTACTTGCTTCAGCTGTGCCTGTGTTACAATTAAATGAAAAAAAGAAAGAAAGGGGCAGAAAACTCTCCAGATAAAGGAGGCTGTTCACTGTAGCACTGGTGTGTCATTTTATCGCTGAAGCGGTAAATGGCACCCAACTCCGTTAGCATTAATGGAGAGGTGCCAACGGTGTGTTTCCTCTCCTTGTCATCAGCGGCTCTAAAGACTGTAGACGGCTCACTCTGTAGGTCAGCAGGACCGGCTTGTGATCCTGACTGCTGGCGTCAGTCTTTTATCAGAAAGTCAATGTGTTTGTTTGCTTTTATTTTGTTAAGGAGCCACAGAGAACTGTGATAAAGATAATTTTTAGCATGATCTATAGTTTTCTATCATTCTTTTGATTTTGTTGCTGTCTTAAGAGTTAATTTTCTTTAAACTTGTGGTTTATACATGATAGTATAGGGGTCTGTGCAGTGTATAGTGGTGATGTCTTTTCATCTATTTGACCTTTTCTTAATGTCTTCAGTTTGTTTTTATGCATAATGTGCATTGTCTTTAAAGTAAAAAAGACGACAGATGGTTATGTAAGGTCCCATGCTGCTTCATGTGAGAGAGCTGGGATACCTCCAGACTGACCAGCCAGTTCACCATAACCATGTTTTCTCAGAATAATCAGACAGGATGATCTTACTTTCAGAATCACTCAGGTCTTTCTATTGCAAAGTCTATTGTGTCTGTTGGATGCCAGGTGCAGAGGCTTTTTTTCTGCTTAGGTTGATGCTTCTGTGGTTTTGTCAAAATGACTATGACTTAATGTAGCTGATTTCACTTTTTATCTCTGTTCTTAAAGTGCACACTTTCTTGCGTTACAGAAATTGAGGCGAAAGAGGCGTGTGACTGGCTGAGGGCAGCAGGATTTCCCCAGTATGCTCAGCTCTTTGAAGGTAATAAAATCACTCAGTACACTCCCACACACATTCATCACAAAGGAGGAAAATGCTGTTTGGTTTAAAGACAGATTAATGAAGTAGCACACTAATAAAAGACCTCTGTAATAAACCAAAATGGCATTTTTATTTTAGAATTTTTATATTTGTTGTGAAACGAAACACTGTTTCAGCTTGAATGTGGGTGTTTCAAGATGATGAGTGAATAATGGCACACGGTCTCATCTGGTCTGTCACCGTAGTCTCCAACACTACACAAAAGCACATATTCATGGGTTTACATAGTGAGCCTCATTTACACAACTCTCAGGAAGCTTCAGAGAGGAGGCTCTAGTCACCCAGACACCACAAAACAAGCAGAACATTAGCTGCTTTTAAAGTCTAATCTTCTCCAAGCTATGGTTACTACATAAACATGTCTTCTGCACTTTAAGACTGAAGTCATGGGAAGAAATGGGTTTTTATCAGAGCTTAAAGTAGCTCTACTCCCTCAGATCTTTGTGTCGAAGCCAGACCTTTGATGTGCTTTGGTGCAATATATTTGTTTGCTGACAGTTTGCAGACATTTTTAACAGAACTCCAGCAATCTGCACTGATAACGGCTGTTGCAAAGAAGTTAACATGAGCATCACTCCTGATGCTGATGGTTGTGTATTAGAAATAAAACTAATGATGAAATCTGTTATCAGGATGTATGTCTGAATTCTCAACAGCTAGGATGTCTCTCTGAATGTCTGTCGTCTTAAAGAACAGTCTGAGCGCTCACTGCTGCTTCTGCTTTTCATAAAAAGTTAATGACTTCACATGAATGCGGTGGAATGTAAGATTCAGAGGGTCTGGATTCAGTCTCTCAAGTTATGTAAGAGGAGGCCCATACCCAGTGCAAGATGTAATGCCTACATAAGCCTGAGCGCCGTTATTTGGGCAAATTCTGTCTCTTCTCATTAGCATCACATACAAAACAAATTTGATGGTCTCCCTGCCTTCAGTGCACTCCTGGAAAGAATGTAGTTTTCAGATCTTTCTCTAATGTTGTTACACTTTTTTTCCCCCAGATTCCCAATTCCCCATTGACATAACTCCTGTGAAAAGAGATCACGACTTTCTGGACAAAGATCTAGTGGAACCTCTTTGCAGGTAACCAGACATTTGATTGATACTGAAAAGACGGTGGCTCATCCATGAGTCAGCTAAGCCAATGCCACACATAATTTCCATGCCCCGGTAAAGTGGAAATATGTGAGAATCCCTGTGCGAAGGAAAAACACAGCTCACATCTGATGATGTTAAAAGCATCACATGATGTAATTTTTATTTTCTCATCTTGGATGTCAAGAAGCTTGTGGAGAAAAGACGATTTTCCACACACTGTTGTTACATTAAATAAATTTATTAAATCATTAATTGCCAGAGCACTGGCAGGAATCTCCTTCTCCTCAAGATTTTGAACTGCACTCTGACATAACTGCTTGAAAAATATTGGCTGTGTTGGATTTTTCCTAATTTGCCGGAGAGTATAAAGAACATAAAAATACACTAAGCCAACAACTGGTGGTTCCACATCACTCCCATATAGGGCAAGACAGCTCATGTACTTTTTCAAGCCAAGATGAAAACAGCACTTCAGTTACCACAGTAACTATGGCAACCGTCCAGAGAGGCAAGCAGGAGTAGCATGAGGGCTGCCTCGCACGGCTCAATATACTGTGACTCTAAACAACCCTAAAGCAACTCATCTAAATTCCAAACTAGCCACGGGACAAATAGAGGTCAATTGGAAACAGTGACTTCTCAGCATCTCTATGGTAACATAAGGATGGCTTTGTTGTCAGTTACGCCACCACAGTCTTGTGCGCAAAAATAAATACCACCCGGCATACTGTGGGTGTCAGAAGCAGAAACTGATAGATATTTCATGTATGTTAGTGCTCTCTCTGATCCTTGGCTAAGCAGCCTCCTGTTTTAGCAACCACATTCAAAGCTCTTTAGGCCTGTGGAATAAAGGGCCCCCAGCTTAGAAATCTTCTCTTCAGTTGGGTCCTACTATCTACAGTAACAATCATGGGAACTTCTTGTTTGGCTAACCCCTGTCATCTATAGCACTGGAGGAAAGTTATATCCTCCATCTGAGGCCACTGACTGTCACAGAACAATATTGTCAATTTCTAAAAAGGTCTGTTAGCAATATCTGAAGCTGTTAAAGCTTGTGATTATCTTCACCACAAATGAGTTTCATTTTGTCTAAAGCCAAGGCACAGTGAGCTACAGTGTATTTTGTTATGCCGTCATCTTTTCCCCCACACTATTGTTGGTTCAAGTACAGTTTTTAGTGCCGTTACTTTATATATCCCTGTTGGCACACCCACAGAACCTTTAATCACTAAGCACATGTTCCAAGGCTTAGACTATATTGTTTATTACAAATACTGAAAATATTTCTTAACTTCTCTGAGGGAGTTTTGTAAAACTGAGTTTGTGCAGGGAATATACATTAGTGTTTCAAGCACACAAAAGCTTTCATGTGACTTTGTTATAACAGAAACATGCATGTTCATGTAAGGATTGTTAGACACAACTGAAGTCATCTCTCTCTGTATACAATTAGCTTGCTAAATGTGAAATAGCATCAAAGACAGGTTCATCTGTAAATTAAGATCTACAGATATCTTTATTGTATGAACCAGGCTGTGATTAGAATGGATATGTGGCTAATTCATTTGCTGACCTTAAATTCACCTTTCTTCAAACTATGGTACACCACCCTTCGAGACACAATCACTTAGATCCAACCATGAGAGAAAGAGAACAGAGCACCCAACAATTACCGGTGTTGATTAGGTTTAGGATAATGTATGTGTGGAAACTGAGTTTCCCTCTGGGTCTGGTTGTGCATCCAACAAAAGCTGATCAGGTTAATACTTAAATAACAAACAGAATGGGGTTTATTTCTGGAGTGCTCATTAGGAGACTATTCTCGTGTTTTCTATTGTTTGCACTGAACAGTTTTTATGCTTGGGCCATTTTCCTTTCAGGCGACTCAACACCTTGAACAAATGCGCCTCTATGAAACTTGACGTGAACCTTCCGAAGAAGAAAGTAAGTGTCAACACTAGATTATGATCTTTATCATCAAAATGAGGCTTCTGCATTTTATTTTAACTTTAAGGTTTGGATTGTTGAATGAAAAACACTGCGACAGGCCTGACATTGTATTTATTTTAGAAAAACATACTCCCTAAACTTTAAAAAGATATATATTTTTTAAAAAATATTTTGCTCAGCCAAAAGTTTAGGCTTAAGTGGGTCTCATACTTTTTCTCTTTTTGACATGTAACACTTTGTATGTACCTCTTGGGGTTTTTTTGTGCTTAATTCCTTAACTTGATTATCACAGTTATCATTTGAAATTTGTAGAAAATAGAAGACAAATATTAATGTCATCGTAAGAAATGGTGTTTTCTTACCAATATTGCCTTAAGTCATTCCTGCACCATCTCAAATATAATGCGGCCTCATCTGTTTAACCTAGATTATATGATATTTGAGATTGTACCATTGTTGTTTTCATTCCTATTGAGTATTATTATTCACTATCTGTCCCCACATTGGAATGTGGCCTGCCGGCTGACATTAATGACTTTTTCCTGTCTTGGTCTATTTATGGAAAAGTATTGAAGTCAAAGGAATCATCTGTCTGGTGTTATATCACTGTTGGCTCATTGTATAATGTTATTAATTCTGAGCAGACACATCCTTCAGCTATTTCCTGAATTTCATATTTAACTGTTCTTTGTGGCATAGATGATGTGTGACACTGTACATGCTGTACATTACCTCACACGCCAGTTGATGTTGTAAATAATTTTCCTCTCCTGACACAAAGAAGAAAAATGTGATTTTATTTGGGGGAGGGTAGTTTGAAAAATATGCAAAAGCTGTTATTTTTATTTCAGTCTCAATTATTGTATTTCCATAATGTGCATGGTAATAAGTACTGTGTGTGAATGCATGATCTTTTTTAATCTAATTGTGTTTATGATTGTTTAATTGAGTAATTAAGAAAGGTTTTTAAATGACGTAAACGGAAACATTCATTACTTAAAACAAGGAACAAAATCTATCCTTCCCCAGAGTGAAGACTCTGATGAAGAAGACCTGTTTGCTATCAGTGACAAATGGACCTTTGAGTGGAGCAGCCGGCGTTGGTCCAGGTTACAGGACATTGACTGTCTGTTGGGAAACCACAGAGAGGGTCAGCCCTTCAGGGACGGCGTGCCTCTGAGAACCACCACCAGCAGTGAGAGTGTTCTGACAGACCTCAGTGAGCCCGAGGTGTCTTCTTTGCACAGTGAGAGCAGCGGGGGCAGTGGTCATAGGGGCCTCAGCACAGAAGACTCCGACTGCTCCAACCGCACGTGCTCGGATTCTGCAGCAATGCCAGACTCTACTTCTCTCACAATGCCTCACATCCCCAAAGAAATTGCTCACTATGGCTCACTACCTGATAAGCATGACAAGACAAGCCGCATCCGTGCCAAAGATTTCCTCAAGCGCATGGAGACACTGCGATCCCGAGGAACTCTGGGAAGGGGTCGTAAGACGCTAGTCATCAGCTCTCCAGTGCTACAGCAGGAGGCCCAGGCACTGAAGACGCTGCATTGTGTTGAGATCACAAATGGAGATGGTGGGGCTCCAGAACCCTTGTCCAACAAAGCTCTTCCGTCCCAGTGTAGTAGTGAGGGTAGCAGCCACTCTAGTGGTAGCGCTGTCAGCACACCCAGCTTGAAAGAACGTAAGCCTCATCGGGCTGACCACAAGCGCAGTGGCATGTATTTGGAGGACATAGACATCTTCTCAGGCACCCAGGTTAATAAAGTCGCAGAACAAAACCGCAAAAATGAATTCTGCTCCTATGAAGACCTAGTGGTCCACATTCCTAAAGACCACAAGCCTGGAACCTTCCCTAAAGCACTGTCCATAGAAAGCTTGTCCCCAACCAATGGGGCCTCTATTAACTGGCACACCGGCAGCATGCATCTGGACTCGCCACTAATTTCATGCAGAAAGGAGTCCAGGCCCGTCACCCAGTGCTGCTCCAGAGGTAGCCGCATCAGTGTGTATGATAATGTTCCCGGCTCACATCTGTACGCTAGCACTGGAGACCTGATAGACCTGGAGAAAGAGGACCTGTTTCCTCATCTGGATGATATCTTGTTGCATGTCAGTGGTCTACAGCAGATAGTGGACCACTGGTCTAAGAATGTGTTGCCTGGAGGAGAAGGTCTTTTGCAGGTAGATGGCAAGAGGGAAGATGCGGTTGGGCTTCAGTCCTCTAGTCAAATCACACTGGACTTTGAGGGAAATTCAGTCACCGAAAGCCAGACCACACCTAGTGATGGGGACAGAGACAGAGTATCACTTGCTGAGACAGAATCTACAAGGCTCAGGGAAAGGAGAGACTCAGGAGTGGGTGCTTCACTAACACGACCTAATCGGTAAGACTTGTGAAACTGTACTGAAAGTACTGAAACATTTGAAATCATACAAGTTTATTCTTCTGTGAACAAAAAGAGAAATATTTTTCTTTTTCTTTACTGACTTATGTTATATGACATTAGGTTACGATGGCCCAGCTTTCAGATATCAAATCGCCTAAGTCACTCAGTGGCATCCCTGCAGATTACCAACCAATCAGCAGGCCAGCTGAGCTTGTTGCAGAAGTTTTCTCTGCTGCGTCTTACTGCAATCATGGAGAAGTACTCGATGTCCAACAAACATGGCTGGACTTGGTAAGTCTCATTTAAACTTCCAAAGGTGTGACTCATGAATAATAGCATCTTTTATATAAGTGGAAGTGTATTTTGCTAAACTTTTTTGAACTGATGACCTGTAAATTGTTATATTGGTAAAGCTAACTTGTGTGTTTGTCCAATATGGTATGGTTAAGCCTTCATGGATTAGTGTAACCAGATTACCTTTAGGCTTACAAACTGTCAATACTATTTCATGTTAAGTAAATATCTATATACTATATAGTAAATGTCTATATATATATATTATCTATATTATATATATTATCTATATATACTATATATTTTGCCATGTATTACTACAGCATACACTCTGGTTTAGCCAGTAGAGGAAGTTAAAGATGTTGTGTTGATGTCTCTCCTAGGTCTGTGCCAAAGTTTATGAAGAGAATGAAAGTACCAGACTATAAGGATAAGAATGTGTTTGGAGTGCCTCTCATAGTGCATGTGCAGCGTTCTGGACAGCCCCTGCCTCTGGGCCTGCAGCAGGCCCTGCGGTACCTGAGAAGCCAGTGTCTTGACCAGGTCAGTAACAGTACACACAGTCCACACGCTGTCAGCTTACATGTGACCCACATTTTCACATGTGATGTAACAAATGGTTGGGGTTATCTAATGTCTATAACATGGTGTAAGGTTTCACTGCACAATGACTGACAGAGCTTGTAGACAGATACAATAGTGGTATATTAACAATACAGTCAGCGGAACTGCTGTACAATGTGATTACATGTTACTGTCAGCTGTTGTGCTGACATGAAAACTGTGTTTTGCCTCCAGGTGGGTCTCTTCCGTAAATCAGGGGTGAAGTCTAGAATTCAAGCTCTGAGGCAGATGAATGAGAGCTCTCCAGACAACGTGAACTATGAGGATCAGTCTGCCTATGATGTGGCCGACATGGTGAAGCAGTTCTTCAGGGATTTACCTGAGCCTCTGCTCACCAGCAAGCTGGGGGAGACCTTCCTCCATATCTACCAATGTAAGGACATAAATCTCTCTTTGCTTTTCCTTTTTTTCATTCTTAGGTTTTAACCAGGGATCAGTTTTAACCATAATCCTAGCAAATAATTTCATGGTTTAATTTCTTTCCCAGTATGCCCCTGGCTGACTAATTTTTCCCTGCTACACCACTACACTGGATCTTAGGGTTCCCCCACCTGCCGAATCCCAATTTAACTCCTGTTCATGTGTGCAGATGTGCCAAAGGACCAAAGGTTGCAAGCTGTCCAAGCAGCCATCATGCTGATGTCAGATGAAAACCGAGAGGTGCTGCAGACCCTGCTCTGTTTCCTCAGCGATGTCACTTCTTCTGTGGAGGAGAACCAGATGACACCCATGAACATTGCTGTGTGTCTGGCCCCCTCCCTTTTCCATCTCAACATACTCAAGAAAGACAATCTCTCACCAAGGTACATTTTTTCTCATGTCCTCTAGTGTTGCAATTAGCTTGGTGTCTGTGATTTTGGACCAGTGACATTACCTGCCATTCTGTGCCTAAAAAAACATTAATGAACAATCTTTTAACTCCTACATGATTATCTTCACCTATGACTCCATTAAGACGGACATAAAATGGTTTACAGAGTTTGCTCAGCCCTCTGTGGTGCAGGAGATTATGGTCTATCTGGGGCAGTTTTAAAAGGACATGACTCTCTCTTTAAAGCTCAGTGTTTTATGAGATCATGCTGTGTACAAACAAAGCAAAGCTCCCTAATTTACCATGTTGAAATTGTTGTTAAAGGGATCAAAGAAGTTTCCTGCAGAGCGGAGGAAGGGTTTATATACTGTTTTTCGTGGGGATGTTGACCGGGGGACTCTGCTGGCCTAATAAGTTTTCTTTCTCCATAATTCCCAGGGCCATGCAGAAGAAGTATGCCACTGGCAGGCCAGACCCGAAGGATCTGAATGAAAATTTAGCTGCAACACAGGGCCTCGCTCATATGATCATAGAGTGCAACCGTCTCTTCGAGGTAAAAGAACCTGTAGTTGTGATGATGCAAGTATTTCATGGCTGAATGCAATGACCCCAGGCCTCACTCGGTTTGTTCTTGTTGTCAGTCTTACCTCATGCTTTTATACACCCATTAGATCCCTCATGAGATGGTTACTCAGTCGCGTAATTCATACGTCGAGGCTGACTTACATGCACCAACAATTGATGAGCTGTGCAAGCAGCTGGAAGATGATGATGGAACATACCAAACACATATGGAAGGGAGACTTCAGAACCTGCTCAAAGAGGCCCGGGAAAAGTCCAAATACTGGGTGTCATGCAGCAGCTCAGATAACACAGAGCTCTACTATAAGAAGGTTTGTATTCTTCCTTTGATTGTGGAGTTATACCATTGTCACATATCAACTCCAAATCATGAGGGTTACAACAGCAAATCAGTAATGCAGAAAATAAAGTGCAATGCTTGATATTAGCTATGCTCTGTTGTCTATCAAGCATGGATATTGCTTGAAGATCCATAAGTTAACATGATGTTTTGTGTCTTTGTGTCTCATCCAGGTGGGAGATGGGAACCCTCTGAGACGCTGGAGAGTTTCTGTGGAGGTGGAAGCACCACCGTCTGTAGTGCTGAACCGGGTGCTGCGAGAGCGCCACATGTGGGATGTGGACCTGCTACAGTGGAAAGTGTCTGAGACACTGGACAAGCAGACAGAGGTGTTTCAGTATGTCCTCAATCGTATGCCTCCTCATCCCAGCAGGGACTTTGTAGTTCTCAGGTGAGTGGTGATAAGAATAAAACACCAAACAAAATATCTTCTTTTGATTGGAAGTAGCTATAATTTATTTTTGTTTAGGGCACAAACTCAATCTCCTTCTGTTTATTCAAGGTCATGGAGGACAGACTTGCCCAAAGGTGCCTGCTCCCTGGTTTCTGTGTCAATAGAGCATGAGGATTGTCCTCCTGTTGGAGGGGTACGAGCTATTGTCCTAGAGTCCAACTACCTGCTAGAGCCCTGTGGCTCTGGAAAGTCCAGACTAACTCATATCTGCAGAGTGGACTTAAAGTAAGTCCTAAGTGAATCTTGTTACAAGGTGTTCTCATAAACTCTTTTAGCAAGTCTTAAAAAGTTTTTGACATTTCTGACATATTTATTTAAAGCTTGATGTACTTGCATGTATCCTATAGTATATTGAATTTTCTTTTTTGATTTCAGAGGAAGGATGCCAGATTGGTATAACAAAGCCTTCGGTCACCTTTGTGCCGCAGAAGCTGCCAGGATCCGTAACTCCTTTCAGCCACTAATCACAGATGGCCCAGAGACCAAAATCTGAAACTCTTTGCCAGAGTTGTGTCTGCTCAGCCTTGAGATCAAGATTGAGCCTTTGAGTCATTGCTTACAGGCAGGCTTAAAGTATGGACAGGACCCCAGAACTAAAGCACAGCTTATTCAGTTTTGTTTTTTTTTTTTTGTACAAATGCTCTAAAAATAATTTTGAGCTCCTCTGTACTTGCACAATGACAAAAGAGGACATCTTATAGGTGCTGAGCATAATTACTTATTGGGAAATTAATCATCCTGCCGATATTGTTAGCATTAGAATTTTATTTACCTTGATGTTGCTAAACCAATATATTGTAATAATTATTATCTTTGATAATGTTATTATATTACTGTTGCTATAATCTACAATGTCTAGGACATTCAAGCTCTTAAAGGCTTCTGGGAAGCATGTTATTCATTTTAGATTTAAAGCTATAATTATTGTTATGTACACTCAAGTGTCTGTATATATATGTGTGAATATACTGTACATGCAAACAAGATGTATATATTGTAGATATGTGAGGGGATAAATAGTACATATGTTAATTTCCTATATATTGATTCTTTCACTGTGCCAACCTTCCTGTAATACACACGGTACAAAGTTGTAAGCTGGTTTTACTTTGCTTCAGTATTGCCATTTTTTAATGGGTGTAATTTTATTCAACTTTGACCTCCTGTGGTTGTGAAAAGAATGACTTAAGGTTTGACTTGATCATACCTGCTCTAAGGTACTGGATAGTGCAGTGTCAAGTACAAGAGACATCATTTTTTAATAAAAATGTCAAAATGATCAAATTTCAGTATGCACTGATTCTTAATCTTGCTGCTACACCAAGAAACACGACCTTTAAATTATTCAGTAATGGACATCTGTTGACCTGTGAAGGAGTCTCAATACCTGTTGGCACAGTTGATATCAAATAGTGTCAGAAATGTTTACATTCAGCAATTGAGTATGTTCATTCATAGACACAGTCAAAGAATTTAGCTTAAAACACAATTCTCTGTGATCTGGGATGACAGGGACCTCTACAGGCCATATGGAGGAAACACATGACTGCAGGCAGTCCACATGGGTGAACAGAATTTAATGGGCACCTTTCTGTCCCATATCTCATTTGTGTTACAAACACACACAGCGGTGATTCAAAATTAAAAGCAAATGAAGACTGCAAATATTTTTTCTAGCATTGTTGTGCAAATTGTATGCAAAAGGAAAACCTTGGGCTGAAAACATAAACCCGACTATCATTTTTGTCCACTAGATGGCTCTTTCTGATCAGCAGGATGTGCATGTTTACTGTGGCCACATTTATTTTCCCCGATGACAGTGTGAAATTAAATTCCCATTTTCATTTTTTAGTTCTTTTCAACAGGCAGTAAGATAAGAAAATAGATATCCACTGCTAAGACATCTAACGGAAAAATATTCAAATAAATTTTCGGTGATGGCCTGAAAAATTATCACCATCTGGGATCTATTAAAAACCTGACTGAGAAAAGGTTAGTGGTAGCTCAGATATGATGAAAGTGTTTAAAAGGATCATTCACCAAAACTATAACAGAATGCAGTAAGATGCTGCTGTGGCTTTGCCAAAACAATCAAATGAAAGGCAGCTATCCTTCGGCTGTAAGTTGCTGAGTCTGGATCTATTCCTCTGATTCAGTTCCCTATATATGCTCTTATTGTGTGAAAGGCCAAGTCAAGCCCCCTTCACTGACCTCTATTCAACCATAGCTGGCTCTATGTTTCTCATTGGAATGAGGACTAGCAAGCTTAACAGACAGGACAGGGGGGATTGAGTTCCTGGTTGTTATTTCACACTGAAAGAACATTATTAAAAGCACTGTCATGCTGGAATAACAGAATAATAACATGCAAAGGACTAACTCCCTTGTGGACACAATAACCATAAAGCATTTGTGACTAATTTAATGCAGACTGTGAATTAAGCTGCCATTTCATTTCTTTCAACAATTGATTAATAATTGATTAATGAAATGATATTTCATGTACTCACAGGTGAGCGGGCTAAACCATCTGATTACCTATGGAATTATTCTGCAATGCATTACAACACAAATTAAAACAAATTAAGTTTTTAAACTGCATGGCATACATGATAGCTGTATAAAGCCTGACATTACTTTTCCCTCTTTTGAAGCCATGCTGACACAGATCAGCATAATGAGGTCATGAAATGCAAGCTCAGCTTCTGGCTGTCAGTCAGGACGATAGACAGGATTGTTGCCAAGCTGTCAGTGTCAGTCTCTTTTATATAACCACTAGAACTTGGTGGCTTTTTAAAAAAAAAAAACAATGTTAACAATGTAACTTGACCCTGTTTTATTGTACTTATAAAGACTTGTAAAGGTTTATTACAATAAATAAATAAACCAGGATTTTCACTAATGCTGGTATGATTTCTGCCTGTATTAACCAGTTCAATGTGCCAGAGTAGAATACCATCTCACCATGAACACTGGGAGAAACCCTTACTTAGATGACCAAGGGAATTAATCATAGTGCAGCAGGATTTGTTGTATTGCATAGATGACTGTCCAGTGTACCTCACAGACTGATCAATGAGCTGTACACATTCACTGTAATGAATCCAGCACATATTTATGTGAAGAGAGGAATAAATTATAAGATAATCATAATACTAGAAGTCTGGTGGTTGCTTGCGTGCATGCATAATTTTGAGGTTCGTGCAATTGTCAATCCAATTACTATTAGCTGAGATTAATCTAATAGCAATTAACACCCCCCCCCCCCCCCCCCCCCCCCACACACACACACACACACACACATATATATATACAAAAAATACACGTACAACTCTCAGTCAAATGACCATATGATAAAATAATTGTCACTGGTGATCCCGCTGCTGCAAGAAAGTGTTATTTCTGATTGGACTGCAAGTGTAAAGTAATAATATTAATAATGCATTTTATTCAGGCGTGGGCCTACCAGCTCACAAACGGGAAACTGAAAGGAGCCCTCATTACGTAATTACGTAAACCTGTGCTCTTCCCACCCTGACAAGCTACGGTTAACTATGAATATTTCTTTTTTTTTTTTTATTCTGTCTGTTTTTGTATTTTTTTTTTAATTATTTAAAATTTTATATAAAACAAAAAAAAAACAAAACAAAACAAAAACAAAACAATATTGCTTAGTCTAAAACTTTGACCTCGGTGAGGAAACATTTAGCCAGGTAACTTCCGGTTGCCATCTTTGCGCTTGAGTTGTTTGTTTTGCGTGTTTGTCTCGGTGTCAGCCAGGTGTGCATTCGACGGGATGTTTTATTTTAGTTGAACTTTTATTGGTAAAAATCTAACCGACTTGTTTCAACTGACTAAACAAGATGCAAACTTTATAAATCAGGCGTGGATGGCACCATTGTTTCTGTATAAGTGACCATGTCATAAACTCAAGGAAGCAGGCCGCGCTCCGCTGCTCTCCATCGCCAGGTGGACAGGACGGGGAAGCGAATTGCCTCCAGATCTCCAGCTTCATCATCGCGGCCAGCGCAGGCGTGGTGAGTAGAACCGCAGGCAGGGGGCGGCAACATGGCGGTGACAGCAGCACCGACACGGAGACGCGCATCCAGGAGAGCAGCACACACGCATACACACAGCTTTGTGCACACAGCGCAGGTCAGTCCGCACAGTTAACCGACTGGCACCGACAACACACCGGACTGACTCACCGGAACTCTCGAGAGTGGATGTTACTAACAGAGAGTGATTGTTTTGTTTGTTTTTGTTTTTTTCGGGGCTTCGCGAGTGTTTTTGTCTTTCATTTCTTCTTGATGCTTCAGAGCAGTGATTAAATATATTGCAAGGAGAAAGCGTAAAACCAGCTTCTGAAACCTCCCGGTTTCGGTGGAAATGACAAACGAGAGACCGGTGACAATGCCGGGCTCGGTGTCGCTCTCGGACCGACAACCTCCTCCAGGTCACGGGCAACACGCGGCTGCAGTCTCCGCTGTCTCCGGTGAGACAATGATGATGTCCGCCTCAGGTTCAATGGTCCTCCCGGGTGGGATTATCAATCCATCGGTTCCAATCCGGAATATCAAGATGAAATTTGCTGTTCTCATCGGACTGATCCAGGTTGGAGAGGTTAACAACCGGGACATTGTTGAAACGGTGCTGAATCTGGTAAGTAAACGTTTTTTTTTCCTTCAGTCACTCAGTCAGTGGACGATCAATCCGGGATGATTTTCAGGGCTAATAATAACTAAACATAATGTTGACAGATTACGAAACAATGTTCTTTTAACCTCGGGACTGTGATAATGATTATTAAATTATTTGCAGCAGTAATACTTGTAAGTGCCCCGCGAAGGAAATGTGAGAGTAAACAGCAGTAAACATTCAGAAGTCACACATGCACGCACATGAGGTGGGTTGAGGAATGAGAGGACACTAATACAAAGCCAGTTCTCAAGTTTTGAAGTTCAACAGCTTTGTAAATCAAGCAGACTGATGTAGATGATGTCAGTGAAGGTGCATACCTGCTGAGATTAAAGTGCAGTGTGAGGAATTGATACACAGTTGGTACACAGTTGACTTCACATGGCATTTATGTTGCTGTAGAGAGATGGAGGTTTGGGGGGGAGTCATGATATGCTAGGGACTACAGATGTTGGTAAGATGTTTTTTGGGAGCCCAGAATTGCTAACATCTCTAAGTACAGGGTTCATGAAGTGGTCAGTGTTTGATGAGCATTTGGCCATTGGAGTTTCTATGTAGTGAAGCATCTACAAGTGTGAGCACTTGTGTGAGTGTAATGAGGTGAATGAAAAGTAATGATTGTCAGCACAAGGTGGTGACGACCATGGTTAGCAAATGAAACCAGTTTCCTCCACTGTTACAGTTTCACATATGAAGAGACTGTAGAGCCACCTCATACCTTTGCTTTGACCGGTTGCTAGAGAACGTCAGTATAGCCTGTTTGCAGTAGTTGGCCTCTCCTTGTTAGCACACTAGAGATTAATTACGACCTGTTCTGGCACAACAGAAATCCACTTTGTGGAGCAGGACAAATTGTAGCCCTTGGCATGTTCAGACATGAGAGTAGTACTGCAATAGCTGAAGTCTCTGACACAGTGCCCCCTCACACTTTGCAGTGCTATTTTCACAGGAAATGTGCTCAAGGTATAACATGTTGTAGTCTACCTTGATTCTTTTCATCATTCTTCGTTCTCTTGTCCAGACAAGAGATTAAACATTTTTAACCAGATACTGGTTTTGTTTGTCATTTCTTCATTTTGCTTTACTATGATGACCTACTGAATGTAGAGCATTGTGTGTTACTTTTGCTCCTCAATGCATGTTTTTTTTTTTCAAAGTTATCAGTGCCTTCTGCATACAGTACAGTGCACTTTAGCCAAACATTTCTCAGTCATTTACTAGTCTCAAACTTTTGAATGACAGATTTAATTAAGAGAGGTTTTAGTGCTTTGCTCTGGTTAGCTATTTAGGGTATCAGGCAAATTTAATTCTGCTTGGCTTGTTTGCAAACAGAAATACAGCCGGCATCCAAATTATGTGCATTCAGATGAACTGCATATAGTACAGAAATTTTGGGACCAGATGACACAGCAATTGTTATTATATCTGCCTCTTCATCTAAATTACATCACAAAATGTGCATGAATAATACCAGCCAGAGAGGATGGCAGAGAAAGCTGTCATGAACACAACCCTCCTGTCTGTAAGATGTTACGACTGCAGGAATTTTCATGCTTATAAGTTCAGGTTTTTTACGAGTAGAATGGATGTGAAGATCCTGAAGGATCCATAACTGTATCTCATGGGGTCCAATTTGTGGAGTAATGAAATAATAATGTTTTTCTCCATCTCCACAGAGCATCCTGGAAAAATTATGGTTGGACGATCCTGGTCTGAACATCTTTCATGAAAAGTGTCTAATTCTGTGTTTTTTTTATTTAGCTGCAGTTCATGTGGAACTGCCAAGATGGGATAAAATGGATATGATATTCCTCTCCTTTACCAGAATGAGAGCACTCTCACCCTTCTGAGAAACTTACCATAGATTTTAGAAATCAGGCTTATTATACCTACACACTTCACTCTGTGCCAGTGTTTTGGTCTCATCAGATGTACATTTACTTATTTATTCACTGCATTATTCATGTTTAGGGTCACAGGGATCTGGAGCCTTTCCAAACATATTACGAGCAGAACTGAAACACTGTGGACAGTTTGTCTGTTTGTCTCAGGGTTGACATTTTACCAGTTTACATATCATATATAACTATATATGACAAAATTCCAATAACATAATGTAAAAAGAAATCATTACAATAGTATGTTATTAGCAGAATAATGTGAAATTACTGTGTGGTAATTGCTCCTTTTTGTCTTGAAACGACCCACAAAACAGTCAGCAACAACAGACTTACTTGCATAGAATTAGGACAATCTATTTTGTACTACTTTCCCTATTGGATCTAGGTGGATTAATGTATGAAGAACTATGGGGACCAACTAGTTTTTAAGTATTTTCAGTCAGAAGCATCAGAATTTATTTTTGGCTGCATATAAGGCTAAGACTGCTCTTAAGAACTGACCACAAATTAAGTTGCAAACAATGTGGCTTAGTCAGATGTGCAGTTACTGTAGTCAACCCCCTTTTGTGGTCTGTCAGCTGACTCACTGCTCTCTCCAAGATGAGAAAATAGAAAGTTGATATTTTTACTTTTCTAATTGTCACCTGGTATGAATCATTCAGAGAGATCTGAAGAGCCACATTACTCAACAGCGTGCATCTTCATGATTAAAGTAAGTATGATCTGATAGATTTGGGACAGAGGTGTGAAAGCAAGTTGGCGTGACCTGTGAATTTAGGGAAAAGCTTTCGCAACATTTTCACCTTGATCTTGGCATTTTGGAGTAATAGACTTTTCATGTACTGTCAACAACTGGTTGATATTAACACAAAAGCAAGAAATACACTCTCGGTACCCTGGCATGTCAGGTCAGAGTTATCACAAAGCCAGGGGCGAGTGCTGGATACTTACAAGATTTTTGGTGGATTATCACTTTAATGATGTGCTTCACCTTTCTGGCCAGTGCTTTGTAAAAGGGAAATGTAATCCTTTACCAGGGCTTTACCAAAAACATTTCCAGAAACATTCTACTAACAGATGTAGAGTAGATTTCTGTTCCTACTACAGTTTTCCCTTTCCATTTTAATAACATGACTTTGTATTGCTAGCTTCAATAGAAAGCATACCAGCATGCCAAGATACTTTGAATGAGAAACTGACAGACTGAGTATTTTATGCTTATTCCTTCTTTAAATACCACCTAATAATCACCTATAGTTGCCAAATCAGTTATTTTCATTAGCTTAATTGTATTACACATGCTTTCACAATTATCCTTATGACAGGTGTGATGATACACACTGGAATATGATTTATAATCACTGATCCTTTCTGTTTCTGATTAAGATGCTTTTGAGAGAAATTTCACTGAGACAGAACCAAAATAAAGAAAGGAAAAGCTCTGAGCTGAAGCAGTTTTTTTAAAAAAATGAGACCTGTTGTTGTATTGAAAGCCAAATTAGTCAGGATGCTGGCCTTTTGTATATGGGTGACGTGACAGGAGAGTTGGCACACCTGAACCATGTGAGCACTCTCTAGACGTAGTGTCAGCAGAATGCACTGGAGCTTAACTGATTATCTGCTCTAAACAGGACTTTGCCACTCACTTTGTCAATATCTAGGAATCAACCCTTTCTCCTAGAAATTATGATTATACATTGCTGAATTGTTTGTTGTGGCGTCAAACATTATCACTCCGTGGATTTTGTTCAGATACAACGTGAGTTTCTTTGAGTGAACGAAGTGCTACACTGGAGTAACAAGGAGGTGGTTATGGTGGAAGATGAGTGTACAAGGCACGGCACGGCACGGCACGGGACACCAGAGATCGGGTTTTGCATCCCGAGTCTGGTCTGTGGTTGGGTTTAGGCAACAAATGCCTAAATTTAGGAAAAGGTTGTGGTTCCAGTTCCAGTATACCTTTTGCCAGACATGTTACATTTCCTCATTATGTTGTGTGTTGTAAATTAGTTGTACATAAATGTAATTTCTTGGACCAAGCTTTCTTGGAATATTTATGAGGTGGTTTCTCTGTGAATGTTGGTTAAGTTTTCCAGAAATGTTCACACTTTATTTATTATCTTAATACTTACAGTTTTGGTGTAAGCTAGTAAGTTTTGCAAGATGTCTCTAAATCTCTCATTTAAAGTGTTCCGTCATAAAATATCACTGCTTGGAAAGCATTTACCTAAACCGTAAATATGGGAACATCAGTGTTGGCCAGTAAATATATCAGACAGCCACAGAGCCAGTTGGAGGGTCTTTGAAGATGAAGAAAGGGTCTAGGTATTGCAGGGGAACCTTCAGATCAAGATTCTAGTAGGTGCTACAGAATGTGTGTAAGCTGTCATTTATCTCACAGGCAGTTGGCTTGATCAATTTGGAGAGACTCAATTTTAACATTCTTTGTATTCTGTTCTACAATTGTGTATATGCATTTAGTTGTATTGAATGCTCTAAATTGCTTATAGTTGTGAGAGTGAGAGACTTTCTGTGAGTTATCTAGAGTTAGACTGACAATCTGTCCTCTGCCAGCTCAATTCTAGGTTAAGCTCCAGTCCCCTGTAAGTAAAAACAAGTCTGATGATAATTAAAGAATGTCCTGTATATTCCATTTAAGTGATTGATAGAATAGCTTGGGTAAGCATCAGTCTGGCACGTTACCAAACACGGTTTCACTGTAAACATTAACAGGTTAATTAAATAAGAATTGAACATCATTGCCCCACATGACCCTAATTTTTTTTTTTGGCCTGAGTAATTGAATGTGCTAAATACTAAGATGCAACAGTTTTGTGCCACCATCCCTCATCAAAACTAATTAAAGAGGAATGTCATTAATCTTTCATATGCAGGCCACTTGAAATGAAAGCTGTAATTAAGATAATGTATAAGACAGGTTGTGGAGTCCTGCTTTCAAGGTTGATGTAATTCCACAGGAATTAAATGGAGTAACAAATGGGGGCTTGAGTTCTGCCATTTTACCTTGAGACATCATCCAACTTGTGTCTTTGAATTTGGTCTTTTACATGTATTAGATATGCAGTAAGGTCTGTTGTGTACATGCAGAAAGCGATAATCACTAATCCAGTGATCACTAGTCCAGAGTATTCCTTATTTCATTTTTATTCAATTTCTAAACAGAGACATGTAGAGTCAAATGAAATGCACACCCCTGGTGTAAGTAAGGGTGTTTTTAGGGTAAAATCACTGTCTCTGTACAGTGTAGAAGTAAAGATGATTACAGAAAGAGATGATAACAATTTAAAAGATATATAAAACAAAAATATAATAATTTTGTAATGCTTATACATTTTGTAATGCTTATATGTGGAAAGCTGTAAATAAGGAACAAAAACCAGAATAAGGAATCTACACAGTTCAGTTATAAGAGAGGGAAAATATGTAGGCTTTCAGTATGGATTTAGAACTCTAAAGGCGTTTGGCTTTCTTGGGTGAGGTGAGGTCTTCCACAGAACTGGAGTACATAAGAAAATGTTCTGAGAAAATAGATTGTTTCATAATCTTTGGAATAATGCGTAGCTGGCATCTGTGTTCTGAGTGTACATGGGTTAATGTAAGGTCTGAGGAGTTCTGAGAAATGGGGAGGTGTTAATCCACAGAGAGTTTTGTAGGTAATGAGTAGCAGTTTGTAGTCTGACAGGAAGCCAGTGGAGTGAGGACAGAGCTGGTGTTATATGCTCAAATTTTTTTGTTGTAGTCAGAATTCAGCTGCATTTTTTTTACCCTCGATCAGAGTTTTCTTTTAATTTTGTATCTGGTACAGATACAAAACAGATACAGAATCCGATCCCATCCATATTTACATTTTTAAAATATTGATTAATTGATCTGCTAGAAAGATGATGTCTCACTCTGTTGGATTTCTTGGAACTGAAAAAACACTTGTGGTTGAGCAATGATGTTACTGAGTGGAGGTTCTTCCCTCACAAACCTTTGACAAGTTGCCTGCTGACAGCAGGTAACAGAGAGAACACAAACCAACAGCATCCAAGTTTAATTAAATCCTGTCAAAACATAGCAGAATACAGCACTGAACAGATCACATTTTGATCGGCATTGTTTTAATCAATACCGATCCATTAAAATGTGTGCAGATTGGGCCTGATACTCATCCTTAGGATCGGCTCTGGACATCTCTACTACAGAGTAGCAGTAGTCCAGTCTAGATTAAATGAATGCATAAATGAATGAGTATGAGAATTTGTGCATTTGACAGTGTTAGAAATGGGCAAACTTGGGCAATGTGACAGAGGTGCTTTAATGATGTTGATGTTTGTTTCTCAAATGTGAGTCAAAGGTGACAGACTTGTCACTGTTGAATTTGGAATAATACTCAGACTGAGGGTGGCATTTGGACAAATATGATTATGATAAACAATAAAAGGCGTTTTCTGCTTGGATTGTTGCATACATCTGGAAAACAGATCTGGCAACAGTATGTTTTTGCAGAGGAAAAGATATCCCTTCCTCTACTGACAGCTGCTTCAGTAGAGCAGAATACTGTACAGCAGAAAGCGTGTTGAGACTAAGGGGATTTTGCCCATCTGGGTAAACTGCTCTCTTCATGTTGATATTGCCACAACAGTTAGTTTTGTTCTCTGCCTAGACATACTGACTGTCATGCTGCTTGCTTTCCCCTCAAAAGAATCTGCCAACAGCTTCAAAAAGTTGCTCTAAGTTACCCACTAATTTGCACCAGTCTTCTGCGAGGCATTAAATTCACTCTATCCTGTGATTACAATAGCCTTGATTAAAATTATAGATCTGCTATCCCACCTGTCAGAAGCAGAAAATAAATGAATATGGCATTAAACTTCATCAACATACTGTATTGACTTTGTTCCTCTTGGTTACAAAACGTGACTAGATTTGACTTCAGCTGTTTTTTTTAATGACATCTGCAGTGTTTCTGCAGCTGGGAAACTGTATTCATGATGTGTTGTGAATCTAACAAGTTATCTCTGGAAGTTGCTTGGGAGGTTTTCTAGCTGAAGTGGAAGTACACCATTCAGGATCAAGGGTAGTCAGTATATTAAGAAAGTAAATTACAATACATTATCACAAAATAGAAATAAATCACCTTTCTGACTTCGGGCCATACTTCATCATGTTTGTGCACTGGTTCAGTTCCTTCCTAGAAAAACATTATCAACAAACCCAGTTTTCAAAGATTTGACATGGAGCTGGTGTCATTCTTGGTAAGAGGTAAAAAACAGCACTTTTCCCCTAAAATCAAACGACCCCTTTCATATTCTCACGAATAAAAATGGTTTCAACAGATAAGCTCCATCTGAACTTTCAAAGCCCATCAGATATGGCCTCTTAGATCATCCTGCCTAACACTGCTTGTCATCCCAAGGACTAAAGTAAAAACCAAAGCTGTTAGGGTCACAATTTTACAGAACATCCTTCTGAAGGTAGTTTATTTTATTATTAGGATTTATTTATTAAAATAAAGCAGCCATCTTTCATATTCCATCTGTTTAAAGTGTGTGGACATAAATGTGGAAGGAGTAGAAGAGTTTGTGAACTCTCCTTATGTCAAACACACACACACGTATAACATATAATATATAATATATAATATGTAATATATAATATGTAATATATAATATATATATGTATTTGTTTAGGTGATGGCTTGAAGAAAGGCTCCTGTTCTGTGAAGATTGCTCGTCTTGCTCTTCTGAAGCCTTCTAAAATTCATGTTGTCCCACACTGAAAGATCATGCCAGTCGGCAGTTTTAACAGCAGCATTTTGTCATTGTAAAAAATTGAAAACAAAAACAAAAAACAACAGTGTTTATTGGATATTGTAGAACATGTAATTGAATTGGGAATTAATTGAAGATAGAACCAAAGCTGCCCTAAATTAATGAACTTTTTTAATGAAAATCAGTAAACCTCTATGCTCATCAACTACTTCTACTGAATTAAAAAAAGAGTCTGCTCACTTTGCTGTCAAGGGACAATCAGTATATTTGAAAATGCATAATGGATAAGAGACAAGGATTGGGCCTTGTGTGCAGCCTAAGCTGCTTTCAGTTATGGTTACTCTTCACTACAAGTATCCCTTTGCTGCTGTTGAGTCAGTTGCACACTTTTATCAATCTTGGATCAATATCACCCCTGGTCACTGGTGCAGTTTTTCAAATGCCTTTTTTTTTGTACCACAGGTTTTTTTTTGACAGTGTCACTCTTGAAACCTTACCTAATGGGTCAATGCCTTTTTTGCAGAGCAAGACAGGCAAGACCCCATTAGGTAAGGCAAGAAGAGTGGGTCTGTTTTTACTGCAGACCCACTGCATGCAAGCATGGCTGTGTGTATGGCATTACCATGAGACAATCTATATAACTGACTTATACTTTATTTTCCTCTAGGGCCTGTTCCAAAGGTTCTGCTGGGAAAAAAAAAAACAAACAAACTGCCTGTTTGCAGGGACATGAAGAATGCTACTAACATTGAAATCTGGTTTTGGATTTGTTAGACATCATATCAAGCAATTCTAGGAGAGTTGTTGATATGAAATTTATTCCGGCCCCTAGTCCAGAGATGCTCTTCTGTAGCTGTGTGCACGCAGACCTCTCTGTAGAGAAAGTCAATAAAACATAATTTACCTATATGGATCAATTAAGCATTACACTGATGCTGTTAATGTACCTGAAATGGTACCCAGTG
Organism: Toxotes jaculatrix; assembly: GCF_017976425.1. Classification (NCBI taxonomy): domain Eukaryota; kingdom Metazoa; phylum Chordata; class Actinopteri; family Toxotidae; genus Toxotes; species Toxotes jaculatrix. The sequence continues at coordinate 6,795,252 of NC_054402.1, forward strand.
TGCTATATACTCTATATAGTAAGAGAATTAACTTGTCAGCATTCATCAGGAATAGCAGTGTTCACCTTCATGAATTCTTTACTAAGCCTTTCATCGTTTCCAGTTTGAACTGCATGCATTGTAGGGGGTTACAGTATGCTAAAATTGTGCTTCCTCAGTAAAGTTTATTCTCTACTAAGCCATCCAGTTTCTGCCAACAGCAGTTTCCTCTGATCTACTCCATGATAATCTTCTTAGGATTTGAGGGAAATTGAAATTCTGATTCTGTGCAAATGTGTTTGTTTAAAAGTAATTTACCTGAACAGTTGATTGATTTGGGGAGCATGCTGATATGCATTTTCTTGTCCTCAACCAAGGACAAAATGAGGGACCGCTTTCTTTTTTTTTTTTTTTTAATACATTTTCTGTGTCTGGAAATGTATTTTTTATTTATTATTATTATTTTTTTTTTCTCAAGTACTGTTGCATTCTTAAGTTTCACAGGGTGCCTCCATCTTCTTTTCTTGATCCCCTTTATTTTTTGTTTTAGGTTTTTTACGTCACTGTTTGTGTTTGTTTGATTGTTTTTAAATCATACACAGTGATAGAGAAACAGCAATATTTGAGGTGGAGGAGTTTACCCTCACACTCACTTCTCATGCAGGTTGCTGTGCTAATACCTACTTGGGAAATTAAAACAGGCCTACATTAAATTGTATTCTCTGTTCATTGTTCACTGCTAATAATACTGCCAAAATAAGAATTTTGACTTTCTCTGGAAGTTGGCTTTCTCTAGATAACAAGATCAGCAAATCGGAAATGCTGTCGGGTGTAGACCTTTGTGGTACCATTAATAACCAACAGCCAGTGCCTTAAGGAAATGCTTAAGAGATAGGTCAAACGACGACTATGCAAAAGCCGTGGATCTATTTTCTCTCTGTTCTGCCTTTGGCCTCACTCTTCACTTGCTATGTTCATCCCTCTTACTTGCTCATGCAGTTTTACCCTGGAGAGATGCTGATGGTATATTATTTGGCTGCTGCCTACATTTGTGTCATGCTGCATTCCGGGATGCATCTTCCAGCTCAGGGGGGTAATTTTTACCACAGGCACAACCGACTCTTTAGCAGTAGTTCACCGTGTCTTTCAGGACTTTTTATGATGCAAATGTGTGGCTGTTCTGTGATGTGGAAAAGGGTTCAAAATTCTGTTGAGAGAGGTGACAATGAAATGGACTGAGATAGTAGAAACCTTGATAAAATATTTCCCAAGTACCCTTACACTCCAAACAGCGTGGTCACACCTACTGGAATTAGCTGAAGGTTATTTGTGTTCATGACCTTACTAGACCATTGCATTTATGTTACATATATGCAATGGTCTAGTACATATATGTACATATATAAAAAAATAAGTAATTACATCTCCTTTCATCCACTGGATGCGGATAACCATTCAAAATATTTTTCAAATGTATTTTGGTAGACATTACACCTTACGTGTCAAAGACACTGACAGCCCAACAGAATCTTAACGCTCTAGGCTGTAGTAGGCTACATGCAACACATTGTTAACATGACACATTGTTAGCAGTGGTCAGTTACTGAGTCATTGCTTCCAAGGCCTGTTTACAGCCTTGATGATCCAACAGACAAGTGTGTTGGATCATCAGCAGGAGCAGCAACAGTGTGAATACTCAGGCTTACTCCCAGGTGAAGCTGCTACTGGCAGTAAACCAAATCCCAGCCTGGGTGTTAATGTGTTGTCTCCCCCCATTGGGACAAGGCCCTGCGCACACATGCTCATTTCTATGGAGATGAGCTGCATCCCTCATCAGGCAAACATGCAAAGTCATATTGCTTGCTGCAGCAGGGTGACAGCTGGTTACTGTAGCAAAGTGTTAACATCACAGTGCAGATGCAGCAAAAGCAAAGACTGCTTGATAACTAGAGAGTGAAGGTGCAAAGAAAATCTGTAGCCCTGTTCCTGACAATCATTATGTGGTATAGTTGTGCTTTGAAATGAAAATCTTTATCTAATTTGTATCTTACCTGAATAAATGAATGAATGCATCAATACATATGAGTCATTTACAGATGAAAGCCAAACACTGTAATATGCTATAATTTTAGAAATATGCTTGGCTTACATTCGATGTGGTTTAGCTTGTTTGACACTCAACAAATGAATCCAGAGGCAGTCAGCAGTGTAATTGGATGTCAGGATATGATTGATCTGATGTTTGAATTGTCTCTGTGTCAATATATTATTTGTACATCCTTATGTCATGGAACATAACAAATGGATTTGGGTGGATAAGAGACCAACTGTATTTGCTTTTAATAACAGCTGCTATGCCACATTGGCTCAGGGCGACCATACCTTTTGCACCTCTTTTTATCTTAACATTGGAAAAAGTGATTTATTCAAATTTATTCAAATACTTTTCGAAAGATAAATCATGACATTTTCTCAGATTCCTTACTCTTTTGTAACCAGGTGGTTGGTTCTTCTGCTCTGCTTGCCTGTCTGTAAAAGTCACAGCACGCCACTGAAGCTTAGGGTATGAACATAGCTAGTAATACCTGGCCAGCTATTTGACCCATTTTGGATGGATCCATAATTCTGTTACCTATTGTTTTATTTTGTTGAGGCTGTGAATGAAAGAATAAACCTGTCTGCATTGTGTGCCATAGCATATTATTTTGAATGCAGCGCACCAACAAATACAGGTACTTCAATAAATGTTCACTGTCCTACAACAGTAGCTTCCCCATGGAAAGGTGGTCTTTGTATAAGCAATTTCTCTTTCCATCTCTGCCAGTGACAGAACACACACAACAGAGAATAACCCACTTTATTGGTGAAACATAAGACATCTGAGGTCCGTATTACAGGAAGTGACAGATTTATAATTCTCTGTTGCACATGAGCCACTAGGCAGTTAATGATGTGTGCTGTGAATACAGATTTCTACATTCCCTTTGGTCTAGAAGTGCTGCAGCTCTGTAGCCTGCAGTATGTTGCCATTAGATGACTGAGGCCAGGATGCTGTGTTCATCCTGCGTTCCTGTTTTTTTTTTTTCTGTCAAGGTTTTGCTTTTGATAAAGGTTAGTGTAATCAGTCTCCCAGATGTTTGTATTTATTGCTTCAGTACAGCTGGGATGTTTCCATTTCCTTCTGATATTAAAGCATGAAGGACTCCGTGAGCTAGATCACACACTGATTTAATGTAGCTGAAGTAAGGGGGGAATAATGGAAAGCTTAGGGGTTTGGATTACAATTAATACTAAGAGATCAGTGTAATGAACGAAGACACCATCCATTTTACATGGCTCATTATCCTCCCTGCTACATTCTAACACATTCTATCTTTTTATAATTAGTCACTTGGACATACTTAGTCTGCTGCTTGATTTTCCATCTGGTTCAATGCGCTTCAACTTTTAACAGTTAAAATCTCAACTTTGTGTCAAACTATTTCAAAGCTTTGTTGATTCAATGTTGCGGTCGTTTTGGAGGCTGCAGTTTGTGTATTGCATTATATGGACAGGCTTTTCCATTATGTTGTCCCCATTATATCAGTGAGGGTAGGCTAAATAACCATAGCACCTCTCTGTAAAATTCAATACATCACAAACTACATTCTCTAGAATTGTCACATAGTTGAATTAACACCTCAACTTCTTTAAAAAATGAGCATTATAACCCCAGGACTGTTGTATTAGACTTTATTTATCTCAGCTAGGTGTACCTAATAAACTGCCACCTGAATATAGATTCATGAAACTATGACAGGGACACCAACTTATGTTCTTCCCTTCAGTGTTTGTCCTCTAGTGTCTAGGATAGTGGACTTAATAATTTGATTTGAATAGGGAATCTGTGTACTATGACCACTCCTTGTAGATATTGTGTTTATGCTGCCCACATTGGAAAAAAAACACCATTTCATTAGAAAAAACAACTCATTATCAGTAATGAGCAGTTTAGATTCAGATTTCAGATTTATTTTTGACATTTGTAAACTTAGTCTACAATTGCTTCTTAACACAACAGAACAACAGGGGATAGATTTAACTGCCCATACTGCACTGCATATCTCTTTTGTAGCTTTGAGGAAGCAATTCAGTCTCTGTATGTTGTACGCATGGGCATATTGAAGCCCAATTTCAAGCCAAGGCTAGATGCTGAATGTGTGTCTCGGCTAATGCTATTAGTTGTGAGAGTTGGACTGCTTTCAAAGGAACATCTGCCTGGAGAGCCTCACTGTTGCTCCAGAGTCTCAAGCAGAGAATGATTACTGCTCTGGCATTTGGTTGAAGATGATTCAGCATGGAATTAGATGGCCTATATGGAACACAGCTTGGGACGGTCTGACAGTCTTACTTTTCTTGTTAATATGAATACAGGTTGTTAGGAGTGGTGAAAGGTTGAGGAGACTGCCGAATCCCGGCATCATGCCTCTGAAAATACATGCTTTGATTAATGTTTGAATGCTTTATCTCATATTCCCTGGCTTTGGGCAGAAAATCCCCACTCAGGACACAGACTATATTTGCTTGTTTCTATAAATTGTTTTGAGCGTATTTTCTTTCTCAGCAAGATGGTCATGTAGCTCTTTCAAAGCTCCAGGCTGTTTTTGATTTTATCACAGTATCAGTATCCCACCTGTCAGTTCCATCTCTCCCCTCGAGCAGGTGATGGTTGTTTGGTATTAAGGAGAATAAAGTGAGCCAGAAAATCATTCCCCAGACCATTAAACCACCACCAGCCTGGACTGTTGACACAAGACGTGTTGTGCCCATGGATTCATGCTTTTGATGTCAAACTCTGACCCTACCATCTTTGTGCCTCAACAGAAATCGTGATTAGATTCATCAGACCAGGCTATGTTTTTCCAGTCTTCAACTGTCCAGTGTTGGATGAGACTGTGACCACTGCAGCCTCAGATTTCTGTTCTTGGCTGACATGAGTGGAACCCGACGTGGTCTTTTGCTCTTGTTGCCCATGTGCCTCAAGGTTTCACGTGTTTTCAGATGCTTTTCTGCCCAACACAGCTGCAAAGAGTGGTTATCTGAGTTACTGTAGCCTTTTTGTCAGCTTCAACCAGTCTGGCCATTCTCCTCTGACATCTCTCATCATGCCAAGGTGCTTCAGTCCACAGAACTGCCATAACTGGATATTTTTTATTCTGAGTGAACTCTATCAGCTGTTGTGCATGCAGCTATTCCTCTACAAAAGAGGATAAAAGTGCTTACTGAAGACAGTGTCTCAGTATCCCAGATACTTAGGTTTTTGGAGGTGGCATATTTTCTCCTAGAAAGCGCATTATTGTCTGCACACAGTTTAAATATGGGGCTCCAGGTTCCTGGAGAGAATTCAGGTTTACTGTATGTTTTACTGGTTTCACAGTAGTATTGTGAACCCATGGAAATATCATCACAGACCTAAAGTAGTGCTGCTTGTTTTCAGTCCTACCATGAGGAGAATTGCTTTTACCAGGCGCCCCAGAGCTAAATCGATATGTCCAGACTGAATGACTAAAATGAGTGTGACAGATAAATAGAGCATCATAGTTGACCATGAATACATAAGGCAGAGGTCTCTCTCCCAAGAATTCTTTGTGAGGTTGCCAATACCGACACATTGTGTATATTGTATGCTAAAATTGCGAGCGAAATTTCACTTAAGTCTATTTTTGGAGTGAGATAAAGCTGGTTCAGCAGAATATTATGCCACCTGGCTTGTTTTTGTCAGCTGGTTTTGCAGTTTAGGGTTTGGCCAAAGCAATTGAAACATGTTTTTTGCTCCACTCTTTGAAGGTCATACTTCTGCAGTGTTGCATTGCCAACCATGGCTGATGTAGGGCTCGGTTGACCTTGGAGAAACCGCTGTTTGACCGCACGGTGGGTAGTAGAGGGAGGAGGGGAATGAGGTGAGGAGGAGTTCAGGGCAGCCTCCTTGATACTCCATGGCACAGGGGCACATCCAGGCTAAATCCATGTGGCAGCCTTGTCTGTACTTTATAACAGCAATGTATTCACAATGTAGGCATTAGCGATGATTAGATTGTTCCAAGTTGATCTTCACGGCTAACAATAGGAAGTGTCCCTGTGGTTACAGTCCTGCAGTGGTCATTGTTAATGGTTCTAATCAGCCATGCAGCTCTGTGTCCATTATTCATAGCCAGAGGTTGCTGTTCATAGCTGTCCGAATATTTTCCTTGTTTAAAGAAGGGCTCTCTAGTGCTGTCCTTCCCGTATAAACCGGTGTCTCTTTACAGGTAATCTGTTTCTGACAGTCTACAAGTACACCAGAATGACTGAGTTTTATAAGAACAGTTTATGTGCATGGTGTCCCCAAATGTGTGTTGACCAATGACCAATGGAATCAGAGTTGCTCTGCTCTCCTTTCCTGCTTTCTGGCTGCACTGGAGTCAAAGTCACTTCTCTGGAGCAGTTTTACCTGCCTGACTTTTATGAAGAGTGTTGAACAAATTAGTGAGCCGCTACTGGCCCAAGAATATCCTTAAGGCTTAAAAGTAAATTTGCACTGCCAAGTTTAACAACGCTGTACATCAAATGTCTGACAGTCCAAAACTTCCAAACCCCTTAGTGATCCTGTGTCATTGCTGACTAATCTTTTTTTTCTGTCTTAGACCCACTTGTAGATCCTCTCCGTTTTTTCGCGATTATGGAACCAATTTGAATTTAATATCAAAGATGGAGCTGCCAAGTGTGCAGAGACTGTGAGGTACAGTGACACATATATTTAAAGATATACATTTCTGTTCATTACAGCCTGAAGCTCCTTCAGCATCAGTCTCTTCATTGTTAGGCCAGTTCTTCCCAGAAATGTCACAACATAAAGGTCTGTAAAAATGAGCTCCTTCATAGAGTAGTTAGTTGGATAAAATCCAACACAGATTTAGTGTTGTAAGGGAGACACATGAAAGAAAACATCACAAGAGAGTAACAGCCCTAAGTGATTTGCTGACTAGAGGAAAGTTGGTTGTTGTCTTTATATTTCAATTTAGAATAATGAGAAGTATACACAGGTTTAGCAGGTGTGGTGGTTCAATCATGGTTTCTTGCAGAAAATATGAATGCATTTGTTTTGTGGTCTGTGTATAGAGAATATCAGCAGCAGGTTTAGGCTGCCTTAGGCTCCTGTTGATTCTCTCTCAGTTACAGTCTTCAGTGTGCAGCTTTGAATGACAGTGTGGCCATAATAGCGGTGAGGAGTGAGCAGGGTTGGAAATTAACACCTACCAGGAGACATATGTCTGGTTTTGTTTGGTGGTTGAATTAGTAAGGGTCAGTGAACTAAAATGTGATTGCCTTGGTTATATATATTCCTTGCATGCCTTCAAACCTGGTGAACAGATTTCTGTGAAACGTAATTTAATTTTTTTTCCAGTAAAGTTTTTAATTTTTCTGGTTTGACTGGTGTGCCAAGATACTAATTTTGGTCTATTACTGTGAGTTTGATAAATTAATAACCCTGCATTAACGAAAAAGCTACCATCACAGTTTTCATTCATTTATTTATTTATTTAAAAAATAAATAAATAAAATTAAAGTTGAAGTAGGAGAATGTGACTCTTGAAACTGATGTGACATGAATCTGATTATTAAGAAGACATATCACTCTGCTGGGGTTATTAGCACTACAGAATCAGTCCACTTGTGGCTGTATAATGGTGTTACAAGGTGGAGTTTCTTCACTCATACACAATCTTTAGTCGAGTATACCGACTGCAGAGAGCACACAAACCTGGCAACAGCCAAGCTGCTCATGTTAATTAGTGACAGCTGATGTGAAGCTGCTACCTGCTTTGCACTAGATGTCACAAATGATTTTTGTTGATCATTCCCTGTGTTTGAACTTAAATGTGATGTACTGTGGTGAATATGGTACTGGATACACATTGCACAGTAACAAAAATACATTTCATCATCACAACTGCATATACTGTACAGTGCGTACCATTGTGACTCTGAGTTTTCAGCTGCTGTGTTATGTCAGTGAAGTCTTGCTCATTCATTTCCTCTGACAGCTGTCATTTCTGTCAGTGAGTAGGAATGATTTTACTGCGCTTCCAGCAGTCAAGCATGTTTTAAGTTTGAACCCAGTGTTCTGTAGCTAGTTTATGAGATGGAGTGTGTGAACTGTTGTATAAGGGGGTCATCTTGAACTTGGCAGGGGAAAAAGAAGCAAGTAACTGGTGACAGGAAATACAGCAAGCAGAACAGGAGAAAGCCTCTAGTATGCAACTGACAATTATTCGACTTCATCGATGTCAGTTACACACATTTAGTTACAGTCCCGCAAGCACTACATTAATTCATATAAAAAATATATACTTATGAGAGCTGAAAGTTTTGCTGCAGAACGTTTTTTCTCCCTATTAAAACAAATACTGCATGCATGATGCCATTAACAATGATTCTTGCCACTATTTTGACAGATTTCTTGTAAGCGTTTAATTCAAATTAACTTTGCTATTGAACTGTTTTTGTGCAATGTATGAACAGTCTTTTTGTGAAATGTCTGTTAGACTCCTTGTTTTTCTTTAGGCAAGCCATATCCGTTTGACTGTGCATTGCTGGATCCCAGTGTATTGTTTAATATGCCATCTGTTGTATAGGACTTCAAGTTAATCCCATTTTAAATTTGTTGAAATAAGCACTGAATATCTTCATTTACTGACAGAAGTACTGAGATACTGTTGGATTTATGGCTTGTTTAATGTGTTATTATTATTATATATTCATACTTGATAGTACTTTACATAATAAAATTTGAAAGTATTTTTTTTGGCTGTAAATAAAAGAAAAACCCAATTAATATTACAGTCTATCCTCGGTACCTTGTTTTTGGCAGTTACACAGGTCACCACATGTGATGACTTGTTTCTTGTTAATATTGGAATCTCTGTACTGTAGAATGAAAAACCATCGCCCCACTCAGCATTTACCAAAAATAAAAGCGGTAAGATGTTTACAATTCCTTCTACAGTAAACATTTTGAAATTGATTTACTGAGATGTAGCTTCATTTCTGTGACAGCAGTCAGAGCTGAACCAGGTTATTCTAAACAAGTTATGACATTTACACATGCCGTAAAAACTGGATTACTTGAGTAACCAGATTAAGGATGAAAATCTCCATGCCAGTAAGTGATTGAATCAAAGCCTTGCTCTTAACACTCGGTTCAGCTCCAAATAACCTCTTGTCTCTCTGTGAGTGCTCCAGAATGACACTTCAGGGGGGAGACAGTCGGTCCCTGTCAGTACATTCATTCTCAGTCAGAGGGCAGCTGGTGCTTCCAGGTCCGTCACTGAGTCAGTGGTGTTGTGGACGATGCGCCTGTGTTTCTGCACTGAGCCGTGTGATTGCCATGTGTCAGAGAGCATGACCAAGTCTCACTCGGGGCATCTGCAGATTAGTGTGTGTGTTGCCTGAGTGACCGTGTTTCTTGGCTCTCCAGTCCTCTCCTCTCCTTTCCTTTCCTCTGAGTCTTAAGCTGCTGTCTTGCATTCTGAGCACTCTCCAGTCGTAATACTGTTCACTACACATAAGCATTAAAGCAGCACTGTTTGGAGCCTATCATGGTAATTATTAGGCTCTTAGCTTTTTGATATGGCGCTGTCACGCACATTTTGTCCAGTGCAAATAATATGTAATTTAAAACAACATGAATCCTCTAGAAGTACCATTTTTACTAATGGGATGAGAGTGTATATTGCACACCTTTCTTTGACCACCACTTTGTGCCTTTGGGAAGCAAAGCTGTCAAAAAAACTGAATTAGAAAGCCCATTAAAAAAAAAAAGAAAATTCAGTTGACCTACTAGTTCCTGTCATTCATTTCTCTATACAAGAAGCAGAACTTGGTATTTTGGTGTTTTTAGCAAAAAATCCTTGAGAAAACAATACTGGGACACTTTGTGGATTGACAAGTGACCTTTGGGGCATGCAGTACGATGCCGCCAAAAATAAGATGTTACAAAAAGCAAAAAATTAAGCCCTTAAAAATAAAAATAAACATTTTAACAGACATTATTCAATATCTGTTTTATTCATATCAACCTACATGTCACACCCATTAATAGTTGAACAGCAGCCCATGTCTTTACATAACACAGTAGTCACTGATATAAAAATCAATGAATAGTTAATTGTGCTCATGGAGAAAATTCTTCTCCAGTTACAGCACACATAACACATTAAATTAGGACCACAAATGGCCAGCTATAACTATACAAAATCAATACACAGCAATAAAGCATTTACCAATAGGGACAGAGACAGAGACTACAGAATACATTAGGTGGTTTCTTGCCACTGACCCCAGGCAGCGTGCTTATCCTGGAGGAGACACAGTAGCCCCTTGAGCACAGTGGTAGTCTGTATATTTAAGAAAAATAATGAAACTAAATGAATGACTTGAAAAACATTTCAACTTCTCAACCTTCAGCATCTCAACAGTGGTGCTGCTGAAAGAATAGATGTGTTGTTTTGTGTTTATTTTGTTACAAAAAAAACAAAAATCAAAAAATGTACATCTGTTGTTGTGTTTACCTAAATGTTCTCAGCTGGCTGGAATCTGACTGGAGTTAAGCTAGTTTTTACTTGTTTAATTAGTGGCCTTTTGCCCATGATGTAATTATAGAAGCATTCAAGTGCTTTTTGGGGACAGATGATATGAAGGGCTTCACGCTGTGGGCAAACTCCACTGTTGGCACTGTAGGGTGACTCTGCTGTTTCACAGCCATCTGGCTCCTCTGTCTGTCTGTCTAGACTCAGGTTGCTCCACTGCACCACAGTCCGTCTATGATTAATAAATGTTCACATGCTCATGCTCATAAACTCTGAGATATGGATCTAATAGTTGCGCACAATTTCCATTCTACATTTGCAGTAATATCCTATACTGTGGTATTAAACCCCCACCAAAAGTATTCTAAGTTCCTTGCTTATTTTACAAGAATGTGCAGTATGCAAGCAGTTTAATCCTTAGAACATTGTCTGGGATTCATGTATTACAGCTTGTGCTTTTTCACTGATTTGTTATGTCATGAGTACATACTTGAAACTAAAGTATCCTTACAGCTCTATCCTTAATGGTCCAAGAGTGCATTCTCTCCTGGGAGAGAGAAGTCTTTAAAGCCTCTTTAACCCATAGAACCCACAGCATGGCAAGGTTCAATTAGTGGTTTCCTGAATTCACACATACAAGGAGGTCTCCTGCACAAAACGGTTGGTCCATTTTGTTCCCACATCAACAAGCTGTGCAGAAAAAAATATGCTTTTTTTTTTTTTTTTTTTTTTTGTTCTTGTTTAAGCCATAAAAGATCTTGGTGAATCTTGCTGGATCCTGAAGAACTGACTCCAGCTCATGTTTCAAACCTGACACTGAAACGTGAAAATAAGTTTTACATTTTTTTTTTTTCCATTTTTGTTCGAATAACTAGTTTTGATTGATATGTTTGATAAACTATAGCAAATTACAAAGTAAATGTGCTGCCTAGCAATGCTCAAAAATAATTTTCAAATCCTGTGGTGTTGAAATCCGTTAAGCTAAGGCAACATGATGAAACAGCATGTCATGCCTGCAGTAATTACAGTGCCTCACTCATTTCTGTTTTATTTAATGGGTTACTAATCTACACACTTCCACCCAAAGCTCTGAACAAATAAGCCTCATATTGTGTCCAGCTAATCTGGGTGAATATGCATATATCGTGCAGAAGCTATGCTAGCAGTGCACTGTCTTCAACGCTGTCTGGAATTGATCAGTGTGTGTGAATGAAAAGGATGCATTGTTGACATTACTCCCACTTTCAGTTTGCAACATTCTGCGCAGCAGCCTCATGATGTTTGGCAGATTGAGGCTGACAGGTTGTGTTGATGCAAGTAATTACACAGTAGACAAATAAGACCATAATAGAGCCATCAATCACTGTGCTGAGACCATACCGCACTCATGCACACACATGCAATACACATGTGCATACCCACATAAACAACACACGGGGGAGACTTTGATGAAATGCCTAGTCTTTTTCTTAAACAACCTTTTTAAGAAATAACAAAATTATGTCTTGTGATGCTTTTGTTTCAAACTGTTTCTATCACATTTTCCAGGCATCTGTTTACTCTTAGCCTAAAACGCAGTCGTTTTGTGATTGATTTTTACAAGTTGTTCCTTCAGCACCTCAGTGCCAAGAGACTGTCAATAACAGCTTTCCATGCAAATGATTCCATCTTGTTCTTGTTGTCTTTTATTTGTTTTTGTTGTTTGATAACCTATTTGACATTCAGCTAGAGAACAGTGAAAAGCACTTTGTCTTTTCCTGATATAAGCTGAGCATGGCACTTGGCTGTGTTGTTTTATGTTACTGTGGCTTGGTTCAGAGGAGCTTTCAGGGCTTGTAAAATTTTCTGCTGCAGTGGGGCAAGGAATTGTCTCCCTCTACAGCTTTGTCACAATAGAGTCTACCGACAGTAGATTTGAGTGAATCTATGGTATCACTGAATATCAGATTCTGGTACAGCCTTACAGCTACACGATGAGACAGAATGTCTGTGTGTTTGAGTTGTACATATTCACATGCTCTAATGTATGATGTGTGCATATCCCTACATAGCTTTTCTCCATAGAGCACCCAGAAAGAGCTTGAATTATTCATTCTCTTTTCATTCTCTCCCAGCATGAGCATGACAGTCAGGGTTGAGGTAGGGGTTGCAGTACGAGCAATCCAAGGAAAGATTCACCTCTCTCTGTCCTAACTGGCTGTCCTGTTCATTTTTATACAGCCTTACTGAACGAATAAAGCAGCTTGAGCTCTACATCTGTTACTGAACTCCATAAATATTTGGACAACAATGGTTTGTGTCCACACTGTTATTACTGGGTGTGAAGTGAAGGCAAAATGACTCAGGGTTAAAATGTGGACTGTCAGCTTTGACAAGAGAATGTTTTCTCTTGTCAGCATTTCAATACCTACTGTCTCGTTTTTGCTGTCTATGCCCCACCGCCTCCCCCTTCCCCCCATTTTAGGCTACAAAAAGCATTTGGATGGATCAAGAATGTAATTAGTCAAATTGACTTCTCTGTCAAAACCTCCTGTTCTCCAGTGACAAAAGTGGAATCACAAAAAAAGCCTCCTCCTATGAACTTATACATTGGAAGACAAATAGCATTGCTATACAATAGCCAAGCAAAAATACATGAGTATGGGCTCTTGGTTTCATCATGTAAGTGTGCCAGAATTACCCATACAGGCTCATTTTAATGATCATAATGTCTATGAGAAAATACAGTGCGTAAAACAAACTGTGGTTATTACTTTTTTTGTGAAGCATAAATATCTTCAGGAAAGAGATATATCAGAAAACACTGAGATGGTCTAATTTTTACCTCAGCAGCGGTTATTACCTTGATTATTGCTGTAATATTAAGAACAAAGACAGGAATATAAATCCCCTATTAGTTTTACAATCACAGGTTTTTTGATACTTGTGAGTTGTTTTGTGTTTTCCCTTACATTTTACCAAAACAACATTTCTGCCTGCACATTTGATATTAATGTTTCCTTGCACATATGCCAACAACCTCACATGTCCATGCTTGAAGCTTAAACGTTGCTGCTGTAGTTTCTATATACCAAGCTTCCTTTACTACCAGAGTTCTTTTGAAATGCATGGTAGTTAAACAACTTAATTTTTTTTACCAATACAAAGGAGAAATGAAACCGATCATGCTCACAGAAATGTATGATACATGAGATGTAGGTCATGTGGTAGCCTCCAAAACAAAGTAAATTCTATTTTCCTATTGGCTCTTTAGTTACTTGTATTTTCACTGACCCTAAATCTCTAAATCCTCAACTTTTCTTCACAACTTTGTTCCCCACTTTTTAAATTCACTTTTTAAATTTCAGACAACTTATATGTTAGGTGTGAGGGTTTAAGTCAGCACTCCAGCAGCATCAGCAGCATGCAATCCTTTTGAATTAGGAGAAGGTTCAGTAAGTGTCTAGACTGCCTCAGATAAATTCAGCTACACTGATTTCATATTCCACCTGGCATGAGAGGAGGATCACAGATGATACCAGCAGTCATAGGCAAATCCTCACAAAGGACCAGAGATTCCTTCATTTTCCTGTAAACACTGACCTTGAATACAGGAATAGTTCTGTATTGGAGTTTTATTGCTTGATGAAATTCTTGTCCCTGGGTGCTGAACATTGCCTTGAAACACATTTAGGGGCATAATGTTTGTGTCTTATAAAATAAACATTACACTGTTCTAACAAAAAACATCAAGTTGAGCATATGGGGTCCAGCATGGGATCAGGTTTAACCTTTTGTCTCTGGGTAGTGACCATGATTTTTCCAGGACTGACAGACCAGGCAGGAAGGGCAGGCAGTAAAGCAGTCAAGAACTGCAGGGACTCGGAGGTGTGGCGATTGGGTGAAGGGGCCAGACCTGCCCTTGTGGACGTGATGGAGTGGTGTAAGAGGGCAGCAGGGGTAGGAAGGAGCAGCTGAGGGCAAGACACAGCGCAGGTTGTGAGCAGTGAGGATAGTGACTAACACCTGGAACGTAGAACCCTGCAGATAGACAGTGTTTGACAGTATGCAGACTGATGAGCGAAAGCAGATTTAAGACTGTCAATCACAAGAAATTGCCACGGTGTCTTCAGGTATCGTCTGTTTTGGAGACAGCCATGCGACATCCGACACTTCATCTGGTTGCTCTTATCACTAACCCCTGTCACTGTTTACAGCAAGCATGACCAACATAGGTAAAGGGTGCTGCATCCTAACAAATTCTCCAAATAGAATTGGCCAGATAAATACAGAAGTTAGTGATTAATATCAGATTATGGACATCACTGGCATTAAAGGACAGCGGGGCGCTCCCACTCACTCTCACTGACCCAGCAGAAAAACTTGACAGGGTATGCCTTTGAAGTCGGACCTATGAAGCTGTTAATGTACCTGCACCAGCAGATAACAGGGTAGCCTACTTGACCCCTGCCTCACCCTGATGTTGAATATGCAAAGCTCTCTGCTCAGTGTTGTTACAAAGGCACTCGTAATGAGCTTGAACATCTGATTAATTGTGCTCATCCACTAGCTATTAGAGCATGCTCTAACTGGTATCTAGTACATAATGATGTGTGGAGAACCAGTATGTCCTGATTCATTTAATCCTCACCTGCCACCCACATTGCTTTTTATGTTGCCCTTGTCTGATGCTACAAGACCTGGTGTACACTCACCAGAAAGCCCACACACTATTAAGCAAATTGCAGTTTTCTCTGTAATTACAACTGTAGCACTACATGATTGCCAAGTGCTTTATTTTTAACAGTAATAGTTTTTCTTAATCAAGTTTTAAAAACTGGCTTGTGAAGAGTTAACATTAAACGTACAAAAATCGTCCACTTTTCTGACATGCTCTTACTCCTCTTAATCTTGTTAAGCTATGAACTCTCCCTTTCATTTATCCATATTTCCACCCAGACACTTCGAGAATTTTGATATTATATAGGAGGGGAGAGCTCTTTTTGATAGTGTACATTATCTCCACTGTTGTCTCCACTGTCAGGTGGCTCAGATTTCGTTGATGCACAAGCCTCTGTTGTTTGGGCACATGAAGTATCTCCAGCATTTGAAGTACAGCCAGTTGGATGGTTGGTTGGTGGTACATGTAAATACAAATTACATTCAAGGAGAGAAAGATTAGGGGGATTTAAATGTACATGCCCCAGGCAAGGCACTGTGAGTGTGGGAATCACAGGAATATAGGCCAAAAAAAAAAGGTGGCGGGCAGGAGTGGTGGTGGTGCTGTATTATGCTTATTCTTATGCTTGTGTTACGGGTTGAAAGGGAGAGTGTGACAAGGTATGTGCTCTGTTCTTGTTTTAGTAATCAGCAATTTACATTTTTCCCTTATGAATTTTAATAAAGAAAATATGTGCTTTCTTTATTTACTCATCTAATTGTACATAAACCCCTTGGGAAAATGGTACTTTCCCAAAATACCCCTGCTAGACTTGAGATAAGGCAAAGAGCTTTGACTTCAGTATAAAGCTACAAGTATATTTTGTGATTTTCACTTTACAGAAGGACTTAGACTTTACAGGAATAAAGGTATCAGCCCCAACCCCACAGTACATTTTATTCGTTGCTCATCATTGTTATGAGTGTATCATGTTCTGTTGTAAGGTTAAGTGTCATATAGGTATGGTGTAGTGGCAATACCCCAAGAAGTGTAACTGTTTGTCACAGCGACGCAGACTGCAACAACTGTTATTGGTCCACTTGTCTATGTCTCTCAGTGACCAGACAAGGACAGAAAATTACCCTCCTCCTACCTCAATCAGTTCAATCACTGTACACAAAATGTCCTCAACTCTCTTCTCTATTTTCTGTTACAGTAATTTCAGTAAAAGTAGTAAAAAAAAAGGAAACTGAACTTAGAAAATGATTGTAGCATTTATATTTTACATATTTTTCTTTTTGTGGAAGTAGTTACTGCATGTTTAACACTGTTATAATCTGGATAACATCTGTATTTGTATGTGTCATCTGAGATTTGCCAATATCATAATCACTCTGTGGAAGAAACCAGTATGGCATGCTGTCAGAGTGCTGATAAATTGTCTGTGAGGAAACAGTGTCATTAGTGTTGTGGTCAGACAGAGGAAGTGGGGGATTGCTGCAGTAAACACTGTGGACTGTCTCCACCACTCTCTTCCTCTCCCCTCCTCAGTTCTGTGACCTGCATACTGATCTCTGTTTTTAACCTGGAGGACATCTTGTCCCAGTCCTAGCCTGGTAAGAGAAGTGACACTTTGATGATCTGGAGAGGACAGAGTCAAGAGCTCTCTGCTGTCATCCCCTTTTCATTTTTTTTTTTTTTTTTGCTTTACTTTCCTTCTGAAAGTCCATCTATCTCCCCTTTCTATCGCTCCCTCTGGTGTCTGCATTGCAGTGCACTTTTCTTTCCTCTATCAAGCAAGAGATGTTTATATCAGCAGTGGACCTTTAAACACCTGAGCTCTGTTCCACACCACGCTGTGCCACACAGCACCACATCACACCACGCCACGCCACATGGAAACTAGCAGTAGATATTTCTGGCTGGATGCACCTTGCTTCTCTCTTTATAGTATATCAGACATCAGGAGAGCATATGTTTTTTTGACAGTAGTATTCGGCAGGAGAAAACTGTGCATGCTAATCACAAAACCCCTCAACTGTTGGGTCCTTCCCCAGCTGTGTACTTCGCCGAGTGTAGATGCAACATGATGTCTTTGAAATGCGAGCTTGATTTCGACCAAATTATATCTGAAGGTCAGTGGGGTTAATACCAGCTCACAACTGTTGCTCTGTATCTAATGTGCTTAATTAGCTGGGAATTAGAGAGGCGTGGTTGATACTTGTGTGTTAAGAGATGGAGAGGACGACGTGTTTGTTAGTTGTGCTGTTTTATGGGAGTATATCATGTGACTTGACTACGTCAGCAAAGGTGAACAGAGGAGAATGCTGCAGTGCAGAGTGCAGTCAAGGTGACTGTCTATCTTGAGTCAAATTTATAACTAACTTACAGTAGCTGCCAATTCACACAGTTGTAGTTATAGTTGGGCAGCAGATTCATGTCTTTGCAACCCTTCTTTGGATTAACAGGGTGTTCATTTTCAATCATGAAAAAGATGTTTGACTTTTGAATTGTTTGATGTCTTTGCTGTTGATCAGTTTCAGCCTCGAATCCTTCCTGTGTCCTGTGGGCTTGTTATTGAGTCAGGTTACCACTCAGATTGGGTGATGTGTGTTCTGTTACTAGCGCTATCATTCAGTCTGGTGTCCCGGTAGATGTGTTCACACAGCACACCCTCTTTCTTTTTGCGAGATATATTTCCTGCAAGATTGCCTTTTAATTTTCTTCCTTTCCCCCTCTGGAGAGGTGAGCACTTCTCCTGTTTGACAATTCCAAGCATTTCAAGGGATTAGAGGAACAACCACATGATACAACCCACCAGAATAGTAAACAGACCTGTGTTGCCACACAGTAAGCTGTGAATATGAGATAGGAAAAGCAGTGTCCCCCGCCCACCCCCCCATCTTGGATCCAGACCACTTTCCCAATAACTGCCCCACTGAGTGTGGCCAGCTAAAAGGTGTGATTAATTAGTAAAGTGGAACAAAGGCAAACTGCTCTCATACTCTTTACTTAAGTGCCATTCAAAAGCAAACAGGCCAGCGTTATTGGGCTTTGATCCCCATTTTATTTTGTATCAGTCAGGCTCCTTTAAAGTTCAAGACTGGCCACAGATGAAAGGCCTCCACATGACAGGGTTTGGCATGGAACT
Source organism: Toxotes jaculatrix (assembly GCF_017976425.1). Lineage (NCBI taxonomy): Eukaryota > Metazoa > Chordata > Actinopteri > Toxotidae > Toxotes > Toxotes jaculatrix. Next base: position 6,813,628 of record NC_054402.1, read on the forward strand.
GAGGAGCTGAGGGTAGATGGTGAAGACACCGTATAACAACATTTTACACATGCATGAATCCATAGAAAGTGAGAACTCCATTTTACAAAGCTAAACCTGTCAGTCTCACTTAAAGCGAACCCTCCCATTTGACACGTCAGAAGTCTAGCGCTGATTCTCCACTGAGTTCCACAAGCAGTGTCCTCAATGCTGAAATCAAGACAGGCAGCTGGTGTCTGGGGTAGGAGCTGAGGGAATCTCGCTGTTCAACTTCCTCTTTGCCATTGCAATAATCAGTTGCGTCATAGCTTCCACATATAAGGAATCTTTCAGGGCCCTTAACCAGTAACATGCTGGTTACACACTGATGCTTCATTATTAATCATCTTATTATATCACATGTAATTGTATATCTACAAAAGCTTGGAGTGTCCCCCTGACATTCTGCGTTGTATGCCACCTATGCATGATCCGGCCCTGCATCACATGTTCAGATAAGAAAGACCCCTATCGTACTTTGTGCACCACTTTCACATTCAAATTAAATAACCTCTCTTATGATGAAGTGGCATGCAGGACTAAATGATTTTACCAAACCCGACATGTATTTCCATTTATTCCATTTTCCTGCAGAAGGAAATTGGAGTCATGCTATTACTTATAATTTAGGTATAAGCATGAGCAAACATCCTGACCATTTCACTTTAAGTCCAGGCAGCTAGGAAATTTGCACTTTCTGTGCTTTTGAGATTTGCTACATTTCATTTTCCTCTTAATTTATTGGCAGAGAAGATGAAAACAGACAGAGTTCACACCTTTCCCAAGGTGAGGTCTTTTACTCTTGACAGTGGAAGGGGCTTTTAATATTCAGGTCATGTGTCTGTGCTTCTGTGCTCTTTTTGTGTGATCACCTATTCCCTTCCTCTTAAATGAATCACAAATAGCTTTTTAGTGTTTGCTGAGGGACTGCTGATTTGATATAATTTTCCCTGTAATTGAAATAATTGTACCAGCTGTGTCAGTTCAGGGAAACATTTTAGTGGGTGGAGGTCTTGAGAAAAAGGAGGCACATTATTTCATTGAAGATATTAATGAATAAATGTTTATTGGTGTGCATGTGTATCTGTGGATATGTGTGTTTGCAGCGTGGGAGGTCAAGTGTTGTTTGCTTGACTGCTACTTTAGTTGATGTTGCTCTTTCAGTTTGATGTTTGTTTTTTTCCCCTGGATAAATTGGCTTTTGCAGGAGAACAGTGTTATTCCATCTTAGAAATGAAATGACACATATTGCTGATGTTGTGGCATGGAGCAGAGACCAGGACCTTTAATATAGCTGTACACTGCAGGATCAAGATGAGATTAGATATATGGGGTGCCCGTGATGCATGGTGGGACACTGTCCCTCTGCTGTGCACAGAAGATGACTCGAAGATCAGATGAGGAGATGCACTGCCCTCTGTCCTCTGCCAAATATTTCTGGGCCTTACCCACATGATTTGTCTCCTTTTTCTCCTCACACATTAAAGTCAGATTCACCACAAAGTCTTACTTATTTAAATTTTGGCTCTGTGGCTTTGTAGTCAGACCTGTCTTCTAACAGAAAGCTCCTGGTTTTTATTGCCTTCAGACCAATGCATGCTTTTGATGCTGAATAAAAACAACAAAGTGAAAATGAATCAAGTGGAATACAAATGTATACTAATGAAATTGTGCCGTCTTGACTCGCTTTGTCAGTATACCCTGTAAGTCTTTTTCAGCTGCACTCTGCCACTCTTTGGTGCACTCTCCTTTACCAGCAGGAGGTATTTCTTTTTCCCACTGTAGCATTGTCACCTCTTTCATTTGCTCCTTTCCCTCACAATCTGCCTCTTTGCCATGCCTTTAAGTCTGAATGCTGCTGGAGACTTAGCCTGCTGGGCTGAGGAGTTCCAAGTCTCAGCAGCAGTGAGTTCTATTCGACTGCTGTTGATCTGCCGTGTCTGCCCTCAGCTGCACTTTTAATGATAACCTCAATCCACTCAGTAAACACATTGGCTCATGTTACTCTCTGCCAGCCTGATTTCCACTTCACTCACAAACACGCACGGTGAAGCTGACTTCTTAATCTTAGGTCAAACCTCAGAACAGTTCAAACATAAAGGCTGATCTTCATTAAATCCTGACTTTTCTGTTAGATATCAGTAGTTGTACTTGGCATCTCATGGAGCAAAGATTGGATATCACCTCAAGCAAAGGAACGATTATGTGACTGATTGTCTCAGTGCCTCGTCTAGAAATTGGCAAATTTTTCCAAAATGCCTCCTCCAGTGTAGACAGGATGCAGCCAGGGTGATAGTCATTTGAAAAGTTGGTTGCCAGCATTTGATTAAAACTGTTACTTGTGTAGTAGTTGTTTTGGACAAAACAACAAAAAAATTTACCAAAAAAAACTGAGCCATTTCTTCTCTCCTAGCCATTTTCTCAAACCCACCTAGACTGTTTCCAGTGAAATCAGACGCATTTGGTCATTTAGAGATCCAGAGCTTTCACACAAGTAGGGGAATCAGCAACATCTGCTGTGTTCAAGTGCCCCTGTTGTGCTCCAATTAACCCAGACTCACACTGTTGTTTGGAGTGAAATATAGTCAGTGGAAAATGTAGTATACCATGACCTTGACTTTCCACTTGAAGCTGGTAGAGGCGAGTGATGATGAGGCTGTTGACAGAACTAGAGCTCAGCATGTGAACACTTTTAATTTGGTCTTTATTCAAATCCAAATCCCTGCTGCATCATTCCACTGCTCCTGTGACTTCTTATGTACAGTGCTCAGTTTTTTCATTATCATAAACATTCATGTGTTCATTCCCTGTGCCCTGGCACAGCACACCACATATTATGTTATGAATTAAAAAATATACACACTGAATACAGTAATCATATAGTATAAAAAGTGAAACAGCCTTATTCTGCAGATTGAGGTTATGTCTACTTATGATGATCAGCCAGCTTCATTTATTGTTCTAATGGTTAGGATGTATTTTATCCTCCTTATTTAGAAATAAGTATTGAAGTAATTAAGATGAACATTGAAATTACTGCTGATTTTAATTGGCGACCTGCCAATGAAATAAAGTTTAGATGCGAAAAAAGCAATTTACCGACAATTTGTACTGAGAAATACAGTTTACATTAGGTTAAATTAACTGCCAGGATTGTTGATTTGGGTTAGATGGGATGCACAGTATAGTAAAGTAGGACAATTAATGTTTAATTGCTCATTCTAAAGCATATGTTGTGCTTGAAACAAGAGTAAACAAAAAAAGTTTGTCTGAAAGTTGTCTTTTATCTCAAATGTGAGATAAAAGTGAGCAATGAATTGTTCACAGTTCACAGACATACTGTGACTATGCCAAGCTCAGCTGATAATCAGGAGGTAGGGAAACAAAGCTGTCATTAAACTGACAAACAGGTGTTTCCAGACAGGTGATAAATTGGTGCAGTTCTTAATGAAATTAAGAGAAGGTAAGACACACAGCATGGCTCCATTAACTGGAAAGATATTCCAAAATCCTCTGTGATGGACTCCACAGACTGAATCATTACGAAACACCTTTCATCTTCAGTTTCCTGGGGGCTTGTTAGCCACATCTGTATGCTGCAGGCATCCAGTTCAGTGAAGCATAAACACAGTAGTCTTTAAATCTTCAGCCATGTTTCCACAAACAATACACCAGCCCTCCTAACATCTCAATCACAGCCTGGTCACAAGGAAGGAGTTAGTCTTTAATTCAGGTCACATTCTCTTCAGCCCTACCCGTGCTCACTGGTAGGTTTACACTAATCTCTATTTAAATGCAGTCAAACAGTCAACACTCCTGTTTAGGTTCAGTTAATAAATGCTATTGTGATTCTCCTCTCATAATGTAGGTACAGTGACTGTAATTGAGGAATGGTGGCATTAAACTTTGGTACTTACTGTACTAAATATGACAGTTTGTGTGGTATTTATGGTTCCTTGTATAAACTGTAATTGCGTCTTTTCGACCCATGTGTTTCACATTTTATCACTGAAATAAATGTGCTGTCTAAGCTATGTGTTGGCAAATTTGTTACACTCAGCCACTGTCAGGCATATGGATGTCAAATATAGACTTGCAGTGGATCCTCACTCTGACTGTACATGGCAGGGGATGCACTCACAAATTCAGACTTACCAGGTGGCTGCTGTCTGGTAGCTGTTAGACTGAGCCTAATTTTTAGTGAAGGAGAGTAGCCTCTCCAGGTATCACACAGAAATCAGTGGGCATTATGCCGTGGGTATTATGCAGTCTGTGTCCTCTCACCTGTCTAGGTAGAACTACTCAATCATGTACTGTACCTTCAATTACGATGTGCACATCTGCTTTATAGTCTGCAGCGAGATGAGAAAAGTTTGGTTCCAACTTCTGGCTGATGCTGGTTTATGTGTTCGGGTAACTGGTTGATTTGCAAGAGATTCTGCTGTGTTTTGTATTGTTGTAGCATGAAATCAGAGCACCTGTGCAAGATCCCTGTGTCAAAGTTTTTCAGTAAGCCACGAGGCCAGTATTAAATGTTTGGCCTCTGTTAAATAGATGCAGTTTTCACATGGTTGCGTGACTGTGGCAATGCAAATATGAATCCAGATTAAGTTGAAAATGAGGAAGCGTTCCACTCTCTCAAGCATGACATGAGCAAGATATGGTCCTGTATTTCTGCACTTCAGAGACTGTCCTATCTGCTGCGAGTCCAGCTCTCTCTCCGTCTCTATTTCCACTCTCTCTCATCTTTTTTCATTAAAAGAAATACAAATTAAATGCAAATTTGCATAAACATAATTAAGTACCATATTGCCCAAGAGGTCTCTCTGGCTCTCATACTTCCTTTTCCTATTGGCATGTTTATATAGCGTACATTATAATTCATGCTCCTGCCCATCATGACAGTACATCTAGTTATGTTTTTCCAGGAGGTGCCTTGACCTTGTTGTGAGTTGTCTCAGACCAGTTTTCAAACCTGTTTGGATCAGTTTTCAGACATATTTGATTTTAAAAATGATATGCACAAAAATGAGATGCACTTAGTTGTTGGAACGTGTTGGAGTCAGAGATGGGAGTTGTCTTCTTTTTGAAGCAATATTCAGTGAGAAAAGAGAGAGGCAGCTGACTTATGCACACAGTGACGATATGCGTACTTTTGTTACCACCGTCATTCACACTAGTCACAGATCTCTATAGATGGAATTATTTTGTGTTTAGTGCACCTTGTCTGAGATCAGCTGTGCAAATTGTACACCCTCACATCAACACTTTGGGACAAAAAATGTCTTGTGGTGTGAACTATACAGTCTTTCTAAAACTTCAGAAGTCTGATAATCTGAAAGCAGCAAAGTTTTGCCAGGGGTTACACATTAAGGACGAAACAAAGACAAACAGATAAACAAGAAAGAAGTTAATATTGGCAACTTAACTCTTTCTCTCTCTCCCTCTCTGTTTCTGTTTCTCTTTGTGTGTGTTCTCTAGACAATTATTGCCTTTTAAATAGAAAAAGAACAATTATTTTCTCACTCTCAGTGCAGCTCTGTGCTTAACTCGTCAGCAGAGAAGAGTGGATACATAGGGCTTTTGAAGTGTGGTCATTAGCATGGTTCAGCATTGATGTGAAGCCCATTCATCAAACTAAATGGAACCACAGAAGCAATAAGCTCATTTGTTACATATCTGACACTCCCCCCTCCAATGTTCCACACCCCTCTCTCTTAAATGGCTTGACCTTTATTTTGGTGACATTTTTAAAGTAAAGAAAGATTGGCTCTGGCTAGGCATCCAGCTTAAGTCTTTAGAATAGTTCCCTGGAGTGGCAGTGCCATTTTGTCCCAATGCATGCTATTGTTTGCATAATATCATCATACATCTTTCTTTTCAAGTCATTCTTTTTAGCATTTACACATTGAAGAAAGAGCAGAGCTAAATGCTAATGACTGTCAGGTTAGCCATTGGGCTCTGGTCAGGTAGCGCTCCAGTCGGTTCACTGACTGACTTCACTGATATGAGATAACATCATATGCTTAGACAATATGTGTGGTTTGCCAGTCTGTGGAATTTTTGTCCTTCCCTTATTCCTCTGCGTAAATGGTTTTCAAATTTAGTTTGATATGTTTGTTGCTCTATCAATTGGATAATTGTCAAAATCACTTCTATGTGTGGTTATGAACACTGAGTATGCCTGAAATGACCATAGTTGTATTCATTTTGATTATGTTGGTAGCTTAACTTAATGGTGTGTTGATTTACTATATGTACTATTAATGTTCAAACATACAGGCATTTTTTTTTATTAATTAATCATATTTTCACTGACATATTCCAAAAAGAGTGTGTTTCTAATGAAAAGAATGATTTTATGTACAGAGTATTTGTGAGAAGTTATTTATACTGGTGCTTTTGTGAATAGATTATCTTTACATGTCTCTTTTATGCCTTTTACATCTTACAGTTCAAACGCATTCATCTCCCTTTGCCTCAAAAAAATATTTTTTTTTAAGACTGGCTGTGAAGTGAGTGGGGTTGTTAGAAAATCCAAGTGTTCTGTAAGTATATTGTGTTTTGTGTTGAACTCCCTCTGGTGCTGCTAAGCGCTTGCCTGCACAATGGTCAATTCATTGTTTCCTCCTTGTTACTTCTGCATACCATGTTTTTGCATCATATTTTATCCCTTTGACTGCATTTGGTCTTAAAAGTCAACTGCAGGCTGTTCAGATTCTGTAGCTGAACCTTGTTGTTGTGCCCGGTGTGGTTAAGTTTGTGGTTAGAGTCTGCCGTCCAAGCATTGACATCGCTTTTACTCAAATAAGCCACCAAGTTATATTGTCCTTTTGATGGCATCCTTGTTTGCTTATTGTTTGTTTTCATGGTGTGGTCTTCTGTTGCATTCACAAAGTGCCATTTGTTAGCAACTCTGAACATTATATGGTGAAGCTTCACACGAGAAGATGAATGCACCAAACTGACACAGAGCCGTTTGTGTTGCAAACAAATATGAACACTCGCCTCCAGCGTTTTGTTGTGAGTGCAAAACAATCCTAATGGGCAAACCTTAGATGAGTGAATGTGGGCTTTTATGAAGTCTCTGCATTCTCTTATTGTGATGATCGTGACCAGTTTAGTGCGATTGTAATTGTTTTTAAGGTCAAAGAAATGAAGACCATGCTACACATCTTATAATATTTATACAGAAATAACAGAGTGGACTTTACTCCTGACAGTACCTGCTACTGTCCACATCTAGTAGACTAGATCAGTGTATCCTTGAACCTGGAATCCTTCTCCTTTTATTCATTTAGAAATATCAGGGAGGACATCCCTCCTCTCCACATCTGCTCCAAAGTGGCTCCTTCACTGCAATGCTTGCACTCCACCGGCAGTCCTCGTAAATAGGACATCAGTTCTATTTATTTTCACCCAATTTAGTGGCCACTGTAGGCTTCCCTTGGAAGCTGTCTCAAGTCCAATCTTTGCTGCCTGTCACCATGGCGATGGCGAGCCTTCAGCCCTGGTCTAATCAGAAACAATTGAAAGTGGAGGATTCCTTGAGGGCTCAGATGTAACTCTCTTAATTCCCTGCCTCATACAGAAGCAATGACGCACAAATGAAATCTTTCTAAGAAAAAAAAAAAAAAAACTACTTGATTGAGGCTCATAACCCCTTTGCACTAAAACAGAGGAACCACAGGGGTGAAAAATTAACCTAAGTGCACACCTTAATTGCTTTCACATAAACAATTTTTGTTTTTGCTGCACAGTAAAATAAATGAGTGCTTGGTGGAATGCTATTCCCAGCACATTAAAGAATTACTATAAAGGCTTAGCTTCTTTCATTTCCTCAGACACAACAAGCTCTGCTGGGTTATCGCTAACATCACAGGATCTCATTCTTTCCAGGTCAGCCACGTCAGAGGGGCTGACCTCATATGAGCTTGTGAGCTGTGCAGTGAACCTCCAGTGTGTAAGGGTGACTAAAAGACATTTTTGCTAATATAATTTTACCTCTGGTTTGTGGTCTCTGTGCTGTTACAGGAGTCAGCTGACACTTACTACTCTAGTGTAACCACCCTGACAGCTCTTCCAGCTTGAGCTACATAGATACCAGTTAGAGTCTAATTAAAGTGGTATTACTCTCCTGCCTCACATTGTAGTGTTGTTTCTATAGCCTTCATCTCTGGTTTGCAAATTATCGACCCACAGCTCCACTGAGATTCTGAGTGTCTTAATAATCCAGAGCAGATATTCTTAATTGAAATTGTATGATTAACCATTGCCCTCTCCTGAGAACAGAGAAATGGGTTATCTTTACCCCTGTCTGCAAAACCCTGATTTGAACCATATTTGCATCATATAGAATTATTTGTTGGTTGCTGAATTAGCATTTCTAGGCTAAACCTCATTGTTGTTCAACCTCACTGCATTTCACTGGGCGTCGACATGACTAAGATTTTCTGGAATTGTGTGTGTGTGTGCAGGAGTCCACACTGTGACCAAATTGTTGTGTGGGTGCATGATGATCATTAGGCTTTTTTGGTGCCCCTCTGGCACTGGCATTGTGTTAGCCATTGTGGTTGAAAGTAGCACTTTTCCTTCTTCACTGGCTCAATCGGTCTCTCCCTACCTGCACTCTCTCGGCCTCCACTTTCATCATGATGCATCATGATATACACTGAGTCCCTCCCCACTTCTTTTTAGCAGTTAGATGAGAGTAATCGCTCAATGGAGGAGAATGAAATGGTCATCAAATTTAGCACTGCCTATAACATAGTGAAAGAGGAACTCCCATTTACAAAAAAGGGTGCAACCAAATCATGTGCTGCCAGTGCTACCAGTGGAAGAGTTTGTCTGGAGCCTTGCCGTGCCTTGGCAATTCAGTGCATTCACTGAGCTTCCACTGCTCTTTGATGTTGAATTATGGTGCATTCAAAGAAATTTTAGAAGATTTAATTCCATTTGAGTGAAAGCAACATGAATACCAATTGGTTGGGTGGGTGTGCACAGACTTTGATAAATGCTTAAGCTGACACTTGACATTATGACTGACAAGTTGTCTTTTACTAGAACTGCACACAGACTTCAAACATTTGTAGCACCTGAAAGACTTCACTCAGAGCACATTATTTTTCCATTTCTACCCTTTTGTGAGACACAAAGGAGCATTCTGTACATGAAATGGTTTGTTGGGTATGACATCCCATATTTTAAGCGCCTAGCCACATACAAAGACAATGCACACTTTAGGTCATCTCTGTCATATGGATGAATATGCTCTGAGGGTGTCATCGGTATAACATTATTTAAACGTTCTGCTATGTATCTCCCTTGTAGGTGGAGAGTTACCTTATGCCATTATTTCATTTTTGATGTATTTTTGATGATGCCATTTTAATTAGGTTTTATAGTTTTAAATTTGCCGAAGTTTTAATGTCCAGGGACTTATAGGTTATAGTATAGGCCTTTAATTAATTCATATACTCAATTCCCATTGAGAAACATACCTACATTTCAAAACAGGAAGTTAAACAAGTAATAGCAACACTTTACCTTTGTTTCTTTGAATGTCCTGACTCATTTGCATCTGACTTTATGACTTGTGTCTTTCCCAGAGAAGGAGTTTTATTGTGCATATTACTGATAGTGCAGTTATTTCCAAGTCTCAGTGAGAAGGGTTTTAGGAGAGGAGCTCAATCTCACCAGTACTTTGAGCTGCCATTGGGTTTAACTGTGGTAAACAGACCAAGGCTAGCAGCGTTCTATCATCGGAAACTATCAGGAGCAGAAGTCAGAGATAGGCACAAAATAAATGAATGTACAGTCACGTTCTCTCACTGTCAGTGTTTCATGCTGTAATAGTATTTTAGATAAGTCCCGGAGAGCCAGCAGGAAGTCAGAGAGAAAATGAAACATTTTCTTACAGAGGAGCAAAACTTCACATTTCATGTTTTGTCTGTGCCTCTTCTGGTCAATTAGTAGCAGTCACTATTAGAGAAACTATCATTTTTGTGTTAAATGTTTCTCTAAGACACCCACAGACATTGCCATGGTACTCATTAGACCGTTGTATAAGGAGGTTTAGTGTAACACCTTCAAATCAAATCATGCTTTATTGTCACTTTGCAGCACATACAACTGCAGTGCAGACAAAATGAGACAGCGTTTCATGGGGTCAGGAGAGTGAAGGTAAAAACAAGGAAATAAAAATCGTAATAATAAATACTAAATTCACACACTGAGATCCCTGTAAACACCCCCCCCCCACCCCTAAGACCCCAATCCCCATCCCACACACCTCACCATACTTATTGCCAGACGCCCACTGTGCAAGATTGTCAGTAAATGAAAACCTTTTAATTGCCCTCAGCATTGCTTAAACATTTAGTGGTTTTACAGACCTAAGTTACAAAGTGCAGACATCTTCAGAAATGTTGCAAATTCATTAAATGTAAAACACAGGAATGTCTAGTTGACTGAGACCTTCAGACTTTTCCTACTGAAAGCACCAGCAAAAACACCTTTAAGTCCTCTTTGCTTTTACCGTCTAGAGTGCCTGTGTCTGTGCTGTTTGTTGAATTCTTTTGCAGAGATGCTCTCAGCTCCTATCGGATTGGATGGGTACAGTCAGTGGTGCAGTCTCTCAACGGATTTCAAACAGGTTTATCTCCAAACCTTGGCCGGTGCCAGACACTGACTAGACACTCAGACTCTTGTCATGAATCCACTGCAGCGCTTTCCTGTTGGTTATGCAGCTACCATCATCTTCTTTGCTTGAACAGCATTAGCCCGGTGATGAGCCGTAGCTGTTTGCTGCTGCTTGCTTTGTCACATGGCATTCAGGCCAGTGTTTTATTTCTTTTATCACCAGACAACAGAATATTTTGATCTTGTGCTGCCTGGTTTACTGTCATTAAGTAAACTCCAGGCAGGCTGCCATATGCCTTTAATTTAGGAGTGGAATCCATCTAGCTATTCTACCAAGAAGGGCTAATTAATGGAGTGTTACAGAGATTGTTGTCTTTCTGGCAGGTTCTCCATCTCTGCAGAGGAACTCTGAAACTCATTTAAAGTGGCCATTTGGTCCTAATGAAGCTCTAACAATCCGTTCTAGTCGATCCAAACAATTTTTATACCCTTCCCAATACCTGCGCCTCAACACAGTTATCTCAAAATTCTGCTGACAGGTGGGGCCTTAAAGTTTTGGTTTTGGCAGACCTGCCCTGTCAACTGTGGAAATTTAGGTATGTTTGTGCTTTCATATCCAATTAATTGAATCTCAAAATCCAAAAGCAAACAAAATAAAAACCGCATTTGTGTCAAAGCAAAGGTTTGACTATATATGTAAACTGGGTATTTCAAAAAATTTTTATGGATATATATATTTTTTGGGGCATTTTGCTTTTATTAGATAGGTCATGGTACAGTTGTAGACAGGAAATGAGGGAGAGAGAGAGGGGTATGACATGCAGCAGAGGTCCTGAATGAAACTGAGTCACAGACATTGTGATCACAGTTTATGGTATCTTAACCACTTACCACCACAGCACCCGCATACATTTTTAAAAAATGTTTTTAATTAAGCCTGTAAAACTACCAAAATACTTTTTGAAGCAGCTGCATATTGTTAGAATTAATTGAACTGGTTTCGAATGTGTGTTCAGTCATTTACTCCTTAACATTGATTATAGGGTTTACATCACTGAAATGAAGTGGTATTCAATGTCTGCATTAATTTACTCTGTAGAATTTTTGTGTGGCTCAGAGAAGCTCTGCTCTCATTGTGTTAAGTGTGTAATCAGTGATTCCATGTCTTTATTTACCTCTTGTAGCATAATAGGTGTAAATTATTCCTCGGATCTGAATCTGCAATTACACCTCTTCTCAGGATTGTGACGTGCCTGTGAATAGTGTGATTAATGGCAGTAGCACCGAACAATGATGAGGTTTAGTCTAGACCAGAGGTGTCCAAATTGTTCCACAAAGGGCCGTGTGGCTGCAGGTTTTTGTTCCAACCAAGCACCAGCACACCAGACTTGACTCATTTAATCAACTGATCTCAGTCTTCAGACAGTTGATTGGTCAAACTGTGTGCTCTTCATTGGCTGGAACAAAAACCTGCAGCCACACGGCCCTTTGTGGAACAGTCTGGACACCCCTGGTCTAGACCTCATGGCTTTTCTGGCTCTCTCCCCTCCTTGCCTTGCAGTATTGGGTGTATCATGATGGCTGCAGCAGGAGAGCCTTTGGTCTGATGATAATAACTTACTTTTAGACAACCAACCTTTGACAGCCATAAAAAAGTCTCTTCTTCATTATCAGTTGATATATTGGTATCCTTGATGCCACGAAAGCCACAAAGTGATAACCATATAAACACATTGTGGTAGCAGGGAAACATACTGTAAGTAAAGATGAACCATGTTGTCCCTGTTAATTCATAAAAACACCACAGTTTTCCTCTCTTCAGCACCTTGAGCTGGATTTCTTTGTCATAATGTTAAACTGAATATGAATAACTTTCTCTTCTGCACTTTAGGTAGTTGAGCTTATTCATCTTTGATAGTCTGACATATGAATTTATAAATGATCTTAAAGCAGAAGAGAGCTTGACAGATGCTGTATAGGCTCCATTATTAGGTTTTTGTCCTCAGTAATGTTTCATATGGTTAGTATACTGCCAAGAATGCTTGATTTCGTTTAATGTGATTGATTGAATGTATGATGGCATTAGGCAGGTGATAGGAGGAGCAGGCAGTTGGGCCTTGAGGAGTGTCTGCATACTGATATCGAGCTTTCCACCAGTCTATTCATTTTCCATACCAGTTAATGTAGTGACTATATTTTTAAGCTGTGAACTCCTGTTATTGTTAGTACCTTTCTGACTAATGTTTCTGCTCTATGTGTTCAGTGATGAAGATGTCTGGTTTTCCGGCTGAATTTCAGCACTGGGGTCATTTTCAAAAAATATGCTGACAACTGCTTTTTAATATTTCCAGAATAAAGTGGCACTATAAGTTGATGAAAATCTTGATCAAGATTTGCATTTGAAAATGTGGCACAGCTGTGTTTAACAAGATTAATTCTTTACATTAGTGCAGCATTTCTTCTTTCTAAATGCACACTAATGTGTGTTATACTCGAGAGATTAAAGTCTCTACCTTTTGTGGAGTTTTTTTTCCTGCACAACAACCTGAAAGACTGTCTCTCAAATCTTCAAAGTTAAAGCGGTCCAGTGACACACATCATTGTAATGTAATTGCAGCTAAATCTGATGATGATTGAGGTGAGCCTCAATTTATACCTCCATGGAATAGTCTCTTTCCACTACTTTAGGGTTCTTCTGATCTCACCTAGCTATTACCTGTCAATCACAGTAATGTGTAGCAGGTATCTAGGTCTATTTTCCACCTGCTTGCTTTGATGCCCACCAGCAAGTTGTTCCAGTGCTCTCCATATATTCCTTGTACTTCTTTATAGGGCTAATTTCATGCTTGTTGGATTTGAAGAACTGCATTATTGATTGTTGTTTTCTACTTTCTTAATAGTGATTATCTTTTGTGCCTCAAAAAGGGCAGTAGGGATATAGGGGCTCCTTTCCCTTCCTCTTTTCTTTAAATGCCAGGCAATTTTATTTTCATGGGTGCTTAAATTCAGATCAAATCCTTTTAGAAGGAAAGAGATCTCCGCTTTCTTCTTCCAGTACTGGCCAGCCCTTTAACATCAGAGTAGTGACCTGGAAAATATGTGAAAGAGTCATCTTGGTTAATTTCCCCTCAGAGAAAAAAAAACCTTATCAAGAACAGGGTTGAAAGCTGGGTCAAACAGCAGTGCTTAGTGTGAAAGTTTAATTTAATCCATGTTGCTCCATGCTGGAGCATTACATCAACAGAGCCCAGAATATAATTTAAACAGCATGTGAAAGGAATAAAAGTCCAAACTTTTTTTACATTCCCTATCTGTCCCTCCTTTTCTGCAGCTGGTGGGTGGCGAGTTTGATATGGAGACGAACTTCATTATCCAGGATGCGGAAAGCATCGGCTGCATGGTGGAGCTGTTGGAGCACTGTGATGTCACCTGTCAGGCTGAAATCTGGAGCATGTTCACCGCCATCCTTCGAAAAAGTGTTCGAAACCTGCAAACAAGCACTGAGGTGGGCCTCATCCAGGAGGTGCTGCTCAAAATGAGCTTGGTGGAAGACATGATTGCAGGTATGTTGATCGTGTGAGCAATGGTAGTATTTATATGTTCGTTTTCAGGTTGACTGTTATCATGTTTATGTCCAACAAGTGCCACATACATGTGTTATGCCTTCTTGGTTTTGGCTTTCAGTCAGGCAACAGAACAGCTCTCTGTATCTTTTAATAGATCTGCATTCTGAGTTACAATAGAATGGCAAAGTTGCAATATAGATTTTGGATGGAAAAAGCGAATTTCCATCTGCAACCCCCACTCGAGGGGACGTCTCCACAACAGTCACGCACCAAAGGTATAAAATAACATGATTAGAGAAAACATAGCTTTGAAACTCCAAACTTTCAAAGCTATTTCGTTTTCCTGGTAGTATTGTCTGTATTGTAACGAACAAATTTATGGAAAGAAAAACAGTGCAGAAAGGCATCTGTGTGTGTGTGTGTTTGTGTGTGTGTGTGTGTGTAGAGAGAGAGAGAATACAGACGCTGTGAAAGAGGTGTAAGTCAGAAAAATGTTTGGATTATACTTTTTTAAATTTGGTTTATTTTACACCTATTTAATTGCTGATATTCAATTTTTTGTCAGTAATTTGATCAATTCAAACTTTTCTGAGACATTAGTTATTACAAAAAGTCACACTGATTCTTGAAAGTCAATTTTGATTTCAAACAATTGTACTGGACTTTTAAATTGATGGTAAGTAACTTAAGTCATTGCTTTACAAAAATATTACACTACTTGGATCTGGAGTATTTTTAGATAAATTTAATAATTACACTTGTGGATTTTTTTACCTTACTCACAGCTGGTCTTGACAAATAACAGACACATTTACATGAAATTTGGTATGGGTATTTGTTTATTTAGGTATTAGGAATTATCCAGAGTTTAATTGCGGTCACAGTGAACTTTTATCTTGCACCATCTGGTCAGAACTTCCCCTGGACAAATGTTGTATTCATGAACAACGTTTGGTGCAATATCTCATACAGATGGTTGGATATCCATGAAGTGGGGGACTTAATGAACATTGCAGTCTGAAGGGGCGACTAATTGTTTTCTTTTTTAGTATTGCTCTGTGATACATTTATGCCTTACTGAAATGAGCCTCTCAAATTTGCATTCGGGTCATGGTGCTATTGTCGGTCAAGGTCAGTGTCACTTTGATATTTTTGCACTGTGCAAATTACATTCGTACCTTATGTAACTTGTAACTTATGATTCAACTGATGAAATCTAATTGCGTTTTCCTACAGTACTGTACCACAAAGTTAAAAAAAAAAAAGTACCATATAGACATTACATTGATTTACAAGTTAGTTTCCATGTAATTGTAGTGGAAGTGTTTCTGTGATAAACATAATGGAATTTCACAGACAATGAACTCAGTGAGAAAAACCGTTTCTTGGGAGTTGATGCATATGAATACATCTCACCATGAAGACCTCATCTGCAGTGTGGATGAACTGTAATATCTGTAAAATGCAGCTGCATTTGATGATTGTTCCCTCTTTCCTTTCTCTCGTTTGTTTGTGTGTGTGTGTGTGTGTGTGTGTGTGTGTGTGTGTGTTTGATGATATGTGCATGCTTTCTTGCCTTTAAAGACTTGCTAGTGGACATGTTGGGAGTGCTAGCCAGCTACAGCATCACAGTGAAGGAACTGAAGTTACTCTTCAGCATGCTACGAGGGGAAGGAGGCCTCTGGGTAAGTGATAGCGAGGGCCGGATGCAGTGAATTGGACAGAAGTGTTTGTTTGGCACCATCTCATGAGCTGCCCCCAGAGGGCCATCACACTGATTTGTTTGGGGCTTGTTCTGTAATTGACTAACTGCAGAATGAGTGAATGTGGTAACTGACAGTGTGTTGACTGCAGTCCAAACGGTCAGAGAGAAACCCTTGACCATACTATTATTATTATTATATATATTTTTTTAATCTTTGCCACCTGTACAGCCGAGGCATGCGGTCAAAATGTTGTCAGTGCTGAATCAGATGCCCCAGAGACACGGTCCAGATGCCTTCTTCAACTTTCCTGGTCGCAGTGCAGCAGTAAGCTTTCACATTCTTCCATTTTGCATTCAGTTTTACAATGGAATGTATTTGTGCATTTTTATCGAGCCCTGAAGGTCGTTAGGGTAAAACAGCTAATAATTCATGCATAATAATTAACAAAACAAACAATCTCTCAAACTGTGCAGTGGATTATTTGTGCTGTGTTCAACAAAAAAGGAAATCCAAAGAATTTACCTCTGATATCTGCTGAAGTTATATGCCATGAAATTACAATATTATGTTTATCGTGGCAATAAGTATACATATGTAGTAAGAGGGCAGATGAATTAAATGGTTTATAGATGAGAAAATGTGAGTTACCCACCCTCTGTGAGAAAGATTCACAGTGTGACTAAATTAAACTAGATTAGATGCAGTTCGGAGCTGTTAGTTTATTTTAGGAGCTGACATACTGAGTGAAACCAGAGACATTGTAGAGGAATTAGGTAGAGGGATGGGAAGCCTGTGACATTACACTTGCTTCAGAGTTGAGCATGCTGTTCATTACCTTTACTTCTTTTTGCATCATACCAAAACATGCTAATTGAGGTAAGCAAGTGTCATCACAGTAATTTTGTTGATGGTTAAAGGGTTGTATTAAATTACTCTTTCCAGAATCTTAATATCAGCTTTGCCCAAATGCAAATAGCGTTAGAAACCTGGTTGGATTTATTTCAAAGAGGCTGAATGCCTGCCATCAAAAAAATATTCAGCATGAGCAGGAATTATAATGCGATCAGTTGGCCAGTAAAATTTTAAGGACACCACATATTTGCAGTGTCTTCTGTGTTATTTGATTTTATAAAATGATTAATCAGTTAGAAGACACACATTTGTGTGTCCTAAACAAATATTTGTGTGGATTTACATTCAATATTTGCAGTAAGTATTAGACACAGAAATACATTGGAGTTAGATTTGGATTTCAGATTCTATTTCTGTAGTTAGTTGATCAATAATGTTAAACACTGTAGTTTTGTGTTCTGACTCAAGTTTATTTCTGCATAGTGTAGTTTAACTTTACCATAACTCACTCTAGTAAAGGCAGAGCAACAAATTGTTAAACAATTGTCACTCATACATGATTGTGTCTTTTGCCATCTTTGTCCCAGGCCATTGCTTTACCTCCTATTGCCAAGTGGCCTTATCAGAATGGGTTTACGTTCAACACCTGGTTCAGAATGGATCCTTTGAATAACATCAATGTTGACAAGGACAAACCATATCTCTACTGGTAGGTACACAGTTACATACATTTGTCCTCCATGTTTCTTGTGTCGTCAGTACACTCCCAGTTCTCTCTCACAGACGCAGCAGACTACATCATGGCGCCAAAGAGAGGAAAATTACACTTTCTCGTTTTTCGTCATTCTAATTGCTTTAGCTTTTTATTAGAAATTATTCCCTCTCTGCAGAGACCTATAAAAATACTAGCAGCTTTATTATGCCTCCGTGCTGGCGACAGCTGTGGCCAGAGGCATTATGTTTTCAGGTTGTCCGTCCGTCTGTCTGTCCCATTCATCTAAACGCCATATCTCAGGAACACCTTGAGGGAAGTTTTTCAAACTTGGCACAGATGTTCGCTTGGTCTCAAGGATAAACTGATTAGAATTTGGTGATCAAAGGTCAAGGTCACTGTTGACTCATAAAATATGTTTTTGGCCATAACTCAAGAATTCGTACACTAATTATGACAAAATTTCACGCAAATGTCTAATAGGATAACAGAGGAGGCATTTTATGTCCGAAAGGTCAAGGGTCACCTTCACAATGACATCATAATGTTCTGCAAAAGCACTTTTCTGGCCATTACTCAATGCCATAACTCAGGAACAGAAGGGAAGATTTTGACCATATTTCACATTTGGTCAGATACTGAATTATCTACACTTATCTTGGGTTCCCACCTTGAAACTGTGATGATTATCTTGATCTTCTGTGCTGCCAGATTGAAGATGTATGTGAAAATTTGTCTCTAAGTGAAGACAACATGTTTCTCACTGGAAAGTATCACTGGAATCATACGTGTCAATATAGTGATAATTTCCACTTGTTAAATCACCTTTATTAAATTACTTCAAAGTTTTCACTACATATAAGACAAACATGGATGTAACCTTGCACCTTGACTGGTTGACATAGGCATGCAATTGCAAACCACAATAATTGTAGTTGACAAAGCAATATGCTGTCTGATACTCTGTGACCTACAGTGATTTTCCCATCTAAGCAGATTATGACTGGAACTTGTTTTTCAAGGTTAAAGTAGTTTTACAGACTCTATTTTTCCAGACACTGGCAACACTTACATAATGTGGTTTGTGAAAGGGCTTCATTTTTTCCAGATAATGTTCATGAATTATAATAGAGAAAGAGGGAATTAGGTCAGATTATTGAGATTAAAACCCATGGAAGCATGAACTTCAATGACTGGTACTGACTGTTACAGAGGTAGACTGCTGCAATGGGAGGCACTGTGGAGCTATTAATTTAGATTTGAATATCTACCACATAAGGCCCACATACCAGCTCTTACACGGGCTTGTGGGTAATTAGTGCTAAAATCAATAACCCACAAGTGCAGTGATGTTCAGCTGCTGTTGTGTCTGTTTATGAGAGGAGCTGAGGGGGATTTAACAGAATACCGTCGCACATATAAAAGAATTGTGGAAGGGAACAAAAGAAAATGGAAAAGGAGTGGAAAATGCAGAGATGGCTGATGAGGAAGACTGTCTAATTGGTCGGAGATAACAGTTCACTGTTTATCATCTGCTGGCAGCCATTGTTTTACCTGAATCACACAGTTTGAATGAAAGAATCTACTCACCTTGGAAGATTCTGTGTTTTTCTAATGTATAAAATCAAAAAAAAAGAAAAGAAGTAGTACTGGCTAAGCTAAGTTGTTGGTATTCATGTAGCAGCAATTCCTTACTGACAGAGTCACAAAAAGGGTGAGATATGCCAAGCTAATCCTGTTTATGTATTTCTCTGAGGGCCTCACAACTCAGTGGTAGGGGCATGTAAAAAAAAAAAAAGAAAAGAATCGTATCTTCAGAAGTGGACCAAGGTTGCTGCTTCCCACCTGATGTGTGATCACCAGCAGGCTTGTCCGTTGTAGTGTCTTGGCTGGCTCAGTGGTAGCTAGGTGTGGGGCTCTATATCTCTCTGGCCCTGCAAACACCCCAAAAAATAAAAGCCTATGCTCTTTATCTGCCTTGACAAAGAGGTCGGTTTGTCTTAGATGATCCCAGTGGGTGGTGATGGGGGGCTTTGAAGATGGGAGACTGCTGTAGACCTAAAGGCTCTAGGAGTTTAGTGGGAACATGTCAGCAGTGAAAAAGATGTTCGGCCCAAGCAGGGAAAGAAAAGAGAACTAGTGTGGTATTGCAAGGTTGTTTGTGTGTGTTCAGGGTGTTGGCAGTACAGGGTCGGCTCACATTGTGTATAGATGGCATTTCCTCAGTGCTGAGATGATTTATCTTTGACCTCTGGAGTCCAGAAGATGAGAGTGAAGGGATTAGACACTGGGAACTTCGCTTAAGTGTGCTCATCAGCTAAGTGTTCTTGCCTTTCGTATTTATTTCCATGGCTACAAAATTTGCAGTCTCTCTAGTCTCACCTCAGCTATTTTCTTGTTCAGACTTCTTAAGCACAAAATCATAATGCTCATAAGAATCTTAAGAGTTACCTGTCAGTTATTGCTGCAAACTGCTTCGTGGCTGTATAGCACAGGGCATTTAATAATTATGTTGACCCAAATGTTATTATGCAGATGGAAGAAACTATTTGACTTCGGTCATTGTCTTGTACAATATGTGCAGTATGTTAAGGAGGAAATAAGGAAAACTGAAAAGTGATTTAAAACCTTCCATCAAAGTTGGGATGAAATATAATTTATCCTGCTTGCCAAGTGTGAAGCTCATAATATATACTGTACATGTCTCTATTTACAGCTTTCGCACCAGCAAGGGCATTGGCTATTCTGCACATTTTGTTGGTAACTGCTTGATCGTGACATCGCTGAAGTCTAAAGGAAAAGGTTTCCAGCATTGCGTGAAGTATGATTTTCAGCCCAGGAAGGTAAGACCAGCTTTAGATTTCAATTATGTGTTTTCCAGCTATTATACAACATATGACTGTGTTATTTAGATCCATATAATTTATATGCGTTCATGGACTTTATTCTCAGCAAGAGTTAGGTTAAGAGAAACCCATTTTGATTGAAATAGTACATACTTGAGACATACATATTAGCTGCTTTAAATATAAATAAACTACTGCATAATTGTGGCCTGAGCTGAATATAAAGAGAAGGAGACTTTAGGTTTCATTTGAAACAAACAGAAATTTTGCCGCTGTTAAAACACCTTGCACTTTGTTGTTGCATGTTTACACATAGACTTGAAGTGTTTAAGACCCCTAGAGGAGTCTTACAAGTGTAATTGGATGTAAATGTAGATGAGGAAATGAAACTTAATTCAGCGTGGAATGTCAGAGTAGCATACCTGTCCCTGCAGAGAAGGAAAACTGGCTCAAAGCATGTGTCAAACAATTAGAGCCTTCACGTAACACCTGGGGACAGCTATTCATCCCCCTCCTACTTCCACAGCACATGTATCGTTTTGTAGAAGCTCATAGAAGATAAAACATGTTGAATTAAGTTTTTAATTGATTTTGGGTTCAGACATCTGCGGATAAGTGCCTTTCTAAATTATCTCCGGGCAGCTTACACTCTTCCCCTCAGCCAGGAATCCTCTTTTAAGTGTCTCTACGTTTGTGTGCAGACAGCTTTAATTCCATTAGACACCTCGCAGTGCCCTCCCTTAGTCAAACCAATAAATAGTGGTCACATAGGAGATGGACAACCTTTTGCCTACCTCTGTTGGTGTTTGTGCCGGTCTTTTCCAGTATACAAAGTGAACAGCTTGATTGTTTGAGAGTTTAGAGTCACTCTGCTCTGTGGTGCAAGGTTGTATGTTACATTCTTTTCATGAATTAAAACAGATAGCAAGCAAGTTTGCAAATTGACAGAGAAAAGTCAAATTACTGAAGACAATACATTTTTTTCCTATGAAGTCTTGCCCTTGAAATGAAAGTTGTAGAGATCTGATAACCTGTAAACCTTTAGGAAACAGTGTCCTGAGAATGTCCTTTTCAGCCCAGGCCCTTCAGTTGTTGTTAGCAAACTTCTTAGCTGTCCATACATTGGTTAGGCTTTTGCTTTAGAATATTAAAAAGATCCCACTTTATTATCTGAAGCAGTCCAGCACCATTGGTCCCGGTCCCTCTGTAGTGTTCCTTTATATACCAAGTATTTCAGGCAGAATCCATGGCTAAAGTGTGTCCTTCATTTTAAACTTCATGATGCAAAGAGGCAAAAAATGATCTGAGTAAGGAGAAATATTTGGACAAACATTCAATATTAAACCAAAAGAACTGACATCAGTACTCTTACTGCTGTATCAGCAGCACAGAATGTAAGATAAGTCCTTGAATAAAAACAGAGAGCTTGAAAAAAATAAAATGCAGCTCCAAAGTGTACTATGTGAATGAATAATATATCTACAGGTTTTGCATCAAAAAATATGAGCAAAGCAGTTTAACTTTAAAACTTTTAGTTTTGTTGCTTTAAATGCAGTTCTTGAAGGATGATCCACTTTATTGATTTTCTGTGTTGTACAACAAATAAAAAGGGTTTAGTTGAATTAAAGTTAATCAAATTGGGAGAGCTGTGGACAAACATTAAACTCTCAAGCAAATAACTGTGTGATATTTTATATTATGTAGGAATAATTGCCTTTGATGAAAAATTTAAATTGTTAGAATGGATTTTCTTCAGTTTTTCCACTGTAAGAGTCACCTGAGAACAAATCAGTCACAGTTCACATGTGCACATACCAATAAATATGCCCTCAGGAAAGGCTTGACATTTTTAAGAAATATGAAAATAATTTGTTTCCCTCTGTGAACGTATAGTTGTTCAGACATCAGTATCGTTTGATGCGATTTTTGTACCCACTTTACGTGACATATTTTAAAGTCACCTCTCTGCCTGTCGTTAGTGTTTCATCCCTGAATAAGCCAGTGTCTGATGTGACTTTGTGCGAGTGAGAAATGAGTTGTCTTGCCTCCTCTTAGCCTGCTTCTAATCTATTATTCACTAACATCCACAGCAGATTTCAAAACATTAGGTAACAAACCTCGTGGCTGTGACTTTCTAGTAACTGTGAGATTCATCTGAGTTTCCTGGTTTTTAAAGAAACAAATTGTAGAGCTGACCATGAATACTGAATTATTGCTCTATGAACCAAACTCCATTGTAGTTTTTCAAATTTAGTTAATTGTAATGATGTTCTTACAGAAGAAAGATAATAATCCACTTAATAAGTTACCTGTCCCCGTAGCTCACTAATTAAATCTTTTCAATCTGTCTCTCTTCTCACCCTCAGTGGTACATGATCAGTATAGTTCACATCTACAGCCGCTGGAGAAACAGTGAAATCAGATGCTACGTTAACGGACAGCTCGTTTCTTATGGAGACATGGCGTGGCACGTCAACACGAATGATGTAAGTGCACTTCTTTTTACTCGACCTCCCTATTATCACCTTTTTTCCCACTGGTTTTGATGTTTATTGGTGCAGGATTGACTGAGGCTGCCACACTGATGTTTTGAATAGCCGTAAATTGTGAGAGGAGAGTTTTACCATATCAGCATGGACTTCTCTCAGAAATATGACTGGCATTTCAGTCTTAATTTGAATTTCCATTTGTCACAGAATTGTGCTGCACTAGAGGGCGGAAGATGGAATATAAAGCATTTGGAGAGCAGTTTTATGTATAGAGTGAAAAATGGCTAAATCTGAGTAGCTACTGTATATATGTGTGCAGGTGTGGTAAATATCATTAGACTGAAGCGTTCTCGTTTAAAATATATGACAACATTGTGAGTGATGGTGTAGCAGCATGTTATTTGCATGTCTGAATGCCAAATGAAACCTGTTGTCACACATGGCTCTTCGGGACAGATTTGAAAAGCAATTTGCACTTGCACAGATGAGACACATTTCCAGCGGTGTGCTTCTTCCTGTAGCTGAGTATACAAAGGCAAATGTTTTTCAAAAATCACAGGTTTAGATATAAATGTGGTTCATATTCCGTATTCCACTACAATAAAGATGCCTTAATTTGTAATGGATAGTTTTAGTGGAGGAATTTTCCCACACATTGCTGTACTTTAACATCTATAATTTTTACTGTGATTTAATTTTTTCTTTGTCTGTTCTTTCTCTTCTTTTGAGTCTCTGATGTTAAACTTAAATATTCCCATTTTTAGATATTTTTTCTGTCATAGGGTTACCGTTTCATTAGCTTACACAAAAATGTAGATTACTTCTGATCTTCTGACATTGCTAATTTAGAAGTAGGGCTGAAGCTAAAAATCTGGATAGTCCTGATCATTTTCTTTCCCAGCGGCACTTGTGTAGATCTTCATACTAACTGTTTCTTCAGCTGCAGCAGTTTTGTTATTAGCAGCCGACGTTTTAAGTTGTCCTTCAGTTTTATCCTTAATGTAATCACAGCACATATCCTCACTACCCCTGTGGTTATATTGAGGTCTCATATCTTTGTAAATCAGTGCCATTGTTTTTGTCATTTCATTAGTGAATTGTCAAGGTAAACAGGGAAACAACACAGAAGGTGATGATGCTCTGGTTTTCTAGTTACACTGACAATACCATTTCTAGACTGAAATGTAAAAAAAAAACCAAAAAACAAATATTGTGCTTCTTACTTGTTTCCCCTTATGCCTAATTCAACTGTGGATTTGTATAATTTTTCTTTAGTCCCAAGGTGCAAAATTATGTAGCCTCTCTTTCTGTGTCTCTCTTGCAGAGTTATGATAAGTGCTTCCTTGGGTCCTCTGAGACAGTGGACGCCAACAGAGTATTCTGCGGGCAGCTAGGAGCTGTCTACGTGTTCAGTGAATCCCTCAATCCCGCACAGATATTCGCAATTCATCAGCTGGGGCCAGGCTACAAGGTATGCACTTGAGGGTGACTGTATTAGATTACATGTAAGCCCTCTGCATTACCTGTCAATCTGTGAAATCAATGCCCAGTGCTGCCCTGCCGCAGTTCCTTTGCCTTGTGTCTTCGTACTGGGAGCTACGGTTTTCCTCCCAGATAAACAGCTACACAAATTACCTTCTTCTGGAGAATAATGGCACAATGCACAGAGGGAAACAGCAGGCAATCCGAAAGGATAGAGTCCTGAGCCGACCTATATCATCTGCCGCTGGTGTAGCACACCCGAGCCTCTTGACCAAGACCAAAAGAGTTGTGATCATGAATGCAGAAAGATGCTGACCTACCCAGGAGGGAATTCAGCTGTAAATGTCTATCGTGTTGTGACAAAATATTTTGTTTGCACATTATTTACACATATCTAAATTAGTTTTATTTATTTATTTTATTTACCCTCTATCCCAAATATAACACTCATCTTAAAGGAGACACAGGGTGTGTCCTCTGGTTATTCTCAGTGATTGTTCTTTCTTCCTCCTGATGCTCACACAGTGCTGCTGTTTCTTCCCTCTGTTTCTCTCCCAAATGGAGGAATGACATGGACTGCCAAATCAGCTTTGAACACAGGATGTGTGTCAGACATTTTACAACATCTCTGGCCATTTTACACCAGCTGTGTTTACTCTCTACCTGCTTTTCAGACAAAATTCTTTTTTATTTATGGTAGAATGGATTATTACTCTGTGGCATCAAGTCACTAAATACAAAAAGTTAAACCTACACTGTTGAAAATTATAAGATGGATGTTTATAATTTCAGTCAGGTCTATGAAAGCCTGGAGATTCCCAGGAGAACTCATTGTTTGGTCTCTTTGCTAATGGCTGGTGACTTGCCATTTCCCTCCTTAATTGTGGTTCTGGACCTTCTATTAGAGAGGTAACACACAGAGGATCAATCCTCCAAATTTCTCAAAATAATGAAGAACATGTCCCGGGGAGACAATTACCCGCAATTGATGAAGCTGTGAATGGTGTTGATAATAGTATGATAGAGCCAGTCAGGTGAGTTGAGGAGGAAGGTCAGAGAGTTGTCAGGCTCACTGACTGGTTGTTGTAATGGAAGTGCTGTCCAGGTGGCAAGAGGCCTGTCTGTTTTAATTGAGAATTCCCAGGAATAGTCTGAGTGCAGCAGATCACAAGCTGTATGTCTATGTCGGACTTTCTTTGTATCTAGTTCAATGCAGCTCAGCTGTATAGACGAAGAAAAGAAAACATCTGAGCTATGATTTATTTTCTGATCCATGGTCCTCTCATCCATGTTTGATGTTTGACACACATCCCCTTGCTCACACAGTGTATTGACTGTAACTGTAACTTCTGCGGTTAGTTGAAATGTAGGGATTATTGCTGCCTAGGGTTACTATTTCTACTACATGGTATGATTTATGGCTGTAAATCTGACAGACCTTTTAGCAGAATCTGGTCCCCAGGCTATTTTCATATTGCTGTATGTGAAATTGCACGCTGAACTGAGATGGACTTCTGGTTATTTCATTTAACTTACCAAATAACTTCTGCTGTGTATTGCCATTTCTGTGACTGACTTGAAACATTCTCAGCTAGAGATAGCGTCAAAGGGCGTGGTCTACAAATACTGAGGCTGACAGCAGTAGACTGCCATATCAGACTGTCATTCATCACTGCTGTTTTAGCCGAGTCCATAAGCTTTGGGGAAAGTCGCTGAAATTGTGGGCTGAAGGATTCTTACAAGGGAATTGCCTCACAATTTTGTGAGATGTACATTGGATGAAAAATATAATTCACAGTGGATATAAAGATGAACAGCTCACTGTGTTTAATCTGGATAACCACATCTCTTTCCAGCTCTGCGAAATTGCCTGGTCTGGACTCATAAAGTAAGATTTGTCATAGCAACATCCAGGGACAGCTTCACGCAACACAAAGATTAAGTCACTGAGTTGGCTCGTCAAAACAATTAAGCCATGACTTAAAGTCTTCTTATATGATACACTTGGACTTATTTCTGTCTTCGCCCTCTATCATCACTGCCAAATGTGTTCTACATGAGGCAGATTAGCCCATTGAATTTGAATTTGTGCCAACTCTGCTCTGCAGTATGCAGCACACATCTCAGTAGAAGAGACTGAGGAGCTGCCCAGTCCCGGTCCTCCCTTGTCAGGGAAGACAAATGTTATCTCTGTTTAGGGACCAGCCAATAATGAAATATCTGATGTAGAACATTACATGACAAGCTCAGAGATGTCAAAAACCTCTGAGATATGCAGGTCTACATATATACCCTCAAATATGGGTCTATTTGTAGTAAACCTGTCTGCCTGTAAATGCCTGCAAGCTGTCAATGGAGCAACAACTCAGTCTCATTCACAACTAGAAGGTGTAAAATCCCACAAGGCTCCACAGTGGAAAATGTTAAATGGTTTTGCCTCCATCAAAATACTCTTTTTGGTTGACAGTCATTGGATACATGAGGAGATTTTTTTTTTTTTCATTCAAGTCAGTGCAGTCATAAGGAAACAGGTAAAATATTCTAAATTCTCTGCATTGAAATAAACACAAAAATGTTTCTGAATGCTTCCTCAGATCTGAATCTGTAAAGTAATCCTTTGCCAACGGCCTAACTTTTCACAAATTCTTTTCTGAAATCCATGAACAGGGTTTTGAGATATGTTCTGCTAACTAACAGACAAACAAATATGCAGAGCTGAAAACATAACCTGTTTGACCGTGATATGAAAAAATTAAAACATAATTAATTTCAAACAGGATCTGTATTTATATTTAATGTTTAATAGATGTTTTGTGGGAAATGATATTTTATACATGCTATTTGCTCTGATGTGCTCGGGAATAGGAGGAAGAGGTCACAAGAAGAACCAGGGACAGTTCTTTGGGAGGTATTTTTGGGTGTTTTTCCCTATAAGGAGGTCACAGGCGCAGAGGTGGTGAGGATGACAGCTGGGGTGTACATTTTCAGCAAAACCTAAACTCAGTCAGCATGGCAGGGTTTTCCATTTATTCCGACTGTGTAAAAGCTGACATTCTGGAGATCCTTTTCAGAGAACAACTACTGAGTCCCTCTCTCCATACTGCATGAATTAAAATACAGATGATCCATCACACCGAGTTTTTGATTTTTCAGAGAACTAGCAACTCTCAAACATACAAGAAGAATTTCCACTTTTAACATTGAGTCAATAACAAGAAAATTTTTAGCTGCTTAAAAGCGAATGATTGCATTATTGACTATATTGTTTCAGTCAATTGCAAAGCTAAGACGGCAGGTAACAGCAGAGTGTCTCCAGCTCTTCATGTGTCTGCCTGTTTCTTGAAGGGAGTTGTGAGAATGCCCCCGGTCAATGACTGCCTTTGACAGTGGGAGAGAAAGGAAGAACTGTGCTCTAATTCTTTTATATGACTGGCTGGTCTGTGGAACGATGCTGTCATGCTACAGGGTTTGTAAGCTAAAACCCATGAGATCATTATTTTCACACTGCGACAGGCCTCTCACTAAAGTGTAGGGCACTGGAGCTTGTTATTTCATGTCACTTGGTTTCCATGAGTAGGAACTTTTGAAGGATGTTAGAGACTACATGATGAGATGCATGCTGGCTGCTTTATGGATTTGATCATAGCAGATGAACAGAATACCTCTTGTGCTTTTTTATCATCTCACTGGAAGGAGAAATGCCATTAAAACGTGGCTCAACCCCCTCAGTTTCTGGAGCTTTCCTGTAAAACTCTTGCTACAAAAATGCTGCACGGCAAGTGACATAGTGTCAGCCAGTAAACCAGGATTTCGACCACTACCGTTTGGAAACAGGATTAACCTACTCAATGTAAAATGTGAAGCCCAGAGGATGACAGTCTAGGATCAGAAAACTTGCCATATTAACATTTAGAACAGCTGATTAAAATGTAGTGTTGTTCAGTATTTGTAGTGGGTATACAATAAAAAGAATAGCACTAAACACTTTAAGTGGTGTGTTTCTTCAAAAGGTTACGGTCTACTTAAAATTCTGCACTCTAGAGACACTCAGAAAAGAATGCACAGTCATTGTACAATTGACAGAGGATGAGTCAGCTCACCTTTTTATCCATTTACTCCCTTACTGAAAACAAGCAGCCTTGATTTA
This sequence comes from Toxotes jaculatrix, assembly GCF_017976425.1. NCBI lineage: Eukaryota > Metazoa > Chordata > Actinopteri > Toxotidae > Toxotes > Toxotes jaculatrix. The sequence goes on from NC_054402.1 coordinate 6,842,087, forward strand.
GATTCCTTTCAGGCAGGTGCATGAACCCCATTTGCTTGTGTTGCATAACATACTGTATTTATCTACAGTGCCTCTAAAATGAGATTGTTGTTTCTTCACAGTTAATTCAGCTCTAACTGTCTCTCTCTTTCGTATCACCATTTGCTTTCTTTCCGTGAGTCAGAGGGGGAAACATTTCTCTCATCCATTAATAATTAAACCCTCCCGATTAGCGGAATTGATTTCCTTATTAAGCATATTCCATTCACACTGCACTGACGGATTATTTCAACTCATCTGTCAACAGCTAATTGATTTAGTAAATTAAAACTAGTCTGTTCGATCAGTTATTTGTTATGTTAGCCATAATGAATGCATTACTGAGCCACTGACTGATAGAACCTGCAGCCATTAAGACATAGGCATAGGCATAGCGAAATATCAAGACACATATGACACAATAAAAATATATAAGACACAGGATTGATCTCTAGATCTATAGATTTGTCATTGTAATCATTAGTTCAACAGTGTATTCCATTCTGTATTTATGAAAATTAAAGGCAAAAATTGTCAAAACAGCATATATAGAATTTGCTAAAAGGTTTATCGATGAATCTCTGCTGGGTGCAGATTTGTTCTATTTTTTCCTGCCTCTGAAACGATGGTGGAGGGCTGGAATTCAATAAATCCTATGAATAAATACTGAGGCTATATTGTGATCTCAACAACTATTTGCACAATGTTTTTGCTCAGAGTCTGATTTGCAGACTGCCAGTTTTAATTTGAAACTGTTTTCAGCTATATTGGATAAACTCTTCTTGTACTTAATCCTGCTCAGTGAGTGTAAAGAGTATTTGAACAGAGAAATATTTATTCAGTAAAGAAACCTATGCATTGGTAAAAATGTTAGTGTGCCAAGTAAAATACTACAAATGGTACACTCCGTCTGCAGCCTTTTTCCATTTCAGTGTATCTTTATGATAATTCAGCAGTGGCTGTACTTGGTTTTGAATTGCTCCAGAACAGGCTGGAGTAAATGACTAGGTTAAATTAATACAGATAAACAATCATATGTGGTATCAAAGCAACTTTGATCCTTCTCATCAGCCCATGTTCCTCTTAATCATTGTACACTGTCAAGATTATCAAACAATATTCCACAGGTATAAAAAGGAAAGGCTCCAATAAAAACAAAATGTAAAACAAGTACCTACATAACATAATCATATAATGTAAAATATCCCCTATGAGACATAAAGATAAAATCATTAAAATGTTTGCACTGTGAAGTAAAAATCTGTTCTCATTACTTTTTGTGATTCATTTATTGGAAAGGGAATTATAGTCCCGGTTTGTCTTGCGTCCTTATTTTCTTGTATTTTAAATGTAGCTTTTCTTATGCAGCATAACAACATACTTTAGCTTCATTTCACTGCTTTCCCTGACACAGACCTGTTAATTGTGTTGCAGCTAATACTATATAAACTGTTTATTTTTTAAATACTAATTGTTTGCAAACAATGATTTTCATGGCTGAAAAGCAAATTCATGTTTGCTTTGTGTTGTTGATTGCAGCACTACAAAAGGATAGGATAGAAAGGTTAACCAAAATGCTTTTTCAAAATGTTTATAGACTGTAATATCCATGGTGCCAAGACAGTGATTCTGACCTCTAGAAATCTGTGGTTGCGGATATAAAAAAAACCCCATTTATCTTGTCATTTTTCATTCTTGAATGGATATTTTTTAATCAAGTTATAATTAAAAGATAACACCCAAGAGATGCTGATAGGGTGCATGTGTAAGAGCTACTCAATCCATCACTCTCCATCTTTGTCTTTATCTCCCCCTGATTCTCCCTCATTTGTTCTCTCTTTTTCTGTTTTTTCCAGAGCACATTTAAGTTCAAGTCAGAGAGCGATATCCACTTAGCAGAACATCACAAACAGGTGTTGTATGATGGCAAATTGGCTAGCTCCATCGCCTTCACCTATAATGCCAAGGCCACTGACGCCCAGCTCTGCCTCGAGTCCTCGCCTAAAGAAAATGCCTCCATCTTTGTGCACTCACCCCACGCCCTTATGCTACAGGTCACTTACTTTACTCAAAGCCATCTCTAACTCTGTGTATGCAATCTCGGCTTCTGATCCATTCATTTCTGTTGAACTGGTTTAAATTATCATTATGTAGGTGTGTTTAATGGGTTTTGTATTGTCCTCACAGGATGTGAAAGCCACAGTGACTCACTCCATTCACAGTGCCATCCACTCCATTGGTGGGATTCAGGTGCTCTTTCCCCTCTTTGCTCAGCTGGACTATCATCAGCTGAAAGACAGCCAGGTGGAAACCACTGTATGGTAAGAAGCAAGACCTGTTACTGTACAAGAGATTGTTAACTTGTGGAAATCTGGGTTGATGCCTTAGAATATATACACATGAAATTGTAGGTGACAAAAGCTCACTTTGAAGTTAATTTGATTACTTTTAAATCCTTTGATCCTGAACCGTTTTAGACTTGTTTATAAGTCTGTGTTTGTGACTGATTGAGAGAACAAGGATAAATTAATGTTAATGACTTTTTGAATTTGCAGAAGGATTTTTCTATAAATACATGTTCATCTGTATTATCAGCCAAAATGAATGTGGGGCTGCCACAGAGATGCATCTGATTTATCCTAATTGGGATATCATAGACTTGTTAATTATCATCACTATTTTGGTAGCGTTGCAGTTACAGGCGGCAAATCTCAGAGTGCAGGAAAAGAGAAATCAAAAAAAAAGTGGCTCCAAGAACAGCAAGTGCTTTGTTAAACCCAATGGACAATACAGTTAATACAGTTGTGAATGAGGAGTGCTGAGGTTGCTAGGGTCATCTTACACAACATCTTGGTGATAAAGTCTCCACTGTCAGAAACAGTGTGGTGATATGCGTGTTAATTCCATCAAGTAATTCTTTTCTGAATTATTAAATATTGTAATTTGTCTCATGTATATTGAGGCACAGTGGCTTTTCACTGTGGTACACTGATGCCAGTATATCTGTAATAAGCCTCTGTCTGCCTACAACCAGCCTTGGTCAATATGTAGTCCAGGTTTCACTATTATCTCTACCCCCGAGTTCAGACTCCTCTCATCCCTTCATATTTAGCTGGTCAGTCCAAAGCTTCCCCCCTGTGCCCTGAATGGAGTCTGAGCTCTGTGCTAATCCCGTGTTAGTCAACGGCAACAGTGTGACTAGATAAACACAAGACTGGCCACATAGCAGCACAAACCCCTGATGCCCAAAGCTCTCTGCCTCTGTAGTGTCCTCTCGTCTCTGCTCTCGGCCCCTCTTTCTCTCTCTCTCTCTCTCAGTGGAATGTCGAGGGTCTTTCCTTTACAGTGTGTAACTCTCCCCAGCACTTGCTTTGTCCCTGCCTTGGATCATAGACTGAGTCGTTCTAGAGCCTGGTGGGCTGAGGAGTTCAAAGCTATTGCCACAATTAACTCTCTACAATGCCTGTGGATCTGCTGTGGCTTTTCTCAACGGCACCCTCAAATAGAGATAAAAAATCCCTTTTAATAAACATCCTCTCTCATGTTACTCTTTGCCACCTTGAATTCCAAACAGTGCTGATTTAACATCAGTCACTACTGCTCTGCAAATTTGAAAGGAAGCTTGGCTCGCAGTAAAGGATCAGAGGCTAAACCAAGAGCACACAGAGCTGTCACCCAGTTCTGTATGTGTTCCCTCTGGCTCAGTTAAGGCTAAGTTGGAACAGCACTGAGAAATGAGCAAGTACAGACTTGACAAGGTACACAGACACACAGCAGAGTGAAGCTAACATTCAGTGGGATGAGTTTGTATGCATGTAGTGTAGATTCAGTATCTATGGGCAAGCCTGCACGGGAGTGATTGTGTCTCTGTGATTGTTGTGCTAGAGCGCAGGCCACTAGAGAATGTGAGGGAAAGCCGATTAAGAAGTGTCACCCAGCACCACTGTCACTCAGCCAAAGGCTTCAACTGAAAAGCCCTGCAACAAAGAAAAAAATTGCCTTCTGTGCACTGCCTTGCCCCCTTGAACCCCTCTACCCCTACCCCCACCACCACCACCACCACCACCTCACACACACACACACACACACACTCACACATACATATGCACCCTGTTACAACTCAACCCCCCAGACCACTCTCTGTCCCTACAGAGCCCAGCAAGCCAGCCTTTTCTTCTGAATTGAAGAGGGATGAAAGTGGTGAGCTAGAGTTCCCAGCTGATTGCTGCCATCCTCTGAAAATGACCTTGTTTTTTTTTTTTTTTTGCCCTGCCTCACTGTCTCCTCATGCTGCTGTATTTTATAGAATAACTCCCTCACCACCTGATGAGTGTGTGAATAGATGTGTATTTTATCCCCGTGTGAGACATTGTGTCTTCTTGTTTTGCAGTGCCACTCTCCTGGCCTTTCTGGTTGAGCTGCTCAAGAGCTCTGTGGCCATGCAGGAGCAGATGCTGGGGGGAAAGGGCTTTTTAGTGATTGGATACCTACTAGAGAAGGTAAAGTAGAGCCTCCATAACATATTGCAACTGTTTGCCAAGCTCGGTGACTCATCGGTTCTCAGGAACTTGCCATTTCTAAATTAACCAGTTTCACTTCACCATATGACACTATCTTGTGTGGACGCTAACAGGCAAATTAATATGTCCAGCTCTTAATTTCCTTCTTGAGTGAAATGATGAATGGGGATGATACGCTGATGTGCAGTTTTCACACATTTTTCTCTGAAAGTCCTTTCCGCTTTTGAAATGTCTTTTACCTTCCCCACTATCAAGATGCACTGTATCTTGTCTGTACTCTCCAAGCCCTGTCAACAGTCTGATCTTCCGTTGCTTGTAGCAGAGTCCTGAATGTGTCTTTGAACTAAACAGAACAAAAAAAAACAACACCACAAGACTGCATCTCTTCGCCTTTCTCCCCCTTGGTTTATCTCTCTTTCCACATCAGCCTTTATTTACCCATTTTGTGATGCAGATCTAGCAGCTTGCCGGCCTCCCCAGTGTGCTGGCTCTTTTGGTGCACTGAGAAATGACTCCACTTTGTCACTCAGTGACTTGCCTGCCTACTGGCTTCAGCTGCTGTTAACTAACAGCCAGACAGAGTCGGCACCTGAGAGCTGCCGTTTTTTTCTTGCTTGCTTCCCGCTGCCAGGTTTCACACTTCCACATATCGCACCATCTGTTCCTGATCTGTTTATGCCACACCTTCCCTTCTCCCTGCGCCTTCATTTTTCCCTCTCTTCTGCCCTTACCAAGTTGCCACATGGGCAGAGAACAGGTGCCAGACAGGAGCAGTAACGGTCCCTGTCAAAGTGAAATTCTTTCAAGCATCTACAACTTGCCCTAATTTTGTTCATTAATTTTTTTTCAGATTCAGTAACTTGACAACTTGACAAAATGACTAATTATATCAATATGCCAGCATATTGACCTGTTACTACAGAATATAATTAAAACGCACAAAACATACTGATCCTTTAACAAAACATACATACAAGGGAACTAATAAAATGATGTAATTACGTCAAGAAAAAGGACTTTAACTTTGAAGGAACTAAGTCATTTCAACCATTTCTTTTTCCATGTTTTTAATATAGTCACTGAAATACATGCAACATTTAAACGGAACACAAATTAGACCAAAACAATAGACATCTAACAGATTAATATGCATAAATAAACCCACAATGGATCTGTCCAATCTTGAAATCAGTGTTTTGAAAATAAAAACGGTTGCTCAAAATAGTCAGTCATTTTATGCTGCACACAAACCACAAGCTTTTTTTTTTTTAAATCTCTTTTGCTGACCTTTGATATTTTACAAATGTTTCTTCCTGTCATTCAACCTCAAAGGATCCATCTTTGTTACAGAATTACAAATGAGGTTCTTGTCTTTGTAACATTTAGGTTTTTCTGCTTATGGGCATTGCAAAGAAAGCACAGTAGGCTTGGTGATATGATTATTGTTTTATGTAACTTTGTTCTTTTTTGTACAGTCATCACGCGTACACATCACCAGGGCTGTATTAGAGCAGTTCCTTTCCTTTGCAAAGTATCTGGATGGTTTGACACATGGGGCACCTCTGCTGAAGCAGCTGTGTGACCACATCCTGTTCAATGCTGCCATCTGGATTCACACCCCTGCCAAGGTAAGCTCCTGCAGGTAACTCAACCCATGAAGGGATATATGTCTTTGCATGTGATCAGGCTGAAGTGGATGCTTATGAGGAGCTCTCAGCCACAGAAAGCGTTAGATATACTTTGTATCATTGTTTTTGTAAAGACAAGAATTGAGCTTTCAGATCCTCTCCTGTGCTTGTGCTTCAAAGGAAACGTGTATCACACTGGTGTCCATTTTGGTCAGGTTCCCAGTGACAGCAAGTGCTAGTGTAGGTTAGTAATTTAAAAAAATAGTGGTGAAATATGATTGCAGATGGAAAATTTAAACTACCCATATTTTTCTGATACTTCAACTCATAATAATGAGCCAAATGCAAAGCTATGTTGAGTCCATTGGTTGAGCTTTCAAAGTAAAGAATAGTTTCACTCCAAAGTTTGTATTTAGAACCCAGCTGATGAACCTTTGCCAAGTGTCTGTGGTTGTCTTAAGCCAAGAAGAGTGGAGCACATACACCAGATACAGTATATTCTCACATTTATAAGATAGTAAATGGTTGCAGAGTTCATCACTTGCTTCCACTTTCCTGTCCTCAACCTAACCAAGTTTTTTAAATGAGTTTTTTTCCCGACCTCCTTATAAATAATGACCCATGAAAAAACAGGATGAGGTATATCAAAGAAGCTGAGTTTGTGTGGCAAATACATTTGCCTCAGGAATGCTGCTGGTGGGGCCAAGCCATGAATAAATAAAAGGAGGAAATAAATACAAAAGTGTCTGGAGGCTTGCCTGCGACACTCCTCCAAAATAGAGCGTAGAGAAAGAGGCTGAAAAAAATGAGAGAAACACTGAGGTAATGAAGTGGGTTAGAGCACTTTCAGCTACATCGGGACAGAGAGTTGCGTTGGCTCCTTCCCCTGGGACATGCCACAAAGTCCCCATTTCCTCTGTCCCGTTCCTCAAGCTGCATGGGGTACAGAGAGCCAGCTGTGTGAGTGATGGGAGCATGCAATATGCATTAATTACATGGACTCACTGACCTTGTCCTAGTAGACAAATACGATTTTGTGAATGTATTTTACTTTTCTGTTCTCGCGGAAATTACATTACCAACAGCATGGAGTTATCTCCAGTGTTTAATTTCAGTAGCCTCAAACCATATCACATCATGCTCACATCGTAACCACATGGCTTCCTTTCATCATGACTCACATTTGACTCATTAATATCCCATAATTTATGACATATGGGAAAAAGCTCTCAGTATTTAGTGCTGGAATGACTGTGATGGGATTAAGAATTCTTGTCAGGTCTGTTGCTAATTACAGAGGACATGCTAATCATCATTGAACAGAGTGGAGCTGTGACAATTATGAAACTGAGTAACACAGGGTCAGTGGCCATCCCTACCATACACCTGCAAGAATAATAGGCTCAGCTAGAGCAGTCCACCACAGAAAAATGTCTTGGTTAAGCTGTCATTCTATGTACATAAAAAGTATACTTACACTGTTCAATTAATAACATGGATACATGTATATATGTGTGTGTGTTCCCACTGCAGGTACAGCTCTCTCTGTACACCTACCTTTCTGCTGAGTTCATTGGTACAGCAACGATCTACAGCACAATTCGTCGAGTGGGAACAGTGCTTCAGCTCATGCATACTCTAAAGTACTACTACTGGGCCGTCAACCCTGCAGACAGCAGCGGCATCACACCAAAGGGTCTTGGTGAGCATATTTAGTGTTTTGGATTTTTTTCAACATAAGTCAAGCCAAGTTTATTGACTTTTTTTTTTTTTTTTTGCTGTGGACTATGATTTGATTTGATTTGGGCTGTTGTTTATATAAACTGTTTTCCATCCATTCGAAGGCTTATCCAAGTGAATCTCAGTGTTGGAAAGGAAATCACTGGGAGTGAACCAATCACAATCGTGTGCAATCACAAGCCTGCCATCAAAGTGCCTTCCTGAAATGGCAGCAGCTCCCCCACATTTGAAATGACTCATCTCCACATGGAAGTGCTTGCCTGTCAGCTGTTAGGACTGTGGCCATCACTGGAGATGACAGTGAGGCAGACACGCCACATCAATACTGTCATCTCGCTAGGGTGCTTGGTGTGGGTGTTAGGCCCCTGTAACCTGGGCCAGTAGTATGACTGGCATCCTCAGTCTGTGAAACAACAGTACTTCACCAGGCAAGCTGTTCTGGAAGTGAAAGTGTCCTTGAACTGTCGTTTCCTTTTTGCTCTCCATTATTCTTTTTTGAAACTATCTGTGTCATATTATAGGTCTTGTTTTGTAACGGTTCTGAGAGCCCAGTTTATGTTGCACCAAGGCCTAATGAAATCTACTTCCTGAAGGTTAAAGCTTGTATTCTGACCGTGTTGATGTAATGTTTGTCACACTCTCTTGGGTGATTTTTTCCAAAAGAGATTGCTGATTTGCCCCTGCTGGCATTTATAGCAGCACGGATAATTTCGGTCACATGTGAATTTCAAATTTATTAACATTGTAAGATCAAAACAAAGGCAGCATCAGAGTTAACTGAAAATTGCAGAATTTTTAGCCTATATATATGTATCATGTCAAGGCCCTTCATTCTTCATCTGTTAAGACTGGGAGTTATCCTGTTTGATTTCCTACTAATAGTGGTAGCGACCTTGAAACTGAAGTTAGCTGGGATAATATGGGCCCTCAAATCTGTAAGTTAGGTCAGTTCATGAGCCTCTCAATCTCACTTTTCCTGATTTTAATTTGTTCCTTATCCCATCTACTTACACTGTGCAGTGTCCCTTATCCCTGCTTATGCTGTGCAGTGGAACTTTACAAGACTTAATAAGTGATGAAAGCTCAACCTATCTAGAGCTCATGTTCTAGGACGATGAACTATATTTAGCTTGGGCATCACTGGAGCTTTTCTCTTGACTTTATTTCTATCATGTCCACTACGTTGGACACCAGGTATGTGTTTTTTTGTGGCTTTCACCACTGTTAAATAATAGATTTTGATGTTGAAATCACTTATTTGGGAATTCTACCTCTGTGTAGGCACTGCAATATAGTTCTGCTTTATGTAGGAATATTACAAGACCTAGTAGTTTTCTGTTTTAAGTTAAACACCAAAATCATACATGGGATATGCTACCGTGTACTCACTGTAGTTCCTTGTGTCTGTGCTATACAGGAGAGTCACACGTCACACAGACATAAGTGAAAAACTGTTACTACTGTCACTGTGCTGTGTAGGTGTAGATGTCCTGATTGTAGAACAGGATTCAGGATTGGATCTTGCTTTTTTTCCTTCTAATTACGTAGTTCTGTTGGTTTCATTGGATCAAGTCCTCCCACACATTCTGGGGTAGTTTTAGCCGAATGTGCAGTGGTTGGGATGAAAGTCATTGCCATGTCTGAGGCCATGGTTCACTGCCAGAGAGCAGAAAGCAGCAGATTGCCACCTTTGGGTTTGATCAGTTAGCTTCCCCAAGTGAAAGGAGATCAACAGTCTCAGAGTTCTGTTTGTGAGTGAGGACCATGAGATCAACAGATAGAGTGGGCAGCAGAAATGCAAGCATTGCTTTGAACTCCAATGGTGAAGAGTGAGTGGAGGTTGAGGAAAATCTCTTGATTTAATATATTATCTCCAACCTTCACCTATGGTCTGCATAGTGCCTTGAAAGAGTTGATGGCCCAATTGAGGTTCCTTCACAAGCTGTTTGTGTTTAAGGGAAACAGGAACAAGGTGGAGAGCTCTGACATCTGGAAGAAGCTTAGAGTAGAAAGATAATTAAAGTCTGTGTCAGGACCCAGTGATGACTGCAGAGAAACCTATACAATCACATTGGTCAGTCTGCCGTGGCTGTGAGTTAGTCTATGGAATATGTTGTTGATTGTAAAGAAGTACACATTTTAAAAAGCATTGGTAAAAATAAATGACACTCACCTTTTCATAGTTTTTTGATTGCAAAGAATTGTGCATATTCACATGATGAACTATACTCCATATTTGTTAACCACCCTCCTCCAGTGAGCTTTCTAGTCAAACTTCATAAAATATAGAATTTTGGAATAAAACTATAAATATGGTGCAGATTGGTGTTGAAGCCCTGGTAGGTTGTAATGGGCTGAAAAAATGGCTGAGTTTGTGGGCAAGACATATCTCCAAATGGATCGCCTTCCTGCTGTAGGTAATTTTCAGAGTGGGTGTGATTCCATTGATCTGCGCTTGATTTGGCAGGGCAGTTTTTCTCTCTGTCCTTCTAAACTGAGAAATGACCAAACAAAGACACATACAAAGAGGGAGAGAGCCAAGCAGATAATGAAGTGTTCAATTATAGGACACAGAGAGGACATTTAAAATGGAGCTCCTCCAGCTACTCACTCTTTTTCTGGAAGTGCCTCCTCTTTTTTTTTCCTCAGGTCTTAATAAAGAGTGCTATCAAATTAAAGCCATGTATCATTCGGTTATACACAGAATCACTGCAGGCACTTACAGACAGATGCCCATTGCTCAGCTTCTCTCAACCCGTGACATGTAACCACAAGCCAACACATAATCTGTCTCAATCTCTATCACTGTCCTTTTGTCTCTGTCTCTGCCCTGCCTGTGTTTTACTAAACAATGAGTAATGAGATGGGCAGCAAAGCTGTTTGGCCAGTCACCACATTCAGTTCAAGCTGGTTTTGTCTTGTTCCCATAATAGGAGAAATCACCAGTGACAGACAGGTAAAGGTGCTTCAAAGGAATAATCTGATCAAGGCTTGCGGTTGAATTGATTTTTGCGTGTGCCTTCATTCTTCCGAATTAATCTCATGTAAGACACAAATTACTGATTACATGAGGTCAGAGAACCGTTTGGCCAATACATGCTGTTCTTTCAACACTACCCTCCTTTAGATTTACACATCTAAACCTGGGAAATCCACTGGAGCAAACAGAGGTTAGGTGTAGCATGAGAAAAGTTGTCGAGAGAGAGAGATAGGCCTCATTCTTTCAGTCTTAATTTTTGTTCTCTCATGCTTGCCCTGTCAGTCTCTTACAAAATGTATAGTCATTTTAGAACAAAGTCAACATACTTCAGAGTAGGTTAAGCAGGCTAAGCATACATTAGTTACAACGTAAGAAAAACTGGAAACACATTGCTTCTGTGATTAAAAATACAATTGTGTTTTTGTTGTGTTTTATCAGCCTTTGTTTACTTAAAAGCATTTAGGGCATGAAAACACAATTATTCTTGTTTTCTGTTTAAACGTTTGCACTAGTATACAGGATGCATACTATTGTGTTTGTTGTGGCTTTATTATCATCAGCCATAAGCTTAAAAAAGGTTTCTCTATTAATCACATGGACATAAATTGTTTTTCAATAAACTCTTTCTCATAGTGCCCTTGGGATACAGGAAGTAAAGCAATCTGTGATTGAGAAGCAGGAGCTGTGCAGAGCTGCTGAGCATAATTGGTTGTGAATAACTTGGTTGCAGTGGCTGCGGTAATAATGTTCTTATCATCCCTTCCATGTCGGGGTCTGTCCCTGCACTGTGTTTTCCTCTCTCACTCTATTAATCAGTGTCAGGATGCAGTAGCACTTGCCATCCTCCTGCAACCTCAGAGAGCCTCACCATTGATTATATTGACTGGCCGTTGGAGCGGCAGGATGGTCAGGTGTCTGCTGCTGTTGTATCTGTCATCATGGCACTGTCCCCATTTCAAATGAACATGTGTCCAGCCAAGGTGGAGGTTGGGGTTTAGAAAGACTGAGAGGAGAAGAAAGACATTGAGCAAATAGACCAATTTTCCCTGAAAGGCTTTAGCTGTTGTATTTGGCTCAGTTAGTTATTTAATACTTCTGCAAATGCTATACATTTTGTGATTTATATGCCAGGTTGTACCGCCAAAACAGAGCCTTTGTGGTCCAGTGAGAGTGCTGCTAATCTTGTGAGGATTCATGTTTATTTGTTGTAAGTGGTAATGAATGCCATATCCTGTATTTTCTGATGTGTCTGACTGATTAGCTCTGTGCTGTATTGATCTGCCTGTTGCTGTATCCCATTAGTGTGCTTACTCAGTGTATGTGGAAACACTTTTTGGTTAAAAGCAAAAGATCTCAGCATATTGATCCACCTGTGTCAAAATTAATTCTTGTGCCGCAGCAGCAGCTTTGTGATATGACACTTAGTCAATGGTTTCTGTCATGCTCTGTCACTCCTCTTCATTTGCACGACATACATACACCTGATGACAGCGCTGGGCTCGTCAGATGTTGAATGAGATTCATGACGGGGATGGATTGCAACGTGTGGCTAACTTCAGTGTGCCAAAGTGACCTTTGGTTGGCAGAGGCATTCTGGGTAGTTTTAATGAGATGTTGGCCAGTGTGATGGGCAGGTGTGACTATGGTGTCCTTGGGCTGGCTGCCTGAGCGCTATGCTGTGGCCAAGGCTACCTGGGACACACACAGACGTTGGATGCAGTATAAATGACAAATAAATTTGGGTTGTATGATCCCTCCTGAACCTAAAGAATGCTGTGTGTGGGAACTATATTTATATATCTATAATTGTTAGTGTAAAAGTTCCTCTGTATTTCTGAAGTAAAAGATTGGCTCTGTGGACTGAAGAAACCTGAATTTGACTTTGACGGTACCCCTGTTTTTTTCTGCCTTTTCAAACGCTCAGAGGAGGAGAAGACAAGACATCAATGAGAGAAATATTGCATTATCAATCAAAAAACATCTAAAAGGAACATTAATCGAGAAAATAAACCATGAATAAAATAAAAAAACACAAAAAATACAGTTGAGACTGCAAAACAGACAACAGAAAACAGCAAGATGTCTTATTTGGTTCCTGTACCTTCTTTCTCATTTTTATTGCTTCTCTCACTCTGTCTCTGACTACAGATGGTCCAAGGCCGACCCAGAAAGAAATAATTTCTCTGCGGGCGTTCATGCTTCTCTTCCTCAAGCAACTCATCCTGAAGGTATATTCCACCTGTCTTCATGCCTCACAGCCCCTCATACGGCTTGATTTTGAGCTGCACTGCGAAAATATGGAGATTGGCAACTCTTCTGGTGTTAGCCTTTAAAACGTTCTGCTGGTCTGCTCCTTAATAAATTCAGTGCTATTTATTTATTTATCTCTTCTAAAAAATGTGTGCTTGGAAGCAAACCAGTTGTGCTCAAACAAATCTAATGAATTCATTAGTTAGTAAAGAGAAAATTAATAAATGGCAGTTTTGATAATTACTTAATCATTTATGTAAGGTATCAAGGTATCAAACATTTGTGGGTTCCAGCTTTTCAGGTGCGACAAATTACTGTTACCTCTGTGTTGACTGTTTGTCAAGACAAAAGTCAGTCAGACAAAGTTAACCCGCCTCACTCTCTTCTGGAGATGACAGGTATTTTACGTTATTTTGGACATTTGACCAACTAAGTCAATTGAATTATTTAAAAAAATAAACGATAGACTAATCAGTAACGCTGGTATTGGAGTGTTGGACCACACAGTTCAAGTCGGTGTATTGCTGCCCACATCCCAGTTTGCGGTATCTCAGCAGATAATTATCCTTCCACATGCTGTAACAGGCTTTCCAGCGCAGAGCAGAAATTAGAGGCATTTTAAGACTAGACGGAAAACAGACTTGGAATCTACATGTTATCACACGGCCAAACCAGGTTCTTATGTAAACAAGAGTTATCTGCTCAATTTGTTTTGTTGCAAGAACTTAAATTCTCATTACAGTTACTTTTTGTGAGGATATTGGCAGACATGCTGTACCTTAATAATGTAGTGACCATTCTCCAGTTATTTGCCTTGTACACCATTACATGTTTTATCTGTTTTCCCGTTTTTGTATTCTTTCAGGACCGAGGTGTGAAGGAGGATGAGCTGCAGAGCATCCTGAACTATTTGTTAACAATGCATGAGGTACATGAAAGTTTATCTCTGCTCTGGGTGAACTCACTCAGTGTGTTAATGTGCCACTAAGCTTCAATGTCACATTTTTTCCCCAGCATTTAAACTAATCACCAAGATGAATTAATCTTCTCAATCATCAGTTTACTTATTTCTATAATAGCTAGCCACTGTTGTAAGCGTCTGAACAAAGAACAAAAATCGTATTCTCTCTCTTCACCTTCTCCCTTTTCTGTCTTTCTGTCTCTCTCATTGGCTTTCTCTCCTCGTTTGTCTGCAGGATGAGAATCTGCATGATGTGTTGCAGCTGGTGGTAGCCCTCATGTCTGAGCATCCAGCCTCCATGATCCCTGCTTTTGACCAGAGGAATGGAATACGGTAAGCCCCTCAGGGGAAGACACAATCCCTTCGCTGTTCAGGCACAAAATGAAGAGGTGATTTCACCAAATAAACCTAAGCACCTAATGCCTGTGCTGCTTCTGTGTGCCTACGTGAAGCATGAATAATTCATATGTTCAGTGAGAAATAAACTATGCATGGAAAAGTAACAATATTAACATATTGATTTCACAATGTGACACAGATGATCAAACTTACCCCTGTGATCCTATAAAATGTAAGTGCACGCAGTGTAACACTGCTTGTGAGTTCTAAAGAAAAAGCTGCCGCTTTCATTGGCACATTCATTTAATGCTAATGTAAATTCACTCTGAAGGAAAGTGGTTGTCAGCTAACCAGTGCAGGGCCTTTTCATCAACAGGGCTATATTTTATTTTGTCAGGGCCGTGTAATGTTCCCAGCTTTCACTGCTTGTGTCTATTCCAGGGTAATCTACAAGCTCATGGCCTCTAAGAGTGAAAGCATTCGAGTACAATCCCTTAAAGTCCTTGGGTACTTCCTCAAGCATTTGGGCCACAAGTAAGTAACCCATTCCAATGGCTGATTGTAATTGCTAGATTGTAATTACAGACTTAAACTTTTTTTTTTTTTTGTAATGAGTTGCCTAAAAATGTATTAATCAAATGTTTTCAAAAGCAGGTGACTGATGCATGTCTCCTGCTGTCATCTACTGTATATTGTTTTGCTAGTTTTAGCCTTTCAATGTCCACGCAGTGTCCGTTTTAGCTACATGACAACGCTAGTAAGATAGAAACTGAAAAGTCATAAAACAGGCCTTACATTCAGAGACATGATTCATCTGTTCCTGCCATTTGTTTGAAAAATTGTACAATTAGAAGAGTCAAATACGTTTGACTGGATGCCAGTTTTGCAAATTAGGGAGCACTTCTTTGTAGAACACCTGAATTCCTGGCATTGTGCCCTAAAATCATTACTTCACTTAAGATAAGGATGGAAGAGGTCCAAGTTACTGCCCCACAGAATGAAATAAATTATAAACCACCCAATAGTATGTCAGCATATCCTCTTTATGCTGCACATTGGAGAGGAGACGGAAAATGCCTACGGGTGGATAGCCTATGATTCAAAATGTGGGATGCAAGGTTGGATGCAGAAGATATGGGGGTTGTGCTGTTCTCACCGTGATGGGGCAGCAGGTGTTGTGGTATTGATGGTGCCTGCTGAATGGGGAGAAGGGGCAGGTGTAGGCCCACGGTAGACTGCCCCAGGCACAAGTGAGAGGCCTATATCCTCAAGGGACATGAACATGTCATGAAAGCCTGCTTTGACCCCTCACTTAAACAGCTTTTGTACATTTTAAAGCACAATATTTGTTCACTGTGGTCTCTAGTGCAGCTCATAAAGAATGAAACATGTTTCTTCAATGTTTTGATGAGGTTATTTGTTTTTGATTGAATGTGTCATTTCCTGTTTATTAGCTTATTGAGATTAGCTATTGGTAACTGTCTGGGTCAATAGTCACATAATTAGTATGATGTGATATACAGTTGTGTTGTACAACTTTATCTATTTGGGGCCATGTGGTTGAGGAAATCACATGCCAAAAAGTTTGGCCCAAACGTCTAACTTTATTTATAATTGCATTTGCACCACCTATAAACATGAACTTAAAGATTAAAAAAAAAAAAACATACATAACAAACGTAAGGAAAATGACATGTCAGTTTATAGCTTTTTAACCTTATGTCTCTAACAGTAGGGTATTTAATCTTGTTTTACATCCAGTTTTCATATTTTAAATGTTCCTTCATTTTAACATTGTCTTAACCGATCCTCTAAAATATACTCAGGGAAAAAGAGAGTGACTTTGTCTGGATTTACATTGAGAGCATTTACAGCAAGGCTCAACCTCCCACTGTATGTTGTTGATTGAGCAGACTTGTGCAAGTTCTACCTCAGCTTCCTATGCATCATCAGTCTACCCTTCTCTCTCAACTTTCCACATTTATGAGGCTGAGAGAAATACTACTCTTATCCTAAGTGTCCAATTTGCCAGCCTATGCAAAATACAAAAAAAAAAGTTGTTGACTTATAGGAAAGTCCCAACTCGTCTTGAGGCAGTGGCAGCAGAGTAGAGCAGCTTTGGCTTAGCATTGTGACAGCAGTCCTTATGCTGTTTGCAGAAATAGTTTGTCGCTGTTCAACCAATTCACCTGTGGTGCGCCTCTGTTGTATCTTGGAACCATTCCTAGTGACAGGCTAAGTTCATTATCCTACATACCTCCAACAAAATTCTCCCAATTTATGACAGCAGGCAGTTCCTGACACTTGTCTCCAGAGCCTGGCTCCCTGTGGGTGAGAATAGGGAAAGCGAGCTGACGGCACTCACTGATCCTTTCAGTGGCTTAGGGAGCTCTAAACAAGCCACTTTACCATTATATCCCTGTGTGTGTTCGTGTGTGTTTATCCACAGGAGGAAGGTGGAGATCATGCACACACACAGCCTCTTTACTCTCCTGGGGGAGAGGCTCATGCTCCACACCAACACTGTGACGGTGACGACCTACAACACTCTGTATGAGGTAACGACACATTTTCCTCTCAAATGTCCCAACATTACTGCACCGCTGGTTTCTGTGTACAGAATATTTATTTAACTGATGTCTACTTACTACTCCCCACACCAGATTCTGACAGAGCAGGTGTGCACACAGGTAGTTCACAAACCTCATCCTGAGCCAGACTCCACTGTCAAGATTCAGAACCCAAGTAAGCCTGTAATGTGTCACATAGAGTTTTATCCTTATGCAGTCTTTTGTTCTCTGTGAAAATTGCTAATATGTTTATATATTTGTGCTTGTGTGCATGTGATGTCAGTGATTCTCAAGGTGGTAGCCACCTTATTGAAGAGCTCCGCCCCCAGCACAGAGCTGATGGAGGTTCGGCGGCTCTTCCTTTCAGACATGATCAAACTGTTCAGCAACAGTCGAGAGAACAGACGGTGAGCAGAACTTAAACCCCCTTTTACTTACACACTCCATCAATTATCCTGCTGATTAATGTATCAAAGAAAAGAGAAAAGGGCATTCTGTTCCCCCTCCTTGTACCATGCTTAATAGGCTCATATTGATGCTACATCATCCTTAAACATGCACATGTTCTGCAACAGATGTTTCTGTGACAGTTTGTGACAGTTGCTCATTCCTGCTTTCTCTCTTCTTTACTCTCACACCCAGCTGGATACACACACACACAACACTTTAAGACATATTGCAATTAAATTATAGGTCTTAGGAAACCACTGACCTAAATCAACAACATAATTAGTCTAAAATTAATAGGCAGAAAGTGCGTTGTCACGTCAAACTGTTGAATTGGAAAAAAAACACTTAATTGGTTTTTACTTGGCTGTCATTTTTCTTGTGAGATACGGCTGCCAAATAAGCAAACAAATGAATATAGGAATGGCCAAATGATCAAAACAATCTGTTGTAATGTGAATAGCGAATGCAAAATTGTAGTGGTAAGCTCTTTTGACACAAAGAAAGATGTTGAGGAGAAGCAAAAAAAAGTAATTGGCTGGCCTACATAATTTTAAAAAAATGGAAGTAGAATGTTGATGAAAATTATTCCTTTTATCACCAACCTCACTTATAAATGTTAAACTTGCTAAAAAAAAAAAGAGGATCGGAGTTTTCTTAAATTACTACTGCAGATTTAATTTGTTGATCATCTAGTGATGTGTGTATTTCAGGTGTCTTCTTCAGTGCTCTGTATGGCAGGACTGGATGTTTTCTCTTGGCTACATCAATCCTAAAAACTCAGACGAGCAGAAGATCACCGAGATGGTGTACAACATCTTTCGTATTCTGCTCTACCATGCCATCAAGTACGAGTGGGGAGGATGGCGTGTGTGGGTGGACACACTCTCTATAGCCCACTCAAAGGTTAGTGCTGTGCTGTTCAACAAAGAAGAAACGCTGACTTCTGCTGTTGAGGGAGACATTTTTTATCTGTTGTTATATCTTAACTGTTAAGCTTCTTCCAAACTGATCTTCCCAGTTGTTGGCATTGCAAATACATGGCCAGCATTGTCTATAACATTTCCCTTTTTTACAGGTGACATATGAGGCACACAAGGAGTACTTGGCTAAGATGTATGAAGAGTACCAGCGTCAGGAGGAAGAGAATATTAAGAAAGGGAAAAAGGGGTTGGTCAGTACCATCTCTGGTCTATCTGCTCAGGCCTCTGGCATCAAGGGTGCAATTGAGATCAGAGAAATGGATGATAACTCCCAGACACCTGAGAGTGAGAAGGACTATGAGAGTGCTGACTCACGCAACCTGCTGGCTGAAGGGAAGGGGCCAGAAGAGGGTCTGAGTGGAACGGCGAGTACAGTAGATGGGGTCAGGGTCGAAGTTCATGACCTGCTGGTGGACATCAAGGCTGAAAAGGTGGAGGCTACTGAGGTTAAACTGGATGACATGGACTTGTCCTCTGAAACTCTGGGAGTATCTGAGAATGGAGCACTGGTGGAGGTGGATTCTCTGTTGGATAATGTTTATTGTGCTGCTGTGGAAAAGCTCAACAGTAATGCCAACAGTGTGCTGTTGCCAAAGGGCAGCACTGATGACCAAAATGCACCCCCTCTCATCACACTAGATGATGACAAGGACAGTATCCCTAACAGCAACAACTTCCTGTTTAGCAAAGTCACAGGCAGCATGACAGACAAGCTACTGCCTGATCTTACTCCTGATGAGCCTCTGGTCCTTCCTAGCCCACAGCCCCCAGTGCACACCAGTGCCAGTGATGAACTTGGCCTTCTGGCACACATGACAGGCAGCTCTGAGCTTGGCCCCTTACCTAGTATCCTGGAGAAGGATGAGTTTGAATTACAGGCAGCCTTAGAGGGCATCAACTCCGTGGCAGGTACTGAGGCTGAGGCCTCCTCCAAAAGCCCAGAGGTCACTAAGGGCACAGCTGCAGCGGCATCTGATGGAGACCCCTTGGCTGGTAAAACCAGCAGCGCAGCAGACGAAGCAAGCAACACGTCTGACACAGAGAAATCAGATGATGGCAAAGACAAGGACATGAAGAAGATTCAGACAACAGCCACTACACAGGTTTGTCTGAGGCTAAATCACCATGTAGTTCATTCATGTAAACTGAGTTATCATTAATATCCAACTTTTTATTTTTATGAACTAAATAGAGGTTTACTGACTTCACCACAATCAGAAAACCAGTATAACAGTAGATCATCGTGAATGTTGAAACATAGCTGCACCAGGGTCAAAGAGTGGAAAGCAAGGAGGGAGACCATTTTCCATTGTCAGGATGAAGAGTTCTGTATTGTCAGAACCATAGGGATTATTCTCTTTCCCAGCTCTGCTTGTAATGGGAACAGGATGGCCTGGTACACATCAGGCAACATCCCTCTGAGACTTGGGAAACTGGGTTGCTGGAATAGTTGGCCAAGCCAACAGGAGGGCAGAAATAGACAAAGCATTATTCTGCAACAATCGCCTGGGATTTGTTCATTGCTCCTCTTCTCTGGTATGAGCTGTGCTCTCTCTCAGAGGTCAGGCTCTTTTGCCTAGACTGGGTCACTGATGGAGGGCCAGTGGGAGGCAGGATTTATTTTTAAACCTTTGTCTCTTGTTGCGTAATTGCTCATGTTCAATTCATCGCTGCTGCTTTTCAAACAGGCTTTTTTTTTTTTTTGCAGCACCTTGCTGACTCATTCATCTTATGTTCAGAGGTTGCATTGAGCTTGTTGTATTTTTTCTTTACCTGCAGGCAGGTTATCTGAGGAGTCACTTTAATCTGGCAATTCATCTTTCATAGTGAATAGTGTGACAGTAGCATTATATCTCATTAAGGCTTCACTGTTGATCTTGACAGAAGAGCAGGATTTTTTTTTTACAACTAGTCTGTTTACAATATCTCATGATGGACAGGGACTGTGTATGTGATGCCAAATTCATTCATTTTAGTGATTAGTTGGTCTCTCATCAGAGTCTACATGGCCGCTTAGCCACTCAAATGGAGAGGGACATACGTGTCGACTTGGGCTTCAGGGGGACGCCAATGACAGAGGAACAACGACGTCAGTTCAGCCCTGGACCACGCACCACTATGTTCCGCATCCCAGAGTTCAAATGGTCAACCATGCACCAGAGACTGCTCACTGACTTGCTGTTTGCACTGGAGAGTGACGTCCATGTTTGGAGGAGGTGTGTGAAGTGGTTTATGTGCACTTGAGAAAGACAGACAGAGAGAGGGAGGGTGAGCATGGTACTTGTAGTGATATTCAGATTATCCTTCTGATTCAGAGCTAACACAACATTTTACTCTTGTTTCAGACATATATTGAATCTGGCTTTTTATATACATCCTGTGAATGCTTTTTGTTTACTCCACGGTAAATTGCCCTTTGATTTATATAATGTGAAAAATAATAATCCTGTTTTTTCCCACCTTTCCTTGCAGCCACTCCACCAAATCTGTCATGGACTTTGTTAATAGTAATGAGAACATTATTTTTGTCCACAACACCATCCACCTCATTTCACAAATGGTCGACAACATCATTATCGCTTGTGGAGGGATTTTGCCCCTTCTCTCAGCGGCCACCTCTCCTTCTGTAAGTGCACCTCACTGTCCTCACTGAAGGGGTATAATGCCATCTAGTGGAAGTTTATTATAAGTGCTTGGTCTATGATTGGAGTTTGCCACAATACACTCTGTACCTGTGGGAAATAAGACTTGTTTATGTTTTTGTTTTTTTGTTTTTGGTTGGGGCCACTTTCATTTGCTCAGCTTCACTCTGCTGCAATTAATGTTGAAGACTTTACTTTGGTACAGTTTTTTTAAATTAACTTCCCTGTGTGTCATTCATTTTTACTTTTATTGATCTACTATAATTATTAGAATTAATTTGCAGTCTTGAATTGAAATTAATTTTAATCATCTTCTTTTGTTTATTTTGTCTGTGCATGTCTAGAGTGCCAAGGTAGGTATTTATGCTATTTTAATTTCTCCCTCTTAATTTCAAATTGTTTTCACTACCCTTTTGTGCTCAAGACTCTCAAATAGATCTGAAAATGTGCTGTCCCTCTGAACTGGCACAGATGGAACCCCTCTCTAATATTTTTCTTCTAAAACCTCTTAGTGCATCAACACGAAGGAGGGGAAAGCTAAAAAAAAAAAAAGTGTACACTTTGGATTGATGCCTAAAATGTATTTGACAAAATATCACCTTGTGTGGAGTTAGGCAGGCAGCAGAACTGAGATCAAACTCTCCACCAATTTCTACTATTTTGAATATTATCTCTGCTTCCACTGAGATAAGAACCTACTCATCTTGGCATAATAATAATGACCCATGCTCCTGCCTCCTTCCTGCTGCTAAGTTTTTCTGTCCTAAATTCAGCAGCACCCACTGCTGTGTTTATACAACCTTCCATATTTTATTGCATGTTTATATTACAATTATGACATTTAGCCACAACAGTAGAACAGAATGTGGAAGAGAAGACATTGTACGTGTGCAATTTTGTTGTTATGCAACTGATGTCCTTTTTGTTTGTGCAAGACGGACTTGGACAATATCGAGGCAACACAGGGCATGTCCTCTGAGACCGCCATCACTTTCCTGTCCCGTCTCATGGTTATGGTAGACGTGTTGGTGTTCTCAAGCTCCCTCAACTTCAGTGAGATTGAAGCTGAGAAGAATATGTCCTCTGGTGGTCTGATGCGTCAGTGCCTCAGACTTGGTAAGATCATGATTGAATATCTGCTGCTGTGGATGTGAATGTCAGTCAGTGCAGTGGGGGATTGAACCATTCACAGTAGCTTTATTTGGGGTTTTGGGAGGTAAAATGCATCTTTTGCCAGTTAGACTGGGAAATTGATGAGCTAGAAAGTGCCATGACAGTATTCTCTTCACACACACTAATAATTCCTCTAATCCCTGAAAAGCCTCTGTTTGATCAGCAAAGCTAATTAATTAAGTCCTTTGCTAATTGTATACTGAATTGGAGAATACGCAGGGCTTTGCTGCAGTTTCCAGCAGTGAAAAAATGACAGGATCATCATTCTGGAATTCATAACAAGGAGAGAGAATAATTTGCAGTGCAATCAGGTACTCTTTGCAAATAGTAGCCTTTTGTGTCATTGGTTTGTCTCATAGGACTCCATGAGGTCTTCTCTGCCCTTGTGTTTTTCACTGCCTGTGTACACAATAGAGATTTGATGAATTACATTTGAATGCAAAGTGTGTAACTGCTAAATTCAGAATTGCTAAAATGTGATTTTTATTGAATTAACCATAAAATTCAAAATTCAGTTGTTTTAATAGAATTATTTGCCACCTTAAAGCAGTCATAGAAACTATGTATTTGTGTCTCTTTTTGTCTGTGTGCATGAGTGTGTCTATGTCTCTGTTTGTTTGCGCCTGTGGATATGTGTGCGTGAGCCTGTGCTAGTTGAATTGTTGACTCCAAGTTGTGCTCAGGGGGATGGGAAATAGCCTTCAGACTTCACAGTGTCCTTGTTGCAAACATACAATTTTTCATCACTGGCCTCAGTGTGAAATCAGTGTGGCTGCTGATTTTACTCCCAGTCTCTGTTCCAGCGGCCTGGAACAAATAGTCATCATAGATAACTGATTAGTTTTAAAGAGGTCATGCATGTTATCAACAGTTAATTTCCATTTAACTTTGAAATGAGAGCCTATTTGTGTGTGTGTGTGTGTGTGTGTGTGTGTGTGTGTGTGCGTGCGTGCGTGTCTGTGTGCATTCAGTGTGTTGTGTGGCTGTTAGGAACTGTCTGGAGTGCAGGCAGAGACACAGAGACAGGGGAAATAAGTCTTCCGTTCCCAATAACAACAAGACTCAGGAAATCCTGCTAAATGCTGTGACTTCCAGCAAGGTAGGATGTGATGTCAAAATCTTAGTTTCTGTGTTCCTTGTAAAAATTTTATCTATACAGTGCATTTTACTGTAAGAACACTTTGCCTTGTGCTTATGCTATGATACCCGATAACACTAAGTCTATATTTGTGTTCTGACCTACAAATGTTGGCAGATTTTTTTAAATCCACATTTGTGTGTTTTCAAATCCTTAAAATTATATAAAAAGAAAAGTAATAGCAAAAACTTGTTCATCTGAGCTTTGACTGAATAGAGTAGCGTGTCATATTGTGTTATCTCTCTGCTTTAGACAGCCATAGAGATTGTCCCTAGTAACCTGTCTCCCATCAAGGACCCTGATCGCCTTCTGCAGGATGTGGACATTAATCGTCTGCGCGCTGTGGTGTTTCGTGATGTGGTGAGTGCAGGTCTATGTGTTTGCATCTGTGTATGTGTATGAAGGTGCATGTGCTTGTCACAAAGACTTGGCTGTAGGTAGAGAGGATGAAAATAGGATTCATTTTTTGGCAGATTAAAAAAGTGTGCAGTGTAACACCCTTCAATCAACAGGTGAAACTCCAAAGCTGTCCTTGTCAACTGAGCTTCTGTCTGTTGAACACAACTGCAAAAAAATTGAGTGGATATATTTCAAAGCAAGTATTAGAAATATGTTATAGAAAAATGGCATTACTCTGAAAGTGTTTTCATGGTCTATGCATGGTCTTGCTGTGAGAGAACCATTTCAGGCAACAGCAGGAGATTATGTGAAATGAGATCTTCTGAATAGGGAGTTGCATTACCATATTGTGATTCTTCTCCACAGGATGACAGTAAGCAAGCCCAGTTCCTGGCTTTAGCTGTGGTGTACTTCATCTCTGTCCTCATGGTCTCCAAGTACCGTGACATCCTGGAGCCCCAACGTGAGACAGCAAGGATAAGCAGCCAGTCAGGCCGCAGCATGCGTCAGGAGATCAACTCACCAACCAGCACAGGTGTTTGACAGCTGTGCCCTACCTTTCTTACATCCATTCTTCCTGCTCACTAATCTTAGCTTGTGCTGATAGAAATGAATGTTAAGTGTCCTTGGTCCTCTCTGATACACTGCTGCCAGCTTTAGCTGAGAGCTCATTCAGTAAAATAGCAGGGATACCCAGTCTGCACTCCACTGGCTCACCTATGATTTATTCATGAGCTCTGCTAATTGCACTGCACAGAATTAAATGTGGAAGCAAACAGAGACTGGGGCAGGAGATGGTAGTTATGAACTTGAATAGGCATCATCGTTCTCCCTGAAATGAAAGGTAGTATATGCCTCAAGTCATAAATCATGCATTAAGTCACATGAAAGGAAATCAGTGGCTGCCTACAAAGGTTTAACATAATGTCTGCTTCACTGCCAGCTTGCTTTTATGAGATGCTCGAGTGAGCATACTTTATCAACTTCCATTCAGACAAAAGGTGAAGTGAATAAAAGAAACAAGAGAAAGAGGAGAGAGGCCAAAGGAAATATGAAAGTGTAATCTGAAGAGGTGGTAACACACAAAATGAAGAAAGAGGAGATGAGCAGTGAGAAGTTAAGAAATAGGAAAGCATCAGCAGCATGCTTGCTAACTACTGTGGGTTTTTGGGGCAGTGGAGCCAGGCTTGCTATTTTCGGCCCCATCTGTCAGTGCCCATTAGGCAAGCAATCCACCAGAGGAGAATGGGATCATAGAGGTTGCTGGGAGGAGAGAGGCACACTGCCGCCTTCATAAATTTCACCAGAAAATGGGGGAATTTTCCAGACGGCATGTGGCAGACGATTGTCTGATGGACCAGGAAGCTAGACGACTCGCTGGCTAAATCAGGCCCTGCTGACCTCGTTAGGGGGCATGTGATGAATATTAATATGTCCAGCCTTGCATCTAGGTAACCACTGGGTCAGGATGAACCAACTCAAACTAGAAAGGCACCTGTGAAGGCTGATGGCAGAATGGACAAACATTTTATTGGGTCAAGTTGATCTCTGTATAGACAATGGATTTTCAGTGTAAGAAGAGACAGGATGATACAGACTTAAGTTTCTGGTTCACATTCAGCAGCCTATGTAAATAGTAAAGCACAGTGTACAGTATATTATGTACTAGAATAAGAGAGCCGCATTTCAATTGATGTGTGTCCCAAGGCTTTAGGCAGGAGGAAGCTGAAGAAAAAGATTCATGTTTTATTAGCACAGAAAAAGAATAACAGAGAGATAATCTCACCAGAGGATCAGAGCTTCTGGAGAGAGATCTAAGAAGCTGTGCTGGCACAGGGCTCTTCCTGCACATGCTAAATTTACTCTTTGGCTAGGAATGTATAGCTTGCCTTGGAATGCAGTTTTAGTCACTGGCACTGATGTAGGTATATAGGAAGACTAATTATATAATATACTGTATATGAACATACAGTAAATATGTTGATGAATATAGCATAGGGAGCAACAGAAACATGATCATTTATGATTCTATTTAAATCGCTGAACTCATTTATTCAGTAAAAGCGCCAAACATTAGATGGTTCCGACTTCTCAAATGTGAGAATTTGTTTCACATCATCGTTAATTTGATAACTTTAGGTTTTGAGACTTTTAATAAAACAGAAAATGCAGTTTGAAACATCACTTTAGAGTCTGGAAGCTTGTTTATTCTTCTTCTTTTTGACTACATGATCAGGCGATCACAGAACATGGAAAATTGTAATCAATAGTTTACACTATTATTTTATCATATAATGTATTTAGTATTATACATACATGTTTATGTGGCTAACTATAGTGGCTACCTGTTTTTTATGTGTGAATATGTGTGTGTTCCACAGAAACACCTCTAGCATTTGACAGCAGTAAGGACCATCTTGGGCATTCAGAAAGCCTCCACATGGAGAGTTCTCTTCCCCACACAGACTCTGGGATTGGAGAGGAGCAGGTAGCCAGCGTCCTTAACGGGTCTGACCTAGACCACAGCGCTGGAGGGCCGGACACCATGAGCGAGCAGATACCTACATTGTCCTCAGAGGTGAAGAAATCCCAGGAGAGTCTGTCTGAATCGCCCAGCGTGGAGGTGCAGAAACAGCCCTCCTCAATCACCAGCATTAGCCAGCCCAACAAGGGCATCAGTGTTAAAGAGATTCTGAAGAGCTTGGTGGCAGCTCCAGTGGAGGGAATGGAGGCTGGTCTGGAGCCTGTGGCCTACCCAGACCCTGCTGCCAAAGCCCAGGCCCATGCCATGCTGCCTATGCAGTTTCACTCCTTTGACAGGTGAGAAAGTGTCATTTTTGTAAACAAAACAAAACAAAAGCTATTTTGCAACAGTAAGTATTTTGCAACAGTATCAAAAATCAGTTATCATATTTCCTTGTCAAATACATCACAGTGAACATTTAGGCTGGGTCGACTTTTATCAAAGTCACATTATCCTTCCTGGGTAAAGCATGGCATTAAAACGCAATGATAATGAGACTGACAAAAAAGCAGACTTGATGTTGACTGTGATGGACTGCAGAGCTCAAAAGACAGCTAATAGATTTTCATACCTCACAGAAATTATTGGAAACCAACTGTTTTCCTGAAACAATAGAAAAACTACCTTAAATATCTAGCATACAAGATTTGTAGTTACAGTAAGGAGCTAAAACTTTCAGGTTTTGTATTGTTCTTATGTAAAGTAAACTTTGTTAAAGCCAAAAACAAACCAGGATGATATAAAACAAGATCAGCAGTAACCTGTCATATGTTTGACTCTATCATTCTTTGAGGTTGATATCTCTCTTGGGATAGATACCAAACATTTCATGCTATAAAAGATGTGTGTGTGTGCGTGCGTGCGTACATGGACACTATCACTCAAACAACCACAGAATGCTAATGTTAATCCTCTGGGTTTATCTTAGTCAACCAGTATGCCACTAATGGTTTCCAAGTAGCATGGGACGCTTTATTCATTTCAGACCACTTGTATTATACTCATTCCCCATGGCAAGGAATTCCTGTGTTTGAAAAGGTCTCTGAAGCACTGTGGTATTGGCTGCGGTTTATTTACATTCCAGGATTAGATAAACCCACACAGTAATCTATCTGGATTTGAGAGTTTACATACCTGCTCCTGCATGGACTTAAAGCTTCAGCTCCCTCCTGATCGCAGTCCCCTAGGGTTGACAAAGTTTCGAAAATCGTAATTTTTCTGAGAGCTGGTTTAGCACAGACAAAAAAAAAAAAAAAAAAAAAAAAAATCCTCCTGTCCTCTGGACACTGCTGATTTGGTTTTCACCAAATTTTCGTGTGTGGTGTATGTGTAGTCACTGCCAGACCCCAGACAGAAGGCAGAGGACACAGTGAGTCAGGAGGAACAATGGAGCCTCCCTTCTATTTAGTGCATGCATGCTGCTGAGCTGGGCTAAGGTGAGCCTGATGAATAGGGGAGAAGATGGAGGAGTATGTGGAGAGAGGACGGCTGAGAGGGTGGGGGTCTCCAGGGCGTTGATGACAGATTAAACAGAAGCAGCCTCACGCCACACCACGGCCAGCCCTGTCACCCTCACCGCTCACACCCGTAATGGGAACTGGCAGCCTGAAATGAGTCGCCATGGCGAAGTGTATTATTTTTGAAATGCTTTCACACAAACCCTCCTGACCACATATACAACTTTGTCTCATGCTTTTCATGTCACTCCCCCTCCATCTTCTATTTGCTGCGTCTAATTGTTTGCCACCTGCCAGTGAAATGAGCTGCCAGCCATGGACAGGCCTTTCATTTGTCTGCGAGGGCAGCAATTGATTGGGAGTGACAACATCAAAAAAGAGAAGGAGGGAAAAAATGGCTTAAAGTGGAGTTCACAGGGGCAGCCATGGTAGAGGCCCCTCTACCAGAGACTTTCATAGAGGAGGGGTTTAAATTGCTTGATATCCAGATTTCCATTAGAGCAGATGGGAATACAGTACAGGAATACTTCAGTAATACTTAACTCCCTCCCTTTTCCCCCTCTCCTTCCCAAAAAGTATCCAAATTAGCTCTGTGAGATATTGTTTGTCCTTACATATTTGATTTTTCCCATGATGGAGAGCAATGATAATTGGTTTTAATTGAATTTGCGAGCGGAATGTAAGCACATTCCCCCGTATCTATCCTTATCTTCCTGAATAAAGCACTATTAGATTAGATTCCGTCTGTTGGATTTATAAAGGAAACATTTCTTTGGTTATACTTTACACCGCAGTCATCTCCCACAGCTGCAGACCACATTAATATTCATTCCAAGATTAATCCTTGCTTTATTCTCTGCAACTCAATTAAGACAATCCTATTAATAAAATATGCGCTAGATAATCTATACATGATTCATGAGCGCTCAGCTTATGAATTATTCATTGAAAGAGGTTCATGTTTTATCAACATCCTGTAGATCCAGTATAACGTCCCAGCTATGCCAAAAAAGTGGCAGGTTTCTGCTGGAAAGCAAAATTAAATCCACACCCAGTTCCTACAATCAGAACGCACTAGTGATATTCTGATACCTGTCAATGAGATTTCACTGAGGAGAGCAGCACAGAGATCTACTAAATAAATGATACTTGTCATCAGTGTTGTTCAGAGCACAGCTATATCTCTGGAGATATTAATATTTCAGTGAGCTTTCAAGTTTTTCTCCTCTCTCATGTTCTTCGTGATTGAGTTGATTTTGATCTGCTAAATTTCAAATATTTTTTTAACTACTGTTTTTGGACTTGTATGTGAAATGGCTGTTAACGAGGCAACAGTCTATCTCTTAATGTGTAAGATACTCACCTTTTTTTGTATTTTATTCATGGAAAGAAGCTGCAGAGCTATTTTATCTCTTACATACAACACAATAGCTTTGATCATTTTTTGAGAAATCAGTTATACAGTAAAAAAGGATGTTAGATAAATTACAGAAAAGCCTGAAATACATCGAGGCCCAGTTAGGTTTGTTTCCCATAGAGTCCAGCATGTTTTACTTCATCTAAGAGATGGACTGTGGATATATAATAGCATCATAAAACAGTAAAAGTCTGTGTTGTTTTGTTGAGGGAGCATTTCTGGGGATTTTCTTCAGATGACAGCAGGCTTAGCTCGTGACAGAGCAAAGGCCTGGCCTGTGTCACCCAGAGTAACTGCAGGGGATTGGACGAGACATTATCTGGCACCCTCACAAACCCAAAGGCCAACTGCAGACCTGATAAGGACAAGCTTTCCTTCTCTTTCCTGTCAGAGAGCTCTTGCAGGGCCAAGTTCACTGCATCATCTTTAACCCTCAGCCAATCAGACTGCATGTGAACAGAAGTCTGGTGGGTTAGTGGTGTGTTTGTGCTTTCCTGTGCTGTTACATGAGGTCACAAGTGTAACTTTCATCTCAAGCCTCCACAAGCTTTTCTTTACATGTTTCATTCATGAGCTCTGTCCCCTTTGCTTTTAGCACCATGTGATGTTTTGTACAGAAGCTTCTATAAATAAATGGGAAACCACTGTTATTTTTAGGTTCCTTCTTGCCTTATTTATTCATAGTTTATTCTGAATGTTCAGTTATTTGGTGCCATATTTTTTGTGTGTCTTTCTTGAAAAAAGTGATCTCTTTAGGATTATGTAGGCCAGTATGTCTACGCTCTACATGTCATCTCTGTCACACCCAGATGCTGCTCTTTGTGTGTACAGAGCAAATGCCAAATATAAAGGTCTCAAATCTCATAGTCAGTGAGTTGTAGTTCTGTCAATTTGAACACAGATGGTAGCTATGCAAATGTGTGAGTAACAACTGCCAGGTTGCTTTGGGAAAGTCTCTCATGAGGGTCAAGGATGTCTGTAGCTTTTCCGAACAGAGCAGAGGGCGGCAAAGGGCCAGTAGTAGCAAAAGCAGATGTAAGGGAAAGTGTTGTAGCTGGCTGGCTGGCCTCTTGCCCTCAAGTTTATTTACTTTAGCCTCTTTGTGTGCATGTGTGTGTGTTCTTGCATTGCACGTGTTATGCTAAATGATGGAGTTACAGGTCAGGATGTTTACCTTTCTGAATGTCCTGACTAATGTCTGGGCATGCTCATGCTAGCAGGGCCACAGAGCTTCTATATCATGTGAATAAATTTTATTTCATCCTCTATAGTCTGGGGTATTTCAGATAGAAGGGCAGGATAGGAGGATTAGGAAGTTGCCGGCCACGTTGAAAGTCAAGGAAATCCTATATTTTCTGTCCCCAGAACAGGATTGAAAAGCTTCTGCTCCAGATACTGGTTTCATTGTTTTAAACTGACAACTTTTTCAGCTTGTTAATTTGATCATAACCCCTGGTATCCGGCCAATTTGCAGCTCTCTATTAGTCGGCTCAACTATAACCTTCTGACAAAACTGAAAAAGTGTGTTACACCCAGAGCTCTGTCCCAGCAAACTTTTTTTTAGATTATTATATCAAGGACATAAATATATGAATAATTCTATAAAGCTATCCCACTATAGTCACCATCTGTAGTTGCCATGGGACTTTGGCAGGGAAGAAAGTTTCTAAACAGAAGACATAAACCCACAACCTCCAACCTTCAGCTTTTACATCTTAATTTTTGCATTCATTTGGAATTTATTGTTTACTCTGCAGTAGTACCATCTTACAATGTTCCTGTTGAAATTCTGTTTTTAATATTTTAACTGCTCATGATTATCCATTTTATTGTCTGTTCATATTGTATGTGTGTCTGGATGTGCCCTGTAGGAGTGTTGTGGTGCCTGTGAAGAAAATCTCCCCTGGCAGCCTAGCAGTTAACACAGTGGGAAGCAGCAGCAGCACCTCTGCAGGGCTGACAGCTGGCAGCACCCCCAACATCTTTGCTGCTGCCTCTGTGACACCCAAAAGCATGATCAACACCACGGGTAGGTCATGCACAAGGTTACTGGAATATACTAACACAGCTAAAATATCATGGTCAGCCCTGGTAATGTGGTTAATTTCCAAACAATACTACTTTAGAGCAATATGAGAGTGCTTAATTTGAGTGATTACTGTTCATCTAAACGACCCAGTTTTGTATTTCTTTCATTGATGCCATTCCAAAAATAGAAATTAAGTGTTTTCCCTGTACTGGATCATGTGATCCTGCATGCTTGTGCAGGTTGTTGTCACCACTAGATGGCCCTCTTTACCTTCCTTTCAGTGTTTGCAGCAGCTCTGTGCACAAGCAAATAAAACCTTCTATCCTTCAACTACTAGGATTCCTTCTGATTCAACCAAAATAAAAAAAATCAAACTCCATTTTAATCTCCCTGAATTATAAAGTTAAACGCTTTTTAAGACAGAAAATTAATTTGTACATACAACTTTCCTGTGTGATCTATGTTGCCTTTCTGATTCACTACATACCCCTCTCCCTCCCCTTGCTCTCACTTCCCCTCTCTGCTTCTCCTGGGGCTCTGCTGCATTGAGCTGGTTCCACCTCAGGACTCCGCCTGGTCAGGGCCTCTGAAAGGACCCACTTAACACCAAGAACCATTAGGAGTTCCAACACCTTTTTAATGTGCTCTATTAAAAAAAAACTCTCCCTCTCGTCTCCAAGTTCCTCTGCAGGAATGTCAGAAATGTATCCAAGTCAAAGTGTGCTTTCAGCTAAAGCCACAGCCCGTCATCCAGACCCCATGATCTCACTTACTCTGGTTTTAACCTCTCACAAGGACAGTGATAATGGTTTTATACTTGGGCGTATGCCACCAGGAAGATGTGACTCTATGCTCACCTTCCAGTTACTGTTGTCATGATACCCTAATTTTGGCTTTGAATGTATGTATGTAGATTTGATACGGATGTTGTTTTGAGATGTCAGTTGATTCTTCATCTTTGTCACCTTAGTAAGCAAAATAATCCCATATGCTGGTTCTGGCACCAGTTTGAACACCCAGCTTAGTGTACTTGGATTCTGTTAAAGATTTGGTGCGTGATTTGACACATTTACTGTGTTTCCGTTTGTTTGACTTGGTTGAAATTTGTGCTGACTGCTACAGTCTACGGTCAGGAGCCAGATTGTGGCTGGTTTTTATAAAGTCCTACATCTTCTTCTTCTTCTTCAATTATTTGAGTCTGTGTGCTATTACTTGAATTTTCAATCTGTAAATGTGACAGTGAAATGGAATTTCAGGCAGCATATTTTATGTTTTTATTTTTTTTTTAAGATTCAGTATTGAATTCATTCCTTGACAACCTAAATGCTGTAATATGAACACAGCATACTTTAAATGTGTTTCAATTTCCTAAAAGTGAATCCTCACAGCCTGTAAAATTATTAAAGATATTTAAAAACATACATAATTATTTTTGTGCAGCACTAATATTGCATGCCTCTGCTGGTCTTCCCTTCAGGAGCCACTGATGCGGCCCCCTCTGCCTCCTCATCCTCCAGTTTTGTAAATGGAGCCACCAGTAAAAATCTGCCTGCTGTGCAGACGGTGGCCCCAATGCCTGAAGACACAGCAGAAAACATGAGGTACATCTCTCTCTCTCTCTCTCTCTCTCTCTCTCTCTCTCTCTCTCTCTCTCTCTCTCTCTCTCTCTCTCTCCCTCCCTCTCTTTCTTTTTAAAGTTGTGTGTGAAGCTTATCTTTCAGAATAATTTTTTGATATTTTTTCTCTGTATTTTTTTTCTCTGTTTACCTTTCCTTGATTGATGGATAGCTATTGTAGAATATCTGCAGCTCATCCTTTAATGTATAATGCTTCGTTTGATTTGAAATTTCACTATGAATTCAAAACAAAATACCACAGATAAAACAAAAACAAAAAATATATATAAAAAAGACTATGATAAAGTTTGGGCAAATTCTTTATGTACCTTTGTGTATTTCTTTGTGTATATCTTGTTGTGACCTTGAATCATCTATCTCACTTGCCCTAACAGTTTGTGACAGATGTCCTTAGTCCTGCTCTCCCGCTGACTGTTGAGAGCTCAGGCCTTTCTCCAGAGTCTCTCTCTCCTCCTCTCTTTCTCTTTGCCTCTGTATGTTCTGCTAGAATAACAGAGAGTCAGTTGCCATGGCAGCAATAACTGACATGACTTAACGTAACTGTGAAGCCAGTGATAGTACTGTTTTGCTACAGACCCTGCTAATGCCTAACTTATGTTTTAGATGAGGAAAAAACATCCAAACTGTACTGCCTGCTCCAGTCTGCGGAACTAACAAATATGATTATCATTATATATTTTACCATTATAGTCTTATAATCAGTTCATGAACCCAACCCCTAGGTTACAAAACAACTTGAAGCAAGTTCTGCCTGTGGTTTCTTTTTTCTCTCTATTTCAGTGCCTTTTGTGAAGTGGACCAGTGTCCACTACGACAGGGACTGACACCTCCAGAGCTCAAACCCTTTAGCTCCCTGACAGGATTACAGGCAGCCTCCAGAGGTGCAGGCCAGTGTCTTAGGCAAGAACATTTATGTTAGCCACGTAGACCCCCTGCACCCTATTTTTTATGCGAGTCTGTCATCCCTCTGCTGTGTTTTCCCAGGGTGCTGGAAGGCAAATTACAGTACACATTGATACAAAACTTAAACCAAACCTTTCGCCCCCTCCTCTCTCTGTTTTTCTCTATCCTGCTGCTTTCTGCCCATCTTAGCTGGGAAAACAAGCTTCAGCTCTCCTCATGTTGTGTAGTATCTGTGTGTGTACACATAAGAACACGACAGAGATACTGTATGTTGCAGCTTGAGTCGTATCTCTGCCTGTATGCAGTCTGAGGTGTATGGCTGCATGACTCCAGCTCACAGTTTCTCTGAGGTTCATAGATAATGTCAGGCAGCAGCATGTACTGAGTGTGTAGAAGATAAGGAACTTCCCTCTGCAGTGTTGAGCAGCTGTGATCCCATGTGCAAGTCTGGTTACATGTCACAACAAAGAATGCAAACAAACTGGTGAGAAATCCTCTTTGAAATAAAAAAGCTATGTGTTCACATTGCGTTTAACAACAAAAAATCTCTTATTGACATCCCCAGTAATAGCAATCATAATCTCATGGATATCTGACCTGGTTTGCATCCACTCAAATGTGTTGGTTACCCTCTGCACCCTCCAGGACTCTGACAGTCTGGCTGTGTGCACTGGGTCAACTGGGAGGATCTCAGTGTTCTTTTCATGCCTTCCCCTTGATGGAAGGGCACATTATCCCCCTTACAGTTTTGCTCTAATTGCAGAGTCTAATTTCCTTTCGTGACTTCTACTGTGATGTGTTCTCTTGACAGCATCACCACAAAGCTTGAGAGGGCCTTGGAGAAGGTGGCACCCCTGCTGAGAGAGATCTTTGTGGACTTTGCACCTTTTCTATCACGTACCCTGCTGGGCAGCCATGGTCAAGAGCTGCTCATAGAAGGTACAGATGTTGAATAGTGTATTTTATTCTCAGAGCTCTGTGTGGAGTCCTGTCTACATCACCCTATTATCGTGTGAACTCCACTGGCTGACTCATTGATGGATGCATACACAGTAGTCGGTGTTGACAGGAGAGTCACTATTTTGCAAACAAGCTGGGGGTCTGTCAAAGTCTGATTAAATCTGTTTTCCCTTTCATTCATCTTGTGGTGTGTGTGTATTTCATCTTCTTCATGAATCATTCCACATATTCAGAATTATTTCTAGATGTAGTATTTTTAAACATCAGTGTTTTGCACTCACAACAAATGTCATATTGAAATGAATGTTGAAATAATTGGTGGCCTTTGCCTCTTGCCAGATATTTTTAGTGCTAATGTTTTCAAAACTAAGATCACATTTCCATCTCACCCTGTTGCATTGTGTTAGAAGGGGATTTTTGTCTTTTTTTTTGGTTGCATTTTTTTTTTTCAATTTCAGAGTGAACTTCAGGGATGTGATTTTTGTCAAGCTGTTTGCCATTGTAGGAAAATCTGAAAACTTTAGCTCTATTTATATTGGAAGAACAGTGGAACTCTTTTTGTCCAGCAGCTTTTCTGCACAGTCAAATCCAAATCTACTCACATAGTGAATTGTCCTACATTGTCCCAGAGATAATATAATAGTTTGTTAATATGATAATGATATGGCACTGCAAGTAAAACCTGGAATCATGAATGTTTCAGCACTGACTGGATTCTCTTTGTCACAATAACACAGCCTTCAGGATTAATGTCTTCACTATAAGAGTTTGAACATTTTTATTTTAAACTGCATTACAGCAGTCACATTGCACATATTAAAAGTGCTAGTCTGACTGGCTCGGTTGTGCTCAGTGTTTGCAGAAGTGTGTGATCTCTCTGCTCCACTCCACTCTGGGCTCTAGTCTTATTTCCTGGTGGCTGTGTGAAGGCTCCCACTACCTTCCTCAGGCCCCAGGTTGGCAGCCTTTCACAGTGCTACCCGTGCCTAACCTCAGGGACTCTCTGCCTGCAACTGTGTGCACTGCCACTCTATTTCTCAGGCTTGTTTTGGCTTGTATTCACAAAAACACACTGCCACCACAACCAGCATGCACATGTGTGTGTGTATGTGTGTGAGACCATGTGTCTCCAGGCATTTGCTTGCGTGTGCACTGTGCAGAACGCGTGGCCTCCAATCTCTCGACTTGCAGTTTGCACAAAGCTAAGTGATGTCTACTTTTTCTCACTGCCAAATTCTCTTCTTTTAACTTTGAACTAAACTGATATTAGTTTCAGAGGTCTATGCAGAGAATGACAGCAGACTGAAAGAAGGCACTCTATGACTTTATTAAAGCCCTTGCAGAAAGAAGTTGACACGTTCCCTTTCCAGAGCATAGTTTATTTGTATTCTTTTTTTATACTTCTGCTTTAAATGGCTTAATTCTTCCATTGCTAATATCATAGTGTTTATTTTTGCTTAGCTTGTTTTTATTATTAAGCCGCCAAATCTGAAATTAATCATCAGCAGGGTCTTATTTATTTGATATAAGCCAATCCTGTCAGAAGGATTCATCAAGTGATAAATTTAATTCTCATGTCATTAAAAGGACATTTAAAGTTGCTAATGGCTTTAAAAAAATATTTCCATTCCTGCCTGTAAAGTTACACAAATGGCCACTTTTCCCTCTATATATCATACATACACTATTCATATATACATATGTAAATGGACATGGGTATGCCATGCACATGTGGCTGATGTTGCTCGCTTAAGCTCAGGGGAAAGGAATGAAAAATCAGGTAGCATAGCCTTGACAAGTGTGAATATGTCTGTTACCCTTTCACTCAAAGTCTGTCAGCAGACTGACTAAGCTGACAAACCAGAGCTGAGCTGAGAGTGTAACCCCACAAACAAGGTTGTAGATAGACAGCTCGGGCCTCAGCACTCTTCACCAGACATGTTTAACCCTGTCTGGGTCTGTGAAAAGTGTACCCTGACATGGATCAGAGCAGTTTTATCAGACAAAACAAATGCATAGATTTACCACATGCACTTTAAATCTTCAACTTCGTCGAGCCACTCCAGTCTGTCTTAGTTGTGGTCTTGTTTGTCCAGATGGTTGAACCTATTTTTTCTGTTTCCCCCCTCTCTTTCTCCTTTTTTTCCTGGCCCTTCCCAGGCTCACAGTTGAAATACTGTGCTGCAGTGCAAAGGCACTCCATTTACAAGTAATTACCAGCCATCCATCACTCCTTAGATTGCCCGGGGTCGAGCCCTCCTGTGCCCCGTGTGCCCCTTTGCCTCACGATATTCTTTCACCCCCCTGTAGACATGTGGTCACTGCGGCAATTATATTGAGTGCACCCTGAGCTTTACACTTGGAGTTGGTGGCCAAGGCCTGTGTGTGCACACTGCTGCTGTTGTGATGCCTGCCGCCTGCTTCTTGCTGTCCCCTGAGCAGCCCAGCATGCCGACACATTGCCCCACAATGCCACATTCACCCGCGCCTTAACCCTGCCCTGTTTACAGGAAAGGACTGGCAGGCCATGTTTAAATAGAATGCATTTAGTTTGTCTACCAGCACAAGGCCAGGGTCAGTTGGCCACCTGACTCCTGTGTCAGACTGGACTGACTTATGGCTCAGGATGTCACTGCTATAACAAGAGGTCAGCTGTGGCACTCTGTGTACAAGAGAAGGGTCACATCCTCTCAGAGTATCTACAAGACGCTCCCCCAGACAGTCTACGCTCATGAATAGAGATGGATAGAGAAGCAGCCACCAAAAGATCCCTCAATTGTATTCAATGTTACAGCATTCACACAACCAAAAGTATGCCCACTGGATGCTGCCTGGTTGACCTCTAAGGCTGAATAAATAAACTAGAGTTGGATTCACAAGATAACTAAAGTATGAGTTTTTTTTAACTGGTCACAATATAGATTTACAGATACTGTTGCAATCTCCATTCAGTTGTATGGTGAGGAGAGAAGAGAGTTTTCCCTTCTGAAAGGTGCTATTGTGATAACAGGAAACAATGCATACTATTATTTCATATTCTAGATGCTGTACCGTATAGTTCACAACTCATGCTTTTTGTAAGTTGAAGCTAACTGAAATCTTAGATTAAAAATATTTTGTTCTCCCCTCTGATTGACACACTGTCATACACTAGACAATAGCAGCTGTGTGGCACAGACTTCTACTCCTGCCAGCTTATAATGAGTCCTGGAGAGTGGCTTTCTTTCCTTTACTAATGGCTACACCTTAATGGTTCTTGCCAAGTGCAACAGAAGGAGCTGGAGGTGCAGAATACGAGACCAGTTGTAGCCATTGTTTCTGCAAATGAGCTTTTCACACCTGCCCTTGTTTCATTAGAGACTTGTCTGCTTCTGCGGCTCACCATCTACAGAATGGAGATGAGGGAAGAAGCTGTGAATGTCTGTGTTCACTTCTGTGAGTTTGTGTGCATGTGCGAAGGTAGAAGGTGTGTGTGAGAGAGAGAGAGAGAGAGAGAGAGAGAGTGAGGGGGTGTTCACATGTACATGTGTGCATCTGTTCTGCACACATCTACTCTGTGCAGATTCAAATTACTTTTTTTTGCAGTTTTCTGACAGGGAAATTGGGAGCACAATTTAGGGGGCTCACAGATTTGCCTAAAATTTATTTTATGCCAAATGCAATATACATTAATTTTGTCCAGGTGTCATACTATATGCATGTGCTGTACCATACACTGTATTTATTTAAGTATTTATGTATTTATTTTATATAAGTATTATCTCATACTGCTCATAAATGTTAAGCTATAGCCACAGATACATTGTGTACTAAACTATATGGTTTATATATTCTGTTCATCTGCTTTGTTGCCACAGGTCTAGTGTGTATGAAGTCCAGCACCTCAGTGGTGGAGCTTGTCATGCTGCTTTGTTCTCAGGTGAGCTTTTTTCTCTCTCCTCCTTTTGTTTTCCAGATTCTCTTTGTCTTTTTCTTTAGGTCCCATCCTTGCTTCTTTTCCTTTTGTGATATGTCTGTCTCTACTGTACTTGTCTTAATGACATATTTTCTGTCAGTATGTGGTGATCTGTTAAGAGCTAGTTTCACCTCTTGCTGAATATAAACTGAGACACTGGGAAATGGTCAGTGCGATAGTCCACTCCTATAACTCTTTAAAAGATTTATTTTAAATTCACACACATGCTCACAAATAAATTGACTCTTTATCCTGTCAAAACTGCAGCAATTTTGTGAATGTATACATTTAGGGTTAATCCGTGGTTAAATTGTAAGGGCACTGTCTTAAATCATAGAAGACGTTATTTAATCTCTGTTGGAGCTTTGTTTATTATTTAGCTTTATTTATTATTCTTTTTGTAAAATGTTCCATAAGCAAGATGTCCAAACCAATGACAACATGCAGCCTTATACAGCTCTCTGAGAATCCAGTGACTTTCTCACTACACCCCAGAGCTTTATCCCCAACCTTCCTTTAGAGAATGAGCCCCACCTCGCGCAATGCTGCTCGTGACTGATCACCTCTGAGCTGACCCTCTGAATCTCTTGTTAAGCCCTTGTTTTAGAGAAGGTCAAAGCCCCGATGTAGCAGTTAGAAGAGAAGATATTTAACATACCTTCTGTCAGCCCATCAGTCTTGCATTGGGAGCCCATAAGGAAGCCATTACTTGGTGCCTCTTTGTGGATCCAGACTACAGGGCCAGAGCCTTGAGGAAGTGAATTGCCACTATGTGTGCTCCATGGTATCCGTAGTTCGAAGCCTTCTTCAGCAGGGAGCTCAGCCTCTGTTATATGGAGGCCATTATTCAGGGTCTTTCCTCCAAAAAATGTACATAAATGGGGCAGCCAGCACTGAGTTATTGTCGCGCTTTTGAAGGTTTTTGACGGACTCCTTTTTGTGCTGCTTTTCTGCCTGTGGAGTATCAGTGGGAAGGTGCTTTTTCCAGCTCTAGGATTTATTGCAGACGAGAGCGTCAGCTTGCTATTAAGGGTCTGAGTCCATCCCCCCTTTACACAGATAGCATTACTGCGGCTCCAGAGGTTCCTGCCATTAGGGGCTCTAGGGATGAAACCCAGGCTGAGATATCGATCAGACAGAGAGGCGTTGAAACTGGACCATATAGCTTGGTGTCTTTCTGCAATGTTTCAAACAGAGATGAGCCATTGCCTTGTGTCCTAACACTGAACTGTCAGAAACTGTCAATCTGTGTCTTCCATTTTACATCTTTTAGGTGACAAAGCTGATGTATACTGAGCTGCTTTGTGACATACTGTATCTCAAGTTCTTTCAAAAAGCATGGCAAGTCTTCTCAGACACAGTGTGAGCTTTGGCTGACATCACTATGAAATGCCAACTTCAACATATCCCTCACATATTTCAACATTAATGTTTTAAGACAGCAAGGAGGGCACTTAGCTGACCTTTAGTCCCTCTCTGTTTTGTGACCTGTCAGTTTTATGAATAAATTAGTGCTAATGATCTGCCTTTTCTTATTTATGCATACTAATCACAGCAATCATTGTGTGGCTGGACATGGCTGCAGACACTGTGTGTCTCCCCTCAGCCTGGGCAGCTGAATGAAAAGGTCAAGCAGCTCTGTTTCTTGTAACAGCTTAAACATACAGGGGGGGGATCTAGAGTGGAGCCACAGAGATTTAGTGATGGAAGGCCTCCAGATGTGGAGAGTATAAGAGAGCAAAGCACAGCAGATAAAAGCAAAGGCTCCCGCTTACTGACAGGTTGGATTG
Organism: Toxotes jaculatrix; assembly: GCF_017976425.1. NCBI lineage: Eukaryota > Metazoa > Chordata > Actinopteri > Toxotidae > Toxotes > Toxotes jaculatrix. The sequence goes on from NC_054402.1 coordinate 6,882,547, forward strand.
AAACACCACAAATACTTAGTGCCCTGCTGAATTTCATGAAGATGAAAGTGGGAGGAGAGAAAATTTTCTCAAGGCCAACAAGCTGCTCTCTGGGATAAGAGTTATGGGTTTTGAGGTCCACAAAAAGGTGGTGGGTTTTTCAAAGATAGATGCAAGACTGGTACCATTTCTCCAAGTGAACCTACATCATCATCATCATCAGTGACTGTCCAACATTCCCTTGTGTTGAATTCACCAGCTCTTCAGCATTACGGAGCCACTTTTAGTTAATTGTTTGGTTTTATGCTCAAATTTATGACGTTTTTCAGTTTCTTTGTATCCAACAGCAGGCAGTAGTTTTCAGCAAAAAAGCTCAGGTAAACAAACAGTATAAGCAAGCAGCTTGGGAAGTCGTCTTTCTTGGGCATTTGTGGAAACTTAGCCTAAGATAAAGAGTGAGTGACTAGTAGACTTACATTTGTTAGGTTGCCTGAAACATAACTAAGAGAATGCTAATGTTGGTCCTTCCTGCTGGATAAGGAGGCAACTGTACAAGTTAGAACCAAAACATAGGGCAACAGTATGTCAAGGCTATTTTTCAGTTTGTTGTGGTGCTGTTCTGGTCCCAAAAGGCTAAAAACTCAATTAATGCAGCTTTAAATCCCATCCAACCTTCCTAAACAAACTTCCGATGGCCAGAGGTGCTTCACTTTGGTCATGGTCTGCATTTACATCAAGGATCACATCTCTTTAAGGCGGTGCACGTCAGGCCTAATTCCCTTCAAATGGGCAGCAGACGACTTTTTAAAATCTCTGCAATCAAAGGCAGCCTCCTCTGGGAGCTCTGCTCTCCAGTAACAAAAAAAAAAAAAAAAGAAGACAAGAAAAAAGAGTCTCTGAAGTGCTATCTCAGCTGTCAACAAGCATACCTCAGACAAGATAGCAAATTTGACTAGTTCATGCTATACCTTCACTGACCTGCTGTGATTTTCCTGGCATTGCCCAAGTGTCACATCTGCCTTGATTTCCGTATTTATTTTTGTCACGTGAGCGTGGTGCAAGTGGAACCTCAGAAGACTGGCTGTACATGATCCCTATCCAAATCAAGAACAGCTTATTCCAGGCAGATACTGTAGCAGTGGAAGAGGGTCATGGGGAACATTTGGAGACCAGATGCTCAGCAGTTTGTCAGCACCATCTCTCTGACTTAACGCATCGTAGGGTCAGACTGTGTACTCTTGCATGAACCGGTATGTGTCAGGCAAGACAAGTGTGTACAAAAACACATGCCCATACATAATAATGTCAATGTCAGTTATTCTGGTACTATACACAACAAATGCTGCTTATCTTTCCCAGACACTGACATAGAAGCATTATATATCACTGTTGTTCATCTATTACTATAGATTATATGTTGCCATATATTCCATCTGTTGGAAATGACAATAATATTAATTTAAATATTAATTTTAAATGGATAGTCACATTTAGAGGCTCCTTGCATATGTGAATAATATATAACTAGGCCGAGGTCTGGAAATCTTTTCCTTTCATTTTCCCCTGTTTTTCCCTCCTCTTTTGAACTGTGGCCTTCACTGTTTTCCCTTCCATTTGCACCTCAGTGAGGGTACAGGAGAGCTGAATTTCCCACAGTGAAAGGCGCGCTCTCAAACTGCTTTTTAATCATTTCCAGAGCATGTTGTGAGACAGCAAGTGCTGGCACTCTGGCCCAGGGCTCGGATCTCTTCCAGGCACACACTGCAGGGCTCAGTGAGCCTGCTCAGTAATCTGTCACTGTAAGGGACAGAGGAAATGGCTGTATTTAAGTGAGAGGATATAGTTTCATCCCACAATTACATCTCTCCTGTGTTTACAGATCTTTTCACAGAGGAAGAAAGGATGGTCACACATGTGGTGCAGGATTTCAGCTTTTTATAGCATCACATTTTTTCACAAAGGATATGTGAACTAAATGCTTTCTTTACCTACTTAAATTACAAGCTATGAAATGTAATCTAAATTACAGTTGAAATATGCAATTTGGATGGTGAAATGCGATTCTTGTCATGCATTTCTGAAAGATCTTGTTGCATATTGGATCAAAAGGGTATTTTGATACTGATACTCTGCTATTTTAACTTTTGTGCTTTGCAGAGAAAGTGCTTTCATTAGTGTTTGCTTTTAGCTTTGCTGCCTCTGATTTTTTTTGTTTTTTGTGCATGTGTGTGTTACTTGACCATACTGATATTTTTTTTTCTTAAAAAGATTTAACATCAGTTATAAGGATGTCATTTTATTGTGTTTTCTTCAAAACTTTCAGCAAACCATAAGCAAACCAGAAAAAAACAAAACAAAAAACACAGAGCTTCTGTAAGTAACAGATCACAAACTACTTCATTTCAGGAGTGGCAGAACTCCATTCAGAAGAATGCTGGCCTGGCTTTCATTGAGCTAATCAACGAAGGAAGGTAATGTATCCATTCACTTTAATACAGAAGCTTAAATCACGCAATCAAGCAGTAGTTTATTCATCCCCTGTGATAAGTTTATTATTGTTTATTGTATTAATATCTTTATCTTATTTTTGTTTTCTGCCTGGCAACCATAAAAGGGTTGTGGGATTAAGAGGCAGGGTGTAGATTAGCTGTAAACCCTTGGCCGTGTTGACTGCTGTGTTGGGGCTAAAGGTAAATAAGACTGTGGTGACTGAATGAACTAAGAACATCAACACTAGAGCGCACTCTATTATTATTGAACCCTATTATTATCTGCCCATTTATACCTCTGTCTGTGTCTGTTTCACTGTACATCCCAGCATCTGTGTTTCACTTTCTGTCTCCCTCCCTCTTCCTCTCGTCTCTGGGTGTGGCCAGAGACAGGGATTTCTGTAGAGCAGATCAGGGGCAGCTCAGCCTCCTTGCCCATCTGCTGACCCATCTGCCCAGGCCTTCTCTATGCCCAGGCTCTTGTCTCAGCCCAGTCAGGCTTCTCTGAGTCCCCCCGCTGGCCCTGGAACAAAGAGTTTTAGCCAGGAGGGCCACAAGGCGCTGTCCAGGGTGCTGGTGACAGATACATAATTTCTCAGTCTTACTCAAGTCTCTGCACACCTGCTCTGCTTAACTAGACAGAAATAGAGGTAGCTGGAGTCTGGTAAATCTTTTTGCCTTACAAGGCGTGGCTGACACAGACGCTGTTTCTGTTGTAATGTGCAACAGCACATACAGCGTGTAGTTGTATGCTGTTCCTCTGTTTCATGATGCAGCTGCTTCATTGCCCAGCTGCCATCAAACAGACAACAAACAAATAAAACCTTGAAATTACTAAAAGCAAACTCATCACTTTATTATTACCAATGCTCCTCTTTAGCATGACTGTATGAGAGAACTGCCCAAGGTGGCCATGTTGATGCAGTACATACGGATACATGCAGTATTATTTTCTCCTTATAATTCTGGACTAGTTTTAAGACAAAGACAAAATATATGGTTCTTTGAGACACTCAATATAAAATGGTTTGAAACACAGTCTAATAATAGACAAAACAAACTGTAACCAGTTTTACAAATCTGGTTTGAGATGATTGGAGGCTCTGTCTCGAAATTGTTTTTGTGTTCTTGTCTGTCTTGTCTGTTTAAATTTACAGTACATGTACAATTGGTAGCCACTGAACTCTCAGGACTTTACAGCTGGCATGATCACAGATTTTACGTGTTTCCTATGGACAGGATACTAATGCAGAAGTGTGGTAGAGAAACTTTTCCAAATATCACTTGTCAGCTTGCTTTCTCATCCTATTCTTGGTTTCAAAACAAAGCTTGGCGTTGCCAGCCCGTCTCTTTGAACAGTGGACGTCTGTCTATTAATGAACGCTTGTCAACAGTTAAAGAGGCAATAGCAGCTGATGAATGCAGCCTCGGGATTACTGCCTCTCCTTGGGACAGGAGGGAAATTACAATCTGTATCAAGCACTGGAGAGGAACAGGGGCCGCTTTAATTAAAATAAAGCTAGCCTAATGGTGTGTAAAATGGCATGTAATCTACACACAATAGCCAGGGTGTTCTCAATTATTATATAATACTGGTAAGATACTGGAATTTTAATGTGAATGTGGGTAGAGACCACAGATCCTCTACAGCCATCCATGTGAGAAGTTATCCACGGCCAGACTTGTCAGCAATACAGGCACTGGGTTGATGTTCTGGTCAGTGGGAAGGGATGCTCAGTCAATCAGGAATGTGCCAGACAGGCTTCAATGCTCTAATGACACTCCATTCCCTCCTTAATGCTACAGAGGGATCTGTCACTGACCTGCTGCCTTGCAACGTAACACAGACAAATGATACTATTTACTAGTCTGCTCTTTCAACAAGCTGAATGTTGCACGATCCTGACAAGCTTTATTTGCCTCAGCCCTGCTCCTTCCTTAGTAGTGTCATTACAATGGATTTTAGCAAATAAAAATTGTATATGTCCTAAATAATGACTATCAACGTGCAGAGTCTGTTGCATTTAACTTTCTCTGCAATGTTGAAGGTTGCTCTGCCATGCCATGAAGGACCACATAGTTCGAGTTGCCAACGAGGCTGAATTCATCCTGAACAGACAGCGAGCAGAGGATGTCCACAAACACGCAGAGTTTGAGGTATAAATTGTGCCATCTTTTAATGAACCTGAAATTAAATGTTAAGTTGGGCACAGAATCAAATTGCTGATACGTATATCACTACTTCTTCTAATTCAATTTTGACCATTTCCTGTGAAAATGTTTTTTTACAATCTTCTTATGAACTGTAAAGAAATCATGCTGGTATAAAACAGCCATTCAACCATACACATTCAGTAATCTCTGTGTCTCTCTGTGTCCTCATGAGGGCTAGCACATCACCCCTACAATCACCCAACCAATGAAGGTTTTTAATTACTGGTAGCAAAGGGACATGCCAGCAATATTAACTCAGGATTATGAAATGAGCTTTTGCCAACCAACTCAGGGGATAACCTCCTGAGTCTGTATTTAGCCCACCCGCATCATATTTCAGACATGAAAGGAAAAGCTATCAAGGTTTAAGCAATTTGTAAATGTAATGAGTTGTGGTCTGTATAGAAAGTAACAGAAGAAAAATATGGCCCTTGTACTTTCCTGTGTAAGCTAGTCAGCAGAATAGCAGATTAGAGAGAGATGATAGCAAAATATAAAGAAATCTAAAAATATATAAACAAATTTTAATGTATTAAAATAGTTGGTTGGTTATTGTAGAACATCAGAAGACACACACACACACACACGCACACACACACACACACACACACACAGTGTAATCACACAAACCTTCACACACACTTCCGCCACCTCTGTTAGCAGCTTGTACATGTGAGGAGTGATGAGTTTCTTATCTGGGAAGAGCAGCCATCCTCAAACAGCTGCTTGATATACAGTTCTTGAGGATCCTTGACCTGCTAGATAAACTGGAAGAGACGTCTAGATATGCAATGTCAGGAGAAGGGGGAAGTGTACCTGGCCCCATCCGTTCTGTCTGCCAACTCCAGACAGCCTACACTTTTCATCTGGGTCTGACGTTACTTTATTACCCACTCTCCAAGATTGAAGATTCACGACACAGATAAGACATTTTTACAATTAAGTTGGTGTCAGGGCGAAGCATCATATCCTTTAAAGTGATAAATAACGTTTGATATTTGTTACAGCATCACGTGGTAATGCAAGGTGACAAGCAGAGATTGAGTTATCTGCCCTATGAAGAATATGTTGAAGTATAATATCTGACAGAATTCAAATTTGAAGCAGGAAATTCGATTAACTTCCAGCTTCTGTTACTAAATTAGATTTTCAATATTAGCAAGGTATCCCCCCAGGTAAGATAGTAAGACAATCTAGAGTTAGATCCGCTCCTCCAGATTACTTTTAGCCACCTGGAACACTTACGGATTTGCACTCACTTCTGGAAATTGATTTAAAACCAAGTTTTTCACATTTTGTCATTCTGAGTTAGATATATCTCAGTATTTGTATAATTGATATTTTACTGTTTATTTATTTATTTTGCAAATTACACAAAGCAGTGTGATCTTATGGTACATTTTGCTGCCTATTTACATTTTACCCTATTCCTATCAGGTCACAATAACATATTCCTTGATATATTGGCAATATAGCTTTGTAAACCCTGACAGTGGATATTCTTTGTGGATCTATTAGAGTATTTTCCCTTAGCCTCTAATAGCACCATCCACGTCTTCCTAGCAGGGAGCCTCAGCTGTCCGCAGTAAGGGAATGGGCTGCCGTCATGCACTCGCCATGATTTACTACACTCCTCCAAGGGAGCAGAAATATATCTCTCAGCTGTCCACTAATATCTTTATGCACTCAAGTGTGTTGAATGAAGCCATAACATTCTTCAGTGTGACAAATGCTCCATTAGAGGGTATATATTATTGTGGCTTTATTCAAGTAAAACATTCTCAAATGCTATTAGTACAATATCAGATATCACTTTTGGCAGTGGATACTGTACCTAAAGGCATTAATATACAATGAGGTTCACACTATGTTTTTCTTTTTTCCTTTTTCAAAATCTCAAATTAGTCCAACTGTGCCCAATATGCTGCTGATAGAAAAGAAGAAGAGAAGATGTGTGACCATCTGATCAGTGCTGCTAAACACAGAGACCATGTGACGGCCAATCAGTTAAAGCAGAAAATTGTCAACATCCTCACCAACAAGCATGGTGCCTGGGGGACACTGGCCCAGAGGTAAGCCCTTACACTTCGACATATGAAGAGCAGGTTCAGACCAACATGGGTCTTTAACTTGAACCATTGCTGCTCCAGGTTAGGTAACCTAGGGGACAAAAGTTACCTGTTCACAAAACTGTGATGGGATAGGACCACCAGTTAATGTCATTTTCCCAGGATCCGATAGGGTCAGCGGTCGGGTCAGCAAACGCAATTACAGTGTGGAGTGGCTTAATCCCCTGGGGACAGCTGATTGGCCAGTCGTCCGGCATACTGGGGTGGAAGAAGGGGGTTGGGGTGTTTCTGCAGTGTTGTCCAGGCATTCATTGACCCTCTCAGTAACACAGCCCAGCACCTGGTGTTAGTTGCAGACTTCCCCATGGGCCCTGTTAAAATAACCGCTGGCTCTCTTGCTCTGCCTCCCACCTCTCACCTTCATCCACATGGTCCCACAGATACGGTGGAGTTGAAAGATCAAGAGCTAGTTATATTAGACAAACAGGAGTGTTACAGCATACTGTTTGTGTTGTTTGTGCTGGGAGTGGCAAATATGACCATTTATCTTTTGTAACAGATGTAACAGCATAGATGCAAGCAGCATAGAAGACCAATTGAAGCTTCACGTGCTGCTTGCAGTTTAGGCTGTAGTGGGGCTTATTTTAGGACTATTTTGTGTTCTTTTCTAGATGTAGGTTAGATACAATGAAATAAAATAAAAATAAAAATAATATTCATACAAATGTTAATCCAGATGCTTTTGTTAATTATACTGTGAGCTGTATTCTGCAAGAGGCTTTAGACAAAGTCTGCCTCTTTCACACAACCCACCACTGTTGATTTGCCAAAACAAATTTTGCCTTTTTGCTGAAACAGTAGCTTTCATTTTGTTATTAAATTTTGAAAATACAGTGCAGATGTTAAGTCATGTTCACTGAACCTGGGTTTGTTTCATATCTTAACTCATGTTTACCAGTGTCAAAAATATTCTAGCTGGTCTAATTAATTTTTACGGCTGTATTTTATGTCTTTGACTTGCAGTGACATTCAAAGAGTTTCAGCCCAAATCGACAGATTTGATTTCTTTGATTTCACATTTGATTTCTTTTGTCATGGATTCATGGAAGATTATGCATTATGTCTATTTACTTCATGATATCAGGTGTATTTGTGTGTGTGTGTGTGTGTGTGTTTGTGTGTGTGTGTGTGTGTGTGTGTGTGTGTGTATATATATATATATATATATATATATAGAGAGAGAGAGAGAGAGAGAGAGAGAGAGAGAGAGAGAGAGAGAGAGAGAGAGAGAGAGAGAGAGGCATAATTCATTGTGGCCATTAATTTGTTGTGAATAATTTCAGGACTACTGCAGAGAAACAGAACATTTACAAAAATTGGGTTTAGCATTATAGCAATATTTTGTCTGCGACTGAGAAGTTTACAGTACTCAAGTACAGATTTTCATAAAACTGACTAAACCTTAGCAGCCCATGACAAAATCTACTGGAATGAATTCTGGGCTCTTGTTCAAATATTTATGGAGCCCCTCTCAGAGGCATAGCATTTGCATTGAAACAAAAGGTTATTGAGCGTGGGTGCATTGTAAATGATACCACAAAACTTCCAACAAATTCAAATTTAATGGTAACCTGCTGGTGAAGAAAAATGATGCAATATGCTCACAAGCTCAAGGCAGTGTTGCAGTTCAACAGCTTAGTCTTATTCAATGCTACATTAACTTTCCCATTTATGCTGCTCTTGTAAAATATAAAGCCCTCAAGCATTTTGAGGTGGCTGTCTGTTATATCTGTGTGTGTGCGTGCGTGTGTGTGAGAGTGTGTGTGTGTGTGTGTGTGTAAGAGAGGGGGAGAGAGAGAGAGACTTGTTAATGTTTGTTTTCACCCTCATGCCCAGAAATTGCTTTGCCTTTTACTCCTAAGTTCTGCCTGGAGACATGCCAAAGGCTATTTATCATTTGTGTAGAATATATTAAAAACAAAATTATTCTTAGGCAACTGGGAGACAGAAACTAGTATAACTTATATGTTTATATATTATTTTTCTTTACCAGTGTGTGTTTTTTTTTTCAATTAGATTGATATAACCACCTGGTCTGCCATTAGATGCATTCATTTTTATCTGAAATACAGACATCTGCAGGTTATCTGAGTCTCTGAAGGCCACTCTGTTTTGAGCTGTTGTTCTTTTTGTGGCAAACTGTGTAAGAACCAGCTGACGACAAGGAAATAATCTGTGCCAGGCTTGAAAACAGCTGCTCTGCAGTCATGTGATCTGAGTGAAGAATAAGCAGATCAGACCCTATGGTGGCCTGTTAGATCATACTATATGCTTGCTTGATGATGAATGTCCCCCTGTATAGAGTCAGCATAGGAAAATCAATACTCCTCAAATTGAAACAGTATAGGGTTGTATTGATCCGCTTGTGCTAAATCAAAACGAGGAGGCTTTGATACATCTCTCCAAGACAGCTCCCTGCCCAGTAATGACACACTATCAATTTTAGCTTTACACTGATAAATCAAGTTGAAAATTGGATGTCAGAGTTTTTTCCAGGGAGAGAGTGATTTTCCCTGCCCTCTGGTCCCCTCTGCTGTTGACCTCTGAACCATGCCAGTGGATTATAAAGTTCGGGCTCGTCTGAAGTGAAAGTAGATGTCAAGGAAAGGCTGATAAATTTGTTGAAGAATAATGTCCACCAGTTTTTGCAGCAAAGGACCACCTTACCGTGACGATGCTATAAATTCTCTTTCATTTTGCAACTCTCTCTCACACTGCAAGGCACTGCTGAAGAGTAAATTAAGCAGCTAATGTTTGTTTCACGCAACAAAAATCTGTAACTCCTCAAACAATTTACGTACACTGTTAGAATTACACAGTGGCAGGTTTACATACCAACTCATTGTTATATTAATCAATGAGTGAATTTTTACTGCGCTATTAAAATGTCTATTAAACTGTCCTTATAGCATTTCTGCCTCACAGAATCTCTTTTCTTTTCTGTATACAGCACATACAAACGATTTATTTATACTGGTGTTTGTACTATTTACATCTTGTGGAGATAATAAAGCCATACACAGATACGCAGATAAACCTACATGCTACAGACATTTTAACTAAAGTATACACTATCTGAACTTCAGTGAATCTCTCTTGTGTCATTCTCTACCACTCACTCACCAGCAGTCTTCAGGAACTAATTGTTTCGACACAACCAACCTAACAGAAATGTAAAAGGGGCTGAAGGAGACAAACCTCCCTTTGTTCCCATGCGGACGTCCATGTTCACATCAGCAGCATCAGTGACAGCTGACGGAGAAGCCTCCACTGGCCCCCACAGCAGACCTTAACCTTACCTGACTAGTCTATTGATTGTCAACATTTCTTCTGTATAATTACTTTTTTGTAGCAGAGAAGAGAAAGGAAAATGGCGGCATATATTGATCTGTGGCAAGGCAGTGAAACAGCCGTTTCCCTTGACTAACAGTGAGTTTCATCTCTCACACGTGATGAATGGTAACAATCTCCCTGTGGATAATAACTTTGTGATGGAATGAACCTTTTTACTCACGACGTGCCCGGAGTATTTGGTCTCGCCTGAAAGGGTTATCAATTCTAATAGAAGTCCACTAGCACAAAGGGGGAGCACCTTTAGACAGCCTTACAGCCTCTGAGGGTTCAAGGTCTGATGACCCCTCTGGGGCAGAAAAGAAAGGCCAAGGTCTCTGGTTGAGTCTGAGAGTATAAACAAAAATCAGCCTTTAGGATATCAGGTGTAATTCAAAAATATTATTCTTTTGACATCCAGAGTAGCAAAATGTGTGTCTTCTTCGCTCCTTCATATTCTTGTGATCAGTGTATTGTGAGTGTATAGAAGTCGATGATCCTAGAAATCGCTATGAAGTTACTGCAAGTGCTTATGTTTTGTTTGTTTTTTTTTGTTCTTAATTTATTTAGATCTTGTTTAAAACTGCTCGATTCTGCTTTGTTCTTGGAAGCTGATGTTCTCTCAACTGGCACGTCTTGTTCTTGCCCTACACCGGGCTCCATTCCCTTGGGGTACTCTTAACCTTGCACACTGTGCTAATTATCTCTGGAAAAAGGCCCATTCACACAATCATCAATTTCATCAGGTGTTGAAATTGAGTTGGGCATCGCCTGACTGTGCCCCATTTCCGATGAAAGATGGAGATCCACAAATCTGGCGATCCGGGGGAGTTCACCTACAGTACAGTACAGCTACTCATCCCCCGTCTGATCGTGTACGTCTGTCTTCATTACACCAGATGACCTGGAGTTAATCTTATTGCTGCTGTGTTGTTTCCCTTTCGTCTTTGTCCAATACACATTCCTCAGTGTGTCTCTTCTGTATCTCTAAATCTACAAAAGAAACGTTATATCCAGTAACTAGAAGCATTTGGATCTTAGCTTGGTATCCTCAAGACTGCAACAGTGTTGAGTGTAGTGATGATAAGAAATGGCGAAATTAAAGAGATGAAAGTCTTGTGTACCATTTGCAGCCCTCTGTGATAATCTGATCATGATGTTGGCCATACAGTCACTTAACACTTGGCATTCACAAGACGTGTGATCAAACTTCATGTGTTTTTATTGAGGAAATTACTGTGTATTTTTTTTCTTAGTTTATAGGTTACTTTGAAAGCAGTGGGTGCTGATCACCATATGTTTGCCAGTCACCACTTTTTGATGCACAGTGTCTTTTTCTTGTTGGTATTTTTTCATCTAGCAGCAGTATATAGAAGAATGTGGCGTAAAAATGCTTACCAGAAAAAATTCACTGGTTGACAGACAATGTTTTCGCATTTGCTCGCTTTGGTTTTTAGTGTCTGCCAGCTGCCTGATGGTTTTCTTGACGTGCAGAATCCCTGTCATTACAGATCTGCATATCTGGTTGTCATTTTAATGGGGTCAAAGCACTGGTTCAGTGAAGTAACGTTATTTAGTCAAATGAAAAGTTGTTTCTTGCATTTCCAGACTGAATGCAGTGCCAAAATTTCTTCTATAATTCTGTTTGGACAGGTACATGTTGCTGTAGGAAGTTCACCAATGAACAGTATCTTTTGTTTATATTTTCCAATCAAGTTTTTATTCCATTTTTTTTTTTTTTTTTAAGTGTATTTTTCAGTTTGTATTTATTTTTTCAATGCTACTTTTAGGTGCAGCAGCATTTGCATCTGAAAACAAATTCCTGGTGGACTTTTTAACTCATAGTCAGAGCCTTTTAGGACAACTGAAAACGAAAGAAAAGACTGCTTGTCCTCAGATTTACTCTAAAAGTGACGTGTGTTCAGTGTCCCAGTGTGTGTGTGATAGAAACCAGTCACTGCGCCTTTGAATAGAATTGTCACTGATTACTGGTATTTATTATAATTACCCCCTACTCATGTCACCAATGGAAGCTTTTAAAAGGAGTATAATGGTGTTTTATTGAATCAGCATGTCCCTGTCCTTCCTCCCAACTGCTTCACACAAATCTCCTCTGAGCATAAATAGAATAAAAGGGAAATCTTCCGCCATGAGATCCTCATCTTCCTGCAGTCCATCCCTGTTCGTGTTTTAGTGAGCAGTTCTGCTTTCAGTGACTTGAAAAACACAAGATTAGTTTCTGCTTTTGATAACAGATTGCTGTAATTATTTTTGTCTCAGTAATTTTATCTTAATTGTAGGGATTTTATTTCATTTGCAGAGATGACATTACAAGGCAATTGCATGAATTTAAGTAAATTCCGGCCTCAAACAAGCACCTTAAACCAGGTAATAGCATAGGTTCAAGGTTGCCCTGTTATTGGCTCAAGTTTTCAATTTGTCTAGAACATCAAGACTGTTAATAATCAGATAAGATATGAGGAAAGCAAATAGGATCTCAGCTTCCCTAACGTAACAGTAGCGCTAAGAATACATCATTCTCTAATCCAATATGAGCCCTTGTCAGCTGTCAAAAGTATCTCTCTTTTCTGGAATGATGTTATAGTTTCCTTTCCATTATCATTCCTTTTATTCTTATTTTCCTCCCCATCTTATTTTGAATTATTCTATAAAGCTTTCCCTTTCCTTGTACAATCAAAACACATTCCCTCTTGACTGGGGTGATTTGGCAGCTCAAACACCTCAACACTGGCTCCTTGAGGAAAGATGTGCTTTAAATACCTATTTGAAAGAGAAGAGAATAGATGATAGTCCTCTTACACATTTATCCTACTGCACTTAGCAAGTCTGGAAGCATCCATAAATAATGGTGCTCCTGTTTCCTGTAGGTTATCAGTGCTGGAAAATTAGCTTTTAAAATGCGGTTTGAAATCCATTTGGGTGATTGATGGGTGACGGGACTAATAAATTTTGCCAGTCTCTAGGAGGCCGGCTTACAGCCATTCTTTATGGTTGTCATGAAGCCAGACACATTTGATGTGGAAAATAAGGAGGTCTCAAGCTAACTCTGCTTAATAAAAAATGCTATTGGATGGACAATTTGTTGTTGTTACACAGACAATACAGGCAGCTAGCTTTCTATTAATGATTCTGAACAGGGAATTGTGTTTTATCACCTAAACTGAAAATGTATTGTCGGTAGCCTTGAAAAATGTAGGGATCTTGATTGTTAGCTTTTGCAGTATATTAAATGGCACAAAAGTGTGCCATTAAATTTCTTGCTTGTTCCCACCATGCTTTTAAGACATGGACGAGCTGTTTGGTGGCTCTGTGCCACCTCAGAAATCCCTTGTGTGAGAGCTCAGTACCACTAAGCTGTAGATCTCCATCAGGAGCGTAGTCCTCCTGTGCACTTTTTGGACCACCCTCAGAGAGTCAGTTCCTTTAGCACGGCACTTTGGCGCAGCTCAAATCCGGTCTAGCACTGACCACATAGTCTAGAATATCACAGGTCCTACTCAAACAGCAGAATACCACATTCAAACTGAAACCATCTGCTCAGGACTAAATGAGGGGAAGAGACATCAAAATGTTGGCATCCAACTCATTAATCAGTCACTGTAACTTGAAGGTTTCCTTTGTTGTGCATTTGATTGCTGTTAAAGACACATGAAGATATTTTTGGCTTAGACTAAAGTTGTACTCAAATGAGCGTCATTAAGCAGACCAAACAAAATGCATCAAATGCAGTTACTGTTGTTATAAGGAAATCTTCAAAGTGGTGGATTTATCCCCCACTGGCATCTGCTGTCTATTTGCACTGAGAATTAGGGGGCATAATCTTCAGCAGTAATCGCCCAGTTGCCTACAGTGGATTTACATTTTTCACACTGTGTAATCTTGCGTTTACAATATCATTTACGTGGGTTTCTCCTTTCCACCCGCTGACATCTCTCTTTTCCTCAGTTAAGCTTTGAGGGAGATTGACAGGGGACAAGCTCAAGGCGTTAAGGCTTGCTTTGCATACAGCGGCTCACGATACTTTGTGCATACAACATGCGCACACTTGCATGCACACACACACATACTCAGTTTTGATTGATACTTAACTGAAACTGAGCTCTTGTTGCTGTCAGAGCCCAGCTAAGTCTCCTGAGCCTCTTGATTTCTGACATTTGTAGATATTATATTCATGGAGCTGTATTTTGTGATGTGATCCCCTGTAACACTTTAATCTGTTTAGACTGCTTCAATACTGTGGCAGGGAAGGGGGCAGAAACCATACAATGAAGTAGACTGCTGCCTGCCAAGGTCTCACTGTATCTTGCACGCACTGAAAAATCTCTACTTGGATTTGGACTCACAGAACCCAAACCAAGGTTTTGTTTGGAGCTTTGGGTGGCTGTTTCTAGTATTTTACTTACTTACAGTACGAAGGTAAAGACAACAGTTTAGATATGAGCATGAAGAGGTCTGTTATACCACAGCATGCACTTCATGTTTGTGTAATAAACAGCAATAAAGCTGTCTATGTGGCCTAGACTTTGTGGATGTTGGAGTGTTTTCTCCTATTTGCACATACAGCAGCTGTTGATGTTCAACAAAATGAAGCAGAGTGATACCATGTTTCTTCATATCCTGTTGAAAATGAAATGAAAATGAATCTAATGCCACAATGATGTTGCCACCTCTTACCTTACAATCAGCTGCCCAACCATTATTTGAATTATCAGTGTTTTTTTGCATTACTCTTCCTTGTTAAGAGTAAATTAAAACAAGACTCCCTTTGCTGCATTTCCCTCTAAAGGAAACATAAAGGCTTTGAAATAGCTCCAGCTAGTGCACAGTTGGAATAAGCAGCACTTAGTAACCTAATGCTAGTCCTGGTGCTTAATGGTTTGCATTAGCTGCAAGCAATAAAATTATCCCAGGTCCTCACTAATGTTGGAATAATCATTTACAAAGATGGTTACCACATGCTGGAACTGTTTTTTTCTTTTTCTCTTTTTTTTACGACCCTAATTCGCTGTTATTAATAATGAATAAAAATGCAATTTTCTGTCGGGTTGCTCCAGGGCTCTGGGAATCATTTCAATGAATATTTCAGCACATTATCTTAATCATGGCTCCACATATGCAGGGAGGGGGCTTGTTTTATAGGCTCATGCCTCAACCGCCCCAAGACCCCGATCATTAAACCCCACGCTGTCTGCGTTGAGGTTTCTACCTTTGATTTACAAGACTTGTTAAAAAACATTGTAAAAAAGGAGGCAAGCTGTGCCATTTATACTTGTAATTTGATGCTGTATTTGTTAATGGGAGTGCCTGTGATTTATGTGTGCAGCGGCTGCTGCTGCTCCCTGCTGTTCTGATGCTATACGCTTTAGCAGAGGTAACATTACTGGGCCTCTACAGAGCATGCCACTAGTCAGCCTAATAAATCTACTATCTGTGGCCTGATTTTTCCTCTCAAGATGTTTTCCCCAGATAAAGAGGTGGCTGCCGTAATCAGACCATCAGTGAGGTGTATTCGCTCTGCCTAACTTACCTTCTCGTCTCTATCATAGTCAGCTGCACGACTTCTGGCGTCTCGACTACTGGGAAGATGACCTGCGGCGGAGGCGGAGATTTGTCAGAAACCCATTTGGCTCCACCCACTTAGATATCACATGCAAGTCACTGCAGGAGTATGGTGAGTATTTTTTTTTTTTTCAAACCTGTTAGAGTTAGGAAGCTGAAAATTCAAGTAAATCATTACCCCATATTAAATATAGAATATCAGTACCACAGTGCCATTAAAGCATCCGAGGAAAAAAAGCTTTAAAAGGGCACTAAAGTTTAGCCCTGGCTTGTCCATATAGTTTAGCATATTGCTCAGGAGAAGTTAATTGTCATTTTTATAGGTAACATATTTATGAGTTCTGTGAATTGAACATGACACGTCCATTTTATTGCACTTTTTTTTTCATCACAACACATACTCAAGAACAAATTAGATCTCTCTCTTTATTGTTTTCTTCTCTTCGCCTGAACATTCTTACTTATTGACCCAGGCACTCTTGTAGTGTTGCCCACCACCTTGTGTCAATTTTGCCTTATGTCATGCAACACCGACCTTTATAGGAAAGCAGCTCAGTACTATTAAACACTCTTGGCCCCTCTCTCCTGCTTGTAATTGAGTAACAGGGCAAATGTAATAACGGCAAAAGGGTGAATGTATTGATTTTGAAATTAATGGAGTAAGCACCATTTTAACTTTATAGAAAATAGAAAACAGGCGATGCATTATGGCCATGGTAGCCTTTTAAAATTACTGTAGACTTACAGCAACACATGCATAATGATCACAATGTTCACTGACCTCCTGTGTGTCTCCGTGTTGAGCTACTGAAGCCGACCGTGGGCTGAGTTCAGCATGTCATCTGGCTGCTCTCAGCTCTAGCTCTGCCATGGCTGCTATATGAAGATCAGGGCAGCGCTGTAGATAAACACATGCCAGCTGCTGCCTCAGCTGCAGTTGGTCCATATATGAGGCACACATGCAATAATGGCACCTTCTGCTTTAGATTTTGTGGTGGTTCCTTTATTTTTAGCCATAAGCTAATTTTGCAGGCTTTTGGTGATGCGTAGATTCTGATGTGGGGAGCACACGAGTAAAACAGAGTTCTTTTAAGCTGTTTACAAATATTTAAGGCTTTTAACAACTTTGTTACCATCAGCAAAGATATTGTGTTGCATTGTTTCAAAATTGCCTACCCGTCAATACCAGTAAAACTGTACAACAAATCAAAACGTCAAGAAAACTCTTGACTCTCTTGACACTTCCTGCAGCATAATCTGCCTCTCTGCTCATCCACAGTATGCTCCAGCTTGCATTTTTTCTGTTGCTGTGTTTTTGTTTAATTTACTCATTATTTTGTAGTTGTTTAAGCTGTTATTTATTGTAATAATTATTATTACTATTATTGTTATTAATAATAATAATAAAATAACCCCAAAGTATGCTATTTCTGGCTTAGTTTCTGATTTATGCGGAGGCCCTAGTGTGACACAGAAGTAGTGTATTAAGCTATGTTGTAAAAAAAATCTATGACTGCTTCTCATCTTCTGGGAAGGAACAAGCTGCAAATTTTTCAGATGTAGTAGTGGTAGGGGTGTGATGTACATGATTGTTTTATTGTACATAAAACACTTGGAAAATGCAATTTTGATTAAATTACTTCAACTCATAAAAATGAAATGTTACTTATAATGTTATTATAATGTAATGTAATGTAATGTTATTTAGTCCATCAAATCATCAG
The DNA here is from genome assembly GCF_017976425.1 of Toxotes jaculatrix. Taxonomy (NCBI): domain Eukaryota; kingdom Metazoa; phylum Chordata; class Actinopteri; family Toxotidae; genus Toxotes; species Toxotes jaculatrix. The sequence continues at coordinate 6,899,992 of NC_054402.1, forward strand.
AATGTGTTTTTGAGGTATCAGTTATACTTATGTTGTTTGACATTAGAGCCTCGGTATAGTTGACTGAAGACTTGTTGAAGTCCTGCTGGCATGCGGTGGTTTTAATGAGTGGAATAATGTATAAACTTGTCAAGTGAAAGAGATCGCCTGCGGCCGGATGGCCCTCATGCTCTCCTTGAGAGGTGAGCTGTACTTTCAGGCTTTTTCCAGCACGCTTTGATGTGGTTGCACAGCGGAGGCCAGGTTTTGTTATGAGTTAAAATGAGAAGGATCTTTTGTTCTTTTTTAGAGCTTCGGTAGATTTCGTTGGCAGTGACAGTTGGCAGTTTCTGTTTTAAATGCACTATGACAGTTGTTGTGTTTTTTATGAATATTCACTTTTAATTAGCATGGTATTACAGATAGGGCCTGTCTTTAGCAGATAACCCTGGTGCAGAGGCTCAGAGGTTGGATATCCATTAGTCATAACATCCAGACTTTGTTTCTGGGCTTTGACAAGCACTCCATAGAACTTTTTACTGGGTTCCCGGCTGCATAGGCACCAGAGTAGAAAAACAAAGAGGCTTGTTTGAGTTGGCCCTTGAGAGTCATTATTAAAGCTTTAAAATCTGGGTCTTTTGGAGAACCAGTAGGTTGTCCAAATTTAATACACAGTTTCTGGTTTGACAGCAGGATATGACAATATACACTCAGCCACCATCTTGAGTTTGAAGAGGGCAGACTTGCACTGTTGTGTTCACAGTAAACGTCAGTCTTTTGAGCTCACTTGGGGAAAATGAAAGTGAGTAGGATTTTTTTCTTTTTCACAAAGAACATTTCAGTGAGTGAGTGGCCTGCTTCATTTTTGACAGCAGCTAAAAGTCTCACAATCCTCAGTGTTTTCTCTTAGAATGTAAGAGGATTTTTTTTGCCATTTTAGTTGTTGGATTAATTTATTCTTTTGTTGTGTGGATTGTTTGACCAAGTAGTTTGACCACTTATGGCTTGTACTTGAAATCTGGACTACAGTTGCCAGTGGCAATATTTTTAAACCTTTATGTTAAAATTTGACCTCATTTGTGAGAAAAGTTTCACTATAAAAGTTAAGTTGAATCCTATACCAAGCTGAAACAGAATATAGATCATCCTCAGAGAGCAATTAAAATGAAAATTCTTTGGGAGTTCAAATGTCGAAATGAGATTTTTAAAAAAAAAATCAAGTTGATATATTGGCAAATGCAGTTCATCAGTGTAACCTTTGTAATCAGTTTTGTGCAGTGTGTGTATCGGTGTGTGTGTGAGAGAGTGTGCACATTCATGGACGAGTGATGGGAGGTTAAACTCTGCCTTAAACTCTGCCTCGTTGTCTATTAGCAGCATTGACAGCTTAGCCAGCACATTCTGTCTCTGCCCTCTGCCTATAATAACCTGCCCTGTTACAACCAGCCACTGCCCAGTATCAGAGTATAGTGTTAGGTGATTGGAACTGGGCAAGCATGAAATGGAAGTCACGTTAATATTGATCCAAGTGTTTAACGGGGTGTTTTACCTCCGGGTGTCCTTGCTGTCTCATTTCAGGTGAGCACCTTCTCTCAGAGCTGGTTGCCCCGGGTGGAGATCTTTATAGCTCTTTACTGCAGCAGAAGCACCAACCTCGTGATGTGATATTAACCTTCTCCAGCTTTATAATCAAACATATTAAACTGCAACAAATGACATCTGGGCATTTACTTGCATGCAGATCTGGACATTCGAATGCAGCCGTTCAGTAAATACACGATATGTTCAGTCACCATTATGTGGGGTACGTAACGCTGAGGTCCAGATGGAGACTATTAGACACTGTCGTTAATGTTTTGATGGAGAGAAGATGAGGTTGTTTGTAACCGTTGGCAGCACAGTAGACACACACTGCACATCCCAGGATATTGAATAAAAATCACCCCAAGAGGAAGCGTCTGCACTATATAAACTTCCCTACATCAAAGTTATAATGTTTACTTTTACGGTCTGAAAACACATACTCTGCAATACGGATGGCTTGCATCACAGGAAGTATGAAGCTGTCATTTTTTTCCCCTCATTTCATCTTTCAGTGCAGAGTAAATAAAAGTGAAGAGACAGAGGGCAGAATTGCATCGCCCTAGCAGTAATGCAATCCCATGGACTGGACTTTTTCTCTTAACGTGGAATGTGGAGCCTGTGGAGAGGGTGCGTAGGAGGGCAGGATCAAAAACAGATAGAGTCTGGGAAACGGAAGAGATATATTTAAAACATTCAATAGAGCTCACATTATATGGATATTGGAATGACTGCACAAAACGCTGATGTACATTATAGGATAGTGTAGTAAATAAGCTATGGAACTGAGGCTTAGATTAATGCGTGTTATCTACAGAGATCTGACAGAATGAGACATAACACAGAATAATTCCTGCAAAAACCCTACAGTTTAAGATCTGTTTGTTTAGAGTTAGTATTTGTTTAGAAAGAGGCCCAGATAACTTTGTGTCTTTAGCTGTGTCCAAAATGTTGCCTGTCATATCAATTGAGAAACATTCTGTGATTTTTACAAGAGCCCAGTGTTTGCCTTTTTCCAGCATATTGTCCGGATCTCTCTTTGCTGATCAACTCACTTCATAAAAACCTGAGGTATTTTGTGTTTTTATTTATAGTTGTGTATATTGAATTACCCAAAGTATTTGTGAAATCAGCTTTTTATTTGTCCTGAGTTTAAGTTCTCACACAAGTTAGTTGAACCGTAGGTAAAACATGATGTTGTGGATTTCTTTTTGAGGAGAAGCGGTGAAGTGGTTGAGGCAGGGTATATAATACATAGGAGACTTAGAAAAGCACATGCTTGCCAGCTCTACTGAGGCTATAAAAATGAAAGGCCAGTGCCACAAAACTCTCCAGTGTTGCAGTGTATGAAACATGGACCCTTGGCAGCAGTATTATAGTTGATTCAACAGTCTTTTAAAGGCCTTTCAACTCTTATCTGTTCCATACTGCATAGTAAAACTACTGAACACTGAAATGCTTCCAAAATGAAAGCCTTTATGTAAGATTATAAAGTTCATTTGAGTTTGGTTTTAGCTTATTCGCAAAAGACTAAGTTTTCTTGATTTCATCATTCTGAGGAAAATCCTTATTTCTTTCTTATTTCAAAATATTACTGCATGCATGTTCTTTTTTAAATGCATCTCGATTTTTTATTATCATTGTGTCTTTTGTGTTTTTTTTTTTCTTTTTCTTATCTAAATATTTTCATTGTGTTTTCAGGAACACTGTGCCACAGTGGGCCATTGGTAGATATTGTAAAAGTAGCTCAGGACCATGGATCCTAGTTGAACCCCAGTGATGAGTGCTCAGGGGCGGCCTCCGTTGGTCACAGCTGGCACGTCTTTATCAGTCTCCAATGGGGTCACGAAAGCTCTGCAGTTCACTTTACTGAGTGTAATTATTGCACTCTGAGGCAGTTTCAACTCAGTGATTGAACAATAGGACCCGTGAGACTGGTGATCAGTGGCTTCTCACTGTTCCTGAAGCAGACATGAAATGAAACTGCTGTGATTCTTTCAGACATGTTCAGAAGTCAGTGGCTTTTGATGTACTTCTCACTTCATAAGGTTAATTAGATAGATACTAGATGGTAAGGCATCATTATACAGTGACACGGCGTGAGCAACATTTTTCTTCAATATGAATTTTATCAAGTGAGTATTAGTTGGAAATGCTCATCTCAGATGGTTTGAAAGAAAAATCTGACACACTTTGAAACTTATGAAACTAAAGCATACATCTGTAGCTGTATTGTTTGGTATTTTTGTCAATTTTTGTAATTTTGTGAATGATAGCTCTAGACCACCATAACAGTACTCTGACGATGAGTCGAATTAAATTATGATAAAATATAAATGTAGAGTAAGAACGTCAGCTTCTCACACCATAAAATCAGCTGAACAAAGAATATATAATCCTTCAGTACGTGATGATTGGTCTCTACCCCAGCCTGCACTTGTCTCTCATTCTTTTTAATTTTAGGTCACTCATAAGAGTTAGATTGGATATTCAATTGGTCATTCTCTTTGTCATGCCATCCAATGGTCAGGGGCGAACACATGAAAAGCTCTCTAATGAGTCTGCTTCGACACCACTGCACAGCAAGTACTGTAATAGTGACAAATTGCAACTCTCTTCATAGCAGCACTTTTAATACAAGAATGTCTTCCAGTCAACAGGCTCATCATTCATGAGAAGATCACCTTCCATGTCAGCACATTTTCTCCTTCATGTCATAGCTCTTCATTTTTTTTTTTTTAACTGCCATATTACTTCTTCTATGAGAGCTAAATTGCATTGTGGGTAAAACTGGTCCTCTGCCCTTCACTGTTGCCCCCCTAGAACAATTGATGTTGACCATTTGCGTGTAAAAATCAGCATGGTTTATTTGGTCTACTCAACCCTGTCCAGACTTGCCAATCAGAACATCAGCCTGTGTGCTGAGCTTTCCCTCATTTACTTGGAGCATAATGATGGTTTACAGAATTACAGTTTTAAGTTTCACTCATTCTGCTTTGATCTCTGACCGCTGGCTGGCTTTTGCCTTTAACATTACACAGAATTCATTTCCGAAACTCACAGACTTCTTCCCTCTGTCTGATGAAAGCACTCCAGATATGAGACAGAGCAGGAAGCAGACTTTTTTCTCAGTAGCAGTGTTGACAACAGTCAAATGTGACCTCTTCAAGACAAGGTACATGTTCCTCAGGGGAGCGAGAGGCGAATTAAGAACGGTGCTGAAAGGGAAACATGTCAGACGGGTGTCAGCCACCTCCCATTTCTTGATATGTGTTCTTCCTTTTTTGTACACGCAAGCTTCTCCTCTGGTTATTTCCTACACTGGACTTCAGAAAGACAAATTCACATAAACGTTCTGAGCAGCCGTGTGGCAGGCACATGTTGGAGATGGGCTGATTTAAGCTGATAAATGTGTTGTGAGACCTCTTTGTTTTTCAGGATGTATGAACACATCTTTTTCAATAAACCTGCTTCACTATAGCTATACGATGAAGTCCTGGTGCAAGCAGCCTCCTAATTGTTCTGTCTGTTCAGTCTCACTCTTGTCAGGTCTCCAAAAGCGGCAAATGATATTTCTAATCGACTATGAGCTCGGGATGTATCCTGCGACTCAGCTGTTGGTCTTTCAAGATGCAGATAGTGTTTCATTGTTGACCTTGTCTAAAAATAAAAGCTGAAACACTTCTGATGTTCAACCATGTGAAATGTATTCAGTGAACGAATGTGTACCGTGACATTCTTTCATATGCTATGGCAAGTACATTAGAGAACATCTCATTTCAGGTTCATCCTGCATATCATTGTGTATTTCATACAGAGATTGCCCATGGTTTATTACGTCTTTCATATTTTACTACATGTTATGCATTTTAAGAGCCCATAAAAACAGATTCCTTTGTTTGAACTTGTGGATATACCCAAATGTGGTTAGCATAAACCATAGCTCGTACTCAGAAATGTGGTTGGTACGCTCAGTTATTTTGAGGTCTGTATGTATGTCAATGTATAACTGCACTAAACTGTTACTTATGGTTTACATGAGTAGTAATTTATTTGTTCTACTTGTGAAATGTGAAAACATTTTCATTTTCTCACAGTGATGACTAGTTACTGTATGTGTGTGTGTGTTCTGTCCATTTCGGCACAGTGACTAATATCATTCTGAGCTTTAGAGGGCGAAGAGCAATAATTCTCTTTACTCCATAATTCCTTTTTTACAGGCTCAGAGGAGGATGAGATGGTCAAGTCTAAGAAGGCCTTCCGCAGTCAAACTGTAGCCAGCCAGAACCCTGAGACAGAGCTGATGCTTGAGGGAGACGATGATGCTGTCAGCCTGCTGCAGGAGAAGGAGATGGACAACCTGGGTGGTAAGTTAGCACACCAGCACGTCCATTAATCCCAAGTCATCACCATCACCTCCGCTCGAGCATCAGCACTTGTCTTTTTTCTGTCATCTTCCTAATAGCTAGCATATGATCAATATCAGTGCATAAAAGGAAGAGTTTGGATCAGTGTAGCATCTTATATAGATATTTGATAATAGCATTATTTAGTATTCAAAATCATTTTTTCTGATGTGTTTGAGTTCACTGGTTGGGTTCTGCAGTTCACGTTCAGTGTATTTCTGGAGTCAAAGCCTTTGCCTCAGCGTTCTGACCTGGATAGCTTTGCTTAAGTTTGACATCTACAATTTTGTTTTGGTCTGATAAGTGTCCCTCTCTGTTTTGTTTTGGATCTCCTCAGCACGGTTCCTTCCTCGTGTGTTTATCTCCAGAGGCAAGTCTTCTAAAGTTAAACTAACACCGGAAAGATTATCAATCCAGATATGTCACAATTCATGTTTAGGATTTCTCAAGCAACCAGTGATTACCGTTTATATGAACCGCTGTTTGCTAATTCCTAACTTTACAGTGGCCTTATTTAATCCATTAACCTAGTAATATGGCCTTAGTGGTGGGACGACACCATTCAAAATCTATTTGTATAAATTGTGTTGTTGTATTTAGATCATGTCGTTAAACTCATTTTATACTCTATATTACTGCATTATTGTGTAGTGGAAAGTGCCATTGCCCTATGGCTGGTATATTGGTCATTACATTTTAATAAGGCCATAGTAAAGTGTCACTTAGTGTAACCGAAGTGATCTGAGCTACGACACCTCTTGATGATACTGATTAAACAACAAAACTACTGAATGAAAATCCGGTGTATAAATCTTATAAGATCAGATTCAACATTTCATCACTCTGAATCAAACCCCTCTTAATAAAAACACACATGATGAAACACATATATCTCCATAAATAACCAAGGAATTAATTCTTTGATTAATTATTTCAGTTAATCTCTGTATACATTTATTTTTCCATATAATCCATTCTATGGAAAATCTAAAACCACAGCAATTAATTTTCCTCATTTAAATGAATAAAATATGTTAATTTTTACAGAACCTAGAGGGACTTTGCCAAGAAAATTGCATATAATGTGTATTTTCCTTGTGGACGAGAACACTTGAATGTTAAGGGAGCGCAGACAACAACTTAATTATTCTGCAGTTAAACTAACCCCCTGTCTCTCTACAGTTAATAATCATTAAGAGATTAATTGACACTTAATAGCTGAGGAAAGACAAATACAATATTAAATCTTTATGAATCTTAAATTTATTTTACCCATGTGATTGTTACTGCTTTTCTATCCAGTATCTTAACTCAGCTTTAATACTTTGTCTGACACAGTTCAGTCAGTAGTGTAACTTACTGCCAAGTCATTGGTTGCCCAGACCTCTTGTAATTTAACCAGCATCAAACACTGTGCGTGAGCCAAACTATCAAGCCAACCTCGAGCTGCTTTTCAAGTAACTGCCATTGCTTTAAAAGGTAAGTTATCCAGAGTTCAGATGTGTTTTGAGGGGAGATCAAGAATTCTCCACTACGTACTCGTCAAAAAAGCCAAATCTTCACTTAACACCTCATGCAAACAGTTGGTGATTTTAATAAGCAGAATCTGTTACTTGTTTGATGCCTAAATAAGGCTGGCTTTTTACTATAATATTAAGTAATACTAATCATTGGCAGACATAATCAGATCCAAAAACATTTCCTATATTCCCTTGACAAAGATAATAAATCAGTAAAGAAGTAAAAGAATTAGTTTCTCCCCTAAGGACCATCAACTCACTGTTATCACTGGATGTTGTTTTATATAAATGTGTCTATCTATCTATCTATCTATCTAACTATCTATCTATCTATCTATCTATGTATATCTAAATATATATGTGTGTGTGTGTGTGTGTGTGTGTGTGTGTGTGTGTGTGTGTGTGTGTGTGTGTGTGTGTTTGTGTGTGTGTGTGTGTGTGTTATGGCTTGCTAAACGAGGCTCAGGCTGATCCAGGGCACTGCTGAGCAGTGAAATCCCCTCTTAAGATCCCTCAGATGAATCACAGAGGAGGAGGCTAACCCCTCCTCTTTGTCCCAGCGTGAGCAGACAGCCAAACGCTCTGTCTGTCAGATGAACCCTTGACTGCCCGATCAGAAGAGCAAGGCGAAAACACAAGCAGAATGTATTCTCCTGAGAGAATTAATAATGACCTTGTACAAAACAGAATTGTTGAGATTGGATCTCTGTGATACATTTATGAAGAGTAAGCGTGTTTGAAATTATGAGCCTAACATTAACTTTGAAGAATAATCGTTGGAATCGATTTTTTTTCTTTTGTGTGAGTGTGTGTGTGTGTTGAATCAAAGTTGAATTCATGGTTTTACCAATAGGGGAGCTCCCTCACACTAACATTTGGGTAATGTTTTTACCAGGATGCACTGTCTGTGCTTGGCCAGTATCTAATCTCAGGCATGAACAGCCTTAATGAGAGGTCTGGGACTAGATCCTTGTCAACAACAGAGCTCCTCCTGCCAGCCGTTGAGTCAGTGCCTGCTGCTGCTGCTGATGCCAAATGGGCGGCTCCTGCACTCAAGGGCCCAGGCAGTTGTGGTCACTGAACCTATGATTAGTTTTGCTCCCCCACAAACATTAGAAATGCTGTCCGTGCTTGCACTAGCATTAAATTACCCTTTTTTAATTCACATATTATAACCAAAATTGGGTAAACTAGAAACGTAAGATGAGCATGTGAGAGGCTCACAAGGTATTTCTCATGCCATGACATTTGACTGTTCTGTTGGCATACCAGAGCCGTGTTAGTATACCCCGAAGTGTGGTTTAGCAGCCACAACCGTTTTGTTCCGACTTAATTTAGTCTTTCTGTATCCATTTCGGTCCCCATTCACAATACTGAGTCCTTGAGTAGTGACATGTTTATAAGAGAGTAAAACCAACACAACATTTCTCGATATGTAGTCTTAGGGGAAAAAAAGTGAGAAAAGATGAGTGTTATTCTGCGTTTTGTATAAACAAGTTCCCCAAGTTTCTTGTTTTTCTTTTTTAAATTTTTCATGAACTAATTTTTTTTTTTATTAAAATGTCTGCAAGACCTTAATATAAAGAGAATATGAGTTCGATCAAAATTAAAATTCCCAAACAACAGTGGAAAGTGTATTTATTTTAAATATTGACATTTTTTTTGTCTATTTTAATTTAATTGTACAGTGCACCTTATTAAGTAGTCCGTAGTGCAATAAATATTTCTCTATGCTCTTATATCAGCGTTGAATGTTATATGTTGAAAGATAAATGCATGCTTTGAAAACAGTCGGGGGGGAAAGCAAGCATTTCTTCAGAGACTCAAATGAACAACAAAGCGCTGTTTTTCAGACACTCAGCACAGAGTAGGTTATAATGCCCGCAGCTGTGCGTCATTGTGTATAATGTGTGTGTATCTATTGTAAGCCGCATGTACTGTTTGCAAGTGAATGATAGTGATCAGGTGTGCAAGTTACCCACTTCCACTTGAATTTCTCTCATAATGTAAAATATAGAAGCATTTGGCCCAATCAAAAGCAAATGGATTGTGGGTAAAAATACACCCATCTTCTCAACAGTTCTCCCAAACTCCCACCACAGCAAAATGAGACTTTTCATCACTTCATTAAATTGACTTGTCTTTTGACAAATATTTGCATTTTCATTAAATTAAAAAGGCCCAACAGCTAAGTATTCCAAGCTTTAGTCTATGTACACCACTCATCCTGTGTAACCTGCCTTTAATTTCATTATTCTCATGTAAACATTTTAAAGCCATATAGCCTAATTATGGAAGGATCCCTGAGGGGATTACTGCCTAATCCTCTTCCTCCCCATGAGCGATGGATGCTGTGGCTTAATGCTTCAGGCTAGTGTCTTTCTCTGTGCAGCCCCGTAGGGCCACAATACAATGCATCAGTTCTAGTTGTGTTATTTTTAGTAAGAGGTGAATGGGCTTGTAATTTAGGGGCTGGAACATGAAGACAATTTCCTTTTATTGTAGCTGAAACAGCTAATGCCACAAAAAGGGTAAACTGGCAGGAGTGATATTAATTATTATAATATTTTGCATACATTTTACATAAATACTTTCACTCCTTAATGGCCTGCAACTGAATTAAATATATATCTTTTTTTAACTTCCTTTTTTAAAAATCATCTTTTACAAATACACTAAACGTTATCTGAAATGCAGTAAAACGGGATGAGGTTACTGCAAGTATTTACTCTTCATACGAAGCTTGTAAGCAGCGTGTAGCGCCTGGGTTGATAGCATCAGCAGATAGGATCACCGTTAATGGACCCGAGCAACGCTGCGAAAAAAAAAAAATCCAGGGAGGGCGGTTTGACTGTGCAGCTTGCAAGAGCGATGAAGGGGCGCTCTGGGAGTTGAGACCGAAATCCACTTGTATTCCTGTAACACTATCGGCCATAATTGGCTGAGGAACGCAGATTAAGATTGATGAGACATTAAAGTGGCTCTTTGGAGTTTAGGGGATCGATAAATATCCTGATTTCGAGAGCTTTCGTTTGAGAGCAGACAAATCACTGTAACGGTGCTCCACAGCGACACTGATCTGAGAACATGGAGGATGAAGCGGAGGCGGAGAGGGAGGGAGGAGACTGAAATAAAGATGTGATCACTATCAGCTGACCAGGGTCACAAACCCTCCTTAAAATTCTGCGCAATTATTTGGATTTTAAAAAACAAGTTTGTAGTTTCATAGTTTTTTGGTTGTAGTTTTAGTGCTTTGTATTGTTTTACTGTACATATATATGTAGGCACATATAAAGTGTTTTTATTTCTCCAAATCCACTTCGACTGCCCCTGTTAAAGCATCCCTGAATGTCAGTGATCTAAATTACGTTATGGCGATATAACCATGTGAGGGACATAAGGAATAATTTATTTTGTATAATCCAGTGAACATCTTATTTCTTAATAGCGGTGGTGCTTGCGTTATGATCCGACCAGGTCGTAACACAATTTTGTTATCGGTGCATCACTGGTTTACAAACAGGTACAAATAGGTACAATGTTTTGATGGCACCTCTCTCTGTTCATGGGCCAGATGAATTCATTGTGTAATGCGCATATGGACACGTGCAATACAAAAAAAAAAAAAGGCGTCCACGGCCTTTGTTTGATGGCACGGTGAAAGTACAAATATGAAAACTTGAATGAAAGCTGTCACAATTGCACATAATCTGACTGAATTCCAATCCTTAATTTTAAAACTCTAATAAGCGTAGGCTGTATAGTTAGCGGTGTAGTGTGACACAAGTACGCCGCTGGCGTGATGGTGTCCCCTGTAATCGCATTTATCAGTTTTACAGAATTAACCTCAGCCTTGCTTTATTTTTATTTTTTTGCACGTTACTGATTCAGTATGTGGCTGCCCCCCTCTATACTCTGCAGGCCCAGTGGTTCTGAGCAGCCCGGCCCAGCTCGTTGCCCCTGTCCTGGTGGCCCGGGGTACTCTGTCCATCACCACCACTGAAATCTACTTTGAGGTGGACGAGGATGACCCTGCCTTCAAAAGGGTCGACCCAAAGGTAAGTAACAGGCAAGCAAGTGTACAGTCCGAGTTTGAAGCGGGTAGTTGGGTTTATGACGTGTTTCACTGATTTTTTTCTTTTTTTTTTTTATTCTAACTGGCCGACAGGTATTAAATAATCACTAGATTTAAATACAGGGTTGTTGATATAAAATGAAAATGCACGGATTTACTCAGGTGAAGTTTTCAGACGTGCACTGCGCTTCTGTCCATGCTCTGTCTTGGTATTATTAAATGACATTTTGTTGTAAATCACGGTTGATTTCTATTTTGCTGTATTTTAATTTGCTGTATTATTTGCGCATTTTTTAAATCTCATAGTGACCTCTGAGGCCTACTCATCGTGCAAACTCAACCATCAAACAACTTTGGCAGATTATCAAACTATGCCAAGTTAACTGGTTATCCACATAATGTTTAAAAAAAAACATGCGAATTCTTGAACATGAGGTCGAGATTTAAAAAAAAGACTGGTCTGCAAGATTACAGATCTGGTAAAAAAAAAAAAAAAAAAGGCTGTGAATAGAAAATATTCATCTTTTCACCTATTTTCCGTTTTAAGGTGTCAAACTCATCTGTGTTGAACACCTGCAGGAGCCAGACACCCCAAAATTAAAAATTACGTTTTATTATTATTGCAAATAGCATTGGGCCTACCTCACTACTGTCAGAAGCACATTTAATAAAACCATAATGGGACACAAATATAAAACAGCTCGTTTTATTAGCTCTTTAAATTAGATCAAAGACAGAAATTAAAAAATCAGATCACAGATGTTATAATCCAGTGTATTTCAAGTGCATTTTTTTTTCAATTAAACTGTAATATATATATATACTATATATGTTATCATTTTCATTTTTTATCATGTAGGCCTAAGCATGGTAGAGAAAAACAACAACCAAAAAAAGTTAAGAGTACTTTAAATAATAATTCAAGTAAATTGATGGAATGTTTTCATTGTAACAAATGTCGTACGCCTACCATCAAAATGTAAACTTTCAAAAAATTAGAAAATGTCCATTGAAACAGATGAATCAGACTACCACTGATGCAAGTATAAATTAATAACGTTTCTACCAGATAAAGAAAAAGTTCAGAAGTAGATTTAAACAGGTGGATCCTATTTACGTGTCACAGAACAACATTCACAATTTCAGACCACTTGAATCACAATGTATGAATGTATTTACAGTATAAAATGTACAGATGTGTGTTTTTATTTTAATTTTTTTTTCCAACGTTTGTCACGGAGCTTTATTTTAAAGCATTTAAAGAAATGTAGGATTTAGGCAACCGTGTGGCACGGATAGAAAAGACACCACCGCTGAGGTGGCCTCCTGGTTTAAATGGTGGCCAATAATTTGAACTTGCTCCTAAATATTGACACCGCCAAAAGGTGCACAGGGATAATGGCAAACTAAACGGTTATAAAAAATCATCTTGAAACTGCCTAGGCCAAAACATATTCAACAACAGAGGACAGCCACATTTCACAAGACTTTGCAAACTGGTTGGCATTATTTTTCTGTCCGTTTATGAGCTCGTTAGGCCTCATTACCACAAATTTTAAGACGAGGTTAACTAACATATTTTTTTTACCTCAGAGTTTCTCCAAGCTTTTGGGGTTGGTCAGTATTTCTCTTGCCAGTCGCCAAGTCTGTTTGGCTGCGTTCTCTAGAGCAGAGTGAGGTTTTCCTTGAAACAGGTCTAAATTGGGCAGGAAATAATGCGGGCACCTTCTGCACTGCAAACATGAAATAAGCTGCAATAGTATCCCGTTCAGGCGGTCGCCGAGGCAGTTCTCATCCCAGTCCGACTCCCTGGGATGCTTCTCACACTCGTAGGAAACCAAAGTTTTCATGTGGTAGTTGTTCAGGGGTTGTCCAGGCAGTTCGAGGTGACGGTCGCGTAGCGCTTTCAGGACTGACAAGCATTTCTTCCTGCATCCACCCAAGAGGAGCCGGTTCTCGGCCTCGGCGAACTGCAAGACCCAGGCGTCGCTCTCCGCTGAGCTCTGCTTGCCGTTCAGCGAGTAGCACTCTTTGGATAAAAGATTGAAACCTTCCGCTTTGACTTCTGCCACTCGGTTAGGTCCTGGCCAGGGGATGTGAGGGAGAGGCCAATGCGCAGCACTTCGTGGCCAGATCCCAGTGCACTTGAAAGCCGGCGTGATTTGCACCACATATCTGTCCCTAATGCGCAACTTCACCTCACTTGTGTCAGCGACCATTTTGACAACATCTCTGTAGCTGCATTTATCCACTGCCTGCGCCACCAATGTCTGAAATCTCGACCGGATCTTACGCGCCGAGAGGTAACCAGAGGCTGTGATGAATTCAACCCAGAGAGACATGCTTCTCTTGCGACCGTCGCTGAGCTTGAGCACGGCGCAGCCCGGGAGAGACCCGTCATCCACAAAGTTGAATACTCCCATCTGATTCAGATAGAGTACAACCTCGAACTCGGTGGGTGAAATGACCTCCAGTCCCTCGAAACGATTATCCATCTCGCTGAGAGAGCTGATGAAGCGGGGCTCCTGCACCTCGACCTCCTTCAGGACATCCGAAACCACCTTGCACACCTCCCGGATGGTCTTGGAGATGGCTGCTTTTCGAGACTGACATTTCTCGTTGTAGTATTTGTTGAGGTGATACACCAACTTTGCCTGCGCGGCTATCATATTAGGGCAGAGATCCGGGTTATACACCGGAGTCTCGCAGTAAGCCGAGGGATCCAACGCGGCTGTTTGTACGGGAGCCAATTTTAGAGAAGAAAGAAAGCTATTTAAAAAGAAAAAAAATGTCTATTTATAAGACAACTATTCAAAGCTGTGCTCAGAGCACATGCGTAACAATCATATCATATCATTCACAGCTGTTGTGCCGCAAACTGCATTGAAGTTCTCGAAGCAAGTCCTCTGAATTATCAGGATGGCCTGATTAAAAGTCCATTTCAACCTTGTGAGGCGCAGTAGCTGAAAAAATGCCGTTTGGTTTTTCTCTGATCACTGTGCCAGTTAGGAGTCCGCGTAATTGCGCAGAGTGGAGTGTGCCCTCCTGACGCAGACGCCCGGTGTTGCTGTGTTTTACAACAGGGAGACACACACACTCTCTTTATTATAAGGGAGGAGTTGAAACCAAGATGTCCAATCGCTGTCGGATGCGTCACCGCTTCCCAGTTTATCGAAAACAAATTCATCCTCGGGTGTTATATACAAGTAAAAAGTACAGGTAGTAGTAGTATATCGAGGAGCGGAAGTACACCTACGCATTTGGAGAGAAGAAAAAAAAACAGCATTTTGACAGCGTTACGTTGCTTTTCCTTGGAAATTATCTCCTGCTTTTTTAGTCCGCTATGTTGAATCATATGTGAAACAGTAGGTGGGTTTAGAATTGTTAAAGTATTTATGTCTTCGGATAATAAGACATTTACATTTGCCATATTATTTAAATCTAATTTCCTCCACACAAGGCGCATCAGATAAATTAAAAACTTAAAATAAGGGAGTTTTTGGTGCACGAAACATATTTGTATTTGTAATTGAGGTTTGGCTTATTTGAACGTTTTGGTTTTGAAGTCGTATATGATTATTAAAATAATCATGATTTAGTTGATCAATTAGACCGTTCAGGGTTGGTTAAATTTATTGGATAGCTTGACGAGGTACCGGGGCTTATTTCTGAAATATGAAAAAGTTATGGCGCTGTTTATTTTTATATTCATGATTATATTTGACACATGAAATATTGTGGCTGTAATGCACGAGACAGTATATATCTCGAGCTTGTGTGTTAACCTGCAGATTGAGAAGGCGCATTTGCTTTGCTCTATACTGTGCGGGAACAGCCTGTACTGTGATGTGCAATAATTCCCTGCCTCAGTATTTTTTAGCCATTTAGTTAATGTGTATTGTAAGACAAACATACCAGTAACAGCTGCGATCTTAACATATATTTCTTTCTTACATTTCTCAAAATATGAAAAGTATATTAACCTATTTATTAAGCTTTATATTGCAACGTTTTATTCTGTTCGTCTGACAAACGGGAGAAGAATGTGTCAAAGAGTGAAAGTGTCCGTCTTTGCTTTCATAATGATTTTTTATTTATTTAAAAATATTAGTTAAATTGAAATTATTATCTTCATAAATGGCAGTAATCCAAATTAATTACTGATGAGTAGAATAATATACATTGACATTCTACAACCTGTTATTGGTAATGATACATTTATTTATTTTCTTCTAAAACAAGATAAAAATTACAGCAACAAAACAATAATAGCAAAATGCATAGCTTGAGTGTTTAAAAAGATAAGAAAACTAAATAAAAAACAGAAATTGCTAATAATTTTAAAAATTAAGAGTGACATGGTTGACCATTTTATATAAAGTTCCATTATATATCAGAGTGTTGTGTTAAGCAAAGCTATGTTGGTCTGATACAGACAGCGATTCACAATAAAGAGATCTTGTCTCCACACTAAGCCCTCTCTGGCTCTCATCATTGCACTGGCACTCCGTCTCTCAAGGTACAGTGTATGCTTTGAAGAGGACTTCAAAAAGATAATGCTGTACGGATCAGATAAGGAACACAAAGGCATTTACACATCTCTGCTCTAGTCAGAACTGCATACGACCAGACATTATGAGGGCAAACCGCCACTCGTCAGCTCTGACTCTCACGACATGGATGCGGCTGAGCAGGAGGTGGCGTGTACAGGAAGGACCCTGATAGATAGGTGACTCCCATTATCATCACAACCTGTCATGGATGCACTGCCAGTGGCTTTTTGGCAGGCCCCAATGATAATTTCACATCGTTACCAGGAAGAAATGATAGATATGGATCAGCGTCTTTTGTTTTTCATAAGTCTAATTTTGAGACTTGATACAGGTCAATGCTTATTCTGAAATTAAATAATAAGATTAGGTCTGTATTGTAGCTCTTTTCACATTTAGGTCTGATTAAAGTTCACAAACAAAAAAATATATTCTTACTGATATATTTCTGGAGGCTATGGAGTATATTATGGAAGGTTTTCATGTGGTGAAAGCTAGCTAAAAGCCTCTTCCCCTCTCAGGCTTTGATAGTCTTTTCCCTTATTCTCTCCCACTGTCTGTAGCCCAGCAGGTACTTGCCTTTTATTGAAACCAGACTAGTTTCACTTTCCAGGAGATCTTGCTCCGAGTCAGATACCTCCGAATCCAGTTGCACCTCTTGAGTTTGTGCTCCAGCCTCTTGCCATCCGTATGCGTGATAGAAGGGGGGATTTTCATTGAGATTATCACCTCTTAATCTAAAGCATGTGGCTGCACAGATCTTACAGTAACTCAACCTGCTCTATAGTCTCAAGATTCCAGCAGTTGTCAGGTCTGGCCTAAGACAATCCAATCTTCTTACCCGTATCTTTACCATTACAACATTACAAGCTTTGTTGCTTCATTCGCCTTCCCGCTAGGCTATTGGAGGCCCTCCAGTGTGATATATGGGGCTGTGATTCCAGCAAAGACCTATTTCTGACCCAACAAAATGCATGCATGATTGTGTAAATCAATACAATGACTTCTACTTCCCCTAATTTTGCACGAGCATGTGACCCTGTTTTGAAGGCTTCTTTGTTTCCAGAGCATGCCTCTACCCTTATTCATTTTTTCTCCTCCATTTTTCTTTTTCTTTTCTTCTAGCAAGACTGGTCGTCCTGTTAACATGGCCGGCCATAGGGTCAATGGTACTTTTCTGATGATTGAAATTATCCCTTGATGACACCACTCATGCCTTGAGTGACTCAAGATGATATTCCACTGATTGTTACAGATCTCATTAAATGTTTAAATGTATGTTAGGTTATTTCATCCTCAAGGCTCAAGACTATGGACTATATCTACATAAATTAGTTGTGTGTGTGTGTGTGTATATATATATGTATATACAGTATATGTATTTAACCAACACATATGTGATCATATACAAATAAACCTAATCTGTGTAAACAAAGATTTTTTTACGTAGCCTCAAGCATTTAATAAAACATAATAATATTTTGAAAAAGTCTCCAGGCGGACAACTGAAAAACCCTGCTCTGCAAATACTGTTGAGGGACTCATTTGACCAACCAAACTCTCTATGGCTCTTGCTATAAAAAGAGATTTTACAGTTACATTTATTCACGCTGTCTGCAAGTTTCAATTTTCTGTATTACCTCATTATGACATTATAGAAGTATAGCGTTTAGCTGAGTTTAAGCTGGATAAAGACCTTTATGAGCAGCAATCTTCAAACAGGCGACATAATTATGGATGATATTTTATTATTTTTATAATCCTATTACACAAGAACAAATAAGTCCTGCCATATGTTTTTTTTTTTCATTAAATTTCTGGGGTCACTTAGTATGTAAGAAAAAGAAACTCAAACCATGTCCCATACAAAGGGAGTTCGCCAGCTAGTTCCCAAGCTAATGTGCAGATTAGTCAAAGTGGACTTAATAGGATGACATATTTCTATATAAATCAGATTAAAAGCAGTGACACTTCAGAGATGTGACATCAATACTGGCTCTCAAACTGTGTGAAATAATATACTTTAATCTCTTGGGATAGCCTCTCACTTTGACACATTTTCTATAATTTTATTCGTCATAAAATGAAATTGTCATTGGGTTTTTAATAACGAAACATTATTATTCCAAGCAATATGGTGCCTCTGTAGGAGGCCAGTTAATTTTTGGGCCCAGAGCCTCACTGAGGACCCCCTTTGGATTGTGTCCTTTCATTTGTTTTACTCTGAACGGTGTATTAGCAGCCTCCTTTGGAGAAGTCAGGAAGCTGGACCACATAGCCAGAGGCTCTCAGAGACTCTCTAGTGATAAACTCAACAGGCTCTGTTCACTCTAACCTATATCAATATCATATGCACACACAGAAAACACCAAACTTACCAACATGATGGAAATTTTGAGAAAACAGAGAGCGAGAGAAAAGTGTAAATTATGAAACTTAATTGATTGTCTCAGCTTCATTTGGCCCTTCACCCCTCCCCTCTGCAATATGGTACGCTTGTCAGCCTTGGTGATAAATTACATGCATGTATTTGCATGAATTTAGCATGAATACCTCAGTTTTGTTTGTCAAAATAACGATCCAGAAAATGTGTAGTTTTCTGCACAAGAAGGAAAATACAGGCTTACATAGTGTTCACTGCACTTTTTTTTTCCTGCACAGGTTATGCAGTTGGCAATTAGGTGCGGTGAAAGTGCTGGTGCAGTGCTTTTCACTCCTTTCATGAGCATACAGTTTAGCTTTGTATTTTGTTGTACATGACAATGCTAAACATTGTATGCATGTTTTTTCAGTGTGCTTTTTCCTGTGTTTTCTGCAAATTGGTAGGGTTTAGACTGCAAAGAATTGACTAGTTTATTTGTAAACATGCAGTTCTTTTTCATTTTCTTTTATTCATCAAAGAAAACTATGTCTCTGACTTCCATCTTGTGTGTTGTAAAAGGCAACCATTCAGCAGCTCCAGCAGCAGTGTGATTAATCTTAATGTGGGTGAGATGTCTACCATCTAAAGGTGGGCGCTGTAATCATCTGCCCACTGACCCCATGGTGCTCATCTACAATCCTCTTTGCAGTCCTTGTGTCTTAAAAGTAATTTCAAATCTCAGATTAACTGAGCACAGTTCTCTCACATGTCATGTGTGGGTGCATCCAAGTGCAAAACAAAGAAAATGGAAGAACTGGTGCCATATTCTAGGTTTAGAGTTGCTAGTAATCAAATGCTGCAGGAGAGGCCTGTGATGAAATTAGGCGATGTTGCCTAAATAAGGGATGAAGGGTTCATAATTGCCAGTCCTAGAGATCTGAGGTGCTGGGTGCCAACTGTCAGAGCAGGGCTAATGATGACAAATGTCTCTCTATGCAGATTGCTGCAGCAGCGCGGGTGTGCAGCTGAGAAAGAACAAGAAAAGAAAAATGCAGAGGGCCTAATAAGAGAAAGCTTGTGTGCACATATTTAATGACCTACATGGAAACAAACCTCCCTAACTGATGGACTGACTTTGAAAGTACTCAAGCTTGATGTTGTTTAGAGTTAGCATAAAATGGAGGAGTCCCCTATGTTACATGTGACTGATATTAGAAGTCCTTAGTCTCTGTGACTACTGAGACTCATTGCTATCTGCTGCTTTAGCTGATAGAGTGAACAGAAGATAGAAACTAGAATTAACTTAAGTTTGCTTGCAAGTCTGCCAAGATGATTTAACAATAAAAATATCGTGCTGGCAAAGTTATTGCTATATTTAGCCAAACAATCCATCAACCCTGGAAGAGAGGACATGTAAGCATGGATCAGCTGTGCCCTTGTGTGTAGTTTACCTCCTTAGCTTTTCTCTAGTTGATACTTTGCTCATCAT
The DNA here is from genome assembly GCF_017976425.1 of Toxotes jaculatrix. NCBI lineage: Eukaryota > Metazoa > Chordata > Actinopteri > Toxotidae > Toxotes > Toxotes jaculatrix. Next base: position 6,919,954 of record NC_054402.1, read on the forward strand.
TGTGTAAGACGGCAAAATGTAGTAAAATGTGAAATGGCTTGTTACTGTGTGGGTCATGTAGAAATAACAGGCTGTTCCTGGTTAACATAGCTAAACTGTTGTTGGTTAACATGGCTTTAAAAAAGTTTTTGTGTCTTAAAAGTGTGCTTGATTTTAACCACCTTTGCATCAGGGAGCCATAAATCTGATTTCACTTACTGTGACGTAAGGCTCATGCTAATAAAAGAGCAAACCCAGAGTGTTGCATGGCCAGATTTCCCCAATTTGTTGCATGAATGGCTTTTGAAAGGGGTCCCTCTTTGTACAAAAGGAGTCTCGTCTTTGTTTGGTTTCGCCCCATCTGTGTCATCTGGTGGTCTGTGCAAGAGGGTGGTGTCTTGGGGTGCTCCCCAGCGGCGTTGCCAGTTGTTTTATGGACTCGGTGGAGTGGTGCTGGGAGTTCATAAGTTGGCTGGCCCATTGTGTGCTGAGCCCAGCTGACACGTGTGAATTGACTCCAGCATATTGACAGATCATTTCCATTAATAAATCGGAGGAGTCTGTCTTGTTTCACTCTGTGATTTATGCCCTTGCTTCATCATCCTCTGAGCTCAGGGTTAACTAACAACCCCCTGAATGACTCAACCACAAATTGCTGGAGGAAGGGACTTTGCTTTGTTCAATAGTTTAATGCACAGATGCATATTCTTTAAGTGCGCTATATCTTTTATGTTAAATAAAATCAAGTGAATTTATGTGTATAGCCCAAAATCACAAGTTTTTCTCACTTGTTATATAATTTGTACAATACATGGCACTCCCTATGCTTAGACTCTCTTAGAATTATCTGAGAATTTTATGTCCTATATTTACAATAGCATCTTGATCAAAGTCTGAATCATTGTTGTCTAGAAATGATTTCTGAAGTAAAATTCTGCACATTAAAACTGCATACAGGAACTAAAAGGGTGATGTACTAGACAAGTAAGTTTACATCTATCAAAGGACTGCCTGTTTTCTGTTGGGGATGGGTGGGCTGTTTCTTGATTTGATATTGAGCTGCTTTTGTCTGTAACCGCTGGTGTCTCATCAGCTAGGCCCTGATCCTCCATGGCGGCCATCCAGCTTGTTCAAAGCAACAGCCACACACTGCTGATAGTGCTGGCCTCAGCCTGGCCTGTCACCCCCACCACTGCTGCCACATGGAAGGCACATTTGCTCGCCACCATTTTATGCCGCTGTCACCCTCCCTTCAGCAGCGAGGGGAAAGAGGGGAGGTGAAAAGGAAAGGAGGGAAAGAGGGAGGCTCACCCTGAGCGGATGCTAGACAAAGATGGCAGCAGAGACATTTTGTCTACTTTCATTAGTTCTGGTGGTGGTGAGCTGTGCTGAATATTAGCCTGTTACTGGCAAAGCCACACATCGTGGAGCACAGACGGAGAGCATGTCACAATCAAATCTACCCCACCTCATTTCCATCTTCCTCACTGAAAAAGTGGGACATATGGGGCAGGATGCCAATTGCTTATTTTATACGGTAATTAACATCCCTCAAACCGTGTTATGTGGTAGGTGTGTCTCAACCGTGACAAAGTTTATCTCACAAATTTACATATATATTCCCAATAAGGTAAAATATTTTAAGATCCTCACAGACTACAAAGACTTATGTCCTATATGTCATGAAGAAATGAAGTATGTTAACTTTGCTGGCCTTCACTCATGTGTAATAGTTTTGTTGTGACAGTGTCACATTCAGCTAAACTCAGAACCATCTAAATCAGTGCTGTCATTTCCTTGAGTATCTTCTATCTGGTATCTGTCAGCTTAAATTGGGACCCTACCTAAACCCATCCACATACTGTATGGATCTGTGTGTGTGTGTGTGTATTTCTGAAGGGGGGGGTCTGTGCGCTATAGTATGTGAATGAAGGACAGTTGGGTATGTGATATTTTTGCACATTATTGTGGTGAACTTGATTGTTAGATTGTTTTCTGTTGTTTGTGATCAACATGACATATTCACTCACTTCAAAACTCCTTTTTGGAGCTCTGCCAAAACAGATGCTTCATCTGGTTTCTTATTTTGCATCTGATTCTTTTGTTTACCTAAATAACAACACTCACACAGCAAGTCCCTGATTGGTGCCCCGGTGTGTGTGGAGATGTATCTGAATGTTGTTTTGTCCTGCTGGGCTTTCATCTGTTGGACTCATTATAGTAGTCATCTCACTGGGCTCCATTAGAGAAGCTCTGGAGACAGGCTCCCCATGAAAGAGTCATGATGGACGAAGAAGTGCTGATGTGCAGGTTCCTGCCTCCAGGCTTTCACCTGCTCAGGAACAGCCCCAAGGCGAAAAGAACGAGGCCGTTCAGACCAGCCAATGAAAGATTGAAGAGCTAAAGTCAGACTTTCTTACCGTAGGGGCCTGGAATTGATGGTGAAACAAAAAGAAAAAGCCAACTAATTAACAAGTGAATCTGAATCTCTTTCTAATGATAGAAAACAAACAAGTCAAAAAACTGGATGAAAGCAACAGAAAAAGATGGATAAAGTTCTGCCGTTCTACCCTGTTAAATTTCAAACGATTTTATTAGAGTGTCAGTTTTGTGGTCTTGGCAGGGCTTGGGAGGTGTCTGAGCGAGGAGTGCGGTGGCAGGGTGAGAGCATGTCGGCTGTTGACACCATCTAACGAAGGGGGGATTAGGAGTTTACAGAGGCAGTAATATGATAGGTCAAAAAGAGGAGGCACTCCTCCACAGCACTTGGCTCTGTAATGAATGATTGACTGGAAAAGGAGAAGCTGCCACTCGCTGGCTGAGTGCTCATCTTGACGCCTGCCGCACCGCTCCACAGCTCCCCTTGATCACGTTTCACTGCTCCCTTCTCATCTAAGGCACCAGTCTGCAGGGAAAAGCTGCTTTTCCCTCTTATTTTTCTCCCTAATTTACACATTTAAGACATTTTTGTTTGCTTATTTGCAATTCCTTTTTTTGTCAGTGAGCCTCTCTCTATCAGTCCTACTCCTAGCCCTGAAACCACCTCCCCAACACACACACACATACACACACATATACCCTCAGACACACACACACGCTCACTCCCTCACTTACAACCTTCCCTTTCTCTTCTGTTTGCCTTGAGGCAATGAACTAATTTCGGGTTCCATAATTGCAGTGTGTTGTACACCTGTCTGCTATTAATTCTCCCCTGTCTCTCATTCTCTCTCTTAATGAGATATTATTGTAATTATTGTCATTATGCTATTTTCTGTAATGAACTTGATTGATGTTGTTGTTATGGCACTGTTTATTCTCTATAATTAGTGTAAATGTGTTGAGAACTACTACAGGCGCTGATAGTCTGAGGCTGTGGTTATGAGTGAACTTAGTCCCTCATTCACTCATCAGCTGACCTCAGAGTTCCCGCTTAGAGAAGAGTTTGTGTTGGATATGGAGAAGAGAGCTGAGCAGCCTGGTCACCACTGAATAGGGCCCTGCTTGTAGCCATTTTAAGACCATTACACCAGTGAAAGGCAACACAATGGCCAGTGCTGGGCTTTGTTTCAGCCTGTCACTGGCACCCTGTGAAAATCAAATAGCGCTTTGCCTTAAAAGAAAAGGTGAAAAAGGTTCTACCTATACTCCCATTTTTTGGAAAATCTGGTTGTGTTTTGAAAAGAGAAAAAGAAGTTTTCAGCAACTTGATTTTGAATGTTATTGTTAAAGAGGCAAACTACTGGAAGGAATGCTAAAGAAAATCTCAGCTGAATGAACAATGTTGAAATATTTTCCTTAGCGGCTCTCAATCCAATTAGGAGTTTAATAAGGGTCAGACATAGGGACTTCACGCTGCAGGTTGGTTTCTTTTGGGTGCTTTTAGGGACTAGGATGAGGCTAAAGTTGGGATAGGGCCTGACTGAAGGCTGGTCTCTTTAATGTGTAGTGAGGGGTCTTGTGCCCTGGTGAGTCATTGAAGCTGTCTAGGGAGCACAGATGATCTTTTCCGTTATTCTGTAGGCGAGGTGGGGATATAATCTGACGCTGTGGTTAGGGTGGTTTCTTAGGTGGTAACAATTACCTGATTTCTCAGACGCCTCTGCGTCCCCCTCCCACATGCTCCAGTGGTGTTGTCTCATGTGCCTTAAATTTTGTCAAGGATTTATTTCCATATGAAATAGAACATTTTCACTGATTGGATACTTTATTCGGGACAGAATTATGCAGTTCTTAAACTAGTTGTCACTAACTTATATCCCTATTTTTCAATATCTTGCCAGGAATGCTATAACACCTCTTGAAAATTAGAATGTGAGTAAACATGCAGAAAGGCAATCTGGGTCTTTAAAGCGGCCTTAGTTGATTTTAATCTCTCCCTATGAGAGGGAAAGTGGGTAGGAGGGCTCTAGAAGTGGACACGTCCAGCCTTTGTGGGTTTGCTCACATGCTGGGGAGCTTTGAGTGTCTGACAGCCGTTTAACTCCACACGACCTGGTTCTCAAGTGCCATCGTTTGGGCGCTCTTGAATCCTGTTAGGAGCCATAATTACAATTCATGCACACCATGCGCTTCTTTGAAGAAGCATTGAGAGAGGAAAGAGGGGTGTGGAGAGCTTGAGAGAACCCCAACAGTACTGGTCCTTCATCAGTGAGGAAGCACTGTCAGAGACTTTCAGTAAACTGCTTGAATACTGTGGCCTGTACTGTCATACTAAGCTACAACATAGTCCTATGTGATACACAGCTCCACGTATTAATAAAGAACTGGGTTATAGAATGGCAGATGGATTAAAATATGTATACAAGTAAACATTTTCTTTACAATTTTATTTACAGAGATCCGGGGACAGGTTTCTTATAGTGCAACTGGAAATAAAATTGCCATTCTTTTAAGATGGCAAACAACTTGTGAATTAAAGTATGAGTGAAGTGAAGCACATTCAATGACTTTCAAAGGGAAAGAGAAGAAAGGGTGAGCATAATGCCTAATAGGTGCTTTAGTAATTTCTGAGTTTTCATAGCTTAATCCGTTCTGAAAAGCTCAGGAGAAGAAAGGCTGCAAATGGCCCTCAGTATTAATTTGATGTGACTTCTGTACAATAAGGGCTGTGGATCCCAGAGGCCCATTTTCAAGCTTACCTTCTTTCATCATCCCCAGCCCTTGGAACTTTTGCCTAAATGTTTCATGAAACCAAGGCTGTAAGCCTCTTTGGTATTCTGTCTTTATAACGCCTGGTTTAAGACTATTATTACACCGTGTTCAAGGCAGAGGAGCACATACAAACAGTGAAGCTGCCTCTCCATTGTGTGAAACTCAAATTGATTTGGTACAATTGGGAGAGCACTTGTATTAAAACACACATATTCTATGGCTCATTTCCCCCCTTTCATTTTAGAGTTTTGCAAATGCAAATGAGGGTTGGTTTCCCTCCTTCTTTTTGCAAATAAGTATTATTTCTGGGTTTCTGAGTATATCTACTCATTTTTGAAGCAGATCAAATGATGCGTCTGTTATTATTTATATTCATAATGGATTTCAACACACCCTTTTCCTCTGAAGAACATTTGTGTGATCAAACTATGCACAAAAACAGTCCCTTCTTACTCAGATTTCATCTTGATATTTTTACTTAGATAAAAGTAAAATGAAAATGAAATTTTGCACTGTTGTTGTCAGCATGTGGAGACCTTCCTTAGTCTCCCTACCCACCATATGCCTGTGTTAAAAAAAAAAACAAAAAAGGATTCCGTGAACTCTGGTACCTCTGTGAGGTTCACAAAAGTCCTTATTTTGTTTTTCTTTTCCTGCAGAGAGATAAAACAGGCCAAAGATTCAGTTTGTTATTCAGAAATCCTGTGATGATGTGCCTCAGGAAAGTGCAGGCTGTATCTCACAGCTTTCCTTCTGTGGATGCTTTGTAACACATTCTCTCCCATTATAAAAATAATGTCAAGGATTTAGATACATATTCATTGTTTTATAATTTTAAGAAACAAACGGTCTACTTTCTTTCTTGTGTGTCTTTTGTTTATACCGAAAAGGGGGAAACTAGCAAGGGACATACTGGGTGGGTCAGTGACCCTAGAGAAAACAGCTTGCATTAATATGGTCTAATCCAGTGTAATTAGTCAAATTACAGCACGCCAAGCAGCTTGTCAGGGGCTGTCGGCTTTGGCAGACACACAAGATGGCCTGGAGTCCCACTGGACAGCAGAGAGACCTCAAAAGCTGCACAAAGCTGCCCTACTGCACTTACTTTTACTCGTTTCAGTCCATTTTCCTTGACTCCTCCATCTTTCTTTTTTGACCAAAAATGGGGAGGGCTCTTTTAGCCATGCTGCCATGTTTTCACCTTTTCTCAGTTGTCTTCCATACCCCCCGGCTGCTGGCTTGGCTTCCTGCCTGCCTGCTAAGGTGGATCAAAATGATATGAGGATTCATAGCACGGGCTGCAGAAAAGTCAGAGTAATTATATCAGTGCCGCACTCCTCCTACGTGATTTTATGAGAGAGAGTCAGACGCACGCTAACTAGAGCGGCTAAGAACCATAGACACGGTGAAGACACTTCCTCATGTCGCAGGATTAGCATTTGTAAAAAGATTTAAACTATATAATTACACGAGGATAAAGTACAAATTATCTAGTGCACTCAACAGCCAGATTACCATCCCCTGCAAACCCGTTCAGCCCCAAGGGGTGAGCCTGGATCACAAAAGGCCCTCATTAGCATAAATTTACAAGTCCTCTCGTTCAGAGAAGCCGATAAGAACCTGTTCCACCTTTGCTTTGGCCCTGAATGGCTTGTTGTGCTTTGGCAATGACAGATAAGTCAGGGTAATTCCTCTTTATGCCTGAAAAAATGATGCTCTAGATTCTGGCTGCATCCCGAAGGTGTCACCCACAATAATCCTCAAAGAGCGTCCAGCAGAAAGGGGGCTGTGTGTTTTCCAGATGATATACTGCGAATGACAGAAAGAATTATATGAAGGAGGACAAATCTGTAACATATTATTAAGCAATTCTCAGTGAATAACAGGGATAAAAGGATAATGGATGAGGGTGTCGTTATTACCTTGGTGCTGAGGGAAGCGCCAAAGCAAAGGTAGAGAGACAAGATTAATTGAGGACGAGTGAGGCACTCATTGCTCATCAGGCCCTCTCGTCTAACCACTTGCTCTTTCTGTCCCTCTTCTCCTCTGTCTCTCTGCCTCTTCATCCTTGTCTCATTCTTTCTCTTCTTCTCTGTCTTGCTCTGAGCCCCTATCCCTCCCACACACCACCAAAAAAAAAAAAGAAAAAGTGGGATTTAAAGCGATCAGCTTGGCACTCTCAGTGGCAGCCAGAGGAAGCTGGTACCCAGACCAGGAAGATTTCAGTCATCTTAAGGCTGACAAGTCCCTGAAAAAGTCCCATTAGGAAAAGCTTGCTGAAAAGACCCCATACCAAATGACTGCATTCCTTCTCTCAAGCTCCTTAGTGAAGGCATCCTCAAGCTGTTTATCTGGATGATGTGTTCACTAAGTGTGTTTGTGTGTGTGTGTGTGAATGTGGCAGTTAGAGGGTCAGCACTTGAGCATGTTCATATGTACTTTTAAAGGTGCCTTATATCCCATTCTTTGTTTGTTTATTCCATTATTCCATGTAGCTGTAACATTATTTTTCATACCTACTATATTTTTGTTATTTGCACTGAAAGGTTATTCTATAGCATATATTGTAAAGGTGTGAACAAAAAGGAAGAACAGTTGTGTGTGAATGTATGTGTAATTATAATATTGTGTATTAAAAATAAGAAAATACATAAAATGTGCTATTATAATTACATAAAGATCCTAAGAAAACATATGTATTTTCCTACTGTGCTTTAATAAACCACATTGTGGTCATTAGTAAGGTCATAAAGAAAACACATTTTATTTCTGATTATTTCTTCTAACTTCTCAGAAACCTTCTGCAGTCATCTTGTGGCTTGGTGCCAAACTTTGTGTATCATCACTGTGGGGAACCAAAAGTCTCAGTAACCTTTTTTTTTTTAACACTTTGCATTTCTTGAGGCTTTATATTTTAACATAGACTGATAAACAATGTTTAAAGAGGCTTGACTCTTTAAGTAGAAATTGCATCCTCGGAAAACAGCTCCTCCCACCTGTCCTACCACAGCAGTGTTGAAGACAGCGCTGCAGGGCCTGCTAATGTGCATGAAATACCATCCCTGACATAAATGTTATTGACAAACTTGGCTGGACATTTGGGGCAGTGAACTGCCAGCGTATTTAATGCATATTCATCCCCTTTATCCCACTGGTCTTGCCAGAGCACCCGAGCTGTGTCATCTTGCCACACTCCAGCTACCACCCAAATGTATAGTGACACTGATTATGCAAATCTGTATCTTGTTTTCCCCCCAATACCTGCATTAGGAGCTTGCTGCTTTATTGAAGTTGAGATATGGGTCTCTCACAGAGGAACCAAGTGGAATGCTGATTTTTTTATAATCTGGTGGAATCTTTCACATTTTTGTATTTTTACACTTCATAACAGTTGTCACATTAAGGGAGGATCAGATGAGAAACATGCTTTGAAGCTCAGGCATATGTTATAAATCTCTGCAGGATGTAAAAGGGATTAAAGCTAAAATAAAGTGTGGATTTGGGCACGTCATGGTCATACAACTTAGATTTCTGTCTGCGTGACTTTATAAAGTTAAATATACCAGCATTAGTTTAATTTCAAGGTGTGGAACACCTGAGTCATTTGTAGAAAGAAGAATATATGTACAGTGTTTACTGCCAGTCTTTTCAACCAAAGTACAAAAAGTTAGATTTTCTCTATTATTCCATGTGGTATTTATTCATGCAAATACTTTTGGTTTAATTTTTCTATTTAAAAAATTCAACAGGAACATTTCTTTCAAGAAACTATGTCCACCTCATTGTGAACAACACAGGAACTAATTTTGGCTAATTACATATGGATACTATTATTTTTTATGGATTAGCCAGATTAATAGGGGCATTTTCTGAAACGAGTCATGAGATTTCTACTGTCACTTTTTAATTTCATTTAAAACAGTTAAACAAAATTCCATTCACATTATTTGTACTCTGGTAGGGGCAGAAATCTCTGATTTCCGGAGATATCCAGGCTGATATCTCAACATCTACCCAAATAAAACCACCACTACATATCTTACATATCTACATGTCTAGATATCACATGGTGTAAGTATTTTTTTTTATAATTTGAGTGAACGGACCCTTTACGTTTTTTGTTTGTTTGTTTTTTTATTAACTGTGTTATACATCCTGCCTCTGATTTTGTTATGTTTAACTTTGTCAGATGTTTAGATATAAATATTTCTCTTTGTGACCCAGCCATGTTGTGTGTGGCTGATAATGCTCTCCCACTTAACTGAGAGTTGCTCTCTGCTCTCGCTGTTACCAGGCTTCATTCTTTCTCTTTGCCTTCTCCAACTGCTCAACCTCCTCACAGATTTGGCCCATATTGCCTGAGGTCAGCCATTGAATACAGTATACGCAGTGTGTGCTGATCCTCCAAATTGCCATGTGTGAAATCCATCCCACTCGCTCCTGGGGGAGTAGTCATATCACTCAAAATGAAACTGCCTCTTGTATCCTCCCCTTATTCTTCCACCTCACTGTTCTCTATTGCCGCCTGGGACCATGGAGTTGTGAGGCTTTATTGTGGAAGCCTATTAGACAAATCTGAGAAGAATGCAGCGGTGGTGCTGTGATACCAGGTTGTCAGAGTTCTCCACAGTCTCATATAAATATATCAGTCATGCTAGCTTGGAGGTCTCACTGAATTATATTACTTTTATACCTATTTTGGTGTAGATGCAGTGGAGGAAGATTGTATTGTTCCATATGGAAGAAAATTGTGTCAGATTTTAGAGATTTTTTTTTTGTTGTATTTATTAATAACATCTGTCATAATGCCTCAGTCAATATAAGGTTAAAGCCATTTGGAAGTCAGAAATGATTAGAATCTGTTTCCATGCTTGAAGTGGCTTCCTATCATTTTTAAGTGTGATGTGCTCCATTTGAGCATCTGCACATTATTACATATGAGTTTCAGCCTAAATACTGGTGTCACCTGTGCCTTTCCTCATCTCATCTGTCACAATATTTTTCCGTTTTTCAGCCTGTGATGTTCTACAGGCAGAATGCAGCCTGCCCCCTGTCAAATCAGGGAAAGAAGAGGAGGGGAATAAAGGAAGGAGAGGACAGAGACGTTAAATTGCATTATGGCTGTTATGCTGGAGAGGTATATCTCTCTGCAGCTGGCAAAGCAGCGCATGCGCCTGTGGCTCCTAATGAGCCTGCGTGGAGGGACCTGTGTGGAAACAAAAGGCTGCGCTTGTCGGCCATACCAGACCCCTCCACCCGCCCCCTCTCTGCTCCCCCAGCCCTGAGCGTGACAGACCAAGAGCAGAGTGCCGGTCCCTTCCTGGTGGCGTGATTAGATTGGGGCCGAAGTCTCCAGCTGGCAGGCCTGTCTGTGACTGGAGGCGGCCGTCCCCAGCGCTTGTCACTGGCTGACACCTCTGACAGGCAGGGGACAGCTTCAGCAGACAGGTTCATTAAATGGCATTTTTTACAGCTGGGCCTCCAAAAATGAGGGCTGGGCTTTGTCAAATCTCCAAGTCTACAGGGGCCCCTGCGTGTTGGTTTAGACCAAAGCTTTGTTGTTATGACAAATTTTTTGATCTGGGCTGTTTGAAATCAGCTCTTTTTTCTCCTCTTTAGCCCCTCTTTTGTTGACAGCTAGCCCTTTGGCCTGTACTTTGTCATGGCAGCAAAATGTTCACTTTAGCTAGGTAACAAGAAACAGCCAGTGCTAAAATATTATTATAGTGACAGTTTAGAGATACTGTATTATACCTGTTCTTAAGAACCTGCAGTGCAGTGTCTGCTTGACAAAACTCTGTAAACATGCCTTTTTCTCTTTCCATTATATAACAAATGGAGAATTTTTTTGCCCTGTTAATTTAAAAAAACGAGTTGATAAAATGAATAGAGACTGTGCTGAAAAAAGCCATACTTTAGACATTCCTACAACTCAATGTGTATTCAAATAACAGCCCACTCATGCCTTGATGGAGTAAGCTGTTGTAACCTTCCCATGATGCGTATCTAGACAACTTCCCTTTCAGCATTGCACTCAGAAGACTACTTCCAGAACATCTGGTTGCAGAGTAGGAGGGAGATAAAAGCTACCCTGCCTCCTAGTGAGCTGCTGCTGCCCCTCAACAGTGTGCCTGCAGCTTCATAGCCATCCCTCCATCTCACCTTCCTTCCTCTGTAGCCCCCCTCCAGTCAGCACACTGCCTCCTCTGGGCCATGCTGTCTCTATGACAACTGTTTGAGTTGGGGGTTGCAGAGGTGTCAAGCAGGGGCATTACTGGGAGGAGAGCACCAGAGATGCTGTGCTGCACATCCAGCATCTCCACCTAATCCAATTTTAATTGAGCTCCAGAGATTTTGGATGTGGCACGGAGGTCGGGCATGAGCTATTCCAGGGAGAAATTAAGGCAGCCTGACTCGCGCTGCACTCTTCCAGCCTGTCACTATTTTAAATGAGCATTAGCATCAGACCTAACCCAGCTGAACATCTCACTCTGCTTCCCTCCCTCCCTGCCTATTCCTATGTGTGATTATAACCTGGGGAGTTGATGAGGTTGCTCCTTGGCTCATACTGTTGGACAAAATTGTTCAGTCAGAGGGAAGTGAGATGGAAGGAGGAGGGCGGGGGGGGAAGGTGTGTGAGGGGGCCATTCTCACCTGTCAGAACAACTGTCTTAGTTTTCTGCGTGTTGACCTGCAGTCCCAGTAGTGCTGCATACACTAATGATCCTTTGTCTGCTCTCTCCTCTCTTTGGCATGATGGTTTTTATTGATTGTTTGTGTCACTGACCCAGGGGGTCATTTTTTTGACGACTAGCCTTTGCTCTGCTGTTATAGACCAACTGAAAAAGTGTGAAACACTCAAAGAGAATCTGTAGTGTTCTTCATAGTGCATAGAAAAGTTCCCAGAGATATGCTAAGATGTCTATAAAGCATGACTGTCAGTGATGCTTTGTAATAAGAGATGATAAGGAAGGATTGAACTGATACTAGCGCAATATTGATATTACCTTTTCAATACAGCTCATGGAATAGTTATTAGTTATTAAAAATTGATTTTAGCAGCCTAATAGAGGAATTATCTCACGAGGGTCAGGTTTGAAGCCTACCTGGGATAAGTGAACTAGAGCAGTATTCTCTGTCTCACCAACTTTTGCTGTGCCCACAGACAAGACACATACAAAAAAACAATACTAAAAAGTGAAAGTGCTGTCAGCTTAAGTTAAATAGTGCAGCGTTAAATACATGTTAAACCCTGATCTCTCTGCAGAACTTTACTGAGGCCATATTTTACTGTCTGACACAGTTTGGAAAACACAGTTGGTTCAGAGTTCCATTGTTTTTCTGTCCATATCACAAAAAAAGCAGTGGATCAGTTTACAGCAGTACTTTATTTCAAATGATTTAAATCATAATCTGGGAACTCATTTCACTTGAGACAGTATATTGTAATTCCAGTGGCATTGTACTTGAAAGATATTTTGCTCAACAATCTGAAAGATTTTTGCAAAACTTGACTTGTCATATCTCTTGGTGATTTGTTAGTGTTTTTCTTCACGTGCAGCTATAACATTAAGCTTACTGATATGGACAGAAGTCTTTATCATGTGTAATCTGACACAATCTATGGTTTTATACAAATATAATAACCTGAAGACATTTTCTCTATTTTTTTATTTATTTCATTTCTATTTTCTAGGTCTTAGCATACACTGAGGGCTTACATGGGAAATGGATGTTCAGTGAGATCCGGGCGGTCTTCTCCAGACGTTACCTCCTGCAAAACACAGCAATGGAGGTCTTCATGGCCAACAGAAGTAAGTTAAATACTAGTTATAGCTTTTGAAATCCAATTTTTTTTTTCTTTTTTTCCATCATTAAGTGATGCCTCTCACTGTTCACAGCATCGGTCATGTTCAACTTTCCTGACCAGGCCACAGTGAAGAAAGTGGTCTACAGTCTTCCTCGAGTGGGAGTGGGCACCAGCTATGGACTTCCACAAGCCAGGTGGGTCACAGGTGCCAAAAGAAAATTAATACTGTAGTTCCTTCATGGCCATCGTTACCTCCTCTGTGTTGTGTGTTAGAGCATCTGTGTAGCCTGGCCTGCAGCAGTCATTTGAAGTCCCATTGCTCCAGTCATTGTAGTGGGTGTGCAATGACCCTCACTGAACCGACCTAATTCTCTGACAGGAGACTCTATACAGCAGGGCTGCAGCCAGGCCACTGACCACAGAGAAAACCCCAGATTCCCTTTAGACTCTCATACTGCTAACAGGCCTATTAAAACAATGTTAGAAAACAAGCATATTTCCATAAGTCCCCTGCAAACTGAGTGGTTTAAAGCAAGCCATCCTGAATTAAAACTCAGTGAATTACCTGTGTAACTGAAGGACTTGTAATTTCTGCCTAGCTTTTATTTAATCTATTAGAATCAAGACAGCGAACCAATGAATAGGATTGCACTGGAGGCCACATTTATTCTCCTGTTTTCAGCTGGACAATTTGTCGATGTTCTTTTACTCAGTATATTAATTATAAAACTGACATGCGGGTCATAGAGCATCTACCAGTTTTCTGTGATTTAGCCAATCCTTTGAATTTAAGCCTAGTTTCAGTTATATTTTATGCTCTTCGGTTTTAAAATTTTAAGAATGCAGGTTGAAACTGTTCAGAACTAACACCAGCCTTCTGTTTTCTGATTCACTGTTTAAATGTTTTTTCCAGACGCATCTCCCTGGCCACCCCTCGACAGCTTTTCAAGTCCTCCAACATGACCCAGCGCTGGCAGAGGAGAGAGATTTCCAACTTTGAGTACCTCACATTTCTCAACACAATTGCAGGTAAGGACTCCTAGTGTTGTGTAATGCTCTCAAGTGACACTCAATGCTTTTAGACTGGAAGTAGCTGAAGGAATGGAAATAATGTATTCTCTTTTTTTTTTCCACAGCCATCAGTTAAATAGATAGATTCTGATTTGTTTTCTTCCTTATCAGGGAAAAATTTGCAACTAGTGAAAGTGTTAAGTTTTAATCTATTATCTATGTGAGTCTCTTCACCATTAGAGCCTTATGACTTAAAGTTTAGCTATCAGGATCAATAAACTTTATGTGTCAGTGGCCCTGGAAACATACTATAAATGGCCTCAGGTATGTCATATTTGTTTAAGAATCCATGCTATCCCTATGTGGTGCTGGATGTAGTACACTTCACTGTTCTTGGGAGTGTGCTGTTTGAGGCACAGAGGAGGCACAGCAGATTTTGCCAGATAATTAGTGCCTGGCTTTGTGAGAGCGTACATGTGTGCCTGCAGAGTTGAGAGGTTCTGTTGTCGACTCTCTGATCTGAACTGCAACTAACAGAGAAGGCGAGAGCGACTGCACGCTACTCTGCTCTGAGAGGTGTCATCCTCTCTCTCGCTGCATATTCATGCATATTTATATTTAGCTCGTGCTTGAGTTCGATACATTATTGTCAGCTAATTAGATGTAAGGCAGACAGAAAAACATGCCCCAAATTCATTAAAAATCTCTAGTAATGACCTAGGCTGACAGGGATGTCAGAATAGTGTGGGGCGGCAGACAGGCGGGGGGTGAAGTGCTGGGAAGAGGTGTGAACGGGAAGGGGTCTTCTAATTAAACACTATTCCACTGTTATTAACATCCTGCCACCCCCAACTCAGGCCTCAGCACCAGTAGGTCTAACCAACATTCCCGACTCGTCCTCCATGCTCGGCCCGCTGCCTCCTTTTCACTATGTGGCATTAACCTGGATAATTATTCTCTCTAGCTTCCCCCAGACCCTAGCTGCTCTGCAGAAGCCTTCCCGTTGACTAGCCTGTCAGACGTTATCACTTGCTCAGCTAGATTTAGACTCTCTAATGCCAACCTGCTGCACTCCAGGAGTGAGCAGAGATACACCTGCTGGATTGGTTCAAGTTAATAATATTTTGTAGGTAATCATTAAAAACTTCATGGCAGTAGTTGGTAGATTTTGGAGGATTATTTCCATTGAACAATTCTATTTCATAACATTCTATACTGATGCATGATCTTTCATTTAGATGTAATAAAACAGCTTGTATTATTCTGACCTTTGTGTTGCCACTTCTTGATACTACTTGATTTGCAATGTTTAAGTTTTTAATGTTTCACCATTACATGATAAAGAGAGAATGTCATCTTAAGAAGGCAATGAGAGAGAGATTCTCGGTTTCTCTAACTGCTTCATAAACATAAGTTAATCATGAAAATGTAACATTAGTAATGTAAAAGTGTGCTTTTCCTGCACAAGTAACTGTGTAATGATGCAGTGTAATAATGTCCATTGACCTCCAGCTGAAAACGTAATTCTTAGAGTAATGCCTAACGCTTGCTAAATACTAGTGAATGTCAACACACGATAAATGGAAAAGGAAAATAACTGTGAAATGTTTCTGGGAAAAAAATGTGGTAACCTTTTTTTTATTGTATTAAGAAAGCATGCCATAGGAATGTGGTCAGACCTTAAAATTAGTATTACTCCCTTTTACAATTCAGTTTTTTTTTCCTTGGTGAATAAAATAAAATATTGCCCTTTTATTTTCAGTTTGCTTTGAGCCCACGTTTTTAGCTTGATTTATTATCGGCAGTAAAAGTTCCTAAAAAAAAACAAACATCTATACAGTCCTGTCCCAGCCCGGGATTACAACTGGCCACCACCTGACCTCACAGCTCTACCAGTGTCATCTTCTAAAGAAAATCAGAGTATTAATGACCAACATGTTACATGATCGTTGCTTTTCCCATGGACTTCCTGTAACACTTTTTGCCATCTGATAACCATATTCCTGCTGCCAGAACATTGAGGAAATTCACATCTGGCCAATCAGTGGATCAGATTTGCAGTGACATTTTAGGTGTTTGGGGCCATGGCTCCGAAGAGGAATCTCTTTCTCTATAATTACATCCTGTCCTCACAACTTAGAGATACTTATTTTCTCTATAAACTTAAAAACACCCTCCTCAAACCTCCTGTAATTCCCACAGTCCATTGATAAAGTACACTCAGCAAGCAAAGGCATGGGGAGCACCAAAAACATTCTCACATAGCCAAGAGAGCCTACCATTAGTGTACGTGTTTCCCTGGCAGGCTCCATATGAGACAGGAAGTGCGTCTGATTGAGGGCTCTGCGATTGGGCTTATTGGAATGTTGCATGCTGATCCCGCAAAGTAACCGAAGCCTCAAGTGTACCCCTGCCCTGCTTTCAACCCCTCTGCTTCCTTCTAAGCCTTCATCACTCACAAATTTCTGTCTGCTGTGTGTGTCTAGGGAGGACATACAATGACCTGAACCAGTACCCTGTCTTTCCCTGGGTCCTCACCAACTACGACTCTGAGGAGCTGGACCTGACCTTGCCAGGCAACTTCAGAGATCTCTCAAAGGTACCGAGGCCTCTTGGCCATGCTCCTCAGTATGACGGAGGGAAGGGGGGGCAAGTTGGGGCAGCTGACTCTGACGGCAGGGGATTTCCTTATTAAGAGTCAGACTGTAAAACAATATCATATTTAATGGGAAAGGAGTCATGTGCAGAGTCTAAACTCATGAGAGGGAATGCAGAAAGTGGAAAATATTTATTGTAACATCCTGAAATGCAGTCAAATACCTTTATGTAGGTTTACTCCCCATATATTTGGTGCTATATTGTCTAAGCACATAGTTCGCACTGTGAATATAAGCTTAAAATTGGTTCCTGATTTCTGCATTAAGGAGACGTTTACATTTTTTTATTGCCATATGTGCCTTTGTGTAGTAAACACTACAGAATGATGTTTGTGTCATGTGGTTGGATAGTAGCTTGCTGATAATCAATAATTTCGACAACAGAAATTTGTTGACCAAGAAACATAAGATAAAAGATCATAACATCTTGATCTGCTGAAAGCTGATTTCACCACAATGACTTATCACCCAGCCCTTTCATAAAATTACTATTTAGTAATTCAAGTTTCTGCTTTGATTAGATTTTTTAATTCAGGGTTGATGAACTGATAAGAGCAGGTCATAAGCACAGCCTCGCAGTGAAAGTTGTTCTAAATGCAGCAGGTCAAAAAAACACATCAAGCTGTGCTGTGGAGAGCCCAGTGCAGCCTTAGCACTGCCAAACCACCAGAGCTCAGACACAATGACACTAATGCCCCCGCAACCCTGGGAGATAAAGTTCAGCGTTATGTTTGCTCTGTCTTTGACTGAAGGGGAAAAGGCAGCAGATCACTCTACCACAAACTGTGACCTGGTTTACTGGTTTACCAACCCCCTTCTCTCTCTCTGTCTCTCTCTCCCTCTCTCTCTCTTGCACATGCACACTGCAGCTCACTGACCTGAAAACAGTTGCATTCCTGTCTGAGCTCTCTCTCTCTCTCTCTCTCTCACTCACTTATCGCTCCCTCATTCCTCTTTGTTTCCCTCAAAGCAACGACATTCTGAGTAAAAGCCTCACTTTGTCATCTCAGCTCTCAACAGTTTGTATCAATTTTCAACTTTCCAAGGCACATGTGTGCTGTGTTCTGCAGTGGGAGAAGAGGAGAACTTTGAAACAGAGAAAAGGAAGCTGCTATGAAACACTCAGAGAATTATAGACAGGCTATATAGAGTGTTGTGAACTTGAAAAATGAGCTCCCACTGTGTTGCAGCACTTCTTCACATTCTGTAAACCCAGAACATTCTGGACAAACAGCTCAGTTGTGTGTCTTGCCACCATCATTTCAGTACTTGTCTGTATTTGGTGGCTTGGGCCTGTGGGGTATCCAGGTGGACTGAGAGTGCCACGAATTTTGTGTGTGTATGTGTATGCATGTGTGTGTTGGGAGGTGATCAGGGCTGAGCCATGTGCAGCCCTCCTGCCCTGGGGAGACAGTTATGTATTGTAATGTATTCCAGTGACATCCTCCCATGCTGTTTACAGGGCTGAGCTGCCTTCATTAGCATGAGTTCACAGCCTGTGTCTCCTGACAGTTGTCCTTGGAACCCCAGGGCTCTTACCTCCAAAAGTTCACAGCTAGTATAGTGTGGAGAGACAGAGGCCCCCATACTTCTCTTTGCTTGATCTGCCCTTTTGCTCAATTTTGGATCAGAGGTAGCAGCACAATCTCCTGAGACTCACAACAAGCATTTAATTCCAGTTTTCACTTCTTGACAGTTTTGGTACACGGTGCTACAGACACAGTGTGGTTTGTTCCTATTGTGGTTACTACATTAAGTTTATTCATTCCCTCTTTTTAAACTGTTTTTTTTTCTGTGGTTGAATAACATCACATTATCTCATATAATATCATCTGTCACTCCAGAGTTCAGTGAGCTGCAGCATTATGGGGATAAATTGTCATATCATTCCTCTTAGGTTAATACTCTGGATAAAGCTAAATTGTAATTGCAGCTAAATTATAGATTATAAACTGAAGTATCACTAATACCCCTAAATTGTTCTCAAGTCATCTTACATTGGCATTGCACAATTTAGGAGGCTTTCTTTCCCACAGATCGGAGTCATACCTGAGACCTGTTTGTCAGTCACAGGTGACTACCACTTGACGGACAGCATTGTTTTAACTCTTGGAGCTCTGTACTGATCTGTCAAATAATATCCTCCCAAACCTACTGCACACACCTACAATTACCTGCTGGTTGGGCATTCAGTCATCTGTGAACAGTGCTATTGAACACAGCATTCCTTTGCCTCTGGGCCAGCGTTCTGCATATTTGGATGTCAGATACATTCATGCAGTGAAGTGTTTCATTATATTCTAATGATTATTTCTTGATGGAGTGACAAGTGGATGATAGATAGGGGGAAGCTAATCTTCCCCATAGCTATTAAATGATGTGATGGAAATTTGTATAATTGCATAAGAAAGTGATAGAAGCAGATGTGGTTTAACACTATGCTTCTTCATCCACTGACTAAAATTTATTAGATGTATCCCTTGCAAAAATCTAATTTTAAGAGACAAGTAACACCAAAAGGTAACAAGTACATTACTCAACCAATGTAATTTAAAGTGTTACATTTTTACCACACTTAAAATTGCTTAAATAAAGCTGATGGTATTGATTCACCCTTGCAAGTGTATTCTGAATGAGCTGTGCTAAGATAGAGAAAACTATTTTAATTGGTTTCCTTCTGAAAGCTTCTGCTGTGGCGTTCACTGAAAGCTGAGCATTTCTCAGAGATACACACTGGGTAATGCTGTATGAGTATGCAGAGCTTTTTATGCTATAAAGATCCCCTCAACACTTTTCTTTCCATAATGGAGCCTTCTTCGCCCTCACTTCCACTTCAGTCAGGCTGTTTGGGAGCACATCTGCTTTATCTTGAGTTGGAGCAACTTGATTGCATTAGACTGGAGCTGCATACAGCCCTGCCTCTGACGAGGCAAGCAAAAACGACTGCGACTTCTCCTGACAGAGCACCATAGCAACATACTGTAATGTAATTTCTTTTGAAATATAAAATGCAATATGCGTCTCATTGGGAGGTAGCTTAGATATAACCCCCCCCCCCCCCCCACAAAAAAAAAAAATGGAGGCACTCTCTGTACACTCACTCAACAACAGCCACGTTCATTTCCTGCATCTTTGGATTGCAACACCAGAAATTATCCTGATTGAATCTGAAGCTAAATCTAAGTTTGATCATACTTTGTTTAGTTGTGTTGATGTATTTCACTGGGTCAGGTGTTATACAAGAAATGAACTCAGATAGGAGAAAGTGTGGAACTGTCTGAACCAGTTGTTTTCATTGTCTTGTATCTGTGATCAGTACGATATGCAATGCAGGGAAAAGAGAAGAGGTGATTATTCTTTGATGAACAGAGGTAAACAAAGCCTGGTTTGGGCTTATCAACTGATAGTGATTATGGCAGGACTAAGGGCACGAAAGGGCTACTGAAATGCTTATCCCATCTTATCATAAATGGGTTTTTATTTCGAATTAAATAGCTAATCAATCAATCATACATTTTCCTCCTATTTTTGGCTGCTTTGTATGTTTTTCTATGGCCAATGCAGCACACTGAGGCTCTGTGGACTAGTATTTGGACTGACCTGAAAATGGCTTGAGTGTCTCAGCAAACATGATGTGGATATAGTGTTTCTTTCTATGGTCAGTTTATTACAATTTCACATGGTTTCTTTTATTGGTTTTCTTAGTCTGTTTTAGTGTCAAACACTGCTTTGAGCTGAGACCATGTGTTGAAAATTATCGCCTATTTTAACCGCAACGGCAGTCACAGCCATTGTGCAGTTATGGAGCAACAAAGTTATGTATAAAAACAGTAATAACTGGGACACAAACCTTTTCAATGCAGAATGGGGACAATCCACCTAGACAGCGCCCAGAATTTGTAAAGACAGAGAATCACGGTCAGCTCTATAATGCTGACTATGAAGGGATGCAATGAGCTCACTTACCAACACTCAACACTTTGGTTTACAGCCTCGTCTTTATGTACAGATGGGGCGACCACAAGCCACCAGAACAGCTTTAATTTCCTTCTGCTTTCCTGCTTCTTTCATTTATTTATTTATTTTTCCTAAATTTTATACCCATCGGCATACATCTATACATGCAACCTTACCTCAATATCTTTACCTTTTCTTGACTTTTTTTTTTTTTTTTTTACATTTCAGTAAGTTGGTATTTGCTGTATAACAATCCCAACTTTAGCAGTGTTCAACAATCTGCCAGGTGCATATTCCCCTTAAGATGACAGCAACCTGTGACAAAGAATAACTGAACAATAATGATGTGGGTGAACCAAAACAAGTTTTCCCATGCATTGGGTATAATTATCCTAGCTCCCCAACCACACAAGTTTTCTATAAAACAAAGTAAAGCATTCTTACTGCTACAAGTTGCTTAGAAAAATGTCTTATTATATTTATGCTTACACAGCTAAGCGTCTTGGGAACACTGTGAGAACATTTTTGCCGCATTTATGTGGAGACAAATGAAAGAATTAACAGGAAACAACTTGACAGCAAATATGTCTTTGGATCCCTTCCCTGCAACCTGGTGCTTCATTCAAGACGTGTTTGAGGTTAGGTTAGTTTAGTCTCAGGAAAAGTTAGAGAAGGTGGTAGCAGGGGTACAGGTCTTGATTTACTCCTAAATCTGAAGTACCAATGTCAGCTTGTAATATCCCTTTAAGCACAATTATATGTTTCATATCTCATACTGTTGCCTATAATAACATGACTTAGTTTGTTTTCCAGCTTCTTCTGGTACCATGGTTTTGAAATGGGAAAGCAAAATTCTTAATATAAACAGTAAATCAAAATCTTACCAATTAGCCATTTTGTAAGGTTTGGTTTTAAAACCTGTTATTTGAATTGTTTGCTTATCCCTCTCTTACACTCATTAGTATTACTTACAGCTGTCTTGTACTTTAACCTCACTCTGTCACATGTAGTACCTGGATCTTTGATAGCGCTCTAACCTGCGTTAGTCATACTAGCAGCGGTTTTACGGAGTGTGAGACGTCTTGTGGCTTGCACCCCGATCCAGCTGGGCCGAGACGTCACATGCGAGGCTATTATCACTCCATAAATCTATGCAGATCTCAATAAACTTCTCTTTCAGTCTATTCAATTGTGCTAACACTGATGTGGGCTGCCATTAAATTTTAAGGAAGAACCGAAAACTGGCCCCATTAAATTTTGACTTAGAGCTTCAGGCATGTGCACTGTGCCACACACGGATATGACCTTAATCTTCAAAATGACCAAGAGAGTCTTTCTGTCGTACTGAGGTTGCATACAAACTGTACCCAACCAAAAAGAAAAACAGATGAAATAAAATAAAAGCCCTCAATTGAAAATGGTCTGAGACTGGTGCCTAAAAATAAAGCCACTTATTCTAACGTTATTAAAATTGTACTGACCTCTGAGCTGCAGCTTTCAGGTAGAAAAGCTGCCATTGATTACATTACCAGTCTCCCTTCCCCCTCTGTAACTGATTCAGTGGCACTGAGTATATTGATATTGACTGCCAATATGCCTCCGAGGCTCTTATATTGGACGAGGTGATTGAAAAGGCAGAGAAAGCAATTTATTCACCACTAAACGTATGTTTAATGGGAGTAATTTTGTTGCCTTAAGAACACATGAAAATGAAACAGCAGCCAAAGGGCAAAAACCCAGTGATGGTGTCAGTACAATATTGAGGTTATTACTGAGTCTGCGGTTAAATAATGAACCATGCTATCCAAGGTTAGGCCTAACTAAGAAATAATTGGATGGATGTCAAATAAATATAGCAGTGATGTTATTTTCTTCTGTTTTATATCCTCACAATAATTAGGTAGCAGTATTTCAAATGCTGAACGAGTATGAGAGTTTTTATGATTTCTGACATTTTCAGTCTTGACACTGCACTCATCACTCATTTGGCATTTTTGGAGATTTTCAGTTTCTGCTATTTGCTTATGAAAGGTTAGTTTGGGGTTTTCCTCTACTCCTTATTTTAATAATAGGGAAATTTTAAGGTAGTAGATGTTTAGTACTTTATTCCATGCTCATGTTGCAGGCAGCTTTTAAGATAACATGCACATCTGTAAAATGCAATGCAATCTAATACAGTTTTTCTAAAGTAAATATTGTCCTATTATGCCGTGTTTTTTTTTTTTCTCTGAAAAACTCCAAAAACATGGCCTGTGATGTAACATTGCTAGATTGCACTATAGTCTGTAACTCCTGGCAACTCCCATAAAGTGTCCAGTAGCACAGAAGTGAACACAGATGGGAGTAGCAGGGCTAAGTAAAGTGTTTGGCTTGGTGGGTGCGTTGGGTGTAAATCAGGTCAGCCAGGGTTAATCCACATGGATTACCCACAACATTTAGCAGGAGACGCTCAGATCTACTCCATCCATCCTCAGTGCACCATCCTGCTCACCCCTGCCACCATATCCCTGTAAATTTCAGACAGCGGATAGCGCAACAGGAACTTTTTAGGGTTCAAGAGAATAATGGGGTCTGACAGACAAATCCCAGAGTAAAGCTGCTTGTCTGCCCTGAACTCTCCCCCAGCCTCTCTGCTGGCCTCTCCACATGCAGTCTGATGGGCAACTACTAAGACTCTGCAAGTTTATCTCTGTTGATTATGCTCAATTATGCTTTTTTTTTAGTAATTTTACTTTCCTATCATGAGGTATAAAAAAAATACGTAATACACACTATTCACCCTACAGAGGATTTTTACTGGTAAATCAAAGCAGAAGTACTCTAACTTCATTGTCTGCTATGGGCTTAAATAAATTTCACTTCAGCCATCAGTTTTGACCATTACGTCACCTGCTACATAATGAGAGTATAAGCAATAAATAGACTGTGTCACAAGATAAAAATTCTGCCTAGTCCACATGTTGGGATTCCTGCATACACTATACATACAAATGGCAGTGATGCAGATGGTTCATGCAGATGGTTCATGCAGAGCATCATGCAGAAAAAACAATGGACTTCCAATGGCAAATCCCTCTTTAATGAGACTTTGAATATAAGTTGTTTGTTTTCCCAATAGGCAAGTGAAATTCAGCAAATTATATGAGCCAGACTAGCTTAAGTTTAACGCTGATGTTTCATGAAAGGATTTATCAATTAGTGAAGACTCTTAAGCACAAGCTTGCACTATGATGCACTTATCGTCAGAGGTCAGTTTGATTGGGCGACCACTACTAAAATAGTGGTCCTTATTCATATTATGGATGTAAATTGCTGAAAATGCCGGAATTCTTTTGCTTTCAGTATTTCAACAAGCCAAATATTGAAACAACTACACACAGAGTGTACTTTTTACAGACCTGATGGCACAGTAATCTAAGTCTGTGTGGTTGTGATGAGAAGGCAGTTAAGTCAGTTAGAACAAGGAAAAGAGCTCGTATCACTTTTGTTGCAAAGTTCTCACACTAGCTTCCAGTTACACATAATATAGATTTTAAAATCCTTGAACTTGTCTATAAATCCTTTCATGGACTTGTCTTTCACTATATTAATACGCTGCCAAGGCATTTGGCGGGTACAGGCCTTAGATCTACAGACTTTCTGCTGCTCGCTGAACCAAATATTCACTGAAGCTTCAGCAGGTTTGGATCCAAACTCAGAACATTTTAAAACCATCAAAATCGTTGGCTAAAACGTTGTTAGCCTCGCCTTAACTTGTAATTGGTTATTTTTAGTTGTTATTACTGTCACCATTTTTTGATATTTTTAGTTGACTTTTTGAATGTATTTTTGACTGTGTTTGACTTGTGGACATCATTTTTGAGAAAGTAGGCACTGAAAAACTTTGTTTTCTTAAGACACTGGATTCTTCAGAAATGTTCTGTAAATATGGGTGTCGATATTTTTAGCCTTCACAAAAAATATGACTCACAAAAGCGAACAACAGGAAACTGTCTTGAGGGGAAGACTCACACAGGGGAGTAACAAGCAAATTACTTCACTGCAGGAACTTATTTTTTTAATTTCCTTGTTTTCTTTCCAGCCTATTGGTGCACTGAATCCAAAGCGTGCAGCATTTTACGCTGAGCGCTACGAGACATGGGAAGACGACCAGACACCACCTTGTCATTACAACTCCCACTACTCCACTGCTGCCACCACCTTGCACTGGCTTGTCAGAATAGTGAGTAAAATCACTCCTTCAGCCACCCTCACACCCATTATTGTACTGTGTTCAGAATCCCCAAATTAGTTAAGCATCTGAATAGAAATGAAGTCCAACCCACATCCTCAGACAGCCTTTCA
This sequence comes from Toxotes jaculatrix, assembly GCF_017976425.1. NCBI lineage: Eukaryota > Metazoa > Chordata > Actinopteri > Toxotidae > Toxotes > Toxotes jaculatrix. Next base: position 6,944,863 of record NC_054402.1, read on the forward strand.
TTTTTGACTCTGCATTAGTTGATTGTCACTTGTCAGACTTGATGATGTTGTTACTTTGAGGTCTGTCGGCTTCTGCACAGGAAACAACTCGACATCTCAATTTGATTGGACCTGAGTTAGACCAATGGCGCTCAGAAAACACATTTCACAGGCCAGTAAACCGGCATATGTGAACTAAATAAAGAGTGGCTGGGTAATGATTTACAGAGGCTGCTGTGACAGGTTTATGTGTTTCAGGCAACCCAGTGAGCGCTGGAGACATGTCCATCAAGGTTACTGAGCACTGTCCTCATTTACTCTGGGAGAGAGGGAGGCGGTACACGCACTTCCAATCTGTTCCCCACAAACCAAGCCGTTATAACCTCCACGGCATCTTTGAGCTGGTATTCATTTGATTTTGACGTCAGCTTATTAATTTGAAAGAACTTTATGGAGAGTTACTGTATTTCTCCTCCTCCCCGATCATTAGTAGAAAGGGGCTGATGGACTGAGGGACCTCCCTTGACAGCAGTTAGATTGCCCTCTGTGGGTTTGTTCCCACAATCCCTTTCTTACTCTGGTGAGTGATCCATCCGCTCCAACCAGCAATGGACACCATCTCAGGCTGAGAAAACCAAATTTGAGCCAATTATCATTATGGTTTACTGTACTCAGGAAGAACATTAATTAATTTTCCCTCAGGCTTGGATACAATGAATGACTGATCTCTGCAGAGATCCTTTAGTCTGGTGCAGAAGGTACAATAAAATACTATGCAGATAATTCAGAAAATTCACATGTATTTTGAATAAGCATGTAATCCTGTAGGTTCAAAACGATACTGAGATTTTCGTTATGCTGGTTATGATGACTGCAATCAAAATGAATGTCAAGAGGGTGGAGAAGATAATCATAACTTTAAATTTGGGTGGAGATCATTGATCTTTGTGATGTGTAATTTTCTTTCTCTGTAGGAGCCCTTCACCACTTTTTTCCTTAGTGCCAATAACAACAAATTCGACCACCCTGACCGCACCTTTTCAGCCATTTCCCGCTCCTGGAGAAACTGTCAGAGGGACACCTCCGACGTAAAGGTGAGAATCACTAAAAAAGAAAAGTAGTATAATCCCTTGTTTATGTTTTATATGGGCACACACTATCTAGTGATAGTGATAGATAACTAGAGAGTTCACTATCTGTTACGTTTGTTTCCTTGCCAGTTCCCTTCTTCAGGCTGGTTTTATGGACGTGTGTGTTAGTGATTATCTGACGACAATGACTGTAAATATCAATATACTGTAGATATGTTGCACAATGTCTGTAAGAAGAATTGCAGCTATACAGCGTGTATAATTGGCAGTATAACCAGAACGAGCCTCTCACTCGCTATGCTCCCCTCCTCAGCCAATGTGCCACTGCAAAAAAATATATACCATTAATTATAAATGCCTCATCCAAACAGCGAATCACAAATACCTATGGTGCACAGGAATACCCTAAGCACTTAGATATACACATTTGATTTATCTCAGAGAGATGAGAAAAGAGATACAGAAAAAAAAACAATCTCAGAGGTAGAGTGATTTTGTATCTGTGCAGGCAAGCACTCATGAGTTTGAACAAAGGCTGCGTCTGAGAGAAAGACAAAGCCCTCCCTCTGCAAATCCACAGAGCAGTCACCGAAAACGCTGAACCCTGCTGATTCGCCTCCATTTTGCCCACTGCATAACACACAGCAGGAATACGCACTGACCTCAAAGTGTCATATATTTCGAACACACCCTGCACTGGGTAGTGTTGCCCCAGGCAATTAATAAAGCATTAATGACAAAAGCTATTTAAAATGTAGTCTTTTATGTACGGACAGGGCTTTTACTTGCCAGGATCTGGGGGAGAGCAGCCAGCAATCTATGTGATGCAGAGGCAGAAAGCTGCAAGCCAGTAAAGAGCTGGATAGTCAGACACCACCCTGTTAACAAATACAGCCTACTTTCAACTACTTGTATGTCTGCACGCATTTGTTTTTACACACATAGGATGGCTACTGATCTATTAGGAGAGGCACTGTACTGTGGAGGACAATGGTGGATTACTAACAGTATTTCATAATGTATTAGAAGCAGGGAAATATTATGCAAGAGCTTGTTTGGTTTACTCATGGTGCAAACGGGGTAAATTATGAGGCAATGCCATTTTAATAACTGATTCGATTATTATCACATTTGCTGTGATTCATTTTAGTATTATGTTCCTTTCTGTTATTTCTCCTATTTTTCTTTGCATGCCTTATAACCTGTTTTTTTTATTATTTAATTATTATTATTATTATTGTATTTGTTATCTTGAGTCCTGAATCCTATGAATAAAAGGCGCATTGCTCACTATAACCTTAAATAAAACAAGGCAGCCAAACATATGGACAAACACACAAATGCCATGCACAGCCACCATGTAGCGACTTAGACTGAGCAGAGAGTCAGAGGTTAAGGTCAGCTTCGGCCCAGTACACCGAGCAGGCCATCAGGGCTCTGATTAAAAGGCAGCTTGTTTTTACCAGGGTCTCTCCTTCATTAACCCCGGACTTCTCCAGCAGTAATGACGACAAGATCGAGGGAGGCTTAACCCCTGATGGGGATGACCTCCTGAAAGAGCAAGTCAAATGGAAACAACCCTGTGCCGACCAAGCCTCACCTCCTCGACCATCCCATTATTAATGTGCATCCATACCTCTCATTTATTTCGTGGTGCACACACGGTTATGTTAAGCTGGCACAGCCACCCATGGGCAAAAAGAAGGAGGTTTTATTTTTTTCTTAGAAGTAGTGGGCACACATACATACACACATACTTTCTCATACACACACAAAGTGCCACCATGCTGTCTGAGGGAATCCAGCAGCACTCCACTGGTGACAGATTTTGACGAACATGTCATTAAGGTGACACAGTGTAAAGCAATGGAGGCTTGTGTGATTGACTTGTTAGCCCATTACAATGCTGTTGCAGAATTAATGGCTGCCATGGGAGGGTGGCTTGAAAACGGAGCTGGCAGTTTTAACGGCTTGGCGGTGAGTTATGGCAGGAAGTTTACAAACGAAAAGAGGAGGGAAAGTGTGGTTGTGCGTATATGTGTGTGTATGTGAGAGACAGAAGGAAACAGAGAGGAATGGCTGCTGTACTCCCTTCCCTGTCGTGTGCGAAGGGTGAAATGTGACCAACAGCAGAGCAGCAGTGTTACTGGCCTGTACCATGTCATGCTAACTCGCCCTCTCAAAACCCCATGATTTATGGGGGCCTAAAAGCTCTGCATGTTATGTATCCCACAGGCAATATAAAACTCCATTCTATCTTTGAATCTGAGAAACACTGCATTCATAAAACAAGATAGAAGGAGTTAAAATACTGTCTTGCACACTCCTTTATAATCTCATGCTAAGAGACAGACTGCAATATTTAACCTGTCTTGTGTGTTTTCTAATGAGCGGTAGACCTACATTCCTTGTGCGCATATGCCTCATTGTGCAGAGATTTCACCCACTCATCCTTCCTTAGTTGTACGATCAGGACTATAAGGGATCAGAGTGGAGACTGCAAAATCACAGAAAATATTCAGAATTTTTGTGGCAAATATGTTTTCTTAAAGACTTTATTAAATTGCCACATCTGTCATTTTTCATTTTAAGTCCATTGCTCCTTTGTTATTATTATTTTTTGTTAAAGTAATGTTTGGGTTCAGTTACCTGCCAAAGAGAAATGCACAAGCTGTATTTTTGGGAAAACAAACATGGAAGGCAGAAAATAAGCAAACATGAATGTTGTGAGAGTTTCTAAAACAGTCTTTTAATGTAACTCAGAAAACATTCACTGTTTCACCGATTGCCTATCCCAGGCAAGTCTCTGCAAGTTGATGTTCATAATGTATAAATGGTTGCCCATAAGGTGAGAAGTAATTCTAAAAACATGTAAACTGCTTTACAGAATAGTCAGCATTCATGTAAAGTATACATGCTGTAAAATTAAGGGGTTAAAAATGTAAAAAATACCAGTGTAGTCAGTCAACACAGGAGAAAATTCTTTAGGAATAGCCTTGTCTCAAAAACTCATGTAAATATTTCTCTTCTTCAGTTTAAGGAATCACACCAGGCTTTATGTAGGGGGCTCCTTTACCATGCTGACTTCCCCTCCACTGTGAGGTCCTGACCTCATCACAAGAGCCCAGAGACCAGGGAGAAAAACTCAACTCAGTCCCAGTTTCATTTAACACACCTAACACCTCTGTCTGGAATAACTGGACTAGCACCTCTCACCGCCTTCTCATGGCCTGCTGTTTAGTTTGTTTGTGTTACCTTCCCCCTTGAATTCTCACTTCATCTTAGTGGGAAACAGAACCCTTTTTCTCTGTTTTTTTGCTGCTCTGGCCTCACATATGTTATTTCTTGCACTTGGCTGAATTTTTAGGTGATTATATGGTGAAAATTGTGGTCTTGTCAGTCAGCTGTAAAACATGAGCATCTCTCTTCCTTTAAAACACAGGAACTGATTCCTGAGTTCTACTACCTCCCGGAGATGTTTGTCAACAGCAATGGCTACCATCTGGGGATGAGGGAGGACAGGACAATGGTTTGTGACGTGGACTTGCCAGCCTGGGCCAAGAAGCCTGAAGACCTTGTTAGGATCAACAGGATGGTAAGGTTTAGGCATGTGTCAAATTCCACATGTATGATTTTACCTCTGTTATTTCCTAAACAGAAAATAACAGTATCTTATGAGAAAATCCAATCTTATTAACTACCATAGATAAAATAAAATAAAACTAATCTTTTCTGTCTCTGCCAACAAAACATTGCCTCATTCACCTTTATCATTTTTATCTGGATACATAGTCAATCAGTTATTGTCCCATTCCCACTAAAGATCAATTTCAATTTCATATTACATACTATGGAACATATAACACATAAAAAGTACTACTCTGAATACGCACTAAAGGGGATAAGATATACAGTGTAACTTTCATGTACCTGATACCTGTATCTTTTCTACTTCCTTCTTATAGAAGTGAATAAATCTTTTCCCATTCCTCCTTCTAAACATCTCATGCATCTGTGTCTCCTTGTCTTATTCATGAACCATCTAATAAAGTGCACCGCTCAATACTAACACTGTACCCCTGACCCCAGTGATGTCACTAAAGGACAAGACAGAGGGCAAGTTTGCCCTGTAGTGTTACCTTTTGTAATGCCGTGCCTCATCACTTTGGCAGTGTGCAGGACCCTTTCCATCTGTGTGTGTGTGCACGTTTATTGCTGACAGCCTATCAACATGTGGCCCACAACAACAGTGAGATAAACTCTTCTTTTTGTAGAAACTAGTCAGGTGGACTACAACATGCTCATGTTTACAGGTCTGTCTACTCTGTAATTACTTTACATCAAAGGTAGAGAATAGAATAAGAATACAGTATTTTATATTGTAGACCTATACAAATCTTAAAACAGAAGTTAACTTGAGGAAAATTGGCAGATTTACAGTTTCATTTTATATTAAAAATCCTCTACGATATCCCACCACTTTTGGATTAATGAATGGGTTCCTCCCTAAAACCATCTCAAGTAATACTGCTAGTAAGACACAAAGTGTTATGCATGTTATGTATTGTGAGGTTAGGGGCCACAGTGTTTTTAGACCAGGTATAGGGAGACTGTGGGAACGCACTTGACCTTTTCAGTTGGAGTGACAGAGCTGGGCTGGTCTTATGGAGGTGACCTTTCCCCATGCTCTACCCACGCTTCCTGGTCGAGCTCTATCAAGCTTGTATACTGGCAGAGTGGGGGTTGTAAGGGGAGAGTCAGGAGGGGAGAAAGAAAGGAGAGGCTGGGAGTTGTTACCGGCATGTCTGCATCTCCAAAACAAGGAATGAGGACAACTGGTAAAAAAAAAAAAAAAGGATTACAGTGGATTTTCTTGCTGTTGAAGGATACATGTGTGATGTTGCTTTGCATTGCATTCACAGACCAGTGTGTTCACATGCTCACAAAATCATAGTCTTCTGCCCCCATTTTTTGTCTTTCTTTTGTTCTGTTCTCTAGCTAGGCCACACTCTTGCTTCCTCTATTATTTCATTTCTGTCAGTGAATCTCTCTGCCTGCCTCCCCCTCTCTCTCTCTCTCTCTCTCTCTCTCTCTCTCACTCTCCCTCTTTTTTCCTTCCCTCCTTCTCTATCTCCCTCATTCCCTCCCTCTCTCTTCCTCCCACTTCCCATCTTTGCATGTGCCACTTTCAATTGTAGTGATATGCCCTGTGGCAAACTCTGCCTCTGTGTGCTCAAGCAGGCTTTGTTGGTAATGGCTGTTATTCCTGACGCGAGGGGAGGAGTGTAAATTCCTCCAGCAAAGCCTTCCACCAGCATGCATGGGAATTATATTGTACCGTATTGTGGAACAATACATCAAACCCCCACTGCATGTCTTCCATAGGTATATTTATAATAATTATCAGCCTTAAATCTTATCCGAAATCTCTCACTAGCATTCCCACAAGAAATTTAGTCTCCTTTTTCACTCTCACAAGTAATTTATCAATGTTTCTGCTGCAGATGGTTTTACAGTAAATTGGATCCCTGTTAGTATTGAACCATTTCTTTGTCTCCATGAAAAGATAGTTGGTTCTTTTTTTTTTTGTGGAGAAGAAATGTGATATGGGAGACTTGACCTGAGTTAGCTGATTGCCGTCTGTGAAGGGAGTGTATGCAGCTTCTGTTTCTGTATTTCGTCTGTAATCTTTATTTGAAGTAAAGCAGGTTAAATACTTGCCTTTATCTGACTGAATGCAAGTTAGTTTGTCCCTGCCAGCACTCTTTGTAATTAGCTTTGTGATGTTTTAATGGTGATGTAATGCCCTGGTAGGTCATCTGCGTACAGTAATGTAGGCTTTGTTTTGTTATGCTCACTGTTGTGTGGAAGTACAATTTGTGTTGTGTCTTTTGGTCCATGTGCTGTTCGCTTCTGGTATGCCTCTCACCTCTAATTGCCCTGTACTCCTTTGACAGGCCCTGGAAAGCGAGTTTGTGTCATGTCAGCTGCATCAGTGGATTGACCTTATTTTCGGCTACAAGCAGCGAGGCCCAGAGGCGGTGCGTGCCCTCAACGTCTTTCACTACCTGACCTACGAGGGCTCTGTCAACCTGGACAGTATCACTGACCCTTCGCTCAGAGAGGTAAAGCACATGCACACACTCATATACACATCACCATGGTGACTAAGTCCCTCCCCCTTCTCTTATTCACCATAGGCACAACTTCCTGTCTCTATTTGTCCTGGCATGTGCTGGAGCTCCAGGAGCATTCATATCATGCATCTGTCAGTCAATTATTGTGTCATGCAAATATAACCCGTGAGAGAACTGGGCGGAGCCGCTGACTCATCAAGTTTGCTGTGAGATTAGCGTCATTTTGTGATGACCTGAGTTATTAATTTCCTTTCTGTTAGATAAACAGTAATCTTTCAATATCTGTCCACATTATTCACAGATCTTCTTAACATCAGGATTCTGGGCTCTTCTCTTTTTGTTGTTGAATGTACTGTATGTGTCGTCCCTTAATAAGATCAATGAATCTGACTGAGCTCTTGGATCAATCACCAGAGGTCAGTCAGTCAATAGATGAGGGAGTGAATCCTCTTGTTCTTAACTAATTAATTGAATATCTATTAGCTCAACCGTACTGTTCGTGAATAGCTTAATTGCGTAGGGGGGAAAGGGGACCAGAGACTGCAGCAGCTGGCATGCATTGTGGTACTTTCCAGTGTGAGCTCGTCTCTCCCTGTGATATCCACCATCTGCTGTCTGCAAAACAAGTCATTTATATACTGTCACTTCCAGGGGCGCCTTTATTTATCAAGTGACCACTATGCAAATCACCTGCAGAAAATTTGGCTGATCTAATTGCCAAACCATATTGTGAAAGCTTTGGTTTTCATAATTTTGAGAGCGATTTTAGATGATGCCTTTTCTTTTTTTTTTTTTTTTGCATCAGGCTGAGGGGTTTTGAGCTGTCTTCCTCCCTGCCTACTATTACCCTGAGAGATGACAGTACTGTTAGTTAGTTGCACATTAGGAAGCCTGCTACTCAGACTCCCTAATTGTGCCCAGTTGATGCACTCACTATTGTGACATGTGAATGTTTTTGTGCAGGAGAAAGAAACTGGCTCAGCTAATTGCAACTGATGTAATGTTGATGTGATGAGCACTAATTAAGACAAGCCTTCGTACCCTCTGTTATGTTTCTCATTTCAGGTGGATTTTTTTTCTCCATGTAATATAAAGTACAACGTTGTACATTCAAACCCTATATACTAAAACCTAACAGTATCCTGAAAATACATTATGAACAATTTGTGATGTAATTCTTTTGTTTCTTTACATATTCAAAAACAGATAAATGCAATTTTCAAATATTTCCTTGCAAAACTGGAACACATAGATTGTAGAAAAAAAATCATGTCCAATATTATAATATCCCAAGTACAGTATTTCTCCAGGTTGATTTGATTTCTAAGGTTCTACTGTACTTTGATGCTCTGCTGTGAAATTATTTGAGATGAGCTGAACAATTTCCTGCAGGTAACATTACACAGTTACACGTAACAGGTAGCAATATGGTAATTTGGTAGATGATTTTGTGTGGGATTTATTGTACTATTTTTCCCATTACTGTTTGCCACTGCTCCAATCCCACACAGGCCAGCCTCTGAACTGCCAAGTTGAGTCAGTGAGGTGGAGCATGGAAAAGTGTCTGATGAATGCCTGCTAAGATCTGCTGAAATCTGACAATTGACTCTGAGGTATTGATTCATTCTGGGCCTGACAGGTGAAACTGCAGATCTGGCATTAGTCACAACAATTAAGGCATTTGAAATGTCAAGAAATTAGAGGTCATGAGAGATAATTTCCTTCCGTGTGTCAGATGGAAATGATGAAACCTTCTGACATGCTGCCGGGCCTCTGGTTGAGGGCACGGTGACAGCTCTACTGGGCACACTGCCGGAACAGCGATCCTTCGCCATGATGCTTCTCCTGACGGCCTTCGCTTATGGAAAAACATGACAGCAACCCCTTGATTCAGACCCTGCTGTGTCACTCAGAAGTAAACAGACAAATTATTCATCAGTGGGACTCTATTCCTCCTCCACTGCCACTCCCCCTCCCCTTCTCTGAATGAACAAAGAGAACAAAGTGCGATGTGGCTAGCCAATGGAGCGCTTTGAAGCAGCTGACGCACTTTAAATTGATTTCACCTTGATATTCTCATGGTAATGGGACACAAGTATTTAAATCCTTGACCTTAGTGATAAGTAACTCCCTTCACATGTATCTCATAGCATATAGAATTCATTGTGCGGTCTGTGATGATAGGTGCATTAGAGACAATCACTTAGTGGTGGACACATTGTTTGAGACGTTTCTGCTCCTGCACACAGTAGTGCACATGTCAACTCCTGGGTTGTCAGTCAAGATATACCCTCAGGGAAATTCTTTGTTTGTACATAAGGATTAAAATAAATCCAGATAAGCTTATCTTAAACAAATTTCATTTGGCATGTAAAGAATGGGCTATGTCGTCACATGAGAAAATAACGTAACTGCCCAATTACATAAATGATGTGTTTTATGTATTCAAATGTGCCTGTATGGTCTGTGCTGTTTGGTGTGTTTTTATAATCTGTTTATATGATTTAAAAGCCAGATTTATGTGATGAAAGCAATTTGCTGTCTGTAATCTACGGCATCTGTCAAAAGGTGAAAGGTGAAGCAGCTTCATATTTGTAGTTTCAACCACTGATCTCAGGTGTCGTGACTCAGCATGATCCCACGTTGCTTAGCGGGGCAAAGCAAGGCCATGTCTGCATTCTGTCTGACAGAGCTGTTTTGTTGCTGCATTGCATGAGTGCACTGGAAGAAGCGGGTGAGGGACCATCCTCCACGGAGTCTCTGTCACCAGTTTGGGAACCAGGCAGCAGATAGAGAAGGAGCTGCAGCCACTCACCTCTGAAGCCTTTTACTTACGCCAAAATCGGATGCGAACAAAGTCAGACAGACAGACAGGCCGACACAGTGTGTTATGATGGATGTTTGGTGCTCACCCAAGCAAGGCGGTTGTTGCTGGGAGGGGAGATCATCCAGATGGCTTTGGCAATAAGTGTCACTTATCAGCCAAAAAGCGGGGCCTGAAGTGACTAATGAACTGCCTGTTAAGTGCTCTCCATCTCAGACTGACATAGAGATAAGTTTCTGACATACCTCAGACAGGATTAGTGTTGAAGCACCTGAGCGATATTGACATGTTTTGATCATCTAGTGGAAGAACATGTACTTGAGTTAACCTTCAACAAGTCAAACCCCCCACCCCTCACCCGACCCCGACACACTCACAAAAACACAAACACATACAGACAAATCCTCCCCCTTACACTCTGGAAATAATTGTTGGGTGTTAAGGTTGTCTGAGACTACCATAACGGGACATGCAGCGGCGTAGTTTCCCTGGTAATAGAATCATCACAAGAAATATGGTGATGTTTTCCACATGGCCCCTTCAGCCCTTATGATCTTTGTATCAAATTTCTTTATTTGAACAGACATTGTGACCCTCACCCCAGACCTAACCTTAAATAGCCATTATGTCAGTTGCTTATTACTTGACGGACTGCGTTGTAAAGAAATACTGACTAACACTTAATGGTTGCCAAATGTGCTCAGCAACTCACATGAAACTTTCACTGCTGTGCGACAGCGCTCAACCGTGTGGACAGCGCCTTTTTTGGGGCTGTGGAAGATAGAAAGTGACCAGGGGGTATTGGGGGCGACTGTTTGGCTTGCAGGTGGCCTGTCCTAATTCAGTATCACCTCCAAACTTCCTGTGCCACATCTCCCACTGTGGCATGTGTTACCCAATGGGTCCTTTTGATAGTAAGTGTTGTGTACAGGCGGAGGAAAATGAGGACTAGTCACCCAGGCAGTCAGAAGGGCGGGCGAAAGGCTGAGCGATGTATGTTCCATTGTGCACAGTGGCATTGACGGACGTCTACAAGCTCCCCTCTGATGGTGGAAGTGGCTCCAGTCACATCAATCACTCCCACCGTGGAGTGCCCCACTTTCAGTCAAGCTCAGCAGCCCTTACTGCTTGTTTTTTTCTTCTCTCACTGGAAGAAAAGGAGATCTTTTGTCTATTTAAATGGAAGTTATTTTCTAATAATAGTAAATGCTGCTCTAGTGTTGTGTAGTTTTTTTTTTCCTTCTACTCAGGGTGTGATTTGTGCTGTTTTTAGTTTTTTGCTTCTCAGTCACAAGCATCCAGACTCATAAATCACCTTTCTTCAAGCTACCCTTACCCAAATCACCATAGTCTGCTTATGTGATCTTGTGCCTCTGTTTCATACATGTGTGTGCGTACACGTGCTTTTTGCCTTTGTTTCAAGCACAATAACATCTGAAAGCAGGCCGGCCTGCTGCAGTCCTAGCTGGATGTCACTCCAGGTTAACGTTTGTGCAGTGGGGGCCCCTGCGCCTGGAAATGGGAATGGTTAACTGAAGCATGTTAATAGGAAAAGGCTTGTCTCTTCCATACTAACACTTGGATGACTCTGCAGGCTGAGGGGGGGGAAGGGGGAGCACCAAGGCGGATTGGGAGTGCACCCCTTTCCCTTTACCTCCCCCCCTTCCTCAGAGGCACGGCTGAGTTAGGATTTGCTTGCATTGTCAAGTAACGCATTGACCCATCACTTTGATGCATATTGATTGTGACAGCCGCTCTCTCTCTCTCCTTCTCCCTTCTCTCTCTCCCGCAGGCCACAGAGGCGCAGATCCAGAGCTTTGGACAGACGCCATCTCAGTTGCTTATTGAGCCACATCCTCCACGCAGCTCCGCCATGCACCTGGTGAGAGCAATGAGCATACTGGGAAAATTCCCTACACCTCTGGTAGTGGTGTGTGTGGACCTATGTAAGCCTGGGTGGTGTGTTTGAGTGTGCCTATGTTTGTAGGTAGGCATGAGATTGAGATGATGTCCATGATTTTTCACTTCTGTTTCCCTCAACCCACTCTTTTATAACAAAAGATAAATATTTCAGAAGTGTTACCTCATGTAGGTCAGGCCTGCAAAATAACAACAAATTTTCAGAGCCAGTTGTCTGCACTGTTTTATAGCTACTACCGCCTACTAGCAGTGTGGTGTAAAGGGAAGAGTGCTCCCTACTGGCCTACTAGCTCCCCTCTTTCTGCTGTAAGCTGCTCTAACCTGTCTAATCCATGTAATAGCCAGCCTAGCCCTCATTATCCCTACATGTCTCTCTCTGTTTCTCTCTCTCTACAAGAAACTTTGTAAGGCAGATCCCTCTGAGACCTTTTAGTTCAATTTTCTACTTTTGCAACAGATGTGAATGTTTTCAAACACTTCTGTCGACTACTGTCAAAAGCTTCTAGTTTTAAGGATGAGATGAGAGCTGAAACTAGTTCAGAACTCTCAGAGTATTGTCAGTATTACTATCTCCTCCATTGCTTTTACTCTTATTACACATGTAGTTTAAGCCAAGGTTGTAAAGGCTGAGTTAAAATTAATGCTTCTCTGTGGACCAAACTGAATCTTTCTGATACATATGTATCATATATGCACCATCTCATATGTACAGCCTACTCCATTCCAGTTTTCCATGTCTTACCCCTGTTTGACCAGTCCCCTGTCTGACTGTACTGTCCAGGGGGTACAGTGCATGAAGCTCTCCTCTGTGTCTGAACCTAATTTTTCCTCCAACCTCCACACTAATTGCCTCTTTCCATTCTTTTTCTCCCATCTTTTCATACCTCCTCTTTTCACCTTCTCCATCTCTTGCCTTCCTGCTCCTTCCCTTTCCTCTCCCTGCTCCTCTTTCCTTGTACTCCTGCCCCTCTCCCACCATCACACCCCTGCATCCTTCTCCACACTCCTGTCTTTTCTCTCTCCTACTCAATAGTGTTTCCTTCCACAGAGTCCCCTCATGTTCAAGGACCAGATGCAGCAGGATGTCATAATGGTGTTGAAGTTTCCATCCAATTCGCCGGTAACCCACGTGGCCGCCAACACCCTGCCCCATCTTACCATACCTGCGGTAGTCACCGTCACCTGCAGCCGTGTATTTGCTGTCAACCGATGGCACAACACCGTTGGTGAGTGGAGCTCAACTGATATGTTCAAACATACACATATGCGCTTGTAACAAAAAAAATAAGGGTGCCACATCACATGTGATACCTACCACAGCAGTGGCCCTGTAAAATCACTTCATCACCATCACACACAAACATGCTCACTACTCTTAATAGAGCTGTAGCCAGCTGGCTACGTGAGAGGCTAGCACCTCCCAGGTAAGCTGACCATGAGTGTTTCCACATGTTCCTTTTCAGACATGTGTGAACAACATTACCCACAGAGCCCCTCCCTGAGAATCAGCCTCACCTCAGGGTCAGAGGGCCAAGGCAATGGTTACTAGGAAATTAGGCCGCAACTGCACCACATTCTCCTCACACGTCCCCATCTGTCAGTGTAGAAACACACTAAGCTCAGGACCAAAGAGTCCACACTGTGTGGCTGCTCTGGCTGCTCCCACACTAATGAACACAGCTGCAGCACCCTTGCCATCCTGTCGGAGAGGAGGGAAATGTGGTTTGGCTTTTCAGAATAATGAAGATAATAAGGCCTCCATATTTTCAGGCATGTTGCTGTTTCAAAACTGGCTCCAGATACTCTCTCGCATGGGTAAAATGTCTCCATTCAGTTTGACACTCTGGAAAAAAAAGCCTAGTAAGACAGATGGAAATCTTTCTGATGGACCTCCAAGACTTCCATCTCCTGGAAGAGATTATGAATTAACTTGGCTCTGAAAAAGGAACAGGTGTGTGTATGTGCGTGTGCGTGCGTGCGTGCGTGCGTGCATGTGTGTGTGTGTGTGTGTGTAAAATGCACATTGCAGTGGTTAGAAATAGCCTCAATGATTCATTTCATTATGTATCTCTGTCTGAATCCAGGTCTCCGAGGAGCACCAGGCTACTCTCTGGAGCAGGCCCATCACTTACCCATAGAGATGGATTCCCTGGTTGGTGAGTAAACTTCATTGTTTTGAATGGAAAACACAGCTTCAAATAAAGAAAAAAAAAACCCAAACTAATAATATATACTATATACAATATACTATAATATATGCTATTGTCTTTCTCTGTCTGTTTTGGCTGGAAGGGTTTTAATTAATAACATAAAAATTGTTCAATTATTGACACATGTTCTGTTTGTCCCTTTCCCTTTTTTTCGCAGCCAACAGTACTGGAAGCAACAAGCGTCAGATCACAGACCTAGTGGACCAGAGCATCCAAATCACCACACACTGTTTTGTGGTGACAGCTGACAACCGCTACATCCTGGTGTGTGGCTTCTGGGACAAGAGCTTTCGTGTGTACTCCTCCGAGACAGGTAGGTTACAGTGTAAACTCTATTTCTTATAGAGGTGTGCACTCATGTGTGGAGGACAGAGCGCTATGATGGGAATAATACAGTATTGTCGCTGCTCTCTCTTGACAAGCCTTGTAGAAAAAAGGATGACTATACTACAATACAGTGGAACTTACTGATAAGTAAAAAAAATATGTTTGCTAATTTATTTTCCATTGATTATGATTTAGTGGGAGCAAGATGATAATGTAAGCAGGATACCTGTAATTTCAGCAGTTTGACAAGAGCCATTTAACTCAGTGGTTCCAAACATGGGGCTCAGAACATGGGGTTCCAGGATAAATCTGATGGGTCACAAGAGGATTTAAAGGATAAGATAAATAGATGTGTTTATTTTTCCTTCAGCCTTTCTTTTCCCCTGTGAAATAATGGACCATTTGACCTCTTCAGACCTTTTAAAGTCATTCAAATGAAACTAAGTGATAGAGAAAAATCACCTTTGTGGATTGAACTGGTGAACTCACTGTACACTAAGACCATAATCTTTAATGAGGGGTCACAATTAGGGTTTGTTTCAATTTAAGAGGTCACCAACCTAAAAGGCCAGGAACCATTGCTTTAACTTGAGGGGTATGCTACAATCAGTAGTGTTTTGAAAACATTTTTTGCTGTAGTTTTTGCAGTTCAGGATCCCACCAGTATTTTTTTGCTAGCACTGAAATCATGTATGTACCTATATCCTCTTCAGGCAAGCTGACCCAGATAGTTTTTGGCCACTGGGATGTTGTGACATGTCTGGCCAGGTCAGAGTCTTACATTGGAGGAGACTGCTACATCGTCTCTGGGTCCAGGGATGCGACCCTGCTCCTGTGGTACTGGAGTGGGCGTCACCATATTATCGGCGATAACCCCAATAACAGTGAGTAAGCGTGTGAATACACCACACAAAGAGACACGTACACAAATGGTGTATACAATAGCATCACCCTCTAGACAAACTTACAGGAATCTTTTTGCTGTTTAGTATTTCACCTTTGAAATATATTACTTTACTTTGAAGAAAAAGGCTAAAAAAGTGTTGATCAATACTGGAAAAGAGACTTTCTATACTAGAAAGTAAAAAGTGGGGAGAGACAGGGCGAGGATAATTTATCTGCACCACAGCTGTGATATATTATTATGATATGTACTTCATCGCTTTGAGCTGTGCTGCTTTCAAGTAGAGGACTCCGGATGTCTTGGCATTTGAAATGGTAGACCCCAGTGTGTGATTTCTGCTGCTCAGCTCATTCTCACTGACTGTCTGTGTTCAAAACAATCCATCAGGGTAGGGGAAGCAGTCATTACAGTATTGCACGAGGAGTGCCATATATGGTGTGGAACAGAAAAACTGAACATGAGGAAAAGAGGATGATTTTATTTTATTTCTGGATGACAACACAATGTGAGTGTGTGCGCTAGAAGATCTTGTGTTTCCAATTGCCAAAGATTCAAGGAGCTCCAGATTAGATGCAAGTGTTCTCTAATTAACTTCACTGAGGCTCCGACAGTTAATTAAGAATTTCAGCTTGGTTGCCTCCAATTAGCAAGGGGCAATAGCACTTGTGTTACTGCAGCAGGAAAACAGTATTCCCCTGATATTCACGCTGCTAGGGCTTACAGTGCATCTTCAACGGACAAAAGGAAGGGAATGTCATACCTCATCTTTTGAAACAAAAGACAGGATGTGTTTTCACTCAATCAGATCACTTCCAATCTCTTGCCAATATCTCATCAATATATCACAAGGGCAGCAAATAATCAAATTTGGATAAAGAATGCCCAGCACTACATATGTGGGAACCTGGATTTTGTTTGTGAAGGAACAGGGACAGTGCAGTGGAAAATGACTCAGAATCAACTAATAACGTTACATACTGTATACTTCATTCAAATCTCTGGAGCCAGCCGATATCAGTCATGTTCACATTTAGATGGCAGGCATTTGCAAGGGCCCTCAGGGATAAACCACCACCACCTTTTCATATCTTCACAGGTGAAGCCCTATTAATGTCATAAAGCACACACAGAACTAGAGTCTTCTTTATTCTCTTACTTACTAGCTTATTAATTGAACAATCTTTTTTTCCAGGAGTCTCATTTTGGTGATTTCATGCCTATTATATTTTCTATAATACTGGTTGAAGGTTGTGTGAATATGTAGCAGGAGCCTGCTGGATCACTGCCCCCTCATCCCACAGATGTGGGGTGCCGAAGAAATTGATTTCACCCGCGCCCCAAAAGGCTGCACGTGTCTTAAATGTATAATAATTAAAATAACTTCCAGCTCAATCATGGCCCTGCCTCTCAGACTCGGCCCATCACACTGGTGCGAGGGGCTATTTGCACCGGGTAATTGTGGTGGCTGAATCTGGCTTGTCCCAGGGGCTCAGGGAGGGTGGGGGGTATGTGGTAGAGTGTGATTGAATCTTTTGTCGGGTAGGTGAGCTGCACTAGGTCCCTTTTTCTCCCAGGAGGCTTTTTCTGACACTTGTCCTATTCAGCCCCCCTGAGCAGCGGGTGCTGGGACTGACAGCACTGCTCAGGTCCTAGTCTCTAAGGGACCCTGCTGCATCGATCACAGTCCAGCTTACTGACTGGACCGCTGCAGCTGCAGAGGCGATGTGCCGAGCTGGAGGAGGAGATGATGGGGGCAGCGGTAGTGGGAGTAGGAGAGGGGGAGAGAAGTCTGACACATGTCCAGATCATCTATCAGGATGTTACAGTCATCTAGGTGGATAGAGAAACTTTCACTGAATTGGCTGAACTTGTGGACACCAACAGCCACATAGTGTATATTCAGATTTCATTCAGTTTGACATGGGTTTGCCATCACTAGTGGGCTGATTGGAATGAAAGGTCATTATTGGCCCACACAAGTAGAAGTAAAAGTATTTTATTTTAAATTAAAAAATATATATTTATATATTGTAATTTCAAAATGTGAAAATTATATTAAATAATAATTAAAAGAATTAGGAAGACTAAAACATTATTTTTTCTAGTGACCCAGAACTCTGTGCCTGTTTGTTGTTAAATACAGATAATTTCCCCTGATTACATTAATTTAGCAATTAATTAAATGACTTCAACTTTGTACACCCTTAAATTATGTCATTGTCAAAATTATTGATTGAATGATGAATATAGTGATTCCCCCACCAGTATTTAGGAAAAGATTGAGGGTTTTGTATTGGTGATCAGAGCATTTCAGAAAGCCCACTGCTTTCATTCTTGAGGCACCATTGTGGCAGTACTCAGGGTCAGCTGCAGGTGTCGTGAAACTCCCCTCACTAACCTCTCCCCTGGCCATCATCAATCATGTGACACATGGGATGAAATCAAGTGGCTCGTCTGCCATCACTAGGCATCCCTGCATTTACATGACAATTCAAACAGACCTCCCTGCTAGCAGATGTGCATCATAATCACTGTGCTTGTGTTCAGGTTTGGTGTTTATTTGTACAGAAATCCCCATTAAGAAATGCAGCTTATTTACTGGTAAATTAAGATCACCGGTCAGAATACCATTCAGGTATTCAGTTTTGGTTTTTTTTTTGAGACAGATGATATATTTAATCAATTAAACCAATTATTTTTTTTTTAATCTGTCATTTTGTAGGTGACTACCCAGCCCCACGAGCAGTTCTGACGGGTCATGACCAAGAAGTTGTGTGTGTGTCGGTCTGTGCAGAGCTGGGCCTGGTCATCAGCGGGGCCAAAGGTTAGTGTGCTTCTTTGTTTAATAACAATGACATGGAGGGCAGAGAGGTCATGGAAACTCATGCTTTGAGCTGGCATGCTGGCACACATACAGTACTATAGGTGACCAGTCTATAACCCACATAGACCAACAGATATTCATTTCAATGAGCAGTCTATGTGCCCAGCTAAACAACATGCAAATGCCTCACGGAGATGATGGGACCACTCTGAGCATGCTCAGTAGTACTGTAGAAATTACACTGATTTTATAGACAGAATAATAAATTATTTTACACTAGCACATTTTGCTCACACTTGTATCTATTTCGGTTTGGCAGAGGGTCCATGTCTGGTCCACACCATCACAGGGGACCTGCTGCGTGCTCTGGAGGGGCCAGACCACTATCAGTGCCCACGCCTCATCTCAGTGTCCAGCGAGGGCCACTGCATCATCTACTACGAGCGGGGCCGCTTCTGCAACTTCAGCATTAATGGGAAACTGCTGGCACAGATGGAGGTCAATGATTCCACCAGGGTAATGTGACTTTTTGACACCAGTATACTCCATGAATGATATGGATGCATCTTTGTTCGTCTGAAGTCTTAAATACTTAAAAGATTGAAATAGTGGGCAGTACATGAGCCTTGATTTACATATTGGATAGACAAGTAAACAAATAAAATAAATAAAGATGCACAATGTTGTCAAAAAAAGCCAGGACGGGATTCAGTAACAGCAATCTCACACTGTGTGTTTATGGATCAAGTTCTTTACATGGCCTGGATCATAGTATACAGTCTAAAACATCTCTGCAGGAGAAAGTTAAGGTGTCCAGTGTGAGATATAAACACAAAATAATTGCATAAATATCATTTATTATATTAATTATAGTAAAAATAATACAATAATCAGTCTTCAGTTTATCCAAAACTTTAATTGCACTTTGCGACTGCTTGTCATTCTTTACCATAACAAATGTTGGTCATCCAATTGTGTACATAACCATTTCTCATTAAATAACAACTTCTACATGGTGCAGAAAGAAAACTTTCCCTAGAACAGACAATAGAAGTTAAGTTGGAAGTGACATGTTGATACTGTCTCTCTCCTGTAGGCAATTCTCCTGAGCAGCGATGGCCACAATCTGGTGACAGGTGGGGACAACGGTGTGGTGGAGGTGTGGCAGGCGTGTGACTTCAAACAGCTCTATATCTACCCAGGCTGCGACGCTGGCATCCGAGCCATGGATCTATCACATGATCAAAGGTCAGAGCGGGCAGTTGTGTGGTAGTAACGGTATGGTAAGCCACAGGAGAGAGTCAGCTTATACAAAGAGCCATCTTGATGAAATGTCTCCCACTTACCATATACAGTTACACTTACTGATTTAACAAGGACCCCTGATGAGGTCAATCCAGGTAATAGACATTATCTATACCTCCTTTTCCGATAAGGGATAAAGAGAAGCAAACTAAGACTTTTGAACATCTGAAATTAAAACAAACTGCTAGACATGTCCAAATGGTTTGTACGTTTTAGTCTATGATACTCTATGGCTCTATTTCCTTTGCAGAATCATTGTTTGGGCTTGTGTGTTTACATGCTTGCGTTGACTGCATGCATACGTGGGCTTCTATGTGAATCTGTGTATCTTTGTGTGCATGCACATTTAAATGTTCCCACATGTCTTCGGTTCTGTACTGATTGTGTAGGTTGAGGTAAAAAGCCTGGCGTTGCCTGTGTTTCATGGTTGTCAGTGTATATTTTAGTTAGTGGAATATCCACCATCCCTTTCCTGCAGTTGCCATAGAGACAAAAAATTATGAGGGTATCTTCTGCAAATGCACTTATTTTGGATAAATAGACAATAGCAAGTACACATGTGTACGGCACAAGCCTATCGGCAGGTCAGCAGCATGTTTTTCCTCAATGTTTGCATTCTGAAAGATTCGTCAGGAGTCATAATGGGTGCCTGGATGGCGGCGCAGAGGCGACAGTGTTCGCTCTGGGGCTATAAGCCTGACGTCATCATGTGACCCTGGCAGTCAAGAGAGGTTAGAAAGTCTGAACAGTCAGGCCGCACTTCACAGCCACCAGCCAAATCACCCTGCAGCCCAAAACAAAGGCCTAGTTCTTAGACAAATAAACTAAACTCTGCACCATGACTAAGTGCACAACCTGTTAAGGTAAGCGGAGGATATACAGATAGGGGAAGAAGTTTGTCAGCGGATTTTCATTTAATTTTAGTGTAAACTAAGCATGACAATAGTAATCATATTAGGGACTAAAAATATGAATTTAAGGACTCCATGCTATTTTCTTTTAACATTTCTTCCATCATCACTTAACAAATCACTTAAATTAAACATTTTAAGAACCCCTTAATTCAGCTATAGTCTCTTTCTTCAATAGATTGACATTAGGTAACTCAAGTGAGCCATGCTCTGTAACACCATTGACAGAGGGGCATTCTGTCACAGCTCTGTTCATTGTGCTTGAGCATTTAAGCCCTTGGGGTGTAGCACTATAAGACGACCCTGTGAAATCAGCTGCTTTTCCTACATACCAGCCAGCCATGGACACAAGGGCAAGGGGTTGCAGAAAGACACAGGGAGAGACTCAGTAGTCTACTTCAGTTGTCAGTGAAACCCTGTAATTTACTGTCACAGCCCCGATGACCTACTGTGATCATTTAATTCACCACGATGGACATTTTAAGAAAATGTTCACATACAGGAAAATAATCTTACTTTTTAGTGCATTAGTGTTTTTTTTTTTTTTGTTTTGTTTTGTTTTGTTTTGTTTTGTTTTTTTACATTTTTCTGAAATTGGGACTTAATGTTACCTTTTCATGGTTCTGCTGCTCCTCAGGACTTTGATCACGGGCATGGCCTCTGGCAGTATCGTGGCATTCAATATTGATTTCAACCGGTGGCACTACGAGCATCAAAACAGGTACTGATGAGACAGATCCACACAGCAGAAGGCAAGTGCGGAGGGTTAAGAGGAAGAAGACCTACCACCCAGTGACCAAACTGTGCTGCAGAAGACCCACAGAGCATGAAGGAGATCCAGTGGGCCAGAGAAAATCAGCATGGTGTCGCTAATAAAGAACAAGGTATGCTTACATGCATTCATCTGGCCTCTTGTTCAGGTGAACTTGTTACCATTTGTCTGTTGCCAAACAAGCTCAACACATTTTCTATTGGTTTTCATGTCTTACCTGAGCACCAGCTGAAGCATTTCCCCAACTTAGTCGAGCAGGTCTGCTGTTCTGGACAATGAGA
This sequence comes from Toxotes jaculatrix, assembly GCF_017976425.1. Taxonomy (NCBI): domain Eukaryota; kingdom Metazoa; phylum Chordata; class Actinopteri; family Toxotidae; genus Toxotes; species Toxotes jaculatrix. The sequence goes on from NC_054402.1 coordinate 6,966,348, forward strand.
GACTGAGATAAACTTAAGTTAACAAAATTACACAGGTTAGGTTTAAACCAAACTTAATGTAAGCTTTTAAGCGCCTGTTTCAAACTGTGAAAGTGCAAAACAAAACGAATCCTCTGTTATGAACATTTATACAACATTTGTATGACAGATACATATCTCGGAACACTTTTCTAGGGAAAAAAAAGTTAACCTGTAAATATGGACAGTGTAAAGTGTTTCTTCCCTGTAAAGGTTGAGATAAAGATATAAATGCTGTTAGACTAGCCACCATGTTACCAACATTTTAGTCATGTGAATCACATATAAATGTTCAAAATGTCTTCATCACACTTCAGATATTAGTTGGTTAGTAATACATGTATATGGCCATTGTTTGCTCATTGTTATTAACAGTGGTCAAATGTATGTAAAGAGACAATGTTCATTGTTAATCTGTTGTGTTTGAATGTCTATATGGAAGAAAAGTCGAATTCAGTGTGATCTTAGTCCTTTGTGAAGTATTTGTTTTTGATTATGATGTCAGCAGAAAGGATATTGGATATTTCCATACTTGCGTTAAATTGAGGACTATTTTGTTTATTTATGGTAAAGAATTAAAAATACTCACCAAGATTTTACAGTGATTCAAGTGGGACATTTGCAACAGCGGTTATCAATCTTTTTTGTTTCAGTTTCTCCTAAAAACATATCCAGATGATTAAATACTAGATTTGTTGGACAGTTTCTCATGACTGTTAACGTGTTTGTGGTAAAGCTGTAAGACATTTTGTAAAAAGGCAGTGTCATTTTTAAGACATTCTACAATTGCAAACAGTAATCTGCGCATCTCACAGTTCAGTTCAGTTCAGCCTTTCTTTGCTCAAAATGTTTGCTCATCCATTTAAAATCTGTGAAATCATGAACAGAAGTTCATGCTGCAACACCATGCATTGGTAAGCAATATTATGACTTAGTTGCTGAAAAGGTTTTCAGCTGTGTGACAATAAATGATCTGATGATGAACAGGCAAGAGTTCCTAAAGTGACTGTGGTCTATTTTTGGTGATATGAAAGAAATCGGGTCTGCATTTAATTGCTGAAATGAGAAGTCGGTCGCTGTGAGCTGACAATTTAAAATGAACAAAAATATGCAAATGGTTTTGAGTTTGCATTCTGTTTTACAAGACACCACCCGACCCAAAGCTGAAGTTTTGCATGCTAAGAGCTACTGAAGGCATTGGGTTTATTTTGCTTTCCTGTGAAATCATTTTAATTAATGAATTTACACTTCTTAGACAAAAAAAAAATCATTTTGTTAATATCTTGGCATTAAGCAGTGCATTTTGATTTTATCTAACATTTTAATATATGTTTTGATTTGTATTTCAAATTGTTTTTGCATATGTTTTGGAAGCGGTAGGATACGTTAAGATAAGATTATGTGATTATATCAAAATTAATAACTAGATTGAACTGCTATCATTTTTTTGTTTTTAATAAAAGTGAAAAAATATATGAATTTCAGGGGTATTTATTGTTGAGGTTTTACTTATAAACTGCCTCTAAAATATTCATGCATTTTTTAATGCTTTCCCAATGTGACGTAGGTATGACTATATCTCAGTGAATTAATACCATAAATGAGTAACTAAAGGTGGAACTTCACTGAACTTATGCACAGTGTTTGGTTATACTGCCATCTGCTGTCTGGAATTGTTAATCTGCAGCAAGTTGTCTTGCAAGAACAGTTAGCCACTGAGATAAGCTGACTCAGGTTAATTAAATCTTTTTTATTTCCAGGTTTGGTTTCTTTGCAGAGTACATTGTTGGAAGTTTACTTTTTAACGGTAACAGTTATTTTATCATGAACTGAAGGGTATTACTGGTTTTTCCTCATTCAGGTTTTATAATGTTCTTACATTAATGGAATATGGATGACTATAATACAGCATTCACATTCTCTATCTGCTTCTGCATAACACTGACATTCCCAGTTGTCTTTGAGTAGCATTTTGTCAAACTGTATATAAACATTACATGTCTTTCAGATGATGAAAAACAGTATCTTGAAAGCCAATACATTCCCAAAAAGTCACAATCACAGCTCGCTTTCTTTGTGCTTTTTGATTCACCCACTTCAATCAAAAACTTAGAAGCCCTTTAACAACAAAATCAATGGAGTGAAAATTCTGTTAAAATACGTATATACAAGTCTTAACTCAGCTGTGGTATGTCTATAGTCTGCCTTAACTGAACTGCATTCACCAAGACAGCATGTACAATGACAATAGAAATGGTTTGATATCTGACAGGCGTATATCGAATAGTAAAAGACCAGAACAACTGATTTCGGATGCATATTAGCAGACATGCAGGTTACAGTCTCTGATGAAAGGAAGGGGACATTCGCATCTATGAATATTTGGTCTCTGGTGAACCAATGTATGAAGTGGTCAGAGGACATCCAGTACATACAGTTTAGAGACGTCTCAGTCATGTTGATCTTGATCTGTTTTTTTGGGGTTTTTTTTAAATTTCAACAAAAGTACTGACTGAATGAACAAATATTAAAATAATGGATTTTACTGGAAGCACTGCTATTTAACAACAATTAACGTGTTTCTTATTTAAGAGTGTGAAAAAAAAAATCCATGTTGCAAAAGAGCTAATTGCCCCCTCTGATAGAGAAATGTGTCAGTTGGATACCAATAATACCAGAAATAGATCCATTCTCACATATTCCAGCATTGCAAAGGACAAATTTGATACTGTGCTCATTGGGCAGTACACCTAATTGCACTTAAATCCACATGTACCAAGGCAAGGTTTTACACATGCACTTACTACCAACTACATAGCACTGAGATTCATCAGTACCACCACCGAATTACAACCACACTCTCACAGACACGTAACAAAACTACTGCTTAAATAATCATCCTCAAGCACACAGGTAAGCTGGACCATCAACAGTCAAACATTAGTGCCCTTAATTCTCTAAGAGGCAAGCTACTGAGTGGCAGGACCATATTTCTCGTACACAAAAAAATCTGTCCAGTACAGATAATGCTTATGGTACAATATAGCAGCATATCTTTTCAGTTTCTTAAGTTCTGTTAACAGTATCTATGGTTTATGCACCAGAACCTTAAGTACCACAGCAAAGTAATCTAGATGTTGTATAGACTGATAGCAACAGTACAGACTGTTGCTATCAGTGTTGTATTGAGAGAGTTGTTGTTAAACAAGCAATCCTGTTTCTAAACGCGTCATAAAATAATGTAATTTAACATTTCAATGTTTTGCAATTACTCCATCCATTAAAAAGCTAAGTGCCTCGTGAAGCAGGCCGTCTTTCCTGCAGTATACAATATGAACCAGTAGAGGGCTCTAGAGTACTACAATGAACCAGTGCTTGCCATGTAGAAATAAGGCTTAAAACAGCTTGGTGGCTTTTTCAAAAGAAATGGGAAAATTTATTACAGATTGTTGCATGCTCTTTAGGTGTATTCTTTGATCCAAAGACGAACTGCCCCTTAATCTAATGAATGTATTTTGTAATTAAAATAAATGTACCATGACAGGGAAAAAATAAAATAGGTACAGGTAAATATGCAGTCTGTGAATGTCCAAGTCAGCAGACCGAACCCAGTGTTGGGTTTTTCCGTTTAGCACTCCACTCTCTCCTGCTCCTCCATGGAGGGGTGGACAGTGCTATGGCCTCTGAAAGGCTGTTAGAATGGAGAGATGGGCGAACGGACAGTGTCAGCCGAACCTGGGGAATAGTCTTCAGACTCAGAGGTGATGTCAGTGGGGGAGAGGCCAAGGTTGGCACTGTGGGAGGCGCCGGCACCGATACTGTGTGGGAGGTTGGGAGTGGACTTCACATCCTGGTGGCGTCTTCGTCGGAAAACTTGCTTCTCCTTATCAAGTGGCGTGGTCTGAGAGAGGGTGACAGCAGCAACTGTTAGGGCTCTCCACAAAACCACAAGGATGAGGAGCGGCATCCACTCGTACCTCACAGGCACGTGGAAAAATTTAGATGAGCCAGTGTGAGCATGAAATGTAACTGAAAAACTGCATCCTCTTGTTTGTACTTCAGCGAAGTACAAACAAGAGGTTAGGGTCTGCCAATGTCAGGTGCATGACGTATTTGTCTGTGACAGCACTTCTTACATCAAATAATGTGTTCAGTTTGTGAAACAAAATCCAGTTGCTCAATAGGCAACATGAACCTTCAAATGCATTTAGCATTGGGATGCATAACTTTTCTGAGCAGATAAAGTAAATAGCAACATAAACTACACAACCAGGCGAGAAGAAACAGCCACAGCACTAGTGAGATGAAGTACCATGATAAAGTGATGAATTGAATGAAGTAAATTAGGACAAGGAATTTAAATGGCTCCATTAAGGGGCAATGGGTTGAACCCTTTGGGGAGATGGGAAATGGAGACTGCCAGCACTTTGCCATGGAAGCACTGTATATTAGCACTATGCTTTGTCATACCTTATCCAGTACAATCCTGGATGCTGGTTGTGGTCCAAAGACCCTGACCTCTGGATGGTAAAGTCCTGGTCCAGGTTAGCAGAGAGATACGAGTGCAACACAGTTGATCACCTTGAACTCAAAGAATCACTAACCTGATAAGCATTAAGGTACACAACTCTACATTTATGTTATAACTACTAGTATGATAAGGAAAAAGAACCTGGAAAAGAAATGTCATGTCACTATCAACGGATGTTCTGTAAAATGTAAGAAATATCTCCATTTGGCTACTGACAACTGAACACTGGGCTTACCTGAATAAATTATTTATCTTTCTGCCGATTGTACAAATCAAACTCAGCTTTGAAACTATTCAGAAAATCACATTTACCAAAACCTAGTCATTGTAGGCCAACTGTTATTTATAAGATCTCCTAACAACAGTGCTGACAGTCCATCTAAAAGAGGATGAGAGGCCAGAGCGCACACAGGAAGACCACGTAGCAAGAAGCAGTTGGATGAAATGATGTGTATATAGCAGGGAAGTTGCCAATTTATAAAATTATAAAAAAAAAAAAAACACAAAGACATACAAAACAAAGAGGTCGATAATTAATTAGTTTGCTGCCTTCCTAAAGCAGATAATGCAAGCTTCAACTTGCAACAACAACAACAAAGGAATTTTAATGAAATCCAAAAATAATGATAGAAAATTTTTGCACACATCAGGAACTAAGCAAGTGCATATGATGAATGCTGTGGTTCAAAATTCAAAACTACAGGTTTTTCAGTTTTGAATGACATCCAAAGCATCATTGCTAAAGCAAGAATTTAATGTTTAATTCTGATGCAGAACTGCATGCAGTGTCAGCATGTGGATGAGTGCAGATCAGTGCTTACTGTAATGACTGACACTCCTGCTGTGGTGCTGTTGAGCTTTGGCCTGGTGTTGAAGTGCTTCTTGATCTTTCCAGCCACAGGCAGCTGGTGCTCATTCTCTGACACACCATCATCCTGGAAAATACAAAGAACAACGCTTCAGCAACTTTACCTGCTGTATCACACTTTAGATTGCTTCTTAGCTGTACTAGAATGTACACAGGTGATTCTGCTGAAATGACAGACTTCAAAATGCTAAACTTACATTGACCCAGGGGTGATCGAGCACCTGTACAGCCGTGTATCTCTGATCCACCTCTAACTGCAGCATCCCAGTGATCAGAGCCTAAAGAAATGCATATTAGAGAGTCACTAGTACAAAATTTTAATAATGTAGTCTGAGACACCACAGCAACAGACAACTGACAGATTCTGGTGTCTCGCTTTGAGCAAAAAGATGGCAGATGAGGAGAGCACTTCAAGACACAAACCTTGGCAGTATCAGACACATTGTCCCAGTATGGTGCAGGGAATTCAAGCTGGCACCTCATAATCAGTTCAAAGAGAGCCTCCTGATCCTCACCACTGCTGTAGAAACCAAAACAAGTTTTATATGAAGTTCAAAATAGGTTAAACTTAATGGTCTATAATGGGACAACATACTATGGGTCCTTTAATGTTATTTAAACAAATTAAAGGTTGATATGGTTAAAATGTCATACTAAGTAAGTCTCCTGAGGCAGGAGCACATACCCACGGAATGGAGGAAAGCCACACAGCAGTATGTAAGTGATGATACCAGCTGCCCAAATGTCAACCTTGAGGCCATATCTGTAATTGAAGGGCAGATATCAGGTATCAGAGGGATTAAACAAATCTGCAAGTAGCAATAGCTCACACGAATTATTGTAGCAGTTTTTGATTGTGATTCTGATCATTGTTCTTTCACCACAAATGTCACAATAGTCATGTCTCAGATGATGTAACTCCTCTGACTTACCCTGTCTCAGCCACGATTTCTGGTGCTACGTAGGTGGGTGTGCCACACACAGCATAGAGGGGCCCGTTGACAACGGTAGCCAAGCCAAAGTCACCTAGTTTCAGAGATTTACTACCATCGTTGTGCTCATAGACCTGTGTGAAAGAGCAGGGTCACCAAAAAACATTCCTTGCTGGGGTAAAGATTCTATTAATGAGCTTGATGTGACAATAAAAATTAACACTAAATACAAAAGAAGAATATCATTCAAATTCATTTGAGATAGAAAGAAAAAAGACAGCAACTCAATTAAATGTATATTTTTCCTTAAATCATCATTATTATTGAATGTATTATATAACAAAGAGAAATAAACAAAAACTGTAGTTGTGAGTTCACTGTGAGAAAGGCATCATGTTTTAGTCTGAGCTTCTTCTTTTGCTGTTGTGAATATATGTATTGTATTCATTCAGTTCAGAAATATTTTGTCTTCTGCTTTGAAAACTACATGTCAGAGCTAATAGAAAACTTAGATTTAGGTCATACTTCACAGGTGGGATGTGTTAAAAACATGAGTGCCAACTGACCACAGTGAGATAATGATAAAAACATCGGAGCTGTGTATTGTAGTAATTTTATTTCATAATTTCATTTATTTATCCTATATACGTTTCGAGCCTTAATGTAGTTAGCTTTAAATGCAAGCTTGTACATATGAAATTCAGTGAAAAGTGACACTGGGAACAGGCAAGCAGATTAATTGAGTACATGGACTATTGAGGAGTGAAGCTCCTCTCAGTGCCAGTGAAGAAACTTTGCAGAGTGATACTTACCAACAGGTTTTCGGGTTTTATGTCTCTGTGAACAATATTGAGACTGTGCAGGTATTTGATGGCACTTGCCAGATTGAACAGCATACAGCTGGCATCTCGTTCTGTGTATTTGTTAGAAGAGGTGATTGCATCAAAGAGATCACCCCCCTGGAGAAAGAGTATTTGGGATGTGAAAGCGTACCAGTTGCTAGTGTACAGCTATTTTAAAGGGCTGATGCAGCTAACAAAATATGTCACAATAAGCCCTAAAATATAGGTTTTGCATGTCAGCTTTGAATTTCTTTGAAAGAATCAACCAGTGTATAGTACCTTAACCAACTCGATCACAAGATAAAGATCACTCAGGGTGTCCATTTCTTCAATTAAAAGTACGATGTTGGGATGTTTCACACGTCGAAGGATTGACACTTCATTCTGGATCATGTGCTCCTGGGTAAAAAAGAAAATTTAATCAAAGGAAAAATCTCTAAATACTGTACAGTGGAAAGAAGTTATACACATAGATATTATTGCAATGTCAGGGTGGGTCATAGTATAATAAGATTTCAAAATGTTATAAAAACAGTCATAGTATAGTAAGGTTCCAAAAATGAAAAAAAAGTAATCGTATAGTAAGGCTTCAGAATGTCATAAAAAAAAGTCACTATATACTGAATACTATGATTTTTTTTCACATTTTGAAGCCTTACTATGCTACCATGTTTGTTTCACATTTTGAAGCCTTACTATACTATGACGTTTTATATGACATTTTGATGCCTTAGTATACTATGACTTTTTTTTTTTCATATTGTGAAGGCATGCTATAAGATGACAGTTTTTATGACATTTTGAAGCCTTACTATAGTATGACGTTTTTTATGACATTTTGAGGTCAAAAAAAATTGTGACTTTTTTTGACCGATTTTGACGCCTTACTATAGTATGATGTTTTTTATGACATTTTGAGGTCAAAAAAAATTTTGACTTTTCTTCACCGATATTGACCCCTTATTAAAGTACGACGTTTTTTATGACATATTGAGGTCAAAAATTTTTTTGACTTTTTTTGGCCGATTTTGACGCCTTACTATACTATGACCTTTTTTTATGACATTTTGAGGTAAAAAAAATATGTTGACTTTTTTTCACCGATTTTGACGCCTTACTATACTATGACGTTTTTTATGACTTTTGGAGGTCAAAATTTTTTTGGACTTTTTTTGTCCGATTTTGACGCCTTACTATACTATGACGTTTTTTATGACATTTTGAGGTCAAAAAAAATTTTGACTTTTTTTGTCCGATTTTGACGCCTTACTATACTATGACGTTTTTTATGACTTTTCGAGGTCAAAATTTTTTTTGACTTTTTTTGTCCGATTTTGACGCCTTACTATACTATGACGTTTTTTATGACTTTTGGAGGTCAAAAAAAAATTTGACTTTTTTTGTCCGATTTTGACGCCTTACTATACTATGACGTTTTTTATGACTTTTGGAGGTCAAATTTTTTTTTGACTTTTTTCGTCCGATTTTGACGCCTTACTATACTATGACGTTTTTTGTGACTTTTGAAGATCAAAAAAAAATTTGACTTTTTTTGTCCGATTTTGACGCCTTACTATACTATGACGTTTTTTATGACTTTTGGAGGTCAAAAAAAAATTGGACTTTTTTTGTCCGATTTTGACGCCTTACTATACTATGACGTTTTTTATGACTTTTGGAGGTCAAAATTTTTTTTGACTTTTTTTGTCCGATTTTGACGCCTTACTATACTATGACGTTTTTTATGACTTTTGGAGGTCAAAAATTTTTTTGACTTTTTTTGTCCGATTTTGACGCCTTACTATACTATGACGTTTTTTATGACATTTTGAGGTCAAAAAAAAATTTGACTTTTTTTGTCCGATTTTGACGCCTTACTATACTATGACGTTTTTTATGACTTTTGGAGGTCAAAAAAAAATTTGACTTTTTTTGTCCGATTTTGACGCCTTACTATACTATGACATTTTTTATGACTTTTGGAGGTCAAAAAAAAATTTGACTTTTTTTGTCCGATTTTGACGCCTTACTATACTATGACGTTTTTTATGACTTTTGGAGGTCAAAATTTTTTTTGACTTTTTTTGTCCGATTTTGACGCCTTACTATACTATGACGTTTTTTATGACTTTTGGGGGTCAAAAAAAAATTTGACTTTTTTGTCCGATTTTGACGCCTTACTATACTATGACGTTTTTTATGACTTTTGGAGGTCAAAATTTTTTTGGACTTTTTTCGTCCGATTTTGACGCCTTACTATACTATGACGTTTTTTATGACTTTTGGAGGTCAAAATTTTTTTTGACTTTTTTTGTCCGATTTGGACGCCTTACTATACTATGACGTTTTTTATGACTTTTGGAGGTCAAAATTTTTTTTGACTTTTTTCGTCCGATTTTGACGCCTTACTATACTATGACGTTTTTTATGACTTTTGGAGGTCAAAATTTTTTTTGACTTTTTTTGTCCGATTTGGACGCCTTACTATACTATGACGTTTTTTATGACATTTTGAGGTCAAAAAAAATTTTTGACTTTTTTTGTCCGATTTTGACGCCTTACTATACTATGACGTTTTTTATGACATTTTGAGGTCAAAAAAATTTTTTGACTTTTTTTGTCCGATTTTGACGCCTTACTATACTATGACGTTTTTTATGACATTTTGAGGTCAAAAAAAATGTTGACTTTTTTTGTCCGATTTTGACGCCTTACTATACTATGACGTTTTTTATGACTTTTGGAGGTCAAAATTTTTTTTGACTTTTTTTGCCCGATTTTGACGCCTTACTATACTATGACGTTTTTTATGACTTTTGGAGGTCAAAAAAAAATTTGACTTTTTTTGTCCGATTTTGACGCCTTACTATACTATGACGTTTTTTATGACTTTTGGAGGTCAAAATTTTTTTTGACTTTTTTTGTCCGATTTTGACGCCTTACTATACTATGACGTTTTTTATGACTTTTGGGGGTCAAAAAAAAATTTGACTTTTTTGTCCGATTTTGACGCCTTACTATACTATGACGTTTTTTATGACTTTTGGAGGTCAAAATTTTTTTTGACTTTTTTCGTCCGATTTTGACGCCTTACTATACTATGACGTTTTTTATGACTTTTGGAGGTCAAAATTTTTTTTGACTTTTTTCGTCCGATTTGGACGCCTTACTATACTATGACGTTTTTTATGACTTTTGGAGGTCAAAATTTTTTTTGACTTTTTTCGTCCGATTTTGACGCCTTACTATACTATGACGTTTTTTATGACTTTTGGAGGTCAAAATTTTTTTTGACTTTTTTTGTCCGATTTGGACGCCTTACTATACTATGACGTTTTTTATGACATTTTGAGGTCAAAAAAAATTTTTGACTTTTTTTGTCCGATTTTGACGCCTTACTATACTATGACGTTTTTTATGACATTTTGAGGTCAAAAAAATTTTTTGACTTTTTTTGTCCGATTTTGACGCCTTACTATACTATGACGTTTTTTATGACATTTTGAGGTCAAAAAAAATGTTGACTTTTTTTGTCCGATTTTGACGCCTTACTATACTATGACGTTTTTTATGACTTTTGGAGGTCAAAATTTTTTTTGACTTTTTTTGCCCGATTTTGACGCCTTACTATACTATGACGTTTTTTATGACTTTTGGAGGTCAAAAATTTTTTTGACTTTTTTTGTCCGATTTTGACGCCTTACTATACTATGACGTTTTTTATGACATTTTGAGGTCAAAAAAAATTTTGACTTTTTTTGTCCGATTTTGACGCCTTACTATACTATGACGTTTTTTATGACTTTTGGAGGTCAAAATTTTTTTTGACTTTTTTTGTCCGATTTTGACGCCTTACTATACTATGACGTTTTTTATGACTTTTGGAGGTCAAAATTTTTTTTGACTTTTTTTGTCCGATTTTGACGCCTTACTATACTATGACGTTTTTTATGACTTTTGGAGGTCAAAATTTTTTTTGACTTTTTTCGTCCGATTTTGACGCCTTACTATACTATGACGTTTTTTATGACTTTTGGAGGTCAAAATTTTTTTTGACTTTTTTCGTCCGATTTTGACGCCTTACTATACTATGACGTTTTTTATGACTTTTGGAGGTCAAAATTTTTTTGGACTTTTTTTGTCCGATTTTGACGCCTTACTATACTATGACGTTTTTTATGACTTTTGGAGGTCAAAAATTTTTTTGGACTTTTTTTGTCCGATTTTGACGCCTTACTATACTATGACGTTTTTTATGACTTTTGGAGGTCAAAAAAAAATTTGACTTTTTTTGTCCGATTTTGACGCCTTACTATACTATGACGTTTTTTATGACTTTTGGAGGTCAAAAAAAATTTTGACTTTTTTTGTCCGATTTTGACGCCTTACTATACTATGACGTTTTTTATGACTTTTGGAGGTCAAAAAAAAATTTGACTTTTTTTGTCCGATTTTGACGCCTTACTATACTATGATGTTTTTTATGACTTTTGGAGGTCAAAATTTTTTTTGACTTTTTTTGTCCGATTTTGACGGCTTACTATACTATGACGTTTTTTATGACTTTTGGAGGTCAAAAAAAAATTTGACTTTTTTTGTCCGATTTTGACGCCTTACTATACTATGACGTTTTTTATGACATTTTGAGGTCAAAAAAAATTTTGACTTTTTTTGTCCGATTTTGACGCCTTACTATACTATGACGTTTTTTATGACATTTTGAGGTAAAAAAAAAATGTGACTTTTTTTGTCCGATTTTGACGCCTTACTATACTATGACGTTTTTTATGACATTTTGAGGTCAAAAAAAATTTTTGACTTTTTTTGTCCGATTTTGACGCCTTACTATACTATGACGTTTTTTATGACATTTTGAGGTCAAAAAAAATGTTGACTTTTTTTGTCCGATTTTGACGCCTTACTATACTATGACGTTTTTTATGACTTTTGGAGGTCAAAATTTTTTTTGACTTTTTTTGCCCGATTTTGACGCCTTACTATACTATGACGTTTTTTATGACTTTTGGAGGTCAAAAATTTTTTTGACTTTTTTTGTCCGATTTTGACGCCTTACTATACTATGACGTTTTTTATGACTTTTGGAGGTCAAAATTTTTTTTGACTTTTTTTGTCCGATTTTGACGCCTTACTATACTATGACGTTTTTTATGACTTTTGGAGGTCAAAATTTTTTTTGACTTTTTTTGTCCGATTTTGACGCCTTACTATACTATGATGTTTTTTATGACTTTTGGAGGTCAAAATTTTTTTGGACTTTTTTCGTCCGATTTTGACGCCTTACTATACTATGACGTTTTTTATGACTTTTGGAGGTCAAAATTTTTTTTGACTTTTTTCGTCCGATTTTGACGCCTTACTATACTATGACGTTTTTTATGACTTTTGGAGGTCAAAATTTTTTTGGACTTTTTTTGTCCGATTTTGACGCCTTACTATACTATGACGTTTTTTATGACTTTTGGAGGTCAAAAATTTTTTTGGACTTTTTTTGTCCGATTTTGACGCCTTACTATACTATGACATTTTTTATGACTTTTGGAGGTCAAAAAAAAATTTGACTTTTTTTGTCCGATTTTGACGCCTTACTATACTATGACGTTTTTTATGACTTTTGGAGGTCAAAAAAAATTTTGACTTTTTTTGTCCGATTTTGACGCCTTACTATACTATGACGTTTTTTATGACTTTTGGAGGTCAAAAAAAAATTTGACTTTTTTTGTCCGATTTTGACGCCTTACTATACTATGATGTTTTTTATGACTTTTGGAGGTCAAAATTTTTTTTGACTTTTTTTGTCCGATTTTGACGGCTTACTATACTATGACGTTTTTTATGACTTTTGGAGGTCAAAATTTTTTTTGACTTTTTTTGTCCGATTTTGACGCCTTACTATACTATGACGTTTTTTATGACTTTTGGAGGTCAAAATTTTTTTTGACTTTTTTTGTCCGATTTTGACGCCTTACTATACTATGACGTTTTTTATGACTTTTGGAGGTCAAAAAAAAATTTGACTTTTTTTGTCCGATTTTGACGCCTTACTATACTATGACGTTTTTTATGACTTTTGGAGGTCAAAATTTTTTTTGACTTTTTTTGTCCGATTTTGACGCCTTACTATACTATGACGTTTTTTATGACTTTTGGAGGTCAAAATTTTTTTTGACTTTTTTTGTCCGATTTTGACGCCTTACTATACTATGACGTTTTTTATGACTTTTGGAGGTCAAAAAAAATTTTGACTTTTTTTGTCCGATTTTGACGCCTTACTATACTATGACGTTTTTTATGACTTTTGGAGGTCAAAAAAAAATTTGACTTTTTTTGTCCGATTTTGACGCCTTACTATACTATGACGTTTTTTATGACTTTTGGAGGTCAAACAAAAATTTGACTTTTTTTGTCCGATTTTGACGCCTTACTATACTATGACGTTTTTTATGACTTTTGGAGGTCAAAAAAAAATTTGACTTTTTTTGTCCGATTTTGACGCCTTACTATACTATGACGTTTTTTATGACATTTTGAGGTCAAAAAAAATTTTGACTTTTTTTGTCCGATTTTGACGCCTTACTATACTATGACGTTTTTTATGACATTTTGAGGTCAAAAAAAAATGTGACTTTTTTTGTCCGATTTTGACGCCTTACTATACTATGACGTTTTTTATGACATTTTGAGGTCAAAAAAAATGTTGACTTTTTTTTTCCCGATTTTGACGCCTTACTATACTATGACGTTTTTTATGACTTTTGGAGGTCAAAAATTTTTTTGACTTTTTTTGTCCGATTTTGACGCCTTACTATACTATGACGTTTTTTATGACATTTTGAGGTCAAAAAAAATTTTGACTTTTTTTGTCCGATTTTGACGCCTTACTATACTATGACGTTTTTTATGACTTTTCGAGGCCAAAATTTTTTTTGACTTTTTTTGTCCGATTTTGACGCCTTACTATACTATGACGTTTTTTATGACTTTTGGAGGTCAAAAAAAAATTTGACTTTTTTTGTCCGATTTTGACGCCTTACTATACTATGACGTTTTTTATGACTTTTGGAGGTCAAATTTTTTTTTGACTTTTTTCGTCCGATTTTGACGCCTTACTATACTATGACGTTTTTTGTGACTTTTGAAGATCAAAAAAAAATTTGACTTTTTTTGTCCGATTTTGACGCCTTACTATACTATGACGTTTTTTATGACTTTTGGAGGTCAAAAAAAAATTGGACTTTTTTTGTCCGATTTTGACGCCTTACTATACTATGACGTTTTTTATGACTTTTGGAGGTCAAAATTTTTTTTGACTTTTTTTGTCCGATTTTGACGCCTTACTATACTATGACGTTTTTTATGACTTTTGGAGGTCAAAAATTTTTTTGACTTTTTTTGTCCGATTTTGACGCCTTACTATACTATGACGTTTTTTATGACATTTTGAGGTCAAAAAAAAATTTGACTTTTTTTGTCCGATTTTGACGCCTTACTATACTATGACGTTTTTTATGACTTTTGGAGGTCAAAAAAAAATTTGACTTTTTTTGTCCGATTTTGACGCCTTACTATACTATGACGTTTTTTATGACTTTTGGAGGTCAAAAAAAAATTTGACTTTTTTTGTCCGATTTTGACGCCTTACTATACTATGACGTTTTTTATGACTTTTGGAGGTCAAAATTTTTTTTGACTTTTTTTGTCCGATTTTGACGCCTTACTATACTATGACGTTTTTTATGACTTTTGGGGGTCAAAAAAAAATTTGACTTTTTTGTCCGATTTTGACGCCTTACTATACTATGACGTTTTTTATGACTTTTGGAGGTCAAAATTTTTTTTGACTTTTTTCGTCCGATTTTGACGCCTTACTATACTATGACGTTTTTTATGACTTTTGGAGGTCAAAATTTTTTTTGACTTTTTTCGTCCGATTTGGACGCCTTACTATACTATGACGTTTTTTATGACTTTTGGAGGTCAAAATTTTTTTTGACTTTTTTCGTCCGATTTTGACGCCTTACTATACTATGACGTTTTTTATGACTTTTGGAGGTCAAAATTTTTTTTGACTTTTTTTGTCCGATTTGGACGCCTTACTATACTATGACGTTTTTTATGACATTTTGAGGTCAAAAAAATTTTTTGACTTTTTTTGTCCGATTTTGACGCCTTACTATACTATGACGTTTTTTATGACATTTTGAGGTCAAAAAATTTTTTTGACTTTTTTTGTCCGATTTTGACGCCTTACTATACTATGACGTTTTTTATGACATTTTGAGGTCAAAAAAAATGTTGACTTTTTTTGTCCGATTTTGACGCCTTACTATACTATGACGTTTTTTATGACTTTTGGAGGTCAAAATTTTTTTTGACTTTTTTTGCCCGATTTTGACGCCTTACTATACTATGACGTTTTTTATGACTTTTGGAGGTCAAAAATTTTTTTGACTTTTTTTGTCCGATTTTGACGCCTTACTATACTATGACGTTTTTTATGACATTTTGAGGTCAAAAAAAATTTTGACTTTTTTTGTCCGATTTTGACGCCTTACTATACTATGACGTTTTTTATGACTTTTGGAGGTCAAAATTTTTTTTGACTTTTTTTGTCCGATTTTGACGCCTTACTATACTATGACGTTTTTTATGACTTTTGGAGGTCAAAATTTTTTTTGACTTTTTTCGTCCGATTTTGACGCCTTACTATACTATGACGTTTTTTATGACTTTTGGAGGTCAAAATTTTTTTTGACTTTTTTCGTCCGATTTTGACGCCTTACTATACTATGACGTTTTTTATGACTTTTGGAGGTCAAAATTTTTTTTGACTTTTTTCGTCCGATTTTGACGCCTTACTATACTATGACGTTTTTTATGACTTTTGGAGGTCAAAATTTTTTTGGACTTTTTTTGTCCGATTTTGACGCCTTACTATACTATGACGTTTTTTATGACTTTTGGAGGTCAAAAATTTTTTTGGACTTTTTTTGTCCGATTTTGACGCCTTACTATACTATGACGTTTTTTATGACTTTTGGAGGTCAAAAAAAAATTTGACTTTTTTTGTCCGATTTTGACGCCTTACTATACTATGACGTTTTTTATGACTTTTGGAGGTCAAAAAAAATTTTGACTTTTTTTGTCCGATTTTGACGCCTTACTATACTATGACGTTTTTTATGACTTTTGGAGGTCAAAAAAAAATTTGACTTTTTTTGTCCGATTTTGACGCCTTACTATACTATGATGTTTTTTATGACTTTTGGAGGTCAAAATTTTTTTTGACTTTTTTTGTCCGATTTTGACGGCTTACTATACTATGACGTTTTTTATGACTTTTGGAGGTCAAAATTTTTTTTGACTTTTTTTGTCCGATTTTGACGCCTTACTATACTATGACGTTTTTTATGACTTTTGGAGGTCAAAATTTTTTTTGACTTTTTTTGTCCGATTTTGACGCCTTACTATACTATGACGTTTTTTATGACTTTTGGAGGTCAAAAAAAAATTTGACTTTTTTTGTCCGATTTTGACGCCTTACTATACTATGACGTTTTTTATGACTTTTGGAGGTCAAAATTTTTTTTGACTTTTTTTGTCCGATTTTGACGCCTTACTATACTATGACGTTTTTTATGACTTTTGGAGGTCAAAATTTTTTTTGACTTTTTTTGTCCGATTTTGACGCCTTACTATACTATGACGTTTTTTATGACTTTTGGAGGTCAAAAAAAAATTTGACTTTTTTTGTCCGATTTTGACGCCTTACTATACTATGACGTTTTTTATGACATTTTGAGGTCAAAAAAAATTTTGACTTTTTTTGTCCGATTTTGACGCCTTACTATACTATGACGTTTTTTATGACATTTTGAGGTAAAAAAAAAATGTGACTTTTTTTGTCCGATTTTGACGCCTTACTATACTATGACGTTTTTTATGACATTTTGAGGTCAAAAAAAATGTTGACTTTTTTTTTCCCGATTTTGACGCCTTACTATACTATGACGTTTTTTATGACTTTTGGAGGTCAAAAATTTTTTTGACTTTTTTTGTCCGATTTTGACGCCTTACTATACTATGACGTTTTTTATGACATTTTGAGGTCAAAAAAAAATGTGACTTTTTTTGTCCGATTTTGACGCCTTACTATACTATGACGTTTTTTATGACTTTTGGAGGTCAAAAAAAAATTTGACTTTTTTTGTCCGATTTTGACGCCTTACTATACTATGACGTTTTTTATGACTTTTGGAGGTCAAAATTTTTTTTGACTTTTTTTGTCCGATTTTGACGCCTTACTATACTATGACGTTTTTTATGACTTTTGGAGGTCAAAAAAAAATTTGACTTTTTTTGTCCGATTTTGACGCCTTACTATACTATGACGTTTTTTATGACTTTTGGAGGTCAAAAAAAAATTTGACTTTTTTGTCCGATTTGGACGCCTTACTATACTATGACGTTTTTTATGACATTTTGAGGTCAAAAAAAAAATTGACTTTTTTTGTCCGATTTTGACGCCTTACTATACTATGACGTTTTTTATGACTTTTGGAGGTCAAAATTTTTTTGGACTTTTTTTGTCCGATTTTGACGCCTTACTATACTATGACGTTTTTTATGACTTTTGGAGGTCAAAATTTTTTTGGACTTTTTTTGTCCGATTTGGACGCCTTACTATACTATGACGTTTTTTATGACATTTTGAGGTCAAAAAAAATGTTGACTTTTTTTGTCCGATTTTGACGCCTTACTATACTATGACGTTTTTTATGACTTTTGGAGGTCAAAATTTTTTTTGACTTTTTTTGCCCGATTTTGACGCCTTACTATACTATGACGTTTTTTATGACTTTTGGAGGTCAAAAATTTTTTTGACTTTTTTTGTCCGATTTTGACGCCTTACTATACTATGACGTTTTTTATGACATTTTGAGGTCAAAAAAAATTTTGACTTTTTTTGTCCAATTTTGACGCCTTACTATACTATGACGTTTTTTATGACTTTTGGAGGTCAAATTTTTTTTTGACTTTTTTCGTCCGATTTTGACGCCTTACTATACTATGACGTTTTTTGTGACTTTTGAAGGTCAAAAAAAAATTTGACTTTTTTTGTCCGATTTTGACGCCTTACTATACTATGACGTTTTTTATGACTTTTGGAGGTCAAAAAAAAATTTGACTTTTTTTGTCCGATTTTGACGCCTTACTATACTATGACGTTTTTTATGACTTTTGGAGGTCAAAAAAAAATTTGACTTTTTTTGTCCGATTTTGACGCCTTACTATACTATGACGTTTTTTATGACATTTTGAGGTCAAAAAAAAATTTGACTTTTTTTGTCCGATTTTGACGCCTTACTATACTATGACGTTTTTTATGACTTTTGGAGGTCAAAATTTTTTTTGACTTTTTTTGTCCGATTTTGACGCCTTACTATACTATGACGTTTTTAATGACTTTTGGAGGTCAAAATTTTTTTGGACTTTTTTTGTCCGATTTTGACGCCTTACTATACTATGACGTTTTTTATGACTTTTGGAGGTCAAAAAAAAATTTGACTTTTTTTGTCCGATTTTGACGCCTTACTATACTATGACGTTTTTTATGACTTTTGGAGGTCAAAATTTTTTTTGACTTTTTTCGTCCGATTTTGACGCCTTACTATACTATGACGTTTTTTATGACTTTTGGAGGTCAAAATTTTTTTTGACTTTTTTTGTCCGATTTTGACGCCTTACTATACTATGACGTTTTTTATGACTTTTGGAGGTCAAAAAAAAATGTGACTTTTTTTGTCCGATTTTGACGCCTTACTATACTATGACGTTTTTTATGACTTTTGGAGGTCAAAAAAAAATGTGACTTTTTTTGTCCAATTTTGACGCCTTACTATACTATGACATTTTTTATGACTTTTGGAGGTCAAAAAAAATTTTGACTTTTTTTGTCCAATTTTGACGCCTTACTATACTATGACGTTTTTTATGACTTTTGGAGGTCAAAATTTTTTTTGACTTTTTTTGTCCGATTTTGACGCCTTACTATACTATGACGTTTTTTATGACATTTTGAGGTCAAAAAAAATTTTGACTTTTTTTGTCCGATTTTGACGCCTTACTATACTATGACGTTTTTTATGACTTTTGGAGGTCAAAATTTTTTTTGACTTTTTTTGTCCGATTTTGACGCCTTACTATACTATGACGTTTTTTATGACTTTTGGAGGTCAAAAAAAAATTTGACTTTTTTTGTCCGATTTTGACGCCTTACTATACTATGACGTTTTTTATGACTTTTGGAGGTCAAATTTTTTTTTGACTTTTTTCGTCCGATTTTGACGCCTTACTATACTGACGTTTTTTGAGACTTTTGAAGGTCAAAAAAAAATTTGACTTTTTTTGTCCGATTTTGACGCCTTACTATACTATGACGTTTTTTATGACTTTTGGAGGTCAAAAAAAAATTTGACTTTTTTTGTCCGATTTTGACGCCTTACTATACTATGACGTTTTTTATGACTTTTGGAGGTCAAAATTTTTTTTGACTTTTTTTGTCCGATTTTGACGCCTTACTATACTATGACGTTTTTTATGACTTTTGGAGGTCAAAATTTTTTTTGACTTTTTTTGTCCGATTTTGACGCCTTACTATACTATGACGTTTTTTATGACTTTTGGAGGTCAAAAAAAAATTTGACTTTTTTTGTCCGATTTTGACGCCTTACTATACTATGACGTTTTTTATGACTTTTGGAGGTCAAAAAAAAATTTGACTTTTTTTGTCCGATTTTGACGCCTTACTATACTATGACGTTTTTTATGACTTTTGGAGGTCAAAATTTTTTTTGACTTTTTTCGTCCGATTTTGACGCCTTACTATACTATGACGTTTTTTATGACTTTTGGGGGTCAAAAAAAAATTTGACTTTTTTTGTCCGATTTTGACGCCTTACTATACTATGACGTTTTTTCTGACTTTTGGAGGTCAAAAAAAAATTTGACTTTTTTTGTCCGATTTTGACGCCTTACTATACTATGACGTTTTTTATGACATTTTGAGGTCAAAAAAAAATTTGACTTTTTTTGTCCGATTTTGACGCCTTACTATACTATGACGTTTTTTATGACTTTTGGAGGTCAAAATTTTTTTTGACTTTTTTTGTCCGATTTTGACGCCTTACTATACTATGACGTTTTTAATGACTTTTGGAGGTCAAAATTTTTTTGGACTTTTTTTGTCCGATTTTGACGCCTTACTATACTATGACGTTTTTTATGACTTTTGGAGGTCAAAAAAAAATTTGACTTTTTTTGTCCGATTTTGACGCCTTACTATACTATGACGTTTTTTATGACTTTTGGAGGTCAAAATTTTTTTTGACTTTTTTCGTCCGATTTTGACGCCTTACTATACTATGACGTTTTTTATGACTTTTGGAGGTCAAAATTTTTTTTGACTTTTTTTGTCCGATTTTGACGCCTTACTATACTATGACGTTTTTTATGACTTTTGGAGGTCAAAAAAAAATGTGACTTTTTTTGTCCGATTTTGACGCCTTACTATACTATGACGTTTTTTATGACTTTTGGAGGTCAAAAAAAAATGTGACTTTTTTTGTCCAATATTGACGCCTTACTATACTATGACATTTTTTATGACTTTTGGAGGTCAAAAAAAATTTTGACTTTTTTTGTCCAATTTTGACGCCTTACTATACTATGACGTTTTTTATGACTTTTGGAGGTCAAAATTTTTTTTGACTTTTTTTGTCCGATTTTGACGCCTTACTATACTATGACGTTTTTTATGACATTTTGAGGTCAAAAAAAATTTTGACTTTTTTTGTCCGATTTTGACGCCTTACTATACTATGACGTTTTTTATGACTTTTGGAGGTCAAAATTTTTTTTGACTTTTTTTGTCCGATTTTGACGCCTTACTATACTATGACGTTTTTTATGACTTTTGGAGGTCAAAAAAAAATTTGACTTTTTTTGTCCGATTTTGACGCCTTACTATACTATGACGTTTTTTATGACTTTTGGAGGTCAAATTTTTTTTTGACTTTTTTCGTCCGATTTTGACGCCTTACTATACTGACGTTTTTTGAGACTTTTGAAGGTCAAAAAAAAATTTGACTTTTTTTGTCCGATTTTGACGCCTTACTATACTATGACGTTTTTTATGACTTTTGGAGGTCAAAAAAAAATTTGACTTTTTTTGTCCGATTTTGACGCCTTACTATACTATGACGTTTTTTATGACTTTTGGAGGTCAAAATTTTTTTTGACTTTTTTTGTCCGATTTTGACGCCTTACTATACTATGACGTTTTTTATGACTTTTGGAGGTCAAAATTTTTTTTGACTTTTTTTGTCCGATTTTGACGCCTTACTATACTATGACGTTTTTTATGACTTTTGGAGGTCAAAAAAAAATTTGACTTTTTTTGTCCGATTTTGACGCCTTACTATACTATGACGTTTTTTATGACTTTTGGAGGTCAAATTTTTTTTTGACTTTTTTCGTCCGATTTTGACGCCTTACTATACTGACGTTTTTTGAGACTTTTGAAGGTCAAAAAAAAATTTGACTTTTTTTGTCCGATTTTGACGCCTTACTATACTATGACGTTTTTTATGACTTTTGGAGGTCAAAAAAAAATTTGACTTTTTTTGTCCGATTTTGACGCCTTACTATACTATGACGTTTTTTATGACTTTTGGAGGTCAAAATTTTTTTTGACTTTTTTTGTCCGATTTTGACGCCTTACTATACTATGACGTTTTTTATGACTTTTGGAGGTCAAAATTTTTTTTGACTTTTTTTGTCCGATTTTGACGCCTTACTATACTATGACGTTTTTTATGACTTTTGGAGGTCAAAAAAAAATTTGACTTTTTTTGTCCGATTTTGACGCCTTACTATACTATGACGTTTTTTATGACTTTTGGAGGTCAAAAAAAAAATTTGACTTTTTTTGTCCGATTTTGACGCCTTACTATACTATGACGTTTTTTATGACTTTTGGAGGTCAAAATTTTTTTTGACTTTTTTCGTCCGATTTTGACGCCTTACTATACTATGACGTTTTTTATGACTTTTGGGGGTCAAAAAAAAATTTGACTTTTTTTGTCCGATTTTGACGCCTTACTATACTATGACGTTTTTTCTGACTTTTGGAGGTCAAAAAAAAATTTGACTTTTTTTGTCCGATTTTGACGCCTTACTATACTATGACGTTTTTTATGACATTTTGAGGTCAAAAAAAAATTTGACTTTTTTTGTCCGATTTTGACGCCTTACTATACTATGACGTTTTTTATGACTTTTGGAGGTCAAAATTTTTTTTGACTTTTTTTGTCCGATTTTGACGCCTTACTATACTATGACGTTTTTAATGACTTTTGGAGGTCAAAATTTTTTTGGACTTTTTTTGTCCGATTTTGACGCCTTACTATACTATGACGTTTTTTATGACTTTTGGAGGTCAAAAAAAAATTTGACTTTTTTTGTCCGATTTTGACGCCTTACTATACTATGACGTTTTTTATGACTTTTGGAGGTCAAAATTTTTTTTGACTTTTTTCGTCCGATTTTGACGCCTTACTATACTATGACGTTTTTTATGACTTTTGGAGGTCAAAATTTTTTTTGACTTTTTTTGTCCGATTTTGACGCCTTACTATACTATGACGTTTTTTATGACTTTTGGAGGTCAAAAAAAAATGTGACTTTTTTTGTCCGATTTTGACGCCTTACTATACTATGACGTTTTTTATGACTTTTGGAGGTCAAAAAAAAATGTGACTTTTTTTGTCCAATATTGACGCCTTACTATACTATGACATTTTTTATGACTTTTGGAGGTCAAAAAAAATTTTGACTTTTTTTGTCCAATTTTGACGCCTTACTATACTATGACGTTTTTTATGACTTTTGGAGGTCAAAATTTTTTTTGACTTTTTTTGTCCGATTTTGACGCCTTACTATACTATGACGTTTTTTATGACATTTTGAGGTCAAAAAAAATTTTGACTTTTTTTGTCCGATTTTGACGCCTTACTATACTATGACGTTTTTTATGACTTTTGGAGGTCAAAATTTTTTTTGACTTTTTTTGTCCGATTTTGACGCCTTACTATACTATGACGTTTTTTATGACTTTTGGAGGTCAAAAAAAAATTTGACTTTTTTTGTCCGATTTTGACGCCTTACTATACTATGACGTTTTTTATGACTTTTGGAGGTCAAATTTTTTTTTGACTTTTTTCGTCCGATTTTGACGCCTTACTATACTGACGTTTTTTGAGACTTTTGAAGGTCAAAAAAAAATTTGACTTTTTTTGTCCGATTTTGACGCCTTACTATACTATGACGTTTTTTATGACTTTTGGAGGTCAAAAAAAAATTTGACTTTTTTTGTCCGATTTTGACGCCTTACTATACTATGACGTTTTTTATGACTTTTGGAGGTCAAAATTTTTTTTGACTTTTTTTGTCCGATTTTGACGCCTTACTATACTATGACGTTTTTTATGACTTTTGGAGGTCAAAATTTTTTTTGACTTTTTTTGTCCGATTTTGACGCCTTACTATACTATGACGTTTTTTATGACTTTTGGAGGTCAAAAAAAAATTTGACTTTTTTTGTCCGATTTTGACGCCTTACTATACTATGACGTTTTTTATGACTTTTGGAGGTCAAAAAAAAATTTGACTTTTTTTGTCCGATTTTGACGCCTTACTATACTATGACGTTTTTTATGACTTTTGGAGGTCAAAATTTTTTTTGACTTTTTTTGTCCGATTTTGACGCCTTACTATACTATGACGTTTTTTATGACTTTTGGGGGTCAAAAAAAAATTTGACTTTTTTGTCCGATTTTGACGCCTTACTATACTATGACGTTTTTTATGACTTTTGGAGGTCAAAATTTTTTTTGACTTTTTTCGTCCGATTTTGACGCCTTACTATACTATGACGTTTTTTATGACTTTTGGAGGTCAAAAAAAAATTTGACTTTTTTTGTCCGATTTTGACGCCTTACTATACTATGACGTTTTTTATGACATTTTGAGGTCAAAAAAAATTTTGACTTTTTTTGTCCGATTTTGACGCCTTACTATACTATGATGTTTTTTATGACTTTTGGAGGTCAAAAATTTTTTTGACTTTTTTTGTCCGATTTTGACGCCTTACTATACTATGACGTTTTTTATGACTTTTGGAGGTCAAAAAAAAATGTGACTTTTTTTGTCCGATTTTGACGCCTTACTATACTATGACGTTTTTTATGACATTTTGAGGTCAAAAAAAATGTTGACTTTTTTTGTCCGATTTTGACGCCTTACTATACTATGACGTTATTTATGACTTTTGGAGGTCAAAATTTTTTTTGACTTTTTTTTCCCGATTTTGACGCCTTACTATACTATGACGTTTTTTATGACTTTTGGAGGTCAAAAAAAAATTTGACTTTTTTTGTCCGATTTTGACGCCTTACTATACTATGACGTTTTTTATGACTTTTGGAGGTCAAAAAAAAATTTGACTTTTTTTGTCCGATTTTGACGCCTTACTATACTATGACGTTTTTTATGACTTTTGGAGGTCAAAATTTTTTTTGACTTTTTTTGTCCGATTTTGACGCCTTACTATACTATGACGTTTTTTATGACTTTTGGGGGTCAAAAAAAAATTTGACTTTTTTGTCCGATTTTGACGCCTTACTATACTATGACGTTTTTTATGACTTTTGGAGGTCAAAATTTTTTTTGACTTTTTTCGTCCGATTTTGACGCCTTACTATACTATGACGTTTTTTATGACTTTTGGAGGTCAAAAAAAAATTTGACTTTTTTTGTCCGATTTTGACGCCTTACTATACTATGACGTTTTTTATGACATTTTGAGGTCAAAAAAAATTTTGACTTTTTTTGTCCGATTTTGACGCCTTACTATACTATGATGTTTTTTATGACTTTTGGAGGTCAAAAATTTTTTTGACTTTTTTTGTCCGATTTTGACGCCTTACTATACTATGACGTTTTTTATGACTTTTGGAGGTCAAAAAAAAATGTGACTTTTTTTGTCCGATTTTGACGCCTTACTATACTATGACGTTTTTTATGACATTTTGAGGTCAAAAAAAATGTTGACTTTTTTTGTCCGATTTTGACGCCTTACTATACTATGACGTTATTTATGACTTTTGGAGGTCAAAATTTTTTTTGACTTTTTTTTCCCGATTTTGACGCCTTACTATACTATGACGTTTTTTATGACTTTTGGAGGTCAAAAAAAAATTTGACTTTTTTTGTCCGATTTTGACGCCTTACTATACTATGACGTTTTTTATGACTTTTGGAGGTCAAAAAAAATGTTGACTTTTTTTGTCCGATTTTGACGCCTTACTATACTATGACGTTTTTTATGACTTTTGGAGGTCAAAATTTTTTTTGACTTTTTTTGCCCGATTTTGACGCCTTACTATACTATGACATTTTTTATGACTTTTGGAGGTCAAAATTTTTTTGGACTTTTTTTGTCCGATTTTGACGCCTTACTATACTATGACGTTTTTTATGACTTTTGGAGGTCAAAATTTTTTTTGACTTTTTTTGTCCGATTTGGACGCCTTACTATACTATGACGTTTTTTATGACATTTTGAGGTCAAAAAAAATTTTGACTTTTTTTGCCCGAAAAAAACGCCATACTATACTATGATGTTTTCTTATGACATTTTGAGGTCAAAAATTTTTTTGACTTTTTTTGCCCGAAAAAAACGCCTTACTATACTATGATGTTTTTTATGACATTTTGAGGTCAAAAATATTTTTGACTTTTTTTGCCCGAAAAAAACGCCTTACTATACTATGACGTTTTTTATGAAATTTTGAGGTCAAAAAATTTTTTGACTTTTTTGGCCAATTTCGACGCCTTACTATACTATGACGTTTTTTTATGAAAGTTTGAGGTCAAAAAAATTTTTGACTTTTTTTGCCCGAAAAAAACGCCATACTATACTATGACGTTTTTTATGACTTTTTGAGGTCAAAATTTTTTTTGCGTTTTTTTGGCCGATTTTGACGCCTTACTATACTATGATGTTTTTTATGACATCTTGAGGTGAAAAAAAATTTTGACTTTTTTTGGCCGATTTTGACGCCTTACTATACTATGACGTTTTTTATGACTTTTGGAGGTCAAAAATTTTTTTGACTTTTTTTGTCCGATTTTGACGCCTTACTATACTATGACGTTTTTTATGACATTTTGAGGTCAAAAAAAAATGTGACTTTTTTTGTCCGATTTTGACGCCTTACTATACTATGACGTTTTTTATGACTTTTGGAGGTCAAAAAAAAATTTGACTTTTTTTGTCCGATTTTGACGCCTTACTATACTATGACGTTTTTTATGACATTTTGAGGTCAAAAAAAATTTTGACTTTTTTTGTCCGATTTTGACGCCTTACTATACTATGATGTTTTTTATGACTTTTGGAGGTCAAAAATTTTTTTGACTTTTTTTGTCCGATTTTGACGCCTTACTATACTATGACGTTTTTTATGACTTTTGGAGGTCAAAAAAAAATGTGACTTTTTTTGTCCGATTTTGACGCCTTACTATACTATGACGTTTTTTATGACATTTTGAGGTCAAAAAAAATGTTGACTTTTTTTGTCCGATTTTGACGCCTTACTATACTATGACGTTATTTATGACTTTTGGAGGTCAAAATTTTTTTTGACTTTTTTTTCCCGATTTTGACGCCTTACTATACTATGACGTTTTTTATGACTTTTGGAGGTCAAAAAAAAATTTGACTTTTTTTGTCCGATTTTGACGCCTTACTATACTATGACGTTTTTTATGACTTTTGGAGGTCAAAAAAAATGTTGACTTTTTTTGTCCGATTTTGACGCCTTACTATACTATGACGTTTTTTATGACTTTTGGAGGTCAAAATTTTTTTTGACTTTTTTTGCCCGATTTTGACGCCTTACTATACTATGACATTTTTTATGACTTTTGGAGGTCAAAATTTTTTTGGACTTTTTTTGTCCGATTTTGACGCCTTACTATACTATGACGTTTTTTATGACTTTTGGAGGTCAAAATTTTTTTTGACTTTTTTTGTCCGATTTGGACGCCTTACTATACTATGACGTTTTTTATGACATTTTGAGGTCAAAAAAAATTTTGACTTTTTTTGCCCGAAAAAAACGCCATACTATACTATGATGTTTTCTTATGACATTTTGAGGTCAAAAATTTTTTTGACTTTTTTTGCCCGAAAAAAACGCCTTACTATACTATGATGTTTTTTATGACATTTTGAGGTCAAAAATATTTTTGACTTTTTTTGCCCGAAAAAAACGCCTTACTATACTATGACGTTTTTTATGAAATTTTGAGGTCAAAAAATTTTTTGACTTTTTTGGCCAATTTCGACGCCTTACTATACTATGACGTTTTTTTATGAAAGTTTGAGGTCAAAAAAATTTTTGACTTTTTTTGCCCGAAAAAAACGCCATACTATACTATGACGTTTTTTATGACTTTTTGAGGTCAAAATTTTTTTTGCGTTTTTTTGGCCGATTTTGACGCCTTACTATACTATGACGTTTTTTATGACATCTTGAGGTGAAAAAAAATTTTGACTTTTTTTGGCCGATTTTGACGCCTTACTATACTATGACGTTTTTTATGACTTTTGGAGGTCAAAAATTTTTTTGACTTTTTTTGTCCGATTTTGACGCCTTACTATACTATGACGTTTTTTATGACATTTTGAGGTCAAAAAAAAATGTGACTTTTTTTGTCCGATTTTGACGCCTTACTATACTATGACGTTTTTTATGACTTTTGGAGGTCAAAAAAAAATTTGACTTTTTTTGTCCGATTTTGACGCCTTACTATACTATGACGTTTTTTATGACTTTTGGAGGTCAAAATTTTTTTTGACTTTTTTTGTCCGATTTTGACGCCTTACTATACTATGACGTTTTTTATGACTTTTGGGGGTCAAAAAAAAATTTGACTTTTTTTGTCCGATTTTGACGCCTTATTATACTATGACGTTTTTTATGACTTTTGGAGGTCAAAAAAAAATTTGACTTTTTTTGTCCGATTTTGACGCCTTACTATACTATGACGTTTTTTATGACTTTTGGAGGTCAAAATTTTTTTTGACTTTTTTCGTCCGATTTTGACGCCTTACTATACTATGACGTTTTTTATGACTTTTGGAGGTCAAAATTTTTTTTGACTTTTTTTGTCCGATTTTGACGCCTTACTATACTATGACGTTTTTTATGACTTTTGGAGGTCAAAATTTTTTTGGACTTTTTTTGTCCGATTTTGACGCCTTACTATACTATGACGTTTTTTATGACTTTTGGAGGTCAAAAAAAAATGTGACTTTTTTTGTCCGATTTTGACGCCTTACTATACTATGACGTTTTTTATGACTTTTGGAGGTCAAAATTTTTTTTGACTTTTTTTGTCCGATTTTGACGCCTTACTATACTATGACGTTTTTTATGACATTTTGAGGTCAAAAAAAATTTTGACTTTTTTTGTCCGATTTTGACGCCTTACTATACTATGACGTTTTTTATGACTTTTGGAGGTCAAAATTTTTTTTGACTTTTTTTGTCCGATTTTGACGCCTTACTATACTATGACGTTTTTTATGACTTTTGGAGGTCAAAAAAAAATTTGACTTTTTTTGTCCGATTTTGACGCCTTACTATACTATGACGTTTTTTATGACTTTTGGAGGTCAAATTTTTTTTTGACTTTTTTCGTCCGATTTTGACGCCTTACTATACTATGACGTTTTTTATGACTTTTGGAGGTCAAAATTTTTTTGGACTTTTTTTGTCCGATTTTAACGCCTTACTATACTATGACGTTTTTTATGACTTTTGGAGGTCAAATTTTTTTTTGACTTTTTTCGTCCGATTTTGACGCCTTACTATACTATGACGTTTTTTATGACTTTTGGAGGTCAAAATTTTTTTGGACTTTTTTTGTCCGATTTTGACGCCTTACTATACTATGACGTTTTTTATGACTTTTGGAGGTCAAAAATTTTTTTTGACTTTTTTTGTCCGATTTTGACGCCTTACTATACTATGACGTTTTTTATGACTTTTGGAGGTCAAAAAAAATTTTGACTTTTTTTGGCCGATTTTGACGCCTTACTATACTATGACGTTTTTTATGACTTTTGGAGGTCAAAAATTTTTTTGACTTTTTTTGTCCGATTTTGACGCCTTACTATACTATGACGTTTTTTATGACTTTTTGAGGTCAAAAAAAAATGTGACTTTTTTTGTCCGATTTTGACGCCTTACTATACTATGACGTTTTTTATGACTTTTGGAGGTCAAAAAAAAATTTGACTTTTTTTGTCCGATTTTGACGCCTTACTATACTATGACGTTTTTTATGACTTTTGGAGGTCAAAATTTTTTTGGACTTTTTTTGTCCGATTTTGACGCCTTACTATACTATGACGTTTTTTATGACTTTTGGGGGTCAAAAAAAAATTTGACTTTTTGGTCCGATTTTGACGCCTTACTATACTATGACGTTTTTTATGACTTTTGGAGGTCAAAATTTTTTTTGACTTTTTTCGTCCGATTTTGACGCCTTACTATACTATGACGTTTTTTATGACTTTTGGAGGTCAAAATTTTTTTTGACTTTTTTTGTCCGATTTGGACGCCTTACTATACTATGACGTTTTTTATGACTTTTGGAGGTCAAAAAATTTTTTTGACTTTTTTTGTCCGATTTTGACGCCTTACTATACTATGACGTTTTTTATGACATTTTGAGGTCAAAAAAAATTTTGACTTTTTTTGTCCGATTTTGACGCCTTACTATACTATGATGTTTTTTATGACTTTTGGAGGTCAAAAATTTTTTTGACTTTTTTTGTCCGATTTTGACGCCTTACTATACTATGACGTTTTTTATGACTTTTGGAGGTCAAAAAAAAATTTGACTTTTTTTGTCCGATTTTGACGCCTTACTATACTATGACGTTTTTTATGACTTTTGGAGGTCAAAATTTTTTTTGACTTTTTTTGTCCGATTTTGACGCCTTACTATACTATGACGTTTTTTATGACTTTTGGGGGTCAAAAAAAAATTTGACTTTTTTTGTCCGATTTTGACGCCTTACTATACTATGACGTTTTTTATGACTTTTGGAGGTCAAAAAAAAATTTGACTTTTTTTGTCCGATTTTGACGCCTTACTATACTATGACGTTTTTTATGACTTTTGGAGGTCAAAAAAAAATTTGACTTTTTTGTCCGATTTGGACGCCTTACTATACTATGACGTTTTTTATGACATTTTGAGGTCAAAAAAAAATTTGACTTTTTTTGTCCGATTTTGACGCCTTACTATACTATGACGTTTTTTATGACTTTTGGAGGTCAAAATTTTTTTTGACTTTTTTTGTCCGATTTTGACGCCTTACTATACTATGACGTTTTTTATGACTTTTGGAGGTCAAAATTTTTTTGGACTTTTTTTGTCCGATTTTGACGCCTTACTATACTATGACGTTTTTTATGACTTTTGGAGGTCAAAAAAAAATTTGACTTTTTTTGTCCGATTTTGACGCCTTACTATACTATGACGTTTTTTATGACTTTTGGAGGTCAAAATTTTTTTGGACTTTTTTTGTCCGATTTTGACGCCTTACTATACTATGACGTTTTTTATGACTTTTGGAGGTCAAAAAAAAATTTGACTTTTTTTGTCCGATTTTGACGCCTTACTATACTATGACGTTTTTTATGACTTTTGGAGGTCAAAATTTTTTTTGACTTTTTTTGTCCGATTTGGACGCCTTACTATACTATGACGTTTTTTATGACTTTTGGAGGTCAAAAAATTTTTTTGACTTTTTTTGTCCGATTTTGACGCCTTACTATACTATGACGTTTTTTATGACATTTTGAGGTCAAAAAAAATTTTGACTTTTTTTGTCCGATTTTGACGCCTTACTATACTATGATGTTTTTTATGACTTTTGGAGGTCAAAAATTTTTTTGACTTTTTTTGTCCGATTTTGACGCCTTACTATACTATGACGTTTTTTATGACTTTTGGAGGTCAAAAAAAAATTTGACTTTTTTTGTCCGATTTTGACGCCTTACTATACTATGACGTTTTTTATGACTTTTGGAGGTCAAAATTTTTTTTGACTTTTTTTGTCCGATTTTGACGCCTTACTATACTATGACGTTTTTTATGACTTTTGGGGGTCAAAAAAAAATTTGACTTTTTTTGTCCGATTTTGACGCCTTACTATACTATGACGTTTTTTATGACTTTTGGAGGTCAAAAAAAAATTTGACTTTTTTTGTCCGATTTTGACGCCTTACTATACTATGACGTTTTTTATGACTTTTGGAGGTCAAAAAAAAATTTGACTTTTTTTGTCCGATTTTGACGCCTTACTATACTATGACGTTTTTTATGACTTTTGGAGGTCAAAATTTTTTTTGACTTTTTTTGTCCGATTTTGACGCCTTACTATACTATGACGTTTTTTATGACTTTTGGAGGTCAAAAAAAAATTTGACTTTTTTTGTCCGATTTTGACGCCTTACTATACTATGACGTTTTTTATGACTTTTGGAGGTCAAAATTTTTTTTGACTTTTTTTGTCCGATTTGGACGCCTTACTATACTATGACGTTTTTTATGACATTTTGAGGTCAAAAAAAAAGTTGACTTTTTTTGTCCGATTTTGACGCCTTACTATACTATGACGTTTTTTATGACTTTTGGAGGTCAAAATTTTTTTTGACTTTTTTTGCCCGATTTTGACGCCTTACTATACTATGACGTTTTTTATGACTTTTGGAGGTCAAAAATTTTTTTGACTTTTTTTGTCCGATTTTGACGCCTTACTATACTATGACGTTTTTTATGACATTTTGAGGTCAAAAAAAATTTTGACTTTTTTTGTCCGATTTTGACGCCTTACTATACTATGACGTTTTTTATGACTTTTGGAGGTCAAAATTTTTTTGGACTTTTTTTGTCCGATTTTGACGCCTTACTATACTATGACGTTTTTTATGACTTTTGGAGGTCAAAAAAAAATTTGACTTTTTTTGTCCGATTTTGACGCCTTACTATACTATGACATTTTTTATGACTTTTGGAGGTCAAATTTTTTTTTGACTTTTTTCGTCCGATTTTGACGCCTTACTATACTATGACGTTTTTTGTGACTTTTGAAGGTCAAAAAAAAATTTGACTTTTTTTGTCCGATTTTGACGCCTTACTATACTATGACGTTTTTTATGACTTTTGGAGGTCAAAATTTTTTTTGACTTTTTTTGTCCGATTTTGACGCCTTACTATACTATGACGTTTTTTATGACTTTTGGAGGTCAAAAAAAAATTTGACTTTTTTTGTCCGATTTTGACGCCTTACTATACTATGACGTTTTTTATGACTTTTGGAGGTCAAAATTTTTTTGGACTTTTTTTGTCCGATTTTGACGCCATACTATACTATGACGTTTTTTATGACTTTTGGGGGTCAAAAAAAAATTTGACTTTTTTGTCCGATTTTGACGCCTTACTATACTATGACGTTTTTTATGACTTTTGGAGGTCAAAATTTTTTTTGACTTTTTTCGTCCGATTTTGACGCCTTACTATACTATGACGTTTTTTATGACTTTTGGAGGTCAAAAAATTTTTTTGACTTTTTTTGTCCGATTTTGACGCCTTACTATACTATGACGTTTTTTATGACATTTTGAGGTCAAAAAA
Source organism: Toxotes jaculatrix (assembly GCF_017976425.1). Classification (NCBI taxonomy): domain Eukaryota; kingdom Metazoa; phylum Chordata; class Actinopteri; family Toxotidae; genus Toxotes; species Toxotes jaculatrix. Next base: position 6,999,399 of record NC_054402.1, read on the forward strand.
AATTTTGACTTTTTTTGTCCGATTTTGACGCCTTACTATACTATGATGTTTTTTATGACTTTTGGAGGTCAAAAATTTTTTTGACTTTTTTTGTCCGATTTTGACGCCTTACTATACTATGACGTTTTTTATGACTTTTGGAGGTCAAAAAAAAATTTGACTTTTTTTGTCCGATTTTGACGCCTTACTATACTATGACGTTTTTTATGACTTTTGGAGGTCAAAATTTTTTTTGACTTTTTTTGTCCGATTTTGACGCCTTACTATACTATGACGTTTTTTATGACTTTTGGAGGTCAAAAAAAAATTTGACTTTTTTTGTCCGATTTTGACGCCTTACTATACTATGACGTTTTTTATGACTTTTGGAGGTCAAAATTTTTTTGGACTTTTTTTGTCCGATTTTGACGCCTTACTATACTATGACGTTTTTTATGACATTTTGAGGTCAAAAAAAAAGTTGACTTTTTTTGTCCGATTTTGACGCCTTACTATACTATGACGTTTTTTATGACTTTTGGAGGTCAAAATTTTTTTTGACTTTTTTTGCCCAATTTTGACGCCTTACTATACTATGACGTTTTTTATGACTTTTGGAGGTCAAAAATTTTTTTGACTTTTTTTGTCCGATTTTGACGCCTTACTATACTATGACGTTTTTTATGACATTTTGAGGTCAAAAAAAATTTTGACTTTTTTTGTCCGATTTTGACGCCTTACTATACTATGACGTTTTTTATGACTTTTGGAGGTCAAAATTTTTTTGGACTTTTTTTGTCCGATTTTGACGCCTTACTATACTATGACGTTTTTTATGACTTTTGGAGGTCAAAAAAAAATTTGACTTTTTTTGTCCGATTTTGACGCCTTACTATACTATGACATTTTTTATGACTTTTGGAGGTCAAATTTTTTTTTGACTTTTTTCGTCCGATTTTGACGCCTTACTATACTATGACGTTTTTTGTGACTTTTGAAGGTCAAAAAAAAATTTGACTTTTTTTGTCCGATTTTGACGCCTTACTATACTATGACGTTTTTTATGACTTTTGGAGGTCAAAAAATTTTTTTGACTTTTTTTGTCCGATTTTGACGCCTTACTATACTATGACGTTTTTTATGACATTTTGAGGTCAAAAAAAATTTTGACTTTTTTTGTCCGATTTTGACGCCTTACTATACTATGATGTTTTTTATGACTTTTGGAGGTCAAAAATTTTTTTGACTTTTTTTGTCCGATTTTGACGCCTTACTATACTATGACGTTTTTTGTGACTTTTGAAGGTCAAAAAAAATTTTGACTTTTTTTGTCCGATTTTGACGCCTTACTATACTATGATGTTTTTTATGACTTTTGGAGGTCAAAAATTTTTTTGACTTTTTTTGTCCGATTTTGACGCCTTACTATACTATGACGTTTTTTATGACTTTTGGAGGTCAAAAAAAAATTTGACTTTTTTTGTCCGATTTTGACGCCTTACTATACTATGACGTTTTTTATGACTTTTGGGGGTCAAAAAAAAATTTGACTTTTTTTGTCCGATTTTGACGCCTTACTATACTATGACGTTTTTTATGACTTTTGGAGGTCAAAAAAAAATTTGACTTTTTTTGTCCGATTTTGACGCCTTACTATACTATGACGTTTTTTATGACTTTTGGAGGTCAAAAAATTTTTTGACTTTTTTTGTCCGATATTGACGCCTTACTATACTATGACGTTTTTTATGACTTTTGGAGGTCAAAAAATTTTTTGACTTTTTTTGCCCGAAAAAAACGCCATACTATACTATGACGTTTTTTATGACATTTTGAGGTCAAAAAATTTTTTGACTTTTTTTGTCCGATTTTGACGCCTTACTATACTATGACGTTTTTTATGACATTTTGAGGTCAAAAAAATTTTTGACTTTTTTTGCCCGATTTTGACGCCTTACTATACTATGACATTTTTTATGACTTTTGGAGGTCAAAATTTTTTTTGACTTTTTTTGTCCGATTTTGACGCCTTACTATACTATGACGTTTTTTATGACTTTTGGAGGTCAAAATTTTTTTTGACTTTTTTTGTCCGATTTGGACGCCTTACTATACTATGACGTTTTTTATGACATTTTGAGGTCAAAAAAAATTTTGGCTTTTTTTGCCCGAAAAAAACGCCATACTATACTATGATGTTTTCTTATGACATTTTGAGGTCAAAAATTTTTTTGACTTTTTTTGCCCGAAAAAAACGCCTTACTATACTATGATGTTTTTTATGACATTTTGAGGTCAAAAATATTTTTGACTTTTTTTGCCCGAAAAAAACGCCTTACTATACTATGACGTTTTTTATGACATTTTGAGGTCAAAAAATTTTTTGACTTTTTTGGCCGATTTCGACGCCTTACTATACTATGACGTTTTTTTATGAAAGTTTGAGGTCAAAAAAATTTTTGACTTTTTTTGCCCGAAAAAAACGCCATACTATACTATGACGTTTTTTATGACTTTTTGAGGTCAAAATTTTTTTTGCGTTTTTTTGGCCGATTTTGACGCCTTACTATACTATGATGTTTTTTATGACATCTTGAGGTGAAAAAAAATTTTGACATTTTTTGGCCGATTTTGAGACCTTACTATACTATGACGTTTTTTATGACATTTTGAGGTCAAAACATTTTTTGACTGTTTTTGCCTGAAAAAAACGCCATACTATACTATGACGTTTTTTATGACATTTTGAGGTAAAAAAAAAATGTCACTTTTTTTGTCCGATTTTGACGCCTTACTATACTATGACGTTTTTTATGACATTTTGAGGTAAAAAAAAATTGACTTTTTTTGTCCGATTTTGACGCCTTACTATACTATGACGTTTTTTATGACAAAAAAGTCAAAAAAATTTTTTTGACTTTTTTTGACCGATTTTGACGCCTTACTATACTATGGCGTTTTTTATGACTTTTGGAGGTCAAAAAAAAATTTGACTTTTTTTGTTCGATTTTGACGCCTTACTATACTATGACGTTTTTTATGACTTTTGGAGGTCAAAAAAAATTTTGACTTTTTTTGTCCGATTTTGACGCCTTACTATACTATGACGTTTTTTATGACTTTTGGAGGTCAAAAAATTTTTTTGACTTTTTTTGTCCGATTTTGACGCCTTACTATACTATGACGTTTTTTATGACATTTTGAGGTCAAAAAAAATTTTGACTTTTTTTGTCCGATTTTGACGCCTTACTATACTATGATGTTTTTTATGACTTTTGGAGGTCAAAAATTTTTTTGACTTTTTTTGTCCGATTTTGACGCCTTACTATACTATGACGTTTTTTATGACTTTTGGAGGTCAAAAAAAAAATTTGACTTTTTTTGTCCGATTTTGACGCCTTACTATACTATGACGTTTTTTATGACTTTTGGAGGTCAAAATTTTTTTTGACTTTTTTTGTCCGATTTTGACGCCTTACTATACTATGACGTTTTTTATGACTTTTGGGGGTCAAAAAAAAATTTGACTTTTTTTGTCCGATTTTGACGCCTTACTATACTATGACGTTTTTTATGACTTTTGGAGGTCAAAAAAAAATTTGACTTTTTTTGTCCGATTTTGACGCCTTACTATACTATGACGTTTTTTATGACTTTTGGAGGTCAAAAAAAAATTTGACTTTTTTTGTCCGATTTTGACGCCTTACTATACTATGACGTTTTTTATGACTTTTGGAGGTCAAAAAAAAATTTGACTTTTTTTGTCCGATTTTGACGCCTTACTATACTATGACGTTTTTTATGACTTTTGGAGGTCAAAATTTTTTTTGACTTTTTTTGTCCGATTTTGACGCCTTACTATACTATGACGTTTTTTATGACTTTTGGGGGTCAAAAAAAAATTTGACTTTTTTGTCCGATTTTGACGCCTTACTATACTATGACGTTTTTTATGACTTTTGGAGGTCAAAATTTTTTTTGACTTTTTTCGTCCGATTTTGACGCCTTACTATACTATGACGTTTTTTATGACTTTTGGAGGTCAAAATTTTTTTTGACTTTTTTTGCCCGATTTTGACGCCTTACTATACTATGACATTTTTTATGACTTTTGGAGGTCAAAAAAAATGTTGACTTTTTTTGGCCGATTTTGACGCCTTACTATAACGTTTTTTATGACATTTTGAGCTCAAAAAAATTTTTGACTTTTTTTGTCCGATTTTGACGCCTTACTATACTATGACGTTTTTTATGACATTTTGAGGTCAAAAAATTTTTTGACTGTTTTTGCCTGAAAAAAACGCCATACTATACTATGACGTTTTTTATGACATATTGAGGTAAAAAAAAATTTGACTTTTTTTGTCCTATTTTGACGCCTTACTCTACTATGACGTTTTTTATGACATTTTGAGGTCAAAAATTTTTTGACTTTTGTCCGAATTTGACACCTTACTATACTATGACGTATTTTATGACATTTTGAGGTCAAAAAAATGTTTGACTTTTTTTGCCTGAAAAAAACGCCTTACTATACTATGACGTTTTTTATGACATTTTGAGGTCAAAAATTTTTTTTACTTTTTTTGGCTGAAAAAAACGTCAAACTATACTATGACATTTTTTATGACAGTTTGAGGTCAAAGAAAATTTTGACTTTTTTTGGCCGATTTTGACGCCTTACTGTACTATGACGTCTTTTATGACATGTTGAGGTGAAAAAAATTTTTGACTTTTTTTGTCCGATTTTGACGCCTTACTATACTATGACGTTTTTTATGACATTTTGAGGTCAAAAATTTTTTTGACTTTTTTTTGCCTGAAAAAAACGCCATACTATACTATGATGTTTTTTATGACATTTTGAGGCCAAAAATTTTTTTGACTTTTTTGCCCGAAAAAAACGCCTTACTATACTATGACGTTTTTTATGACATTTTGAGGCTAAAAATTTTTTTGACTTTTTTTGCCCGAAAAAAACGCCATACTATACTATGACATTTTTTATGTTATTTTGAGGTCAAAATTTTTTTTGACTTTTTTTGGCCGATTTTGACGCCTTACTATACTATGACGTTTTTTATGACATGTTGAGGTGAAAAAAATTTTTGACTTTTTTTGTCCGATTTTGACGCCTTACTATACTATGACATTTTTTATGACATTTTGAGGTCAAAAAATTTTTTGACTGTTTTTGCCTGAAAAAAACGCCATACTATACTATGACGTTTTTTATGACATTTTGAGGTCAAAAAAAGTTTTGACTTTTTTTGCCCGAAAAAAACGCCATACTATGCTATGACATTTTTTATGTTATTTTGAGGTCAAAATTTTATTTGACTTTTTTTGGCCGATTTTGACGCCTTACTATACTATGACGTTTTTTATGACATTTTGAGGTCAAAAAAAAATTTGACTTTTTTTGTCCGAATTTGACGCCTTACTATACAATGACGTTTTTTATGACATTTTGAGGTCAAAAAAATTTTTGGCTTTTTTTGCCCGAAAAAAACGCCATACTATACTATGATGTTTTTTTATGACATTTTGAGGTCAAAAATTTTTTTTGACTTTTTTTGCCCGAAAAAAACGCCATATTATATTATGACGTTTTTTTTAATGACATTTTGAGGTCAAAAATTTTTGTGACTTTTTTTGCCCGAAAAAAACGCCTTACTATACTATGACGTTATTTATGACATTTTGAGGTCAAAATTTGACTTTTTTTGTCCGAATTTGACGCCTTACTATACAATGACGTTTTTTATGACATTTTGAGGTCAAAAAAATGTTTGACTTTTTTTGCCCGAAAAAAACGCCATACTATACTATGACGTTTTTTATGACATTTTGAGGTCAAAAAAAATTTTGACTTTTTTTGTCCGATTTTGACGCCTTACTGTACTATGACGTTTTTTTATGACATTTTGAGGTCAAAAAAATTTTTGACTTTTTTTTGCCTGAAAAAAACGCCATACTATACTATGACGTTTTTTATGACATTTTGAGGTCAAAAATTTTTTTGACTTTTTTTGGCGGATTTTGACGCCTTACTATACTATGATGTTTTTTTATGACATTTTGAGGTCAAAAATTTTTTTGACTTTTTTTGCCCGAAAAAAACGCCATATTATATTATGATGTTTTTTTTATGACATTTTGAGGTCAAAAATTTTTTTGACTTTTTTTGCCCGAAAAAAACGCCTTACTATACTATGACGTTATTTATGACATTTTGAGGTCAAAAAAAAATTTGCCTTTTTTTGTCCGAATTTGACGCCTTACTATACTATGACGTTTTTTATGACATTTTGAGGCCAAAAAAATTTTTGACTTTTTTTGCCCGAAAAAACCGCCATACTATACTATGACGTTTTTTATGACATTTTGAGGTCAAAAATTTTTTTGACTTTTTTTGTCCGAATTTGACGCCTTACTATAGTATGACGTTTTTTATGACATTTTGAGGTCAAAAAAATTTTTGACTTTTTTTGCCCGAAAAAAACGCCATACTATATTATGACGTTTTTATGACATTTTGAGGTCAAAAAAAATTTTGACTTTTTTTGCCCGAAAAAAACGGCATACTATACTATGACGTTTTTTATGACATTTTGAGGTCAAAAAAATTTTTGACATTTTTTGCCCGAAAAAAACGCCATACTACACTATGACGTTTTTTCATGAAATTTTGAGGTCAAAAAAATGTTTGACTTTTTTTGCCCGAAAAAAACGCCATACTATATTATGACGTTTTTATGACATTTTGAGGTCAAAAAAAATTTTGACTTTTTTTGCCCGAAAAAAACGGCATACTATACTATGACATTTTTTATGACATTTTGAGGTCAAAATTTTTTTTGACTTTTTTTGGCCGATTTTGACGCCTTACTATACTATAACGTTTTTTATGACATGTTGAGGTGAAAAATTTTTTTGACTTTATTTGGCCGATTTTGAGACCTTACTATACTATAACGTTTTTTATGACATTTTGAGGTCAAAAAAAATTTTGACTTTTTTTGTCCGATTTTGACGCCTTACTATACTATGACGTTTTTTATGACATTTTGAGGCCAAAAAAATTTTTGACTTTTTTTGCCCGAAAAAAACGCCATACTATACTATGACGTTTTTTATGACATTTTGAGGTCAAAAAAATTTTTGACTTTTTTTGCCCGAAAAAAACGCCATACTATATTATGACGTTTTTATGACATTTTGAGGTCAAAAAAAATTTTGACTTTTTTTGCCCGAAAAAAACGGCATACTATACTATGACGTTTTTTATGACATTTTGAGGTCAAAAAAAATTTTGACATTTTTTGCCCGAAAAAAACGCCATACTATACTATGACGTTTTTTTATGAAATTTTGAGGTCAAAAAAATGTTTGACTTTTTTTGCCCGAAAAAAACGCCATACTATATTATGACGTTTTTATGACATTTTGAGGTCAAAAAAATTTTTGACTTTTTTTGCCCGAAAAAAACGGCATACTATACTATGACATTTTTTATGACATTTTGAGGTCAAAAAAAATTTTGACTTTTTTTGGCCGATTTTGACGCCTTACTATACTATAACGTTTTTTATGACATGTTGAGGTGAAAAATTTTTTTGACTTTATTTGGCCGATTTTGAGACCTTACTATACTATAACGTTTTTTATGACATTTTGAGGTCAAAAAAATTTTTGACTTTTTTTGTCCGATTTTGACGCCTTACTATACTATGACGTTTTTTATGACATTTTGAGGTCAAAAAAATGTTTGACTGTTTTTGCCTGAAAAAAACGCCATACTATACTATGATGTTTTTTATGACATATTGAGGTAAAAAAAAAATGTGACTTTTTTTGTCCGATTTTGACGCCTTACTCTACTATGACGTTTTTTATGACATTTTGAGGTCAAAAATTTTTTGACTTTTGTCCGAATTTGACGCCTTACTATACTATGACGTTTTTTATGACATTTTGAGGTCAAAAAAATTTTTGACTTTTTTTGCCTGAAAAAAACGCCTTACTATACTATGACGTTTTTTATGACATTTTGAGGTCAAAAAAATTTTTGACTTTTTTTGGCTGAAAAAAACGTCATACTATACTATGACGTTTTTTATGACAGTTTGAGGTCAAAAAAATTTTTGACTTTTTTTGGCCGATTTTGACGCCTTACTGTACTATGACGTTTTTTATGACATTTTGAGGTCAAAAAAATTTTTGACTTTTTTTTGCCCGAAAAAAACGCCATACTATACTATGATGTTTTTTATGACATTTTGAGGCCAAAAATTTTTTTGACTTTTTTGCCCGAAAAAAACGCCTTACTATACTATGACGTTTTTTATGACATTTTGAGGCTAAAAAAATTTTTGACTTTTTTTGCCCGAAAAAAACGCCATACTATACTATGATGTTTTTTATGACATTTTGAGGCCAAAAATTTTTTTGACTTTTTTGCCCGAAAAAAATGCCATACTATACTAGGACGTTTTTATGACATTTTGAGGTCAAAAAAAAGTTTGACTTTTTTTGGCCGATTTTGACTCCTTACTTTATTATGACGTTTTTTATGACATTTTGAGGTCAAAAAAAATTTTGACTTTTTTTGGCCGATTTTGACGCCTTACTATACTATGACATTTTTTATGACATTTTGAGGCTTTACTAAAGTATGACTTTCTTAAGCATATTTTGAAGCCTTACTGACGTATGACGTAGGAAATTAGTTTTTTTAAACACATCTACACTATTACACCAATAATTTACTAATTAGATTGATCATATTGAAAATTAGTTGATGATGAATAAATCATGTACAAACAATGTTGACACAGCGTTTTTAATAGTCTAAATCATATATAAATGTTGTACAACTTTAGTTAGAAATGGCTTTATAATATTCATAAATGCATATAAATTCATGATTCATGATTAGTTCAATATGTACTAATAGCTTATAAATGTCTTGTAACTTCAGTAATGTGAAAAATGTGAAAAAAAGAGTATAATAAGGCTTCAAAATGTCATGAAAACAGTCATAGTATAATGTGTCAAAATGTCACAAAAAATGTCATAGTATAGTAAGGATTCAAAATGTCATGAAAACAGTCAGTATCATAAGGCGTAAAAATGTCACAAAAAAGTAATAGAAAGGCTTCAAAATATGAAAAAATATATTGAATTATAGTTTAAATCATGCTGATCCTTATTAACATCACTTTGCTAATTTACTCTAAGGAAAGCAAAAAATTACTATACAAAATTAAGACACAAGATTTGACTTCCAGAGATGTAGCATCGACTTCTGTAAATAAAGAACTGGAATGAGCATCCAAAACAGAAGTGCATCAGTATTACATAGAGAAAAAGAACTTGAGTGAAGAGTAGTGGATTGGACAAAAGCAGACCCACCTTTCCCCTGCATTTATCTTTGCTGATGATCTTCAGAGCGTACTCTCTTCCAGTAGATTTCTCCACACACTCTCGGACCACAGCAAAGTTTCCGTCCCCTAAAGTTCTCCCCACTTTGTACCTCTCTGCTATGGAGGCAGGGACTGAAGGGTAGTCATCCATTGGCTCAGCTGTAGAGAAAAGCAAAGGACGATTTGTAAAGTAAAGGTATACTGCAAATTATTTGTATATAAAGTCTTTTTCTAGTATATTTAAGTGTTTTGCAACATCCTACCTTCACTGCCAGGCCCATCTCCTTCATCCATCGAGCTGCAAACCTTGGTAGAAGCTAGAGAGAGTGAAGAACCACTGTGCTGAGATCCCTGGAAGGAAAGATAGCCATTAGGTGAGAATTAAAGACACACTCATGTACTTGTCTTACACAAAATTCATAGAAGGGAAAGCTTGTAAAAATGTGATTACAGCTAGCTTATACAAAGCCTATTTGTTCCACTCTGCCAGCCTTAAGCATGCAATTTGAGATTAGATAAAAATAAAAGCAAGCGTGGTGAATTATATTAACCTTTTAACCAGCATAAAGACTGGTATGTGGTTTGAAAAGGGACAGAGAAAATAATATCCCCCACCACAGTCACAATAACAACCCCTGCCAGGCTTATGATTAATTAATGATGCCATCACTGATAATTGGATTTCACTCCATAGTTGACTGTGCAGTCTCAAAACTTGCATGTCCTCCCTGGAACTCTGACAATCACAGCGAAAATGTGCTGCTGTAGTGCAGACGACGTTTCATTTGATAAATAGTTCTAAAATCTCATAATACATAAACAAACAACAGCCTGTGTTGTTGTTTGGGCTAATGTTTTTTCCCCTGAACTCAGAAACATGTACATAAGCTGATATTTACATCTGTACACTTGTGTACACAGACCTGTGATCTGCCATGCAATCTTTTTGAGGTCCCTCAGTAATATAAACATTACTAGCAGTGTTTCCAATCACATAATTGGTAAACAAAACATATTTTACTGGGCAATATTCCAATGATTATTCAATTTAGTCCCATCAATTAATGTTCCAGTTTAATTCCATGTCACTGTAATACTTTTAAATATTAGTCATTGATGAAGATAGTTGTTAAAATCCTTAACAAAGCCTCTTTGCAATGATAAGACATCATAGACAATACAATCTTCAAGAGCATGAACTTGTTTATAGGAACATCAATTTTCATTACCTGTCGTCTTCGGAGGCTAGCTGGACTGGTTGGAGAAGGACTTGGAGACTTTCCAGATCTGGGTGTGGACAGCTGACTGCCTGCAGTGCCATTAGCTATCAGTACAGCAGAAATGGAGACAAACATTCAGCATCATGATGAAATACTACAGAATAAAATCAATGTACTTTTAATACATAAAATACATAAAAGAAAATACACTGAAACTTGATAACAGAGTAATACATTAGGCCTTTGTTTCTTTGGGTCAAGACGCATCACACACAGGTTTGTACTTTTACACATTTGACATAACCCTAGCCTCAAACCCTAACCTCATCCATCAACCTCAACTAAATGCCTTCCCCCAAACCTTAACCTAGCTAGATTCTAACCTAAACCTTCAAACAGCCCTTTTACAGCATGTCAGGAAGTGAGAACCGATTAAACTGTCCTCTACTTTGCAAAAATGTCCTCACTCCCAATATCTAAAACTCAAGCTGGTCCTCAAAAAGATAGCCACACACTTACCGGAACCAGTGGATGAGGGAGACTTGCTCCTGCGGGACATCCCACCACTTCTTGGGGAAGAGCGACCCTGCATGGAGGGGAGTCGGCCATACGATGCAGACTTTGCCACCCTGCATTCTGTAAAGAAAGAAAAGGGGAAGAGGTAAAAATGTACACTACGGCAGCAATATTTTTCCTAGATAATACTAGGCTACCTTATTCTTTGAGTCTGTGACAGTTTGAGGTTCGGTGTTAAGTCACAGAATAATTTTATTTTTGTACAACAAAAGAGGAAAAGGCACTGAACAAGAGCTCCAAATACACACAAAAGCTGCATAAGTACAACACTGAGATGGACCATTTTCTCAAAGGTACATCAGACTAAAACCACAAAGCCACGAAGTGTGAGTGATTAAATCTGCTCTATCCTGACAAGTACATCTATTAAACACAGGCACACACACACAATATCACAACTATAAAACTAGGTACTTCATATCATCTATGTTCAATGTGACATAAATCTGCATTCCAGTCTAATTATACTCTGTGTCCTCATCACATCAAATGCAAGTGCAAATACTGCGCCACTAACTCTGCCACATTTTCATCCAGAAGTCATCGTTTGTTGGAAACTATCCTACTATGTTTGATAAAGTCTGTTCTACATAGTATTGTACTACAAATATGTGTAGTACAAAAAAGTGTAAAAAGCAGCATCATCATCTCATATTATTTATTAGTAATGCTTCTAATAGTATGAGCAGTAGCTGCAACAGTGGGAGAGAGAATAGATGAGAGAGTACAAACCTGCAAGCAACACAACAATAAAAGTTCCACGTTTGGCATATTAAGTGTTTACATGGGCCACAAAGGAGGACAGTTAAATAAAAACCTATTTACAATACCATGGCATGTGTGGCCACAGTGGGCAATAACGCAAACAAAAAACTGGAAGTGTTCGCACTATGCTCTCTCCGCTGGGCGATCCAAGCCTCGCAATAAATGCAAGTACGCTTACCACTTTCATCCAAGTTGAAGTCGTCCTGATAACGGAACTTCTCTGGGCCACAAGCAATGAATATGTCATCCTCCCCAAAAAAGTCCTGAAGGCAGGTGACCTGTTAAAAATGGAGAGATTTCTGTCAGTTATAGTACAAAAACAAGTTTGATATATAATCTGTACACTCCCCAGTGATGCTGTACATAATATTTATTCCAAAGAGTAGTGTTCTCATGAAATACAACACAGGATAAATAAATAATAAACAAGAAAGCAACATAAGTATTATTTTTCAGTCTGTGCACAGATCTGTACACTGACACTGTACACTGCTGCTACACACCCTAGGCAGTTTTGGGTTTTGGACTGCTTTCAGACTTTAATGGAGCATCTCGGAAGAGACAGAGTAACATATCAGTGTGTGAAGGTAATGACCAAAATCCACAGAAACACCTCAGAGAGTCATATTGTTTTCAGACAGCATATTACCCTGGCAATATGCTGTACATTCACATGCCAAAGACCTTTTTTTTTAGATTAGGTTTACTAGATTAGGGTAGTAATGCCCTTTTGAATTTTTGTGTGTTCAAAAGTAATTACAGTTATACAGATCCACTTTATCGACTGAAATCAACATTCAGGGCATCTGAGAGAAAGCCATGAAAAAAAAAATACCACTGAATTAAAAAAATAAAAAAATAAATAAGAGACCAAAATTGCATATTCAAAACTGCCAAACTACAAAGGGAAAATTAATACTTCTGTGTGTACAGCATATGAATAATGGAATTAACATTTCTTTTTACTGGTGTATCAGCCTGGCTGCAGATGAAAATGTCTCTAGGTTAACAATTAAGAAAAGATAAGCTCCTTTTAAACCTGGATTTTATTCAGTGCAGTCTGTGACAAAGGCGTCTGCTGGTCATTAAACTGTTTCCATCCCTAGTGGGAGATTAAATCATTTGCCCTCTATTGTCCGAGACCATTTAATATAAAATCATGTTAAAACATGTTTTTAAACACCATTATCAATTAAGGGAGAGCCAATCATGTCAAGACACAGTGAACATGTCCCACAAATGGAAGCATCTTCACAACTTACCAGATCTGTTAGGCCAAATCCGGCATGTGATGGCACATAAAGTAGGTATTAGAAACTGAATCCAAAAGATAAGCCTAATGTTACATTAAGCCAGAGGATGGTTTTGATGATAAAGAACTTTAGTTAAAATAACATGGTCACCACATATCCTTTTATCTCAATAAGAGAGAAATATAAATGATAATCATTTTCACTTTTCGACAAAAGAGAAACGTGATGACTGAGTTGATACATCTGCTGCTCATTAATAAAGAAGCCCATCTCAGCGGATCCAGTGTCATAAATAAATGAAGATGCTGATGGAGTCCTGACCTTCTCCTCAAACAGCTTATTGATGTGCTTAACTACAGCAGTGTGCCAGAGAATGTAGAGCTCCTGTTTTCATTTCCTCTACAGAGAGGTGAACTCAGCAAAACCTCTGTCAACAAAAATGTGATCCCATACTGATATTACTTACTAAGTGGACATTTGCTTTGTCTCATAAATCATAGGTCATTTTAAATTATGTTAAACAAATTTGAATTGCTAAATGTTGCTATTAAGTAAAATAAACAATGCAAGATTGTCACCTAGCACCTCAATGTATAGGAGGACAACATGAAAACTGAAATCTGACAAAAATCCATGCCTGCCACTAGCAAACATCTAATAGGTATATGCATTATTAATTGTCTCATCATTAAGAACCATGCAGAGTTCAGCGGGGGTTTAATAAGTTGCCTTAAGTACTGACACACTGAGGTAAAGCCAGACAAGAAAGCCAGCAAAGACTATCAACCACACTGCCCTCTAATCATATATTAAATGTCATGTTATCATCCACCTTAGGTATGATGTGCCAATAACAATAAACAAAAGAACTGGATTATCAGTAACCTGCAGCAAAAGCACAGCCAAAGGTCATTCAGCCATGAAATCTTAAAATAAACACTGAGCACAGAGGGGGGCTTAGCACGGCCCTTTTCTCTGCAGACGCCCCACTCTGATGACCCCTGACCCCCGCCCCTCCTCCAAAGGAGCGTGAGATCCCAAAGTGAGGGGGGCTGCACAGCCGTTGCCAAGGAGACCAGACAGAATCACAGCTGAGTTTGAGAGGATGAAAGGGACATGGCTACTTTAAGATCCACTGTCAGATCCTATCTGGAGAACTGAACAGTACAAACTGCAGACAACAGAACAATGTCACCATCCGTGTAGGCAAGATGAAATAACACAGAGCACCTTGTCACTATAACATTGTGGGCTCAAATCGAGCTTCAAGCATCTTGTGCATGTCACGCCTATAACTCCCACTCACTCTGAAAACTGTCCAACAGAAAAAACATGACCAAAGGTTTAAGCTAAAATAAGCAATAAGTAAATCTGACATAAAGGGAACATCATTGTTCCATAAAAACATCATGGAATCAGATTAAGATGGCAGATGCCCAACTAAAGGGTAAAAGCCATTAACAGATCTAATAAACGATGCACACCCTCTTAACAACAACAGTATCCAGTTTAAGAATGCCAAATTATGGATTGCTTCTTATGTCAAATGTGGCTCACTGAATTCATGAGAGCATACTAAGAAATAGGAAACTTAGGACGGAGCAGCATGACTCAGGCAATCATGAATGTGTTGCTTCATGTTGATTACTTATGCCTGCTGGCTCAGTGACACAGCAGCTCCATCAGGCCTACCATCCCCCAATAACACACACACGTACCCACCTTATGGCCTCTGAGCATCCTGTGCAAATATTGATTGCCAGGGTTTCATCTGTGATTGCTGCAAGCACAAGCGTTGCTCCTGAAATTCAGGCCACACAAACACAATGGGAGCTTTGCATGCTATAGAAGCTGATCAATCTGTACCACGGTAAAGACGACAGATTACACAAAAGACACAAACTGAGGTGGAGCAGGTGGAGCTCTCCAGGGTGCTGAATCTCTCTTTTGAAGTGGAAGACTGAACACAGCAGCCAGTCACTTAACATGCCAGGAAGAAAACATGACTCATCTTCACCTGTAATTTTCAACTGCTTTTAGTTCCAGCTTCCATAATTTGCTCTTACATACAGTATGAGATCGTTTTTTTTTTTTTTAACTCTACTGTCGGTGTGTAAACAGAACAAAGAGAAGAGGATGGAAAATCATGTTATTTACAGACATACAAGACCCAAGATTCAAATTAGGTCTGCTACAGAAATCTGTGACATAATTATACTCATGGTTGTAGTATAGCAAACATGAGTAAGAGCTGCCTTAATACGTACAAGTTAGTACCATCCATAAGGACACACCCTCCACCAAATACACATTAAAACACAAATGTGCCATTACACAAGACCACACATTTCTAACACTCCTGATTATAATGTCCTAGTCTTCAGTCACTATATTTAGCCCTTAGTAGCTTGTAGCAATGCCTGACTTTCACAGCCAGAAAATGCTTGCTGATATGGCAAAATCTGTCAACATGTCTTGCAAGAAGATTTTGGAATACTTTAACGTTTAACAATAGCAATTTCATAAATTAATGCAGACCTTATAGAGCATTAACATAGCTCACAGTGCTCATTTGACATGCTGTAAAGTCACTGTTCTGTGTTTAACAGCCAAGTCACATCAGAAGGTTAGAGGAAAGCCAGACAACTTCTCCATCTCCTTCATCCTTCTTTCTCTCCTTTAGTTACAATAAAGTTTAAGCATGGCAGCATTTGAGAATAATATTTTTTCAACACCAAAAAAGTAATAGTTAATAGTACATTTAAAAATAGTATTTTTTTACATTATCTAGTATGGGCACATGCAGGCCAAACAGCAAGAAACGGCAGAGTCAAGGTCAACATAAGGAAATGATTTGGAAAATCTAAGTTAGATTCTGCCCTCTGGTACATAGAGCATCATAAATCTCACAACCACTTCCACTCTGCATCGAACTTCTAAAGCACAAATGGGCTGTTTATCACATCTACTGATGTATAATTTTACCATGGAGAATTAAGTCTCTGCTTTCATGCATTGATGTCAAGCCAAGCTCTGTCCTCGGGTGGCTGTTGACATCTATTTCAACGAGAAGTGTTGGCGCTGCTGATACAGAGATGTTAGTGGTGTGCATAATACAATTACAGTGCAGAGCCATATCCATTACAGTGGGGACTGGAATGCCATGGGCTAAATCTCCTCAGACCTACTCAGTCATGCAAATACTCTCTGCTCCATTCCATACATAACAACAGGATCACACCAGGCCATAGCATGTTTTCTTGCCTCAAAGGGCCTTGTCTGCAGGGTGCCCGTTTCTCCACAGCTTTCTCTCTGTGTTACGCTTGTACTACTGTCAGAGTGGATAATGTTTTATTAACAATTGGTCATCCAAGGTTTATAAAGTGCAGCCCTGGACTATTAACTTGGTTGAGTTCACTTGGAGAAGTTACACCTGACTCTCTTGGCAGAACACCATTACATAGTGACTCAGCAGTATGTATTATATCACAAAGCAATCAAGCAGAGCCACCCCCAAGCAGATACACTAATAGAAGCATGAATCATGAGTTCAAAATAAATGAATAAACAAGAAATCCTAAAATCTGTCCAGTGCTTTAGCAGAAGAAAGAGGGATGTGACTGAATGAGAATATCAGTCTTAATATCTTAATATTAAAGCTGCAGCAAATTCACTGATAAAAGAAATACATAACAAGCAGTTTTAAGTAAATATGTATACTAAGGTAGGGTAAGGTAAGGTAGTTGTGTTTGGAAATTTTACTGACTAAATATGTCTGGGTGTATATAAAACAAACTTGCTAGAATTAATTGTTTTAACAGTCAGCCCATGTCTCTGTCTCAGGACCAAAAGCACAAACAGATCGTTTACCAAAGGTTAAACATCCATGAAACTAGACCCTTTGATGCCAATGGGTGCTTATTTGGCCATCTGGAGTCACAACATGACAAGAAGTACAAAAAGCAGAGAAAATAGAGCATGGAGCTGAACTGCTAAGCACATAACAATAAATCTTATTACTACAAAGCATAGATGACATTAAAACAACTAAATTGAAGAAGCAATGGAATGTAGCTAATTTTTCACATCTAACTTTGATCTATTGCAGTGTCATGTCCATTTATGCTTTGCCAAACAAGATTTATTCCTAAAATAATTTAGAGGATTTGTGAAGGCAGATTTGTTTGCTGGTGTAAAAATCCCCAACTGTTCCTTCAGCACACCATTATAGAATGAGTCCTATCCTGGGATTAGAGCTCAGCCATGTGCTCCATCTTGCTGCCATGTGTATAATACGGCTGACAGACTGAGGACTGCATCTATGAGCCCTCTCGCACTACACCTACAGTCCTGACATCACTGCTGCACCGCTCTGCCGCAGAGGCTGTTCCTTAGCAACCAGCTCAGGAAACCATGTCACCATAGAAACCATGAGAAGAAATAAAAAAAAAACAAAAAAACCTCATATTCTCTGATAGGGATACTAATAGGATACTAATATAGAGTGCAGGTGATAGAGTTTATGAATAGGTTTATATAAAGAACTGATCACTTCTGTGGGATGTTGTATAACTAATTTGCTCAGTCACTTCTGTATGCAGCTGCCACTTAAGTGCTGTTCATCCATATCAGCCCTTAGAGAAAAGCCCACATTGCCCCTAATGGCTTTAATATCCACAATAGAGTTAATTAACATAACATATAGGTACAACATGGCATGAAATTAGTCACTTGCAAATATAATTATTAATCTCACCACTGTATAATAATGTAAATGAGTACCGTCCATAAGGTTCATGTTAACGCATATTTATCTGGTACAAACTCGCCAAGTGAATATCCATTTAATAGTGTGCCCTTGTTGGTAGGAATATGAGATGGAGTCCTAGAAACCTACTTCTCGTAATACATTTAGCAAATACTCCCAGCTGACTTTGAACCTACTGGGCTGTCTCTCTCTTTGGGTAAGAAAGGAATTCTCAGAGACATGAATGAAGAACAGGCCAGACCACCTCTGATGTCAAAGGCAAACTTCTAGTTCTTCTAAACTCTCAAAATTCACTCACTGTGCTAGAAAAACTCAAAATGCTTTGACTGCAAATGTGTACAGACTCTGCCTCATGTACAACATGCAGAGCCAAACATCCTGTGTGAGAGACAGTACCACAAATGAGAAGACAGAATTCAGAGAGAATTGTTAAAGAATACTTGTCACCACAGCCAATTTTATCTAGGTACTACATGCTATGAAGAAACGCAGGAGGGTTATGCCAGTTTCATTTGACTTCTATCCAACAAAAGCATCATTCCTTTTCCCCACTTTTGAGCAATTAATGTACAAGTAGTGGAGAAAAAGGCATAAGATAATGGCATCCTCTCAGGTATGGAGCACTTAAGCTTGTCCTGGCTGCTTTGTTGTATGACTCTCAAATGCAAACATTCAGTCTCAGTTCTTTATTTTTGAAATAAGCATACTAGAAATAAACAAATTAGAATATGGACTAAATATGTGGGTAAACATCTCAAAATATGTATGGCTATGAGGTTACTTTTTCAAATATGCAGATTACTTTTGGCTACAAATGTACCAGCAGCTTCACCAACTTCAAGCACAACAGCTTTACAGCATCTGATTTAACCAAATATACACAGAGAAGTTCATTAGGCAACTTTTGCCACTTTAACTGTTTTCCACCATCTGTGCTCTGGGTGGTACTGTTGTGTGGAGTATGCAGCTGCTCTGATGCATGTTTACTGCTTCCTCTCTGAGTAAGGAGAGCACTGAACCCATGCACAGAGAGTAGGCAAATGTCAGCATGACTTAGCTGAATTAAACAGATAATATTCCTTAATTAACTGGTATAAAATATATCAGATATTTTTATGCATTAACACTGCTGTTGCTACAAAACTTAATATGGGTTGTTTGTGCTTGCAACTAATCTGTCATCACATTCACCACAATGTATTGCACAATTTATTGCATTCTTCTTCAAGTTCAAGTAATTTACATTTTCCTAGGCCTGTTTTCCATGAAAAAACATGCTGAACTTCAAAATAATAGGAAAAAATGTTAATATTTTATCTATTTTCTTATATTAGCAGCTTTCTGGTTTTAACTTAGACTCCCAAAGTTATTGGCTATTTGAAATGATCTCCAATTTGTACCCCACTTGGAAACATGTTCTTGTTAACATTAGAAGTTGGAAAATGAGACAGATAACATAACACATGTGAGGTTCACAGAATCAGCCCCCAAGAATGATAACACCTACCATCTTGCCGTCAACAGTAAACAGCCTTTTGACGACTCCAGAGTCCAGCTTAATGGCGTCTGTGATGTCAGTCATGACTTGCTCAAAGGAGTGTGCAGTCTTCTTGTTGAGCAAGATCCGTACAGCCTTGCGAGGCTTTACTCCACTGCGGACAATGGTTACCAGTTTGGGCCTAATGAAGTCCTTGCTCTCTTTAGTTTCTGGGAATCCAGCTTTGGCACTACCAAGGGAAGAAGGGTCACGGATGGACACAGCAGTCCTAGCGCCAACTGACCAGTTGGGATTTACATTCTTTGTGTATTCCAGCTTCTTGTAGGGCTCTATGGATGCACAAACATAGCTCTCTCCTGCAGAAAATCAACACAAATCAACAGATTTTCTATTTGCTCACAAACAAAAGCTTGTCACATTAATCAACATAAACTAAACCTGGGGCCAACTTACAAACAATAAGAACCACTGCTCACCTTCCACCAGCTGATCCATGCTGGTGATCTTTGTCATCCCATCAATGGTATATATGGTTCGAACTCCTTGGGGTAAGTTGACGTTGTCTGACAGACACCTTGTGAGGTCAGCCAGGAGTGCTTCTAGAGACCTAAATCTCTCTTGTGAAATGGCATAAACAATCCCTTTGAAGTAGCGGTCCCCATTGCGGTAGAAGCGAATCTTCTTGGCCTTCTTTTCTGAGCTCAGTGCTTGCAGTGTCCTGGTTCTGTATAGGCTGCAGTGAGCACTGTGAGTGGGACTGGGCAGCCCATTTCCTCTTGAGCCCCTTCGGGTGTATCTCTGAGCCTTGTCCCGCTCATCGAAGTGCTCCAGCTCCATGACTGCGCAGTGTTGTTACCCCCTAAATAATACAAACGAGAACACTTAACATGTGAGTAAGCTATTTAACTTGAACCTACATAATACATTAGAGCAATTAGGCTTTCTGCCAGTCTAGTTTCTTACACTCCTGATACAGGCTTTGATGCTGCTACTGCTGCTAGTACACACGTTAGGAAGGACTATGTCACACCCATTTCATGCTCCCTGGTGTGGCTCAATTCAGCCTTTGTAGCAATGAAATTCACATGCATTTGCAGTGGATAATACAACATCAACAGTATAAACCTGTTTAGGGATCTTGGCCGAAAGCTTATTCCAAGAGATAAACAGTAAAAACATAGTATAGCAGGAAAATGGTATAGAACATATGGATTTTCTTGTTTTAGTGCAGTCTCGCTTACCTTTTAGGTGAGGACAGATGCAATCTAACGTGTGTCTGCAGGTGCAGCTTGTTTCAATGAATCATTTATTCATCTGATGCCTTGGATGAACCATGCGTCCCTTTGTTGCCCCTGTGTTGGTGCTCTGTCTGCCTGCCTGCCTGCCTGACTGCCGTGTGTCTACACTGCTGTGTGCTCACATGCAGAGAGGAGGCAGGGCTGTAGCCGGTGTCCTCCACCCTCCCCTACTCCTCTACCATTGCAGTGATTTACACCGGACCGCTCGGATGTCAGCGCTGCTCGTGCGAGTTGCCTTCAGAGCGCGCACTAGCAGAAACCCCGGCGCGTGTTTATATGATGCGCGTTCATGTTGAGGTTGACCTGCTTAACTTATATTTCGGAAATAATAATAATAATAATAAAATGGACGATTCGCCTCTCCTTACAGAGTAGACAATAGATTCCAGTGTTGGGGAGTTACCCTAACTAACCCTTGCTGGTTAGGGTAAGTTAGGGTAAAGATGGTCTCAGGTTATGCATCACGAGAGATGACGGGTTGGGGTTAGGGGTAAGGTTGGGTTCAGGTTAAGATACCGTAGGAAACACATGTCGACACAGCACTGCCTACTCCCGAGTCCTGGACTCTGATGCCAACATTAAGAGGACTTTTTAAAAGCAGTTTTCGTTCATGTAATTGACTTACCATTTTCAATGATAATGGTGTAGTTTCCAGATCACAACTAAACAAGTGTGTCAAACATCCCCGGCGGGGTGTTGTTTATTTCCGGTAGGACAGGTAATTTCACTACAGGAACTAGTTATTAAAATACTCCTAGTCAAGGTGACCCGGCAGGACACACGCTGGGGTTACAGCTGACGATGCGCTACAAACGTGATGTGTCTACGGGTCTGTTGTGTATCGAGACCAGCTCGCACAGGTGCACGTGATAAATGTAATCAATTGGTTCAGTCAGACCCCGACAGCGTGGTTAATAGTGATGAGCGGCTGAAGGACTCATTCAACAGGGCAACTAATGAACTATCTAAAATCACTTAAGCATGAGCAGAAGACCGCCTAATGGGTAATTTGCACGTTTTTCTATCAAACTCTTCATAGCGGGGTAGTGTCTTACTTCCACACGCCTACACCTTGCAGGAACAATTGATCTGGGAGCAGGTCTAGGACTCATTCCATGTTTCATGGCTATGAGAAATTTGATTTTGTTCAGCCTGGTGCAAACAATTACTCTATTATTGGGCGTTAGTCCAGCTGGCCTGCTGGAGGCATAATTTACTTATCCTCAAAGTTTGGAAGGTTATTGTCAAGAAGTCACAGTTTGCTGATCAGCAACTAAAAGGTCTTAAAATAATGGAAAAACTCGTGACCTGTTGAAAAGGTGACTTACTTGTCCTCCTACTTTCACAACTTAAACGTGTCTTCAAGTGTTATGATTTGCATTGTCTTGTTTCTCTGAGTATGAAGATGAAGTCTAGATATGCACTAAATATTCCTCTTAAAAGTGTTACCTGGGCATGTAACACCTAAAAAGTTCATCATATGTATAACAGCATGATCAGTGTTTCACTAAATTTCTTTTTAGACAAACCTGGGAGCGAATCATTACAATCACATGAAACTTCTGCATCTGAGTGGTAAGAGAAGAGTACAGATTTTCTTATATGTAACTCAGCTGTTTTGAATAGAAAGGATACATCTCTGTGTTGTGATGATTCAAGGCTGTGCTTCTTTTCAGGTTCCAGGATGAGCTTGAAGATGAATCTACAAGAGGAAAGTGTTGCATGTTTTCTTAAAAGAAACTTGAGCTCCAGCCTTCTCTTCATTCTCACAAGGAACAAAAACATAGGTTAGGCTCAGTCAAATCCATATTGCGTTACCAAAAAGTGAAAGTGGTTATCTGCTGAATTTTTGTTCATTTGTGGGCATCTTGTATTGTGTTATATATTCTCATGTAACATTTTGCATGTTTTCCCAGCCTTCAAATCAGAACATCTTGTCGACGCTTGTGTGGCCTTCTGCCCTTTGTCAATTGTCAGTTAGACACCTCAACCATCCTAGAGCTCACTGCAAGGTTCATGAGCTACCTGAAGGAAACTCTGCCTCCAGACATTTTGTCTAAAGTAGGTCTACATCATCCTTTCAGCATCATGGAAAGCCAAACGTTTGCTGTGAGGATTTTCACAATTTAACATCTCGCTTTCCACAGGTTAATAAAGCAGTTGAGGAAAATGTGAGCAGTTTGTGTGAAGACATGCAGAGACCACAGAAAAAACGGTAGAAGCTGTTCTAGACACAGTGATGGACAATTTTTTTAAGTCTAAGAAAAAAAATATATAAATGCTTAAAAACAGTTTTTTTTTAATGGAAAAAGTGTTAATGAAATCCTTTCTTTCCTACAGAAAAACAGTAAGGCTAAAGAGGAACACCTCACAAAGAGCAAAGCGTACTGCTAAGAAGTCAGCTGAGGGTATGATTATTTCCTCATTTCATTTATTATTGTTGCAGTTGTTGTGACTATGACAGTTCTTAAGTAAATGAAGTGCATTGTTTGAGAATCTTGGCTGCAGTGAGAGTTTGTTGACGTATTTAATTTCAGATCAAGCATGGAGAAGATGCACTCAGCGGAAGAACTGTAAACAAGAAAATCAGCCATCTATCACAATAACGAATCCTCTGACAATGGATCAAATGCTTCCTACAGCTGAGGGCCTGACCACAGTGCAAGTCCCGCCAATACTGTTAGACAAATCGTCTGTTCCCCGGGGACAAATGCTGCCAGTGTGCCAGGATCAATTTATCTCTGCCTCGTTTCAGTCTGTGGAAAATAACTGGACGAACCCGACCTCTGCGTTTATGAACCCCACTTCATGTGCTTTCACGTCATCAGTGGTCAGCTGCTCTTTACCACAGATGGAACAGGAGCCATCTTCAAGCCATGTGTTGTGGGATGTCCCTCCTGGCCTGGTGGACCCTGTTGCACTTTCATCAGTGAACTTTGGCCCAACCTGTGGCCCACCTGAGGAGACTGCTGCAACAAATTTCCTCTTATCCCCAGGAGATGAAAGTCAGAATGATTCACCTCTGGTTGGCCTAACTGAAACTTTTTCAGAAGTAGATTTTACAAACCAACCACTTGTCCCATCATTTATGTTTCAAACTTCAAGTTCTGATGACCTGACACCTGAGAATAAAAATCAGCCAGTGCCAGATGCTCTGTGTAAATCAAAACTCTTCGAGGAGAGTGACCTCCTGAGCAGCAGCCCTTTGACAGACAGTCCACAGGATGTGAACAGTCCCTTTTGGCTGGATTTGCTGTTGGATACCAACAGTAACTTGAGTTTCCTAGATACTGATCTTCTAAGCACTGTTCATTCACTTTACACAGGGTCAAACTAACTATGTGGTTGGAGATGTTACTAATGATATGCTTAATCTAAAAAGCATATTTCCACTTTTGAATGGCCAAATATTAGAGAAATATATTTAGAGATATTGGTTGAAGTTTTTTTTTTTAAATTAAGGTTTAAATTTCATGATTCTTTGCCAGAATACGGGAATATATATTTTTCTTTTTGACAGTCTTTCATTATTGAGCTACAGCTGCACTGATATTGTCATTTGTTTGAGGGACTCTACATAAAGTAGCTTGGCATGCAATATATGTCAACACACTGTTAAGTGTGGAAAGACATTGTAATGTCTTCTTCATTTATGGCTTTAAGATTTAGCTCATTGTCAGTGAGGTCTGTGTGCTGCATAGTGTGCAGATCTCATTAAATTCATTGTCTTGTCATTTTCTCCTAACTGACTAAAAGTGCAGTTTTCCATAATTTTTTGTTGTCAAAAAGTTTCAGATGGCATTTCCAGCTGTATTAATCTTTTTAGTTTACAGCAGAACATTATTTGACTTATGATAGCCATACATCTCTTTAATTTTTGAGGTAAATAAAGCAGGTCAGTTATACTTTCTATTTTTCATCAACTTTAAAAAACAGGGAATCCATTTAAGGGATTATTTGTGTTACATAAATGGGAAACTATTGGAAGACTAATGTCTTGAATAAAACGTTTTCATGTATATTTCTGTTGTTTTGTCATGAATAATAAACTCAAATACAGCCATTGATTATCTATGAAATTGATTGGTGCTGGCTGGACAATCAGGAGCAATGTGGGGTTCAGTGTCTTGACAGCCGACAGGATTGAACTTCAAACCCTGTGATTAAAGAACAACCTAATCTGCCTCCAGAACCACAGCCAAATGATGGTAATTAGTTTTGCCTAAATATTCAGTTTATCCCAAATTTTAATGTATCTCACATTAATTTCTGGATTTTTAAAATTAAGTGTTTAGAGTGAAATTCTTAACATAAGGTTATGTAAATGGAATGAATTTACATAATAAACCTACAGCTGGATCAAATTGTGATAATTAACATGTAAAACATGTGTCCACTAGGGGGCAGTATTAGGTAAATAGATTCAAATAGTATTTATATTGTGTTAACTGGATTTTAACAGCTGCTATTGAAGAATAAAAATGCAAATACATCCTGGTCTCATTCCAAAATAAATGAAAAAAAAAAATTACAGAGCTTCTTGTCTCTTTAAACATCTTATTTTTTTCAGAAAAGTTTCACTATTACAAGTGGTAAATAAATCCCAATGTGCAACAAGTGGAGTACTTGAAAGCTATTTGAAAATTACAATTACCTGCATAGGGTTTAAAGCTTAAGTGTGAAAAGGGACAAACCAGATCACTTCAATCAAAAAAAACAAAAAACAAAAAAAAGTCAAGCTGGTTTGGAAGTTAGCATCACACTTCAAAATTCACATTTAGTTAAACGTTTTGTCCATACATCAAAAATAATGAAATCCACATTAATTTTTATATGAAATACTATAAACAGTCTGAAAATATGTGGATATAAGTGAACTGAATTGCACAAGACAGCACTGCAGACTGTAGCACAGCACGTCGGTTTTACAGCTTTAGACAGATCAAGCTCTTGCTACATATTACAATTGGACAAGTGTGGCAGCTTCAGTTTTACAAAACATTAGAATTTTTGACATTTGCAGGCACAGTAAGCAGTGGTGATCGCTTCTCATTTTTAACACCTCGGAGAGAACCAATGGTATAGCAGACAACATTTAGTCTGAAACAGTCATATCTGAAGATGTTGTCATACAGATAATCTTTTTTTCATCATTCACTCAAACTATATAAATTGCAGTTACCCTAGCAGGGAAAAAACTCAAACACACACAAACTGTTATTCCAAGTTAAATGATAATACCTGAATGTTACATTGTGTATCAATATGCTGTATAGGTCGTTTTAATTTGGGTTATATAATCCTCTGTTTCTCCACAATGTCCAGCTACCTTATTTTACATAAAAATTAAAGTGCTTCAGAGCTGTATCAAACTATAGGATATGAATATAACAGTGGTTATCTTGTACATATAGAACTCATTTTATAAATAATTTATATTAAATATAGATTTATTTGTTAGAAGAATATAAATTATGCTTTAAGGCATTACTGCTGGAATGAGGAAGGGCACTACCGGCTATTTATCTGATTTCTCCACTTGCTTCCCACTGTCTGGTTTTTCCTGAAGCTTGTAGTCTTCCAAAATGGCCTGAGCTGTTTGCTTGCCAGTCCTTTTCACCACAGCTTTGATCCCCAGGTTGTCAATGTTGAAGGCAGTGATACCGACATTAATGGCAGAATTGACAGCGTGGTCTGTGGCTTGTCCTGCTGCTGCTCCGTACCTTCATTAGAAGTCAGATTGGGTGAGAGGTCAGAGTAAGAGGTGGGAGACAGAGGATTTGGGAAGAATTAATATGCAGTGCAAGGACTGCAAAGATGCCATGCTGTATGTAAATTTCACCCATGCAAGTGCACAATCTTAAAGTAAGAAATTTCTGACTGCCAGAATATGAATTATATTCATTTTCCCATTGTGGTTCAGAATCTAAGGGCAGGCAATGAGGATATAATCATCTTTCATGGTATATATATATAAATATATTTCCACAGTATCGTAATTTTTAAATTGACATTGAATTAAGAAGTAACTTAAAGATAAAACAGCCAGATGAGAATGTTTGTTTGTGGCTAATCCAGTAACTTATATAACTGATAAATCAAGGGTAGAAATTGCATAACCAAAAAAAATAAATTTATAAATATAAAAACGCTGTATCGCCCAACCCTACTGAATTCCATAATCAAAGGTTTTTAAATCAGGCAGAACAGAAATGTTGCTAACTGTGATATTTCCATTAGACACACTTGGAGAAATCAGTGAAAGCAGCACCATCATGTGAATTGCCACATGGGAAAGGGCAGTGGATTAGAACAGCATTGATAGCTTTAGAGTGGTTTGTGCAAGAACCAAATCATTCCAGAGAAAAAAGAAAAAAAAAGAGGCTCATCATGCTTGTGATTAGTGGTGTCAAGAGTTAAATAGCTGTGTATAATTAGAAAAAATTACACTTCTTCTCATTAGGTGGGTCAAAGATGCTTTGTAGACCCCTAAATCTGCAAAGCAAATTGAAGAGGAAAAGTGAGTGAGTGCACCTTTGGTTTTGCTTGCATAATGCAAGAGGTCATTTGCAACAAACACATCGATAACCTGTCTAGCAAGCAGTGTTGAGAAAAAAATGTAATTGTATATTCGAGCAAGTGACTGTGGTCAGACAAGAAATTTAAAACAGAAGGGAAGACTTACTTATGTTTTACGGTAGTGACTGTCTCTGATGCTACACTCGTAGTAATGTTCTTTGCTGCTACTTCCAAACCAGTCCACATGGTTGCAAATCCTGGGCAAATACACAAAAATACAAAGCATGCACGCGCATTAGTTTTTTTCTAAACAACTTTCTCTTAGCTAATATAAAGTGTAGATAAACTCTACCTTGCACTCCACTGGCAGCCACCACCATGGCTCCATCTATGTTGGAACGCCCATCCTTGTCTTTCCTCATAGACTCTGGGATCAGCTTGCCTCCGTGTTTTCTCACGTGTGGAGCCAACTCCCGACCCACACAGCCAGCCACAGTACACACTCCATCCACTGCAGTAACACATTACGCAATTAGAGGTCCACTGCCAAATAACCACACAAGTTCAGTAAAACATGCTGACTGAAGATCCCTTAGTCACCTAGAAACTGGCTGACTTTGACAGCTCCCCCCGTCGCTTGCTTGGCAACATGGAGGCCTTTGGAAACTGTGGGGCTGACATGGGTGGGTTTGTCCTCTGGAGTGATGTGTTCTCTCAGTTTTGATGCCCCTTTGTGAATGGCCTTGCCTGTAAACTCAGCTCCTTTCACCAGACCCCAGCTTAACCAGGACGCACCTGAAAGGACAACAGGATTAGGACAACACTGGGTTAATCATGCTGGGCTGGTGAGCTGCACAAGCGCTGCCGGTGTTCTTTCTAAACTAATTACTAAGAAACTAAAGCATAAGGATATAGGTTTGATTGCAAAACATGACCGCACCTGTCAGGATCCCATTTGCCACCTTTTCGCTCCACTCGGGTAAAGCTTTTTCCTCCTCTGTCTCCTCTGGTGCAGTCTCCTCAGGTGTAGCGATGGACACTTTCTGACTGAGATTAATGGTGTCTGCAGCTTCATCTGGAGCCTGCTCATACAGACACATTGGTTAGCTACTGAAAGATGAAGACAGACAGTGTCGGCTAAAAGTAAGAACAACTTGTCAGTCAAAATCCTTGGACAACTTGTCTGCTACTTTGTGCAAGCTGTGCACGTCTCTGTTCAGATGCTCGTCTCCAAGTAACCCCGCCAATTCACACAATAGCTCCTCTCATTATTCTGCGCTTCTCATTATAATGCACTATTTGTTTGCCACAAAGAGACTGTCATATTAAAATGTCTCCGTGCAGTTAGAAAACAGTCTCCCTTTGTGCTGAAAACCTCGAATCTTCTACTTGACCCAAAAAAATGAAAACAACAAAAAAAGTGCCTACTTGCTGAATCACATCCATCAGAGAAGATAACTAGCCTGACTGCACACATCAGAAATGACCTTGTTTGGCATCGATCTGCGCCAGCATCTCTGTCTCTGAACTGGCACTTGTCTTTCAGCTCAAGCTCTGAAGTCGCTCTAGCTGCTGCAGATAAGAGCATTATAACTGATTAATTCTCCTCACCTGCCCATCTAAAATCCCCACAATGCTGAGGCAGGGGTGACTTGGGGAAGTGTGCCAGCTCACAAGTAGGTAGGAGTGAAAGTGCCAGGCCAGGCCAAAACAATGAAAAAAAAAAAATTGGAATCTACTCAGTCTGCAGCCACAAAACACTGCATGAGCAGCAGCTACAATCTTTTTCATGGGAGGAACAGATTTAATATTTGTTGTGTTTCCCATGCTTTCAGAATTTGTTTGCAAAATCACAAGCCACGAATTGCACTATTTTGCACTTTCAACTGCATTTCAAAACAGAACTTGAAAAGACAAAATATCTTTAAGTGTGAGGACAAATCTATTTAGCTGGACACTCAGATTCTTCTGTATGGGAAACACTGATTTGTTAAGTCTACGCCAGCAGCTGAAGCTCGGGTTATTCTAGTATTTCATAAATATTGTGTAACAATAAGACAGATGAGGTGGGAACTCAGCTTTTAAGGAATACACAAACTGAAGATGCACCATCCTTCATATGCCTGGAACAACCAAAAGCTGCAGAGCACTCTAACGTCACAGTCTCATTTGCCTAAAATAGCTCTCTGTGCCCCCTGCACTCCACTGGCACACAAGGATTTACCAACAAAGGCATTGTGCAATAATTCTTTAGTGACTTCAAGTACTTATGTGAACACATTTTGATGTGGAAACAGTAGAAATACATTTCAGGGAACAAATTCTCTAAGCATTTGCTCAGTGAGAAAAACAGCACAAATGCATGTCTTTAAGCTGCAGACTGTCTGTGATTATATATATGTTCAAATATATGGACCGCATTTGCATTTGTTCCCCAAATATCGTCAAAACATGCTGTGTTGTAGCACAGCAGCACTGACCTGAACCCTGAGATCTGTCATCTGGGACAGTAGGTCTTGGAACAGTTCTCTGTCTGCAGCAGGCAGCTCAGAGGACAACACCACCCCCACATAATAGCCTGGAGCTGGCGCCATCATGTCCGGAAACATAAACACACCAGTGTTACACAGCAACACTGGAGAGTCCATAGCCATGAGAGGGTACAGCCAGTCGCACACCTGCCAGGAAATAATACAAAGATGTTTGAATTTACATGGAAGTCAAGGGTAAGAGGGGAAAACAGTTCCGCAAAGACATTTTGATAATGTACAGGTTTTTGAATGTAACCTCGAAACCAGAGGACACTGCCTCCCTATGACTACTGCATGTCTAACAGGATTATAGGGCATAACAGCGTGAGCAGGATTAAGATAATTACTTGCACTCATGTGAATCACTGATGTCACCCACTGGCAATAGCACCTGGGAAATTCCCCAATGAAGAGTCAAATTTCAGTCCTATGACCCACCAGTGTCCGTGCACTGGCTGATTGAATAGGCAGCCCCCCCCACCCCCCAATAAAAACAACACAACCCAAAAATGCTGGACAGGATGAGTTGGCTAATTTAGATAAAGCATTGATTTAGTCTTTTAAGAAAAACCTAAGCTGATGCGTTTACATTTATTAGCTTTGTGTAATCTTATCACTGTACGCCAGCTGAGGGCAAAGTAACAGTGTAACAGTGTTCACAGAGTGAATTACATCAGATCATGAAAAAAATAAACGTCTGGTCTCAGACTAATCTGTGCAACTGGTGTGTTTCAGTAATACACGATTATTTGTGGGGACACAGAAGCACAATGCAGAATGCGCCTGCATTCTGTACTGTACTGTTTGATATTAAGCACCTAAAACTCTTTAAAAAGCTGCATTTAACCTAGGACTTACTGGATGCTGTGCTGTTGTGTTTGACTGCATCAGACTGTACAATTGTAAGTATTTTTGTTATTTCACCATGTATTTTAAACACCATACAGGGGGGAAAAAAAACTCTATTTAGAGAGTTACAAGATCACCCAAGTCCTATCCGCTGTTTCCTATAATAAATTAACGGCCAGTTGTTTGTGACTGAGGTGCCATTTTTGTTCACTTTTGAGCCAATGAATGTACTGATCAAGGATTTCCCAGGAGGATGACATCATATGTATAAACCCAATTGGATTAGGACACTAAGTCAACAGCGCTCACATGATCAAGTCCACAGGGCGGGGGATAGAGATCATTAACAAGCCTATCTCAGCCCGCCGATGACTCACAGCCGAAGAGGTCTTGATGACCCGAGCAAACATCTTACAAAATCAGGTTAAAGGGCACAAGAAAGACTAAAGGGAACTGGTGACACTGCAGAGATGACATTCCACTTGCACTCATTGCGTCAACTGGGCACGAGAGTTGCTTATCTAGTTCTGTCAGACTTCAGAGTAGTGGTAGTGATTTATTGTGCTATTTATTTTCTTACCTGCAGAAATGCTGGTGGTCTGTCGGGCATTCTGTCAGAGTGATCACTAGTAAACTTCACCAGGCGCAGGTAGCCGGGGTACGACGGAGCGCTCACTTGACCTTCAGGTGTGACAAAGAATATCTGTACACCATGAGGGATGTACACCAGCTCCTCTCCCTCTTCGCCCATACTCTGAGTAGATGGTGTTGAGTTAGATGTACGACTGTAGAACTCATCCCCAACCAACGACATCTCCCCTGCATCAGTTCCAAATGAAATAGATAGGTGGCCATCAGCTGCCTGAGGGGAGTAAGCTGGAGGTTGTTCGGTGGGAACCACAAGCTGTCTGGTAGGTGAAAGAGGGAGACCAGCACTACTGCCTGCAGGCATGCCTCCTGCAGTTTGTCCTGCCTGGCCATTAGCAGAGAGTGGGTTTGGTGGAGCTAGCTTCTCTGGCTTCTCTTTGGTGGGGAGATTTGGGTAGAGACATTGTGCAGACGTGCCTGTATCACCAGGGTCAGACACATTGGCAGCGCTCAGTGTAGGTGCAGATCCCAGGTCAGAGCTGGTCTCTAGTATGGCCAGGCGAGTGGTGATGCTGTTCAGCGTCTCCTGCATCTTCTGCTGCATCTGTCTGGCTGATTCCCAGGAGCTGCCCACACACTCCTCTCCCCGTGAAGGCACACTGATGGCCCTGAGAAGGTGCTGTCGCCCTCGCTTGTAGAGCTCCAGGGCCTGTGCCTTGTCTCCAGCTTCGTCCGCTGTCAGTCCTTTATTGATGCACTCAAAGGCCCTCTCGTAGCCATCTTTGATCACCTGAAGTCTGGCATTGTCGAATGCATCTTGTTTAGCTTTCTCCATCCCCTCTGAAACAAGACTCGCATTCATTAGCTTTACTGGCTGATTTGCTGTAATCATCCAAACACGGGCTGAATCTGAAATATCACATACTAACGAAACATACAGTCTAACAGGGCAGACTTTCGCCTTAGCTTGAATCTGACACACTTCACGATACTTTGAGTCAAATAAATATATTATTTAACTGCTAACTCATCATCGGCCCTAGTGTTAAACTCGCCAAATCCACGATAAAGAGTCATGTCAAAGCACTCAAAAAAAGTGACATGAGTATTGGACTGACCAGCCTCTCCGCCTATAAGTTAGTAAAGTTGGTTTATCTGGTGTAAGACAGGTCGCTAAAACAAGCTAAAGTAGTTGATACAGACTAACAACATTTAACGCCTCTAACAAACCGGGTTCAGCTGCTGTATTGTGACGCCATGATTTCATACTACCAGCACCAACATAAATATAACGTTAACACCGAAAAAGTCTGTTGACACAAAATGATTAGAATTGGCTAGTTAGCATTAGCTCCATGTTTAGCTAACGGTATCAACGCTTACCTAAGTGAGTGAAAAAAAACTCCGACGGGCACCTTAATTAGCCAGTTAGCTCACCTGTAGCTAACGTTACGTGTTACAGTTAAACAACGGTCCTTCTAGCGTAAACTTCAGCCAGCAACCGTCTTCCTGGGTAAAGTTGTCGTCTGATGGAAGACAACTCAGTACAACAAATGTACTGATGTTACACTGACCACTCGCTACGATATTAACCTTTCAAAGCAAAAGTACCGTGACAGGATGTATCAGTGCTTCGCTTCGACGTCTTTGCCACAACGTCACAATTTAGTTTTATGTTTATAGTATTTACCGGAAGTCTAGACATTTTACCTTAGCAGCATCGACGAGAAATTGACTGACTTGTTGCAGTTTCTTACTGTGGCCACTGGGTGGCAGTAAAGACCCCTTCCACAGTTGCTTTCAGAATCACACATTTTACCGCCACCCAGTGGTTAAAGTGTGTAACTGCAAGAGACTTTAGTCAAGGTAACGTCAATGCATGAATGATAACATACTGCTACTTCCTTTGTACACTTTCAAAATACAGTGACCTGACGAAAGCGTATCTGAAACTTGTAAATTATTTTTTTTCAGTGGGAATAATGTTGAGTTTGATATTTGTGTTCATGATTAATTAACAGTCTTTAAATTCTATGACGTGCGAGGACGGCTTAATACTTTTAGTAGTTGCAACGCATTAAATCAATCAAATTAACGTCAGTGGAGACATGACAGCGCACTGACACATCTGGTACTTTTAAAATACGATACTCAAACAAAAGTCCTACAGAGGACTTCAGCTGCTAAATGTATTATTTTGACAGCCCTTTTGTATTTAGTTAACTGTGGTGCTGAGTTGACCTGAGAGTATTTACACTTTACTGTCCTCTAATGGTCGCAATGAGGAACTGCAACAATTAAATAATCGAGTCAACGTCAATAGAAACGTGCCACCACTTTCTGTAATTTCTATGCACTGACCAAACTGAAGTGACCAGGTACAAACTGACAGAATTATCATGGCATTATTATGTTAACTGTTCTGTATTGGTCGGGTTTATTTAAGGTTAAACTATATTTGTTTAGTTGACAAAATCTAAAACAAAATAAAAGGAGTAGTACTATTAATAATAAAGCTGATATTTCCAGTTCAGTCCTTAATGTTTTAGAGGAAATGTTGGCAGAAATACTGACCTTATCTCAAAAGACAGCCCAGCTGCTAAGGAAATTGTATCGCCACATGATTTCTTATGGAAAAACCCAAAACTAGCCTGATTAATTATTTCAGGAGGTGATCACTTTGATGAAGCATCTGACCTTTCCATGTTTACTGACCACCCACAACTGGCGTGTATCAGAGAAATCTGCATACCAGGGCTCTGAATCATGAGGAAAAAGCTGAAAAAACACTGGTCAGTGAGCACGAAATTAGCCACGTTGCTCCATAAATTTAATATTCACATTTGTTTGTTTGTTTGACGTTTACACTTTTTAAACAACTGTTGTCACAAAATCAATAAATTAACATTTTAGACAGATCAAAGAAGGATAGTTCCTAGGGGTGGGGAGTGAGGCAGATAACACACAAGCACACACATGCTTTTTCTGTGCTTCTTTCAAATTTTGTTGGGAAATTCTGACACAGAGTCACTTATGTGAACGTGTTGCCAAGTAAAATAAAAAGTCGAGAAGAGCTGATCCAACGACTCACTACAAATCAGTGCAGTGAAGCAAAAGAAATAATTTGCTATAAATTTGGAAAATAAAGCAGGTCATGTTCTGAAATAGCGGATATTGAACATGCACACACTTAACCATGTTTTACCTGCGGTAGTCAAATCTTTACAGTTTCAGTTATTGTAAACAGTCACACTAACTGTTTTTATCATGTTAAATTTTTTTTTTCTTTTCATTTGTCATGTTACTGTTGTTGCAACATCTACAGACAAGATGGGAAATCCTTGAACTTGTATTTGACCACTGTTACATGTGTAAAAATGGATAATTCAAATAAACTCTACAATTTAGGCAATGTTACTGCGGCAATGAGAAAAAATATGATTACACGACCATTTAATTTTTAATGAAGCTGATGGAAATTCTGTATAGCAGCAAACGGTTTTGTTTAAACTGTCAATTTCACAATCAATTCTTGTATAAAGATACTATATTTTGATGGTTAAATGGTAAAGCAGCACTGATCAGTGAGGACTATCATCTGCAGAGGGCGCCACATCCTGCAGAAAATGTAAAAACCTGATGAGACACAGAGGTGGAGAAAAACAGAGTGGTGTTTATATTGCTGTGGGTTCAAGTTCATCAAACTTTTTATAACCCTCGTAACTTAAGTTTTTTAGTCCATGCATGGAAATGATTAGGCCTGCAGCTTGGTATAAATGTGCCACTAATGTCCATTAAATTACCTATTTCAAGCATATGGGTATTAAACAGAAGAGTCTACAGGCATTAAAAGCCAGCAGTGCAAATCAATGTATAATTAACCAGTAAGTCACTTTTTCACTTTCTTTCATGTCCCTGTTTTATTATTCCGACTGCCGCCAGTTTCTGCTTGAGTCCATATAACCTAAAGAAAAGCATGTGATAAACATCAGTCTTACACCAATTTGACAGATTCCCAGCATACATCCTGCACAGATACCACAGCACAGGGACCAGACTGGACACGCTCTTCACACATATGGAGGTAATAGACTACGGCTTCAGATTACCCTCATGTCCTGTTTAACTATGCCATACCCAGTGATATTGTTGTTTTTGGTCACATACAATTCACTTTAATTTATGAATAATTTCAGCTCTTGTCCTTAAATTTCAGATGCATGTTATTTTGTTAAATACTGTGTTCACTGCTGTGTATATTGTCACAGTTTTGGTCAGTAAGTGAGTAAAAGCTCAATTTGTGGTGGTAAAATTGTTGATGACTCTCCTTTGAATAAAACTGCAGTGTGTACACTACACGGCACTTTAACCTCTTTATACTTCATGTTTTCTGTATTTAGTTATGCAGCTTTGGTGCATGCACACTATATGTCTTATTATGCAACCCACTGTTTCTCATGTGTATCATACTCAAACAAAATCACTCTGCTCCTTTGTTGTAGTTCTTGTCAAGCATGGAAGTGAATGCATGTGAGATCTATTGATTGTACTGCAAGTACAATGCATGTCTACATATTGTTGATTATTTTGCCAGATGAAGTTCCGTGAGGAAGTTGTAAATTTACCGTGTTTCTTCTAATGTCTGCTAAACCAACTGAAACAGACTAGTGATACATGTCTTTTATGTTGGTTCACATATGAGAAACATATGTGCCCTTCAGCGTTTTGGAGGCTTGATTCCTTTTAAATCTATAGAATCATAAATGTGGTTTGGTCAGACCAAAATGTTCCATCACAATAAAGTTGTAAGAATGTAGTTTCTATCCACTAGTGTGAAAGAAAGCATGAGCAGCCGTAAATGATTACTCTCATTGCACAGATTAAAAGTTAGAGGTACTACTATAGAGATACTGAGACCTTTTTATCTGTTTTTGTTGTTTTCATTGGTATTGTTCTGTTGTTGTTTTTCATGAACAGTTGCCCCATGCAGAGAAGCCACATTAAAATTTGATTTAACCTAAAACAGTCTGTTAGCATTCGTGCAGAATGAGCAGCGAGCAAAGGCATCATAACACAATGATAGATGAGGCATGAATAACTGGGCCAACATTCAAATGATATGCACATGCTTGGTTAAAGAAAAATAAGAAGCAAAATGGTTTATCGGTTTCATTGATCCTCAGTTATTCAAGTAGTTTCAGTTCAGTAAGTTATATTTTCATGGAAATGCAATTTTGATATTTCTTCTTAGTTTATTTAGATAAACGGCAGTGAACATGTGATTAAATGTTAGTAATTTCTTTATGGACTAATCCAGTGGATGAAACCATACATGAATGTACTGTTCTGCTCATTTTTACAGGCTCCTCTGTGGATCTCTTTCATGCTACCACTAGTAGCTTTTGAAATGTTCATTTTTCTCCATTGAAAAAAAAAAAAAGTTAATAAAACTGTTTTGCCTGAGTTTCTCTTTGCCTGACCTCTTATTTTCCTAGACTGCTGGGCTTCAATTTAATCACTGCGCACATCAAAACACACCATTACATTTAATGATTATCCAGTCATATGTCACAGACCTGTTTTGTACTGGCTTAGCTTCTTGTTCTTTGAGCCAGACTTTATTATTTCAGCCATGGATAGAATTAGGCTAATAATTTACTGCTGTCTTTTATATGTGTTATATACTTCACTTTGTTTCAGACATGAAAGTTTATATTTGTTCCATAACTTATTGTATGTGATGTGAATATGTTATAATTTATGTTTATGGAGAAAGTGATGGTCAAAAGTGATTGATGATGTCACCTAATGATACATCTCTGTGTCTGGTATGCCTTTGAAATTAGGTCAGGTCAAGGTCAGAAGAAAGCAGCAATAGCCATGGGTCTGAAGACCTGTTAATAGTTTTCTCTGGTATTCTTCTCACCTCTTTAAACCAGCTGCTGCTTGCATGCCGAAAAAACGAGAGCGTTGTTTACCTTTACTGAACTGCAACAACACAACACTGGTAACACACTTATCTGAGGATATGTTGTAAGTAGACCATCATTAATGGAATGTATTTCTTCCAAAATATTTTTGCACAAAGTTCGTCCCTGCAGCAAATCCATTATCCAGCTCTAATGCTAGCCTTCAAGAGGTATTTGTGAGTAATTTCAACCGTAAATAAAGATTTCTGATAACTACTGTTACAGAGAACAATTGGACTTCAAACTGAATCCCATTTTCCTTTGTCTTTGCATCAGCTGCAGAATGTAATGATAGCTTACACTTGCTTACTTCAGATGATTAATGTTGCCAGTATCAACTTATTTATTGCTCCTCGGGCAAGTCCATTAAATAAGCCAATAACAGAACAAGGAAACTGTGTCACTACAATGCCATATGGTAACTGATGAGACACTGCATCAACAGATGATGAAATAAATATAGAACAATGTATGCTGTCATCAAAGACAAATGTTCCATCAACAAGTCAATGAAGAACTTAGATGGTGGTGACATGGAAATGTAATTAATTGAATTTCATGTTCTTGAGATAAATAGATTTGTTAAAGGATGATAGGACAAACTATGTCCTAACTACAGACAGAACCAGACGGAAGGTATGCAACCAGGAAAAAGAGGAAAAAACAGACAACACATGATTTCAGTAATACTGGTGTCAACACTTATGTCTTCTCCTACTGAAACTGTGAAAAAAACAAGGCTGAAAAAAAACTGAGCAGATGTGTCCTGTGTCCCACATTTTCTTATTTTTGAGGCATAAATGCATACCTCTTTGCATACACATAATAAAACCCATATGAATTGATGCAGTTTCTTACAGACATCAGAACCTCAAGTCACAGTTTCCCCTCAACCCTCCACTGAGACTCATTATATGGTAAGTTATTGTCCCCACAGTGCATAGTGTATATACTGGCTACAACAAGTCTCTGGTTCAGGCACCAAAAATGTGGTCTGGTTTCAAGATGAGTGTTACCAGCAGCACATTCACTGTTCAACAACTGTGCAGATTATTAAAAGAAACTTCCAGTGGTTGTTAAGTAACGTTTCTTCCCTGAGATAATTAACAACAGCAAAATAACCAGAGAAACCACGACATGATACAGTTATTAGGATATTAAAAACTCTTTGTGTCATGAAAGTTGAAGAAAATTGTTCAAAGAGAATCAGACTGCCACACGTAGTGTCATAGTTGACCTCAGGTAAAATCTTTGAGTCTTGTAACTCACCTTCATTTTAAAAAAGGTATTAGGAGGTTGCTTTGTGGAATGTATACACTGAAATTGTAGGAAAAACACCCATTAAGTCGAAAAGTGTTAATTCTATTCTCTTTTTTCAACAAATGTTCATTGTCCTCAGTTGATATTCTCATAAGTTATAGGAGGCTGATGAGGCTTTGTAGCTTTTTGTCTAACAGTGGATGAAGAAAATGTGACTGGATCACAGTCCCTTGTAAACTTGCCTCTGTCCCGTAATTTATGGGCAGAGTGATCCTGTTCTTTTCTGGCTCCAACAAGCTGCAGAGTCTTGAGCTATCATTCTTGAGGTGAAACAAGGCTCTAATATTTGGAAAAACACTCTGTCCCCAGTTTAACCGCTGTGTCCATTTGAAAGTGTGCTAAATATGGAATGGGGTACAGCTAATCTGAACCAGTCTTATACTAGGAGCAATTAAGTATAACATGAAGGTAAACTTTTAACAGTAAAAAGGGAAAAGAGCTTCTTCAATAAATCACTCAGCTGTTAAAAAGTAACTGGCTTCACCAGAGGCTATAGTAAATCCTTCCAACAGTCTGACAGCACTGCATGTATAAGCACTACACCTCAGGAGAAATGACTGAGATAACTGACGTCATTTGCACTAAACTAAGGTATGTTTCCCATAAATTTCAGCTCAAGGAGGTTGTTGTGCCTGGACGTAATTTAAGGTTAACACACTTCCCTCTGTAAAAATCCCAAAATCCAAGATATTAAAGTTCAGTTTGCCCCCTGTTGTCTCCTGTTCCTGAGTTCCTACATTTTAACTACACCAAAAATGTCGAGAGGGGAGTGCAGGTTTTCAGGATTGGCTGTGCATGGCTCAATGAGTGAATTTGTATTCATGTGGTTGTGGATTAGTGCTGAAGTGTAATTGCAGTTGTATTATATTTAGACATTGTCTAACACTTTTTTTTTTTTTTTGCCAGAACTGGAACGGTATAAACATTAATGCATGTAATGAGTTTGCTTCCTGCCAGTCAGATAAACCACATTTCCATTTGGAAACTGAAAAACTGCCTGAAGTCATTACAAATAATATTCATGCTGCATTTGTAATGTGGTTCTTAGTGTCATTGTCTGTCTTTGTCAGACAATGTTTCATAGTCATGGCTGACCTACTAATCATCATGAACCATATAAAGGAGTATAAGTCAGGTCAAATGTATCTTGCCTGTTTTGCATGTTGAATGTCATGCAACTGTACCTAAAGTCATTGACCATATTTGAAGAATATCAAGTAGATGAGCCATACTAATGTCAAAGCCAGTAATGGAAGACTCTCAAACACATGCAAACATCATCGGTGCAGTTTCCCAAGACAGTAAAATATCATTGGCAGGAAAGTGTGGGAGGAAGGCCAAACATATTGGGTCTGCTACATCAACATCAAGACAGCCAACAACTGATCTTAGAGAAAGAAAAATAAGGAACACATCAAGTGTTGCGTTAGCATTCGATTTTCAAAATCAGTGGTAAAGTTCATTTACATGCAAAGATCTTTTTATAATCAATTCCATAACTTTTCAAAGATGCTGAATAAAATGTGGAAACCAGAAGCCATTATAAAGGGGGGTAAATGACTGAAATCAAAGGACAGAGTACAAGCATTCCCAAGACAGCAAGCATCCCAGAGAGAGAAAAGACACTGTGATTATCATCACGACAGACGAGGTTTCGAAAGTAAGTGTTGAAAAAAGCCTGACTGATGACCTGCAGTGGTACCTTGAAATGCACTGTGGTAACATTGTTTAGAAAAAGCATTATAACAGATGTGTGTTTTTGCCACCATCATACAGTAAGCAGCATCATGGCAGGGATTTGTTTTAAGAGATAGAACAAAAATAAAAATAATCTCATGCAACCAACATTACGATTAGCTTTCTGTTGGCATTTCTTTTGACCATTTTTGACACTAGATAGAACAAACACCAGTTAATTTATTTGCATGTGTAACACAACTCACAATGAAGGTAAGGAGCCAACAAAAATTTTGCAGTACAGCAACAATGTCACCACTTGCCCCAATACATCATGACTTACAGCACCCGTGTGGAAAAAGGAGATGTGTTCAGCATGCCAGCACAGATAGAGGAATTCATCAGCTGCTGTTAGGTGTGGTTCTGCCATGTTGTCAAAACAATCAGTTCTCATTTTAGGGTCTAAATGACTTGACATTTTAAAATGTGATAAATGATGAGTAATTATGTATGGATCTTGCAGCACGTGGTGTTAAGGTATTGTGGTTCAGTCTGTACCCCACAACCCTTTTTAGGTCACATGACATTATATTTTTACTTATTGTTACTTCACGTGGATGTTTGATATTTAATGTGCAGAATGATCTATGTACAGAGTTTGACAGTTTGACTATGTACAGAAGGCTGTTTTCAAATACATCTGCAGAACGAGAAAGCTTCTCTGTGCTCACCTTAAGAGTTCAAGGCGTGTGAGCACGAGCAGGATTTTGTGACATTACAATCAACTTGGCCGGCAATCACAGTCCAACATGCAACTTTTACAAGTGTGATGTGCAAACTCAAAGTGTCCAGAGCACGTACACACACTGGATCTGTTCAGTGAAGTCAGAGACATCTTGTATCCAGCAGTTAAACTTTTGCAAATTCACAAATTCTGGATTTTTTTTTAAGGTAACAGTATACCAAAAACAAATTATCATTCAAAGCAGAATATTTTATGCATCTTAAAACAAGTCGGAGGAGGAATTAAAAAAAATGTTAATGTTGTTTAAACTCATCACACATTCATTCTGGTCTACAAGAATAAAATATAGTGAAATGTTAATTTTCAAGTCACCAGTTCTTGTGGACTATACCATTGCATCCCGTGGAAAAATTCAAAATATCTTGTGCATCTTTTACACACATTTTCCTGTAATCTAGCTTGACATTCAGTTTCTCGAGAGACTTAAATTCAAAATAAACTTTGCAGAGTTTGAACTGTGCTTGAAAACAAGAAGTTGTGGCCTTAATGAAATCATAAAAAACCTATTCTTACTGTTCTTACACTTGCATGTGTTTTTTTTTTCCAGAAAAAATAACTTTAATGACATTTCTTACACAAATTACTTGTGTTAGAAAATATAATGAATAATTCCATTGGTTAGCTTCCTAAAAATATCATTTGTTGTATAACTGTGAACTTTGTCTGCCTGCAGTGCTGAGGAAACATAGCAAGCCAAATCTCAGACCATCACACCATCACTGGTTGGACAGAGGGGAAACAGCAGACTGGAAATCTGGACCATGAATGCACAGGGAATCCCATCTACGTGGCTCATGGCTCCCAGAAGCTGCGGGAGGAGGGGAAGGGGAGTATTGTTGGCCATCTGATCTTGAAGGAAAAGAGTGAAGTATTGCCTTCCCCCTTCTCCTGTGAACAACAGCACAAACAAAACTTGTATATGTTGCCTCTAATGAACAATGATTACACTGTGAATCTGTGCACTAATAGCACATGCGGTGGACAGTTTTCAGCACGACTCCCTGGGGAAACACAATTCAGAGTTTCCTTCGCTCCTTGCTGTTCATGCATTCATAAATCCATTCCGATGCATTGTTACTGTAAAAAACACAAAATACTTGGATTCCACTGAAAATGAGTAATCACAAGGGAGATGTATTTTATAACTGGTTTGGGTCACAGAATGGATAATTAGGTAACCTTATTAAACTTGTTAAGAGAACACTTTAGCTTCTATAAAATTGGGGTACCAAAAACAGATTAAAGAAAAAGAATAGTCAATGCTGATGTAGCAGAGGGCTACATATTCCAACTTTAGTGCCTAGTATGGGTCAAGCTCCAAGCATGCAGAAGAGCTTTTCGGCATGGTGGAGCCTGCTGGTTTCTCATTCTTCCAGTTATAATGCAGGATTTCTGTTGAAAATCTGCAGTCTCCACACCCAAACTGAGATAACCCTGGTGTCCTCACTTAGGTCATCATCTCAGACTCAACAAAGCATCATCCAAATCTACAGGAGACCTTATTCAGATGTGTTTACAGAGAAAGTCAGGCCAGAATTCCCAGGAATTGCATCTTTACTAGATGATTCCACAACCTCACAATTCACATCCTGTGCCAACTTTCAGTGCCAGTACAGGAAATATTGAGCCCTGTGACGAGCAAGGCAGAAATTAAGAATGTGGAAGTCAGTGTGGTGGATAAACATATAGTATATCAGACTTTAATGCAGGAGACTGAAGTTTGCATCCTGTCACAGACCTGCAGCTGGCAATTCCATTTTTATTAACTTTAACCTCAATATTTCTGTGACCTCAACTAGGTATCTTAGTTGCCTAATACCTATCACTCATTATTCAGAGACAGTACATGGCAACAGTTCAAGTAAAACACTGGCATTGAAAGTATTTTGGGTTTTACAGAAGTGCCCAATATTGACGTTCTTATTTGGCGATAGGGTCGGAAAAGTTGTGCTCCCAGTGACAAGTAAACAGATCTTAGAGTGTAAAATAAGTTGAGTGCTTCTTTAAGCTACATTATCTTAAAAACAAATTATTGCTATTTTGTTGGCATTCCCAAAAAGAAAAGGGTAAATTATAAGTGCGGTAAATTATATTCTGAGCATGAGTTGCAAAATCTTCACACTATACTTTACAGACTTGAACCCAACTCTGTATGTCCTCCTTTGGCACAGTGGGAAACATCTGGATTTTTTCCACAAGGGCGAGTCGTGAAAATACACAATGAAGCCAAACCTGTGCACGGTCTGTTAGTTAAAAAGTCCAGTGTATTGCACTTTCCCAATAACATCAAATATTCTCCCAGCTGTCACTTAAGCCAAAGGC
The DNA here is from genome assembly GCF_017976425.1 of Toxotes jaculatrix. Lineage (NCBI taxonomy): Eukaryota > Metazoa > Chordata > Actinopteri > Toxotidae > Toxotes > Toxotes jaculatrix. The sequence continues at coordinate 7,042,764 of NC_054402.1, forward strand.
GCTCAAGTAAATATCCAGTAAAAATAAAGTGTGTAATGGCACCACTGTCCAAATGAATGTGAGCAATATAAGAGGATAGTGCTCCAGAGGAAAGCAGAATGCTCACTTTTATGTCTTACTAGACTTTATTAACTCCTTAGACAAGTGAACACATCGCTCTAAAGTTGCATTGAAAAACATTTCCCAGCAGTTGAACTTCTTTCTGGAAGAAAAAGACAAAGAATAACTAAATATAGTAGTTAATGTCAACAAGTTTGACACTTAATTTTAAGAAATGATCATTAGCTGACATAAAAGGACTTGTGTAAAAGTTCTGTGCCTAATTTCGCTGTTGCAAGGCTCTGAAAGAGTTAAAATCCTTTTCCATTCAATTTGTCCTGCAAGCCAGGACTTATGATAAGTAAGGCAGTATTTGAGTTGGCCCAGGTAATGAAAGGTATTGGACCTGAAGGCGATTATTTGCTTTAAACGGCAAGGATTTGAACACTGTATCCTCATGTGTCCTTTCATCAGCACGCAGCAACTCTTGGATGTTGGGACTATAATTTAAAACAAGTCACCAGGTCAATTGTACAACTGCACAGCATATAGTACATTCAGTTGCAATGCTTTAATGGTAGCAAGAAAGTAAAAACAAGATTAATGTTCTGTCAGTGATGTGGTTGCACTGATGCTGGAATTTTCATATTTGTCATGACTAAGAGAATGATCGATAATGGACCCCAGAGTTCTTACTATCAGAGAACTTTATGTATTTTCCATAAAAATTCAACATTACCAAATCTTTTCAATCCACCTGCCTGTGTTGGACAAACTGTCCGGGAAGTTGTTGAATGCTGCTGATCCCTCTTGTGCTTTAAGCCAGCCACGGAATTTGGGAAAAACAGGAGACTGCAGCTGCTGTTGGTCAAACTGCCTGTAAAATCTTTTAGCAACCTTGTTGGTCTCAGTGTTAAGATGTTAAATGTTAGCTCAGCACTAAGAGAATGTGTTAATGTGAGATGTGCCATGATATGGCAGGAAACCTCAAAGTGACATCTTCAAAAGAAATTTAAGACAGAGAAGCTTTGAGTTGGAAAGTACAGTCTGGGAAGAAAGATGAAGGGGAAAAAGTGACTTAACTGTGGATAAAAGGCTCAGTTTGAGGAAAATATTATCTCTGTTACAATTTTCTCTGAAAGTTACAAAAGGATCTGCCCATAAGCGTACAATTTGTCTCACATTTCCATGGAAACATCAGGGTATGGTGCTGAAAAACACTATGAAAAAACAAATGCATTCATATCTACTTCTTGTGTTTTGCACTAGAAATCATTGAATCAATACAAAGCTCATTGAATCGATACAAAGCTGTAATTTCAAAACCAGAGAGAGAAACTACCTCCAAAAATCCAAATCAAGTACAAATTATCTTGTCCTCAAACAACAATGCATAAAAATCCATGCATTATATCAACCATGTCTACCACACAGAATCACACAAAACACAATGTGCGTAAAAACAGCACAAAATCCAGCTATATACATACTCCAACCCATAACAGTTTATTGAAGGAATTATTGTCTGGTGCCACATAAGCATTTAACAGCTTGACAGCATCAAACCTGAAATAAGGTTGGATGTACTCACAAGCAGCCACGCCTATGGTTTGCGTTTGGCCATTCAGAATGGATATCAGGCTAAGTCACAGGTGCCATTCTAATGTGATTTAGACAGGACTCCAGCACCAGAGAAGAGTCCAATAGCTTGTTCTTATTATCCAACGAATTATTGCTTCCATTTGGCAATAGTCCAATGAATTCTTCACCGAACACTTGAGATTTGCTGCTTTGGTATTGTTTCACATTTATTTTGGTATTGTTTCACATTTATTTCAAAGCTGAATTTGGCAGGTGCATACCCTTGAAAAGAATTACAGAGAGATTTGTGGGTAAATAACGGGATCATGTTTATTTGTCAGACTCAAGATATTATTTAATCCACATGTGCTTTTTATTACTTCTTACGTAATCATATACACTGGAGCCAAATGATTGGTATTTTGGACCTGCATGGGGTGATATAAAATATAATGACTATCTATTTCTCAAAGGAGAAGGAGTCGTTTGAATTGAAGTGATACTGATCTAGTTAGTGTACAAACGTCTGGGAAAGAAAACATCTTTAATGATTACTGATATGATAAGACTCAGAAGCCAGTTTTTTTGTAACAGTAAAGCTCATAATTCTTGCACCAGATCATATAAACTTGGTATGAATGGTGAGTCAAACGATCCCCTCAGGTTTGTTTGTACTGTATACAGATTTTTTAACCCTCTGTGCTTAGCATTTTTATAGTTATAGCATCTTAGGTATTATATTGGTGGTGTAGATTTTTTTCTCATAACAAAATGATTTCGTCCCAGTTACCATCAGCCATTGCTGTTTGTGGCAATGTCATTTTTGGTACTTTCAATCGAGGGTGCCAAGTTGGAAATGTTCAAATTCGGCAAATATTTAAACCACAGTTCAGAGATGAGTGGGGAAAAGTGAATTATGTGTGTATCAAAGGCTCAGCTTCAGGAAACATTATGAAATGTTCAGGTTTAGGATGTGGTGTCAAAGTTGTAAATTTTCAACTCCTCGACACAGAGGCTTCACTGAAGGCTTTCACCAACCTAGAGCAAAACTGCAGGGCTTTGCTTTGAGCTGATGAATTTGATGGAAGGAGATCATGTTAAAAACATGGTTAAGGTGGAATCAACAATTTTCAGAAAGGCAGTTGTGGATACAAAGATCTTAAGGAAAGCAGAAAAAGTGTGTCCGCCATGATTGTGAATTGTGTTTAAAAGTTTGATTAAAACTATGTATTACTCTATTCTAGGTCACATTTAGACTGTGTTGAGGACTCGGTTGTGTACTATACTATACTAGACAGTGGAAATAAGTTGTCAACACAAAACTGACATTTCACTTTTTAAACTGATAACAGCGAAGAGCGAACATCAGCGGTTATCTATTTAAGTAGGTTCATCACTGGGAGTGACCTCCTAATTCACAGGTATCAGCAATGATAGAGACAAAAGCTGACAGGTGCTTACTAAAACATCTACATAAAATCTGATCTTTTACAATAAATCCAGCCAGGGGATGAAACTACATCTTCTTCTCATGCATCATTTGAGCAGCCCAAATGTTATGCAACGTCTTGGTATCCATGAGTGGAAACAGACTTACAAAATTTAAAGTCTGCATATTTTGGATATAGCTCTGAGATGAGATGTGTCTAGGGTGGCTGACTTCATTACAACTGATAATTCTTATGTTTTTTTTTATAATTATAGATAGTATTTTTTAATTTACATTAAATAAAGTCATAATTGAAGACAAAGGGGAGTAGAAGCATGTAAAAACCATACTTAAATAATACTTCTAGAAATACAGATTTTAGCCATGTAGGATTAGAGTAAATAAAGCTCTTGGCAAAAGATGGTCCATAAATTGTCTGATGTGAACATAGAGGAGATTATTTATTGGGCCCCATTTATGTCACTCAGACAATTATTCCTGGCGAGCCGTCAGAGCATGACAGATTATATAACTTTTGAATCAACTGCTCCGTGTGACACATACCAAAGAGATGGAAAACTAAAGTTGATGTGCTCTATAGATTCTTATTGACTGTGTAAAAATGTCAAATGACCATACTTAGTATAAGCTAAATAGTCTTAGGATGGTTTAACAGCTCATATGATACCAAACCTGTCAACAGTCCTGCAAACATTCAGGTGTGTTCAGGTGTGTATCATTCACTTCTTATAACAGTGAACCTGACCTGACTGTTCATGGATTTAGTGCAGTTTGATGAAGCACTATAAGCTTGTAAATGTATCTCTGTGACTCTGCTCGTCCCTGAGAAACAACAACACAGACAGATGATCGTCGGCGTCTTGTAATTAATGACGATTGTAAACTCACATTTTTACATTAAAGTGAGACAAATAAGAGCACTGATCCATCTGGGGTCTAATGCAGTCTAGTGTCTTTACTAGATGTCGAGTGAAAAGGCAATACATCACTGTGGGATGATGGAGCAGGCCTGCAGGCTGGAAAGTGAGTTTTTGAAAGATAAAAATCTTGCTGCCTGAGGCTTGTTTCACCAAACAAGTTTAGCGTTGTCAGGCAATCACAAAGCCTTCACACAACCTCGTACCAGTGATACCTGGACCCACAAAGCTTGCCATTGGGCTCTGCTGATAAAGTATTTTCCAACCCAGTGATACATGCATTCACATCAGTGAGGTGGGGTTAATAACAAGTAGCCAACTGAAAAGCTACAGTCCAAAAATTGGACAAAAGCAAAGTCACAATTCTCTTCTCGTGAGACAGGTTTTGCGGTTTTGCAGTCATACAAGGTAAAGAAACACTTCCCGGACCTGAAAGTGTCATTCAGGATGGATCCATGTTTACTTCAGTATGAGAAAATTTCAAATTGCATTACTGCTCACTGCTTTACTGTACATAATGTGCAAGCCTATGTGTGATGGCACTGCAGTGGAAACTCATCCAAGACTAAGCACAGGCCACATGCCAGGAACATGTCAGCTTTTTGGAGTCAATGTTACATCCAGATGATGAGTCTTTCACACAGCTGCATTCAAGGCATTCACCGGCACACACATTTACAGAGCCAGAGAGTTCTTCTGGTATGCTTACATGATTGACTGGGCCAATAGAAAACAGACCGAAACCTCCCCTGAACTCTTACATTTGTAGGTCAGATAAGGTGTACTTGTAATCTACATCATGGACATCACACTATCCATCACACTTTTCTAAATAGAAATGCAAACCTCCTGCATTTCGAAGTTTAACTAGATAATTAAATCATTAATTTGTGTCAATGGCACCTGGTCAGCTCAGTTAATATTACATTCTCTTTCTCAGAAACAATGCTCTAATATTGAAATAATGGACACTTAATAGTGCATAGTGTATTGATTATTGGGTACTTATTGAAATCTGGAACGTTTTTTCTTGCTCCGTCTGGTCTTTGTTCTGTTTCGTGATGCAGAAATGAAAGCATTTCTATTATAAACTTTCACATGCTGATCTAATTTTCTATCAGTAACAACACGTTTTGTACAAAAGCCGCAGCCCGATGCACCTTGAAGGGGAGACTTGTCTCAAGTATAGAAAACTAATTCCATTAAGACATTGTTTGGCAGACAAAAGACAAAATTACAAATAACAAAAGTGTGAAGATAAGTGAAAGCTCATTCTGCATTAAGATACTGTTCATGAGTTTCCCATCCGCGTGAATTCACTTAAGGATGAACAAACAAACTGTCTGTTGGTGATTGTGATGAGCAGTGGAAACTGCCATGCCAAGTCAGGCGAAATCTGAGTCTGTTGTTGGTGATATCAGCACTCTCATAAATGACTTAATAAATGATCGGGAGATCAGTGCTGAGCACGGTGTGGAAAAGCCAAAGCCAAATGGAAAAGCAATGATGTCCTCCAGCAGATGTTTTCTCCATTCTCAGACAATGTTGTAAATGTACAAAATATGTGCTATGCATCTGACTGAAGAATATATTCGCTCTCTCTGTAGCAAGACTTGTGTGTTACTGTAGCAATTTGCTTACATAGTTACCCAGTGTCTGCTTGTACACCTAATGCAACAGTAACTGATACAAGCTAAACATATAATAATTCCTCAGGGACAGAAGTAAAGAAGAAAATGTTACAAACTAACAGGAGGATAAATTATTTTATTGGAGATTTGATTCTCAGCCCTCAACAACAACATAATTACTGTCTTCATTCTGCCAAACAGTATCCATGTAGCTAAGGCTCGTTCACTGATACTGAATAAGGGTCAGTCAGTTACAGCATGACCCCAATTATTCAAGATAAGAAACTACACCCCCCTGGAAAGAACACAAACTTATCAAATCCATGCAATATGCATGGTGTCTTTCGTTCTTGCTTTACAGTGAAATAAATAGCTGTGCATCATCAGTAATGTGAAGTGAATTGTATTCATTTTTTATCAAGGTGTAAGAAAAACATGGCATGCAGATTTACATATACTGACAAAACAGCAAACTGAGCAGCTTATATGCTGCACGTTGTCATGACGCGCATACAGAAATGAAGAATGTAGTCCAGTTAGTGATGTTCAAAGTGCACATGAACATCATTGGCGTGGTGTAAAGTAAGCAAGATTTGACAGTACGTTACTTGTTGAAACAACCACAGACTATTCACATGGATGTGAATATGTTCATTTGTGCATCACACATATAGAATGCAATATATTCTACTTCTACTTCTTGTTTGATTGGCAAGCAAGTTGTTGTTTTGATTTTCCATAAGCCACTGACTGGATGAGCAAACAAAATGCTTCACTTAAGATGTCATGTGAAATATCACTGAATAAAGTAATGGCAGTGCAAATGGCAGCACAATGATGATTAGTACTATGACTAGCTGCCTGGCCCATCAAAGCCTGTTGCTGAATACTGGTAATTACTTTTGAATATGTAATAAACAAAAATGACCCAGAAAATATTTTTACATTTTGTCATGTTTACCAGATTTAGTCCATCCAAGAGGCACTACATTGCTTTGAGTTGCGCATGAGCCGAATAACAGAGGAGCTGGACCTGGCCCAAATGTCTGCATTCAACAGCTCACACAAATATTTCAGCTCGCTGTATTATCACAAACACCAGCTTAAATATGATTTAAATCCCATCAACAATCAACATACATCAATGGATTCACTGTTGCTGATTTCGCAGTACCCATTGTCAATAAATCATAATTACTAATGTTAAAGTTAAAATGAATTATTGACTTGTTTTCACACTATACAAATTCAAATTCTTTTTTTTTGTTGTTGTTGTTTGGTAGGTTTCATGCACTATATTATATGGGGTTACATAGTTTCCTTGAAAAAGATAATTCTGTTTGCACATTTAATCCAGTTTATTTTCTATTTTACATGGTATCCTCTCGGAAATTTCCAAAAGTAGACTGCCAAGCCCCCTGATAAACATACAGAGAAATGAATGGGCCATGACTGAAAAAGGATGACTCAGATATTGAGTCAGATTTAAAGACCATGTACTTGGAAATACAAAATGTAGACATAATATTTACTTTTGACATATGATATTTTAGACTCTTTTCTGAACCAAAGTTGACTTACTTAAGATCCTTACAAGGACATTAGAAATGACTCCAAACCACAATCTCTTGATGCCCTTTTCAAATTGGCATGTTTATATCAAAGAAAGCACTTTATTGGATGACTTTTGGAAAAGAGAAAGGAGAAACCTGCCATTAGATACAACATCCCCAATGATACAAGCTCAGAAAAAAATTATATGAAACCTTAAACAACTTATAGCAAGAGAAATTAAAATAATGTAACAAAGTCTGAAAACACATCAGAAATTTTATTTTCAATCTTTATCATGCTGAGATTTATAAATCTTCCCAAACAGCTTGTAAAATCTCCATGCTTTCACTTTCACCTCTAGCAGAGTCTTAGAGAAGTTTAGAATTTAACTGTTCACATTGCTACCCTAATGGCTTGGATTGAAAAGATTTTATAGCTACTCTGACTTGTTATGTGTCTTTAAAGTCATGCCAAAATGTTCATTTGCAAACTGTTTACATATACTGAACCAAAAAGACTCTTTTCAGACATTGCACACTCATAGTAGATATACATTCAAAGCACCATTAAATTGTTTATGAGAATAGTTTCGTTTTTGTCAGTTATACCTGTTACAGTATATTTGAAATCACTGACTTAATAAGTGTATCCCCTGCATTGAAACACCAGCCTCAGCCTCTGGGTTTGATTTCTCTGCCTTTACAATGCTGATATTCTCATCCGGCCACGCTCAGTCCCTTCCCCTCCTCCTGTTACCACCTGCTAAAAAAAAAAGGGTAGAACAAGTCAGCAGCCAACTCACGTGGAATAGATTATTTTATAATGTAGAAATATACTGTGTTGAAGTTAAGCATCTAGGCTCTGATCTCATCACTTCCCCAAAGCAAACACCAAGCTCAGCACAGCAGCAGGTAGGGAGCGATGATTATAACTTTCCCCCTTATGGGGAGCGTATACACTCAGAGCCTACAGGTGGATTCTGAAGTTGTGATGGTGGGGCTCATGAAATGCTCTATGAACAGCAGTGGCATTAGCACCAAGAGTCAGCATAGCTTTCAGGTGAGTGACATGGCAGTAAGCATGACAGTAAGAGAGTGGACAGCCCACAGCTGGCTTAAAGGAACAAGTTGACATTTTGGAAAATCTATTCTTTTTGCTTTCTTCCCAAGAGTTGATACCATTCTTATGTCTGTATTTCAACTATGAGGCCACAGCCAGAAGCCAGTTAGCTAACCTTAGCACAAAGAACAGAAACATGGGGAAGCACCTAACCTGTCTAAAGGTAAATAAATCCACCTACCAGCACCTCTAAAGCTTATTAACATATGAAATCTTGTTTGCTTAATCAGTAGAAAAGGTGAAATGAAAAGAGACACTGCTGTTTAAGGGGGTCATATGCTGGACAAATTCTTGACCACATAGCCCACCAAAAAAACATTACACCTTGGTTTTCATGTTGATTAAACAAACAAAGTATAATGTATAAATTAGGGAGCTTTAGATGTGGATGCAGGCAGGTTTTGCTGCCAGTGAGCGGTAGATGTTTCTTCCTCTTCAGTCTTTGTGATAAAGCAAACTGGCAGCTGGCTGTTGCTTCATATTTACCATAGGTATTAATCCTCTCATCTAACTCTCAGCAAGAAAGAGAATAGCCTAAGTATACTTCCCAAAATCATCAATTACTCCTTTAAGTACAGCTGTAGGGATGCAGAGAGAAGAGTATGCCACGTAAAGGCAGAGTGGACTCAGGCTGACTGCCTGAACAAGCTCACGGGCTACACTGCATTTATTAGAAATGCTGATTTTTTTTTTCTCCTTCCTTCCTTCCTTTTTTTTTTTTTTACCTAAAACTCTTCGGTTGGGGGGTCTTCTTGAACTACCTTCTATAAAGGCAAACAAACATATAGGTCACACATTATTTAAGAATTATTCACTGTATGTCCAACCTAATAAAACTCACCTTGGATGGCTTTGGTAAGTGTTTCACTGTCAAAATCAGGGTTAATTTGGATGGTGGAAATTTCTGAAAGATCACCTTCTGAGGGAAAAAGAAAGCATCCTCAAAGTGAAACTGGAATGTTTTGTACACAGATACACTTTAATGTACTAAATGAAATTGTAAATGAACATGTTTAGACAGCTGCAATTAATATTTGTTTTAAGTCTAGTAAATCACCCATTTTTTAATAAGTGGGATTATGTGTAATAGATGCATAAATATAAATTAATAATATATTATTTTATATTTTAGACTGGAAGGCATTTCCCAACAAATTCAACCACTGGAAGACTGATGTCCTTAAATTTTCTCTGTTCAAATCTGAATTTGTTTCACTGACCTTCCAGGCCGATGTTGGTGGTGCCCGTGCTGACTGAGTACTGAGGACCTGCAAACAACAGCATTCATGAGCTCTTAAGATGATAAATGATAAAAAGGTATTGGTATACTTATTCAAGTAAGAAATATTTACCTGAGACAACCCTGGTGACTTTGGTAATGGAGGGGTCACCCTCAATGACCCTTGTCACCTTGGTGAAGGAGGGATCACCTTCGATGACCCTTGTCACCTTGGTGACAGAGGGTTGACCTTGAATAACCCTTGTCACCTTGGAGGGCTGACCTCCAATGACCCTGGTAACTTTGGTGATGGAGGAATCGGAGGGCTTTTCAATGACTATGAAAGCGAAAAAGAGGCTTTTTTCACTGCTTTGAAATTCAGCTTGCACAGTATTACCCCTTGACACAGAGAATTTTCCATTTGTATGCAGGTAACATAACAAATGGACCTTTCACTGGATCAGAAAGGTTGCCATGACAAAAATGTGATTCATAATCAAAGGATTTCTGCCATCAAAGTTTTGAATATTACTTATGCACAACTATTATAATTGTATAAATTGTGCCATTTGTAGTGTTATTGCACTGTTATTTTTTCAAACATGAAAAATTATTCTTTCTGTTTTTATTGCCTACTAGTACAAGTATTGGCTGGCAGCACAGCAGAGCCTGTCTTTTCTTCTCTGTGATTAAGTCTACTTTAGGTGTCAAACCCCTCATGTGTACATGTTCTTGCATGTGTGTCTGGAATTACCTGGTTTAATAAAAAGTGCTGGTGAATAATCTGTTCATGTTTAAGCTCAGCAGCCAGTAGCCTCCCCATTTTTTCAACAATTGAATGCATGCAACAATTTTGTTTACCAAATATAATCTGTTACACTTGACTGATTAGGAATCACATGTTGATGATGCTCTGTCATCAGTACTGTACCTTGCTGGCGAATGATGATCCTCTCTAGTAACAACAGGAGATATAAAGTCATTAACGACAGTGAAGAACACCTCATTGAAGATTAATGATACTGTACTGCAAAAAAATAAAACAAAATTAAACATTGTGCCATTGCTACTTACTCAGAAATGTAAGGGGAATTTCCTGATATTGGAATCCGGAAATGTACTGTAAAAAAAGTTAAACATGTCAGCAAAATGGATAATTAATTAAACTGTGGAAAATATTCATGATTAACGGCAAAATAGAACCAACTGCCAAGCTCAGTCAGAACTACTGCTCTATGATACCCCTGTTCAAAACCACAAGCTCAAAGTTCCAGACAAATGGTTTTCAAGTAGGTTCTTGTCTTGTATTTTATGTTGATTTGCATAAATTGCACTGCACCCTGCCCTTTATAAGCCTTGCAGCATTAATAAGTCCATTTTTATATGACACCTTGATTTGCATGTAAGAGATGAGCCTCCTTAAAAGCATGAGGAGATCCTGACTTCCAACTGGGATATCTGGAAGAAAGAACAGGGAATTAACCATAATTAGGCTTTTACAATATATATAAAAACTGTGCATGTCTTGACACATTTACAAAATGAGGGGAATATTACAAAAGTTGAATGGGTAAAAACTGTACCTCCAGGATATAAGAGTTGGTTGATGAAGAAAATTACTCCATTTGTGGCCATGATATCAGATTCGGGGACTTGGACAGAGTTCACTTGCACAGTGTTGTTTGCCTGAGGGAGACAGTTAAAACAACTACAGACAAGAAAACTGCAAAATGAGGGGCTTGAATAAACCTGCACTTAAAAATATAAGGAATGATCTCTACAGCAAATGTTAGTAGCTTGCTGGGGTCTCTGAGTTTCAGAACTGAAGATGAGATTTTTAATCAGATAATAATGACATTAGCATACAAAATAATTTTACTGATAACAAAAGCTGTAATGCTTAAATTGCCCCCAGGTATAAAGTTTACAGACTTTCAGTCTGGCTGCAATGAATACCTACAGACACCACTTTGAGGTTACTGCCCTGGAGAGACTTGAGAAGGTTTGTTACACCACCCTCCAAACCACCACCAAGGAAGATACCCTCATTAATGTGATACAGAAGGATGGTTCTGAGAGCATTTATGTCACCTGAAATAAAGAACGGCAAACACATAAATCATTATGTGTGATTTTCAACTGGTCCCACAAGTGCTTGAAACACATGAAAAGATATAGGGAGTCTGGGAGACCTACTCTTCAACAAGGCCAAATCACTGTCACTCAAACCAGAGAATGCCTTATCGCTTGGGGCAAACAGAGTAAAGTTTCCCTCCTGTTTCAGCAGGTCAGTCAAGCCAGCAGCTTTCATCAGAGACAAAAAGATCCTGCAGCAGAGAGAAAAAAAGCAGTAACTTAGCTGTTACTAAAACCACTGAGGGCTGAACATACTGCAACAACAGCACTTTTTCATTCCCATACATGTCATGTGGATCTAATGAAAAGATACAGAAAGATGTGGTTTGAATATTATGCCGCATTTTAATACCACAGTCCATTTTCACTAACATTGCTCTGTACTTACTTGAACCCTCCATTTTCTGTCAGAATCTCAAACATAGATTTTTCCGCTGGTTTCAACAGAGTCAATATGGGATGAAGGGCCCCGTTGCTTCCTTCTTTACTGCCTCTTAACAGACAGGAATTCTCAATGCACACGGCCTGCAGGAATAATCCACAAGTTAACGGCAAGGGGTTTGATGTTACATTTCAAAGACATGAAGACTGATGGTCAGATAACAGCAATAATGCATATAGTGTGTGTATAGTGGCACCCAGCCACAATTTTTGGGCAGAACTTCAGAGAAAAGGACTCACTGTGCGATAGATGAAGACCCGCAGAAATTTTCCTCCAATGGTCTCCAGTCGCTGGCCATTGTACAGCTGTCCCAGGACAAGCTTTTTCTTCAAGACGTGGTTCTCCAGGATAATCCTGAGCAAGCTTTGATCCATGGACATCACTTCATCTGTAGAGGAATGAAATGGTTTTATGCTGCACTTTAGAAATTGAGCATACATCCAACACTGTAAATTTACATTTACATTCCAATTTTGTTGGATTTAGCAACAGAAATTGCATATAGATTCTTATTCCTATTATTTTGGCCACAGTGTCCTGAGAGCAGCAGCCATAATACAACAAAGCCATAAATGTCTTGATTTACTGCACAGTTCTGTAGATGGATCGTGTACAGTAACCTACAAATCATGTACCATGCTTTGTAGGTTACTGAGAAGATTTCACGGTTTGAATGCAAGTTTCCTATTCCATCCAGCTGTTTTGTAAATTCTTTGCATCCATTTCAAACTGAATGGCTACAAACACAAAAGTATTCTGTCTCAATTGATTGCACATTCTTGTTACAGGAACAAAACATCTCTACTCCCTTTGGGTGAATTCCAGGAATGTTCTCTGTGGGAGTGGGTATTTGGTCTTACATGGTATAAAGACTCTGCAGTGTCCCAGTAAATCCCTAATTCATCTATTCATCTGAATGTTGTGTGCACACATGCGTGTGTGTGTGTATATATATATGTAGCCGAGGATATATGATATATATATGTGCTGAGAGGAAAACAGGGGGACGAGCATGATGTACTGAGCAGTGTGTGACTCACCATTGAAGGCAGTGTTGAAGGGAGCCAGCAAAGTGTACTCAGCCTCTGCTCTCATGGCTGAAGCAAGGCCCAGTTCGGACACCAAGTCACCAAAGGTTGACTGGGAACTTCCCACCAGTTCCATCACCTGCTTAGCTTAAGGGGCACAGGAAATTCTGGCAGCGTTAAAACATGGATTACAAGAAAAAATCAAACACATGGAACAATACACAAATTTGTTTATGTAGCAAACCAGGTACATATAGATAAGACAAAAAGAAGAGATGGGTGTCTAACCTGAGTCTGGCATCAGCACTTGGTCAATTAAGTGGATGACACCATTGGTGGTGAAAATGTCCTTCTTGCTCACCATCTTGATGCCATTGACAGTTAAACTTTCGCCATCACAGCCAATCTCAATATTGTGGCCCTCGAGGGTCTCATAAGAGCTGCCAGCTATTATAGCCTCAGAGCACTGGACTGAGTCCAGTAGGTGGAAATTCAGAAGAGCTGAAAGAGCAAGGTAAAGTTTGGTTGGATGTTTATTTGAATGCAGAGTAGGTCAGGTGGCTGCATGGACTGTTCTTTCTCATTTCACACTACAGCTGAGGGTATAACGCACTGGGAACCTGAGGACCCTTTGGATCCCTCGGGTCCTTGAGTGAAATTACTCATGATTTCTTCACAGTTCAGTTTAATTTTGTGTGAAATGGTCTGATTTCACATCATAGGGCAAGCTGAAGGCTAATAAAAAAGTTTTGGAAAACTGCCAAGTTGACAGTCTTGCTGGATGAAGCAGCTGTTTCCTGCCTGTCAGTGCTCAGACATAAAACAACCTAAAGTTAAAAATGTTGAAATTCTGCTCTTTTATTTTCACTATGATTTTTCACAAGATCACCATCATTGTACATTTGAAAACTTTAACTCTGATTGATGACTTTCATGGTACAATTCTTCCAAATGTTACTAAAGTATATTGATCCTGACCTACTGACAAAACATTGTGTAACTCTAAAAAAAAAAATTAAAAACAAAATTACCAAAGTGTCAACTGAGGTGTTGCACTGTTTGACTTTCCACCCACAATGTCATGCATTACTTGAAACTAGAGATATTTTTATTACTCCTCAATGCAACCTTGTTAAGTACAGCTTGCCAAATGTATGTAAGTTCCAGATGTGTTGTGGCCTCATCTGTTTTGAATTAGAAGAAGTTGAACATGTGAAAAAAAAAAAAATTCTAAACTTCATGGGTGAATTAGTCTGGCAAACATGCCGTCAGGGAACCACTGCATTTCTTTTCCTGTACCTTCATCATTAAATATAAATATGGTCCTAGTTTGCTACAGTTAAAATAAACCCTTAGTCTGCACTGCAATGTTTTAAATGGCCTTGAGTGATTTTCTGGGCATTAAAGAGCTGCAACAGACCTCTAAGAATAAAGTCTAGGTTACCTTTGAGGGCCGTCTTGTCGCTCTGAAGTCTCTCCAACAGATCGCTGTCCAGCTTATCAAAGGCTTCATTGGTGGGGGCAAAGAGAGTGTAATGTCCTGGCTGACCCAACTTCTCCAACAGCCCAGCAGTTTGAGCTATATCCTAAAAGATGATTGCATAAGCAGAATTATTTTTAGTGAATTTCTATATACAATAGAGTACAGAGCAAACATTTGCAGCAGGCAGACCTAATAAACCTCTGAACAACTAATTTAAAAGTAAATCTAAATCACATTATGCAAACTCTATGTGTTCTTCAAATCCTTGTATATAACAAATATAAGCTTCAGCCTGTGGTTGTTATGGTCATCACTGACAGATAACTCTAGCACATTTACTGTTGTGTTTATGAATGTGCACTACCTCTGTTCATTGAAGCAGTAAAGGAAACAAATGACTTGTTCTCTTTTTCCTCCAGTGTCAAATTCCCATGCAGCCCAAAGTGACCCATTATGCATTAGTGTTTGCAATTAATTAAGAGTCTTTGTCCTTGAGGGGCATATATTTTCTTCCCTACCCCTGTGTGTACTCACAGACAGAGTTGTCAGTTCATCATCAACCTCAATGACATCCTGAATGGTGTTTCCAACAGCACTGATGACACGATCAATGACATGCACAACTCCATTGGTGGCAACCTGGTTGCCATAGATAATCCTGGCACAGTTCACAGTCACCACCTGCACATAACACACACTTGTTATAATGTTTTTGCTCTGAAATGTGTTTTAAGTACAACTACTAGGGGAATTGCTATCATGATGATGAATGATAATACTCACCCCATTGGAGTAATGGTTAATATAGAAGCCGAGGTCATTGTACATGGAAGTGACAGTCATTCCATTCTTCAAATCTTTGGTCAAGAGGCGTTTGTCGGCCATATGATAATGCAGAGCATTGTATAGTTCAATGTTGACATTGCTGACCAGTGCACTCCTCACTGTCTGTAAAGTGAAGAAAATCAGATGTTAAAACCTCACAGAGAGATTCTGCAGGTTTTATTTTCTTTTTGACTCACCTCATCCAAATTCTCCCAGGCCTCATTGCTGGGGGCAAAGAAGGTAAAGGATCCAGATCCCTCAATCTCGGGCCTGAGCTTAGAAATATCAGAGTATCTTTGGGTTGAGGAGGCTTTCACCAGACCCAAGGTGCCATACACATGGTCAATAGGGGCCACTAAGAAAGAAATTTACAATCAGCGTAATTATATATTAGCCTGTCTTTCCAAAAATTGAAATAATAAACATTTGGGGCACACAAAGGAAGACTACATGTGCTGACAATAGGCTACAGCATCCTTTTCTAGTTTATTTGTTTAATTTCAAATATAACCCACAGCTGCTCTACAGCTGGTGGAAATGCCTAGTCTAACCTTTAAACACTGACTACATTGTAACACCTAACATACTGTACCTGCAGGGCAACCACGCATGCCCTCCATCTTCATGTAACCTGGGCAACACTCATAAAGCACAGTCCTGCAGGCAAAACACACAGATGACAAATGTGAGTAAGATCTCAAAGAAGAAGCACATCTTTTGAAATACTGTTTACTTTCAACATAGCGGTGTAAGAAATTTGTGTTTTTTAAGTTTGCCATGTTTTGAGCTGAATCATCATTTGGCACTGGTCTTGTGTATTCAGTGTTTCCAGATGTTACTCATTATCTCCTTCTTTATCCAAACAGTCCACGTGATCCAGCAGCTTAGGCCAAAACCTAATGGAAAGGGTGCCTCAGGGATTATGCAACCATTACAGTAGTAGAATTATATTACCAAGACCTCCTCTTTGAAGCTAAACAATTAATTTTGGACTTTCCTTGGCATTCAGTTAACCTCAGAAACATTAAAAAATTGGCCTTGAAAAACTGCAGTATAATTGGAGTTGAGTTGAAGGAAATTTTGGTTAACACAAGGAACATTTAAAGGTAGAGATAGTCTGTATGAAAACAGCTGAGCTGAAAAACATTTGTTGTTTGTTCATTTGTCACCAGCTTGTTTTTACAGCAGTTTTTGACATAGTTTGATTATCTAGAAAAAGTCATTGTGATTTCTGTTTAAATCATTTAGATACAAATGAGAAATGTTTATTTGCTGCTAGACAAACACGAGAGAAGCAGTGTATCATGAATAGGACTGGAAACCATAACCTGAGGAGGGTGGTAAAATTCAAAGCGCAGCTGATAGATATAAACATGCCTATACCTCTTGCGTCAGCAGGTTTGAACAAGTTGGAACCATAGCATTGTTTCCAGCTCTTGCAAAACCAGACATTTGGAGATGTACGTTTCACCTCAAATAACTAATGGGTATGCTACAATAAAAAGACCCGCAAGACATAAACACCATAGATGTACCTATTAGAGATAAACAAAACCATATGTGTCCAGAGTTGGTAGGGGAGTTCATTACTGTAGACTGCCCAGCTTTTATTGTTAGAGAACTGCAACAGAAAAGTTGCTTCTTCATCAGTTTTTCTGCTCAACATGACTAAAATGTCATGTCTTACAAACTGTTCACTTTCAACTACAACAATGTAACAAGTAGATTTACTTTTGATTGTGTTTGGGAGGGAACAACCTATCTGTATTCATTGTATATTCAGTGTTCTACAAAATTCAGCAGAGGGAAGATGGATGGTCTGAGCACTGTGTTAAAATGTCTAATTTTAGCACACTGCACACCAGTAATGCTCTGTACATGTGTGCCATTTGTAATACAAAGTGAACAATAGGACTTTGTCAGTGCTGTTAAGGACAGATGACCTAACCACTACACATGCAGTAACTGTGATTAGTTGCACTTAGTCATTAGTTGCACATAAACCCCAGCAATGAGATTCCCAACATTTTGCAGGTGGTGAAAATGGCACAAATGTACCACAAACAAGAACAATCTCATGTGGATGGCAAGTGACTGAGAAATTCATGACTAAACATCAAAACCTTGGTTCAAGAGACATCAAGCCCTTTACTGTGGTGGTTTGTTCATAGCTTTTATCCACTGCTGACATCTCAGACAGGGTAAGACCAAGGCCTATAGGTCATGGTTAACTGAAATGCTTTAACAGCTGTATTTGAATCAAAGTTGAATGGAGTTGGAGGGACAGGGATGAGATCACACAAGCTCCATTGAGGCAGCGTCAGCAAAATCCTCGCTACATTGCTTTCCCACACAAAGGCAGTGTGTCTGGCCATGAAGCTGGAAACTTTTGACTTGTCAGCATCTTTATAAAAGAACTGTTCCACTAAGAATCATGATAAGTAATATATGGTGTATGTGGCTTTATTCCAATTCAACCCATCACTAATGGGTAGTTTGGAACTTTGGTTGAACACATTTTTCTTGGAGACAGAGCTGTTCTGGAAGTAGATATGTACTCAATTGCTGAATTAAACCTCGTGGGGGAAGTACTTATATTTTATTTCCATTTAGAAGTCTGGTCCTGATCGAGACTGTCCTGTGAAAAGCAAGCTCATAGGTCGTATGTGCTGCTTATTAGTAGCTGGTTGGGGAAGGTAATATGATCAGTGTCATGATAAATAATGGGTTTAGAAAAAGTACAACACTTGTTTATGTTTGTTATCTTATGTACATAGATATGTTTGCAAGATGTATACGTTAACATTTTTTTCTTTTTTTTGGAGTGGCTAGACTGCCACACTGGGGCAAGCCCTAAAAGAAAAAAAACAGTCTCTGTCGCTGAATGACTAACTGAATGATCAAGTTACACCCTAATGGGCAGCCGAAGGACACGACTGACTGATGAGGTACACCATTGTTCTCTCTTTTTCTCTCTATTCTCAAATATTTGTGCAAGACAAAACACCAGCAACAAGTAAATCAGTAAATCTGTTCAACAATTTCTGGCAAACTTCTGGCAGACTCCCACTGAAATAGATAAAATTCTTTGCCTGTTTCCAGAATTAATATTTGCCAAGTTCAGTGACAAGTGCGTTTTCATCATGAATAACTAAGCCTATTTAGAGTGCAAGGCATGGCTCAGTCACAATGCAAGAATAGAGAACAAAATCGGTGTGTTTACTGTATGTGTGTGTGTATTTGTGTAAGAGGGAGAGAAAGAGTGCGACTGTAAAACAGGCATGGCTTCAGTCCATGTTTAAACTGAAAAGTGCTGAGGGAGTTGGAACAATAACAGAAAAAAGAGGTTCTCTAGAATGATTGAGCTGAACGCTTTTCCGTTCATGAATACAGTCAACATTTTGCAGCCACATCACATCCTGGAATCAGTGGTTCACCACAGTGGTATCCAACGACAACCAGGCTTCTTGTATTATGAAAACCCTAACTCAGAGTTTATAGGATTGAATGGGACAGTCTTCAATGCAAAGAGTTTAGGTCTGTGTCCATAAATGTGTTACTCATTTTGAGAGGTAGTTTAATTCAAAGTAAGATTACAGATGTTTGTCTCTATGGAAACATCCAAGTTTCCATGAAAGTCTTTAAAGAAGAAGCAGAAGAAAAAGAAGCAGGTACTGAGGAGAAATCCTACACAAAAACTTTTTTTTTTGCCACCGGATTTGTTTGTAATGTTGAGTTTTAAACAGGAGAAATATACTGTACAAAAGAACACTTACGCTTTCTTTCCACAGATGGACCCTCGGTACCAATTACGACAAGTGCTAAAGTACTTCTTCTTGGTCCCCATGACTTGCTGGAGTGCACAGACATTGGGTCTGATGTGAAATGGGGATGAAAGCATTAATCAGCAGGTAAAACAAATAAGTAAGACTCTTAAATTATTCCCATGTAAATTATTATGAGACAAACAGCCCTGCTGGGAAAGACAACAGATTGCCAAGTATGAATAATTATTTAGCAATTACCCCAGCTGCTTCTGACGGTCAAATGTAAATAATGACATACATGCCTGCTAGACAAGAGATTGTTTTGTCTGATTTGAGTAATGATTTGACAATTGTAACTCTGCTGGTTTGCAGATTTTCTAAGTAAAATGTAATATATGCCATAAATAATCAGCTGATATTTGCAAAACAACTGTGACATAACATTTTAACATATTTCATATAAAAATAGAAAAGAAACAATAAGAACTACTGATGCTTCTTATGCTCAAGGTTCAATTCTGTTAAATGCAAAATAAAAATAACACATTCCACAATAATCATAATTTAAAATATTGATAAGCTTACCCTTCTTTTCTTGCCCTAATGCGACTGTGGGCGACTATTTTGTCATAAGCTGAAGAGTCAGCCTGGTCAAATGTAGAGAGCACAAAAAGTGCAAAGGCAGCTACAAAAAGGAGCTTCATCCTTGATTTCTTAGCCAGCCCTCCCAGACCCAGAGTAACGAGAGCAGACTCAGAGTGGGAGTTTATATAGCACGAGTCTCAACCTCCACTCAAGGAGGATGGCAGCATTTTATGCATGCATGGACCACCCAGAACCTCACAGAAACTACATTTCTATACGCAAATATGCTGTGCTTCATCATTTTTGTGTGGTAGAATGTGAACTGTATTTTTTTTATATTTAGTGCATTCTTTTATATATTAAATCATTTATGAAGGGCCGAGTGGGACAACCACCACATTTACAAAATTTTTTGTAAGCTGTCATTCCTCTTTTATGCAGATTTAAAGGTGCACAGATTTAAAGCTTTTCTCACAAAAAAGATTTGTGCTTTTAAATCATTGTAAACTTGTTTTAAGGATTTTCTAGAAATTCAAAGAGCCACATTACAACTTTAGTGCAAAGACAATATTACTTGATTAAGAATTCTAAAAAAATAACAGTTGATTGCATTGTAGTGGAACCAAGTAACGTTATCTCTATGTGTTAGTGTCCCGATAATGATTTTCTTTTTAAATAGTCAGGATTTTAAGGCTTACTATTGTGTTTTAGACAAATTGCTTACATAAATAGATTTCTCAGTGCATTGTTGCAAAATAGCTCAGTAAGTTTTTTTTTAGAGACATGAAGTTGGCCGCCACATTAGAGACATATATACTGAGCAGATGGAATACTTGGGCTGCAGAATCAAGCTGTATCTTGTCTGTAAAAGTGTCATTTATTTGGACTGCAAACAAAGAAACATTACATAATCTATGCTCTGAACAAATGCCAGAGCACTGATTGTGTTATTTTTTTAAGAATGTAGTTTGCACCACCTAGTGGTGAGATGGAATGTTGGCAGTGAGTCTCACAGCATTATTATTATATACACATACTGTCACATAATAATTTCTGTATTGGTATTTACAGTTCAGTGGAGCCACACCAGACTTTTACAGTCACAATATCTGATCCATATCTTAAACTCTTACACTGACTGGCAAGTCTTGTAACACAAGGACTAGCAGGATAAAGACATTTGTATTTTTGTGTTAACAATAGTTTCTTGGATACAACTTCAGACACAACATTTGGGACTTGTGAAATGGCTCGGACATGCACAACGTGAAACTAAAATAGTTAAAAACAAATGATAATAGGCTGCAGCTTATAAACAGCAGTAAGAATCATGTGTCCAGCATTAACGTAGTCTTTTGTGGTTTCTGTAAAAAAGTTGTTTTTTGAAAATTACCACTTCTTACTAACAAGCAAAACAACTGATGACATTAAACAATTACATTAAAAGACTATATAATTTTGTTGATTTCTTTTAAACATTATGGGTTCTACAAGTGTAGCTAGTTAAGCTTTACCAATGGGTGTTGTTACTCACAGCATACCCAAGTAACAGTTCATTCTACCACATGTTGCTCAACCTACTGGCTAGCCAGATGTTCTAAATGTGAGCAGGAAAGTAATGTCCTCCAGGTCAGTGGACTGCAACAAAGTAAAAAACACAAACAACCCAGAATCCAATACTGCACCACAGATCTGGGACTGAAAACCGTTGTCCTCACTTATGCTAGTGTTTTATATATTTGTTTTTAACGAAAGTAGAAATGTTTAAAATGTCAGAAAACGAATCCTTCAGCAAATCACATGTCTGTTGAAAAGGTGACACTTTCAACACAGCAAGCCTCTTATGAACTTGATTAGTCAAGGCCTTTAGAAAAGCGCTTATGCATGGAATACATTAACTTTACAATCCCAACATTCCAGCAAGCAGCCAATTTTCAAACTAAAGCCTCTGTGCTTGCTTGTGTAGAGAAATAATGGCACCCATGAACTTGCTACAGTGATAAATAAATGCAGTGTAACACTTTGAATCAGAGCACTCTCTGTCTGAATCAGTCACTTTCACACACAATGACACACACACACACACACACACACACAAACACTGCATGTGTCACAAAGGATGGATAAAGTAACTTTTGATCTGGAGTATGGTTTCCTCTCTTTGTATCTTCCTAGTAATCGCCTTTTAAGTTTAAATGAAAGGAAAAATGTGAGTGAGCTCTTCAGATATAGTACAAAAAACCAAAACAGTCTGCTGATTCACTTTCTAAAGATAGTGTGATTTGCTCTAAGCTGCTATGGTAACAGAAACCTGAAGACTTCATCCAGCACCCCGGGTTGCTTGCTGCCTCGGACTAGGAAGGTGTGAAGTTGAATAACTGTGTGTAAATAATACGAGGAACTAAACTTCAATAGTGTAACACTAATAAACCTGATAACAAGCTGCTACTACAATTAATAATATGTACATAGCATTAATATAGTAATTACTGTACCTCAAATAAACTTAGTTAAATTCAGTCTTTAAAAGTATAAGTAACACAGTTGGGAGCACAGTCTATACAGCCATGCCATTGTTACATATCTTTATTTAGCCCACAACACTGCACTTGTCTTCTATCACTAGAGGGTGCTTGATGCCTGATAAGTAGGAAAACCTTTCACACAATCTTGTTTTTCTTCTAACCATAGAATCACCAAATCATTAGAGAGAGCTGGAAATGGCAGCCATAAGTATTAAATTATAACAGTGATAAAGCTCCTAATTTTAATAACTTACATGGCACTTTTACTGCACCAGTCTCAGTGACAGTAAACATCAGACCTATTAAGTTTACGCAGCATTTAGGCCAAAGTGAAAGTGGTGGGGACTTAATTCTCTTCACAACAGTGTGAAGTGTGTTAGCAGCAAAGCTACTTTAAAGTAAGACACTTAAGCAGAATGGACCCTTTCTATGTTATATTGTTGGTTAGTAATGATGCATAATAAAGTAAACAGCATTTTAATGTAACTGGGCATGGTGGAGCTGATCTAACTGTGAATGGAGGGATCTGCCTCTCTGGATTCTGATTCTGGAATCAAGAGCACACAGTTTGACCAATCAACTGTCTGAAGACTGAGATCAGTTGATTAAATGAGTCAAGTCTGGTGTGCTGCTGTTTGGTTGCAACAAAAACCTGCAGCCACACAGCCCTTTGTTGAACAGTTTGGACACCTCTGCTTTAAACTATCTTTTTTCCAGTAGAGTTTCAGTAAAGTGAATCAACATATTTTAGTGCCAGTTCATGCAAAAGTTTCACTTGTTTATCCGAATACTTTGTCCCATCGAAAGGAAAAAGAGTACAGCAAGCTAAAGGGAGAGTTATGAGACCAAAAAAAAAAAAAAGTTAGCAATGCTATTTAAATTAGCATTCACTTTTATTTGATAATAGAGTAAATTCAATACATGTAACAACTTTGCACAATAGCAGCACATTGTCAGATGGCCCTTATGCCTTTAAGGTAGCAACGTGCAAGAACACTTGAGGAGGTTGAGGAATATATCCTGGAATAAATTTCACCAAATAAATTTCACCAAGAGCTAGTTAATCAACTGTCTAATGTAAGGACAGGCATTAAAGAAAAACTTTTTTCTTTTTTACTTAATGTTAGTTTTCTTGATTATTTCTTCCTGTATAAATAATTTTAACAAAAAGAACTGCATACTGTCAGCATAGGAGGATTAATAGTTTTTCTATAGACAAGAGATTCGAGATGCATATTCGAGATTTTTTGCATATCACAGTAAGAAATTTTTTCAAGGTATAAGAATGGAGGATAGGCAAAAGGGTGTCTTGGCTCTTTGGAATTAATTGCTCAAGGTGAAACATGAATTACTGACCCATGTCAGTCAATTTACTGAGCATCAAGTTACATATTACATAATATTGTTATACCATGTATACATGATAGGATACAAGATGTAAAATGAATATACGGTTTAACTACAGTACTGTTTACCCTGGGAGAATTAGTTTATTTCAATAAACTATTTTAAAACTGGCAGAGGAAAGAATAAAACTTTAAAAGTGAACCCAAAATATGACTAGCATCCCCCCATTACAGATACAGATTAATTTTTATATTTTTTTGGCCCGTTTGTTACTTCCTTAATGTGCTCTTTGCCAGAATCTTCAGTTTCTTGAATGTTCTCCTCTACTTTCTGTAAGACTTCCACAATTACTTCCTCAGCCTGAAGGTGTTCTTGGTTTTGTCCACCAGATTCCAATGAGTCTTCCTTTGACAATGGATATATTTCATCACATTTCTGAGAGGGGAGTCTGCTCAGTCTCTGGAGTGGCCCAGCATCTGAGACATCCTTACATAGTTCAGTCTTTCCTGTACTGGACGGAAAAACTGAACCATTGGCGAGTCTGTTAGAAAAAACAGAGCTGGTGCTGTTGGAATCTCCACTCTGTAGGGTGTTGGTGGTGATCACATCAAATAGATTCAGCTTCTGTTCAGACTCATCAGTAGGCAGTTTGGGAGAGT
Organism: Toxotes jaculatrix; assembly: GCF_017976425.1. Lineage (NCBI taxonomy): Eukaryota > Metazoa > Chordata > Actinopteri > Toxotidae > Toxotes > Toxotes jaculatrix. The sequence goes on from NC_054402.1 coordinate 7,067,071, forward strand.
ATTGAAATGCGCTTCCAGGGTATGCCAAGGTGGCGCTTGCAACTTTACTTGATCCCCTACCATGAGATTTACCCTTCATCATTCCCAGGACTTCATAGCGGAAACTGGAGATATCTTGCTTAAGCTCCTATCATTTATTGAGAATCAGAGATTAAAAAACAGCATCATTACAAAACTGTAAAAAACACTTGGGTAATTGAGGTTTCAGTGTTGAGTAACTGCATACTACCTTGAAATTCTCTTCTGTCAAACCCTCCGCTGTCTTGGCATCTCTGATCTTTGCAGCCACATACCGCTTCATAAGGTTCCTCAAAACCTCCTAAAAAAGACACATTTGTTAAGGCAAAGCTGCAGATTTTTTTTAATAAAGTTGCATCAAAAATAACCTAAATTTATATATTTCAAATATAATTTGAAGATTAAACATAAAGACATGACAGGACATTATGAAACCAAATTACTACCTGATACTCATGGTTTAATCTTACATTTTCTGCTGCACGTCTCTGCAAATTAAAAGAAAAAAAAAGTCTGTTCACAAAGCCACATTTATTTGTGTGTTCAGTTGTAGGGTGAACTGTTCTTTCTTAACTTGCCCTTTCTCGATAGGAGGTCAATACATATTAACTTAGAGCCTCATCAATTTCTGTGAAGAACAGGTAATCTAATTTACTTTTAACTCTTTTGGAGCCACTTGCTTTAAGGCTATAATAACCAGACAGAATGGTCTGTAAATATATGCAATACAGCGGTGACAACGTAGATTAGAGCAAATTTCTGGAAAGTCCTTACCCCCAAAGTTTCAAATGTTTCGAGCCTTTTTAGGCTTGGTCTCCTAACCAAAAATGATTTTATCCATCCAATTAGATAATAAACTGACTTTGGACTAGGTATTATATTGAAGGGAGATGGCAAAGTCCCCCCCTCTTCAAAATAACTCATCCATAATTTTGTTCTTGCAAATTTCCACTCTATATCTGCATGATCCTGAAAAGAGAAAGAAACAACAATTTATCAAAACCCTTTGCAAAGGAGTACAAGGCAAATTAGTGTAGTAAAGCTATAAAATTTGTAAATTACACTACTCACAGCTATGTGCTGGTAGGAGTTGTTCATCATTGCAATTAGCATGTTCAGAAGCACTACCAGGGAGATCACATTGTATGTGCCAAACATGGTAGTGCCCACAAACTCAGTGAATTCATGTTTTGGTTTAACATTGGTCACATAGAGGGAAATCAGGCCAAACACAGACCAAAATAATGACTGCAGTGTCTCGAACAGCCTGAAAAGCAAACAACCATACATCACATTATGCGCCACAGAATAATAATCTTATTAATTATTAACAATGCAGATTTGTCAGGAACAATTTGTTTAAGAATTTCGACTTGCGTTGAGAAGGCGTTGTTTTGCTGATTACAGCGAATACCCTTGCAATTAAGGTCATCTGTTTCATAATAGAAGTACAGCTGGTTGAGGCCATTGGCAAAGGCTAGAAGCACTAGACAGTAGATGAAGAGGAACTTGAGGATGTCCAGGAGCATGCGACCCAGTGAGATCTGTAAAGGCCCCAGATGCGAGTTTGCAGTGAAAAGGCAGATGAGGCGCAAGGAGCTGAAGATGTTGGCGATAGCAAACAATGCTTCTGCCACCAAAGTTGGGTGCCACATTTCCCAGCTGTCTCTGGATTTTTCCCCCCTGTACTGTGAAATAAATAAGGACAACACTGAATACATAGACTATCATCAGAAATAGATGCTGCAAAGTTTCAAGTTTTCCATTTTCCAGATGTTTACTACTACTTCTACTGAGATATACAAAAATACACAGTGATCCCATTTATTTTCACTTTCCTGTTTAAGTAAACTGTCTTGATTTGAGCGAAGCAAAGTAAAAAGGTGAGGTTAATAAACCTGCCTTTTAGATTAAGTAAAAATGCCGCCATCTTTAATATACTGTGTAGATCAGAATATTCTTAAATCCATAGCTGTCAAATACCTTGCACTCTAACATATATAGTACCTTTGCATAGGCAACAATCTTCAGGGCAATTGTTGCAAGATACAAGGAGTTCATTATGAAGTCCATTAAGTTCCACCGGTCATCTATGTAGTCTTGGAAACCACTGTCCCACATCTGTTTGATCTCAGTCCATATAAAGCCTTGGAGAGGTGAACAAACAACAATGGTCAACAGAGGTCATCAAACAACTAGTGTGTAGGTACCTGTGCATGCTGCATACATGTGGTGATCATGGTGAGTACCTCAATTTGACTTTCATATGTGTGGGACAACAGTCTACAGAATTACAACAGTGCATGATAACATAAGGATGAACAGCAGTGAGTTAGTGTTAGTGTCTGTGTATGTGTGTTCATTGTTACCAAGCACCCAAGGCAGGATCATCCATTCCACAGCAGTGGGTTCTGGGCCCTGGCAGTTTGGGTTTGCAGAGGCTATGTGCTGCGAGGCCAAGAAGAGCAAGAAGAGGAAGGCCAGGTAGGAAGTGGTGTGACAGATGAACTTGATGAAAGGCTTACGGATGACTAAGCCATAGCGGCTCTTTGGAGAGATCAGGTAGAAGATGGATAACAGTGGAAAGAGGAGGCCAATGAAGATACACGCGATGAGCTTTCCTGCCCAGTGACGCCTCCTCCAGCCTGGGAACTCATCATACCACCGAGACGCCAGCAGCTGCTGACAGTTGGGCTGAGCAACAAACTGAGAGACAAAGAAAGATGAGAGATGTTAACTGAAATCAAACTGTCTTTTATTTTCCTCTCTGACTTAAAAATCTGTTCAGAAAATGACAAATCAAAACAGTACACAAAAGCAAAATGAAATGCAAAACACAACAGCCTCCCTAACCACCCACCTATCTGTCCGTCCCAACAAAAATAAATAATTAATTAAATGAAGACAGTAAAGACTGTATTGTCATGGTGAGCATTGCTCTTTATTGTATCATCCCAACACTGGCATGCTGGCACGTGAAGTTAGTGTGTCTGAAAACAGAATTTGCAAGGGCCAGAACAGACATTTAGGACATGCCTGGAATAGAAAAAAAAACCTTTTCTTCACACTCTCCTTTGTCCCAGGCATGATATTAAAAAGACTAAAACTGCCAAGCTGCCTCCTTCTGCTAACCCACAAAGTGCAACACTTAGGGATTGAGAAAAAAATTCTTCAGTGTTTTTCACCCTGTCGTACAGAAAGAGAAGCAAAAAGCCTGCAAAGTTTAAAGTGGAAAAACGTTATAGAAATGTTCTCTAGTCCTCTTATAAGAAATGATTGTCAAATCTGCTTCCCATACACATTTTCTCTGCCTCATGAGATTTAATATAAACATCTGCTGGACATCTGTGGACGATGATGGAAGTTAATTTCAGCTTAACCGAATTATGGCCAAATGGATCCACATTATGGTACTATATAGCATTAAACTGTGGTTGATGAGGTCATCTATCAATGCAGAATCTGACATCTTTAATGTTTCCTATTTGTCCTTGTGAGATGTTGACTTGCAATAACATGACTGGAGGCAAACGGTGGCATCTGGCAGGGCCAGATTTTGTCTGGGGACATCTTTGAAAGGTGAAAATCACCCCATGCACATGTCACATCACTCTCCCCTTCAAGAACAAATATTAAATCTGTGCTAAAGCATAGTGATGACATGTTGTACAGTGCTAATTAATTAAGTAAAATTAGATTTAATCCGTTTCTTAGAATATAAATATGTCTAAATCAATTCCATAAAAAATACTTGAACACTATGCTGCAATTTCTGGTAGGTAACATAAGCAATTCAGTTTATATTTCCTTACACGCAGCTGCTGTACACAGAAATGCTATTTATTCAGCAATGTGGCATCACATGATTCTTAATTATGAATGGGAATAATGGGAAATTAAAATCTTAACTATGAGCGAGGATTTGTAATTCCAGTTTAAGTTTCACAGTGATGAAACGTAACAGAAGCAAACATCTTTACTAAATACGTAAAAGGAACATTTTGTCACCACATTATTGTGGATGTCAACATTACATCCCCAAGTGCTGGTGATCTATGTATCCATTAAACTACACCACTTTGGTGCCTTCTCTATACAAAAGTACAAAATGGCAATCCCTTTGAACAGCCCAGCTTAAGTACATGTTTTTTGTCTGGTTGTTAGCATTAGTGGATAAATGAACAGTGGTACTTTTTGCAGCCTTGCTTAAAACATTTTGGCAGTGAGAAACGATCAGTCTGGTGCTTTGTGGTTTCAGTTTGGGGGATCTGGTGCACAAAGCCCACAATTATGACACTCATTTTCCAATCAGATCCATGTAGTAGAGAACTCTCTCAATATGTGATCTTGAAATGATAACAGTGTAACTTTCTTAGTCACCTGTGTGTTGATGTATGTGATAACAACGTCAAAAGTTTTCAAGTCAACCTAAGCTGTAAACTGAGCTCTTTTAGGGTAAGTCTGAATCTCAAGTCATTTCAGATAAATCCAAGTCTAAAGTCTGTCACAACAAAGTTTTCATTGGCAAACTTGGTTAACAATTTTTTTTCAGTTCACCAAATTCCAGCCATTACATCTCAATCGAAGTCAAATGTCACAGCAGATGAGACTAATAAAGAAATCTAAGGCAGTTCAAGCTGACAAGTGTACGGTTTTCTGTACCCATGCTACCCATGAGTTCAATGTAAAATGTAGTCTGAAATCAGCTAAAGAATTGTTGTCCAAAAGTTTAGCCCATCTGTGATAAACCCAATAGGCACTGAGCCCTTGAGGTTCAGATGTAAAACCTTTTGCCATGGAGACCAATTGTGACACATGGAGTTGCTAACAGTCACACTGATCTTTCACTCTCACACTGCCAACTGTTTCATCATAATATAACAGAAAAGTCAAAATAGTGCATGCAGACTCTTAAATGCTAAAGACTGAGACAAAATTTAAATATACAAAGGTGGTATAAAGCCTTTATCTATGCAAACCTTACACAACTGCTATGCTAACAAAGCTCTGAGTGGTATATTAAATAAGTGAAACAAATAAAAGACACTGTCACCTACTCATTTACAGGTATAATCTATTATAAATGTCATAAATAATCTTTAAATTGTTGTTAGTAATATATCTTATCCTTTTACTGCTACTGTATAATCACAATATACTCAAAAGAACATGTTAAAAGACAGTAAAAGGTTGCCTCCCTAATTAAAATATTATGAGTTTGTATTTCTGGGAAATGGCCATCACTTCTTCCATCATTATCTCCAATTATCCAATCGTCATGGGACTGTCTGAAAGGGCTACTGTAATGCATTTCTAAGAGGCAGCCTGGCAATTACATGTTGCTCTAAATTCCCAAAGGACAACTCCACCCACTTCGGGCCATTTACAGATTATCTTGGTACTGTTCTTGTTATCTAGTCCATGTCGTTCAAAGATTGTAGGGCTAATTTTTATTCCTTGTGGTACTTGGACTCTAAAACGCTGTCAGGTCTCAGGTCTCTCAACTGCTGTTGTACTGTTAAAGGTCACAGCAGTCATGTGACAAAGAGAGTGATGATAATCAACAAGGAGCCTACCTCTTTCTGGCAATATTTGATAGCTAACTTCAGCCGTGCCAGATCATTAGCGTTCTCATCCAGCAGAGGGTTGATATCATCACGGTAGTTGAGGATTATTTCCAACTCTTTAGAGCTTCGGGTCTGGTCCAGGAGGTCTTTTGCAAATTGTTTACACACATGGGACAGCTCCTCATACTCTGACTTGAACTCGTTCTCCACTGTACTCAGCTCCTTCAGCTCCCAGCTGAGCTGAAAAGCTGTGAGGAAAGGATCCTCACTAGAGAGGGCAATGAGAGATGGGCTGGCAAGGGCCTTGTAGATGTTGAGACGCGAGCGAGAGTGACGCAGGCCGTCCACATCTGAACTGGACACACATTCCACGCAGTTGCAACGTACAGCATGTGGTTGCGGTATGGAAACACCTCGCTGCACGAGCAGTTTGATGATCTCGTAGTTGTTGGTATGGGCTGCAAGGATGATTGGAGTAATGTCCGGGGTGAAGTCTGAAAACTGTTTGTCCAGAAGGATTGGTGGGACCTTATCAGGAAACCAAGAGAGGAACACACAAATGTCTTAAAACAGGATAAATTCCCTGTACACCAATATGTTATTGTATATTTCACAAAAACACACAGATTTTTAAATTCTTCACTGGAGCTGCAACAACTGGCTTGAATGGGTCTAATTTCATCTGTCTTGGGTCTCTGACCATCTTCTCTAACAGCAAGCACACAGCTAATGGCTTGTGGTTCAGCTGGCTTCAAAATATCTTCCTGGTTGGAAACAACTGCACCGGTTTTTCTTTTTCCCTCCCTTCACATACACCAAGGCCATTACAGGAAGGACCCAGCTGTGTCGAAACATAAATTTACAAAGATGTCAAGAAGTTGAACCTTTATCATACTGCCTGATACACAACCTGTGAAAAATAACTTTTTTTGTTGTAAAAGCTGTAGTGAAAAGACCCACAGCAGTACATCAAAGAGTATCAGTGCTGCAACTTTCAAGCACAAATAATAGTTTGATTTCCAAAATAAACACAGATGTGCCTGAATGGTGAGCAGGATAGGTTATCAAAATGACAAGAAATGAAGACTGGCTGGTCGTGGACATAATTTTAAAACACTGCAGAAAGTGACTAATGAAAACAAACTTATCTGTAGCATAATCAATTATACTTTGTGAAAAAATGTTTTCATTATTTAAGTAATTTTGCTCTTAGGGGTAAACTGACTCATGAATGACGCCACAGTTGTTCACTTGCTACTAAACAGGATTGACTTGAGGACTGACTTTCTTTTCAGAACATATTTCAGAGAGACTCTATTAGTAGAATGCATTTGAAAGGAAAACATCACAAAAGAGAAACAACTTTATAAGCATAACTGTAAATAACAGCTGACAGTGAGGAATCACAACACTTCTGCCAAAACTTAACCTTGCTTCGTGACAAATGCTCCTGTAAGCTCTTCACACAGGTAAGTGACACATAAAAATATGAGTATAAAGTGGCATAATTGCGTGGGCACGTTGGTTCATATTCTGTTGTGCAGAAACAAAGAGGCTCAGAAAAAAATTTCTGAATGCCAAGTTGAATAGACAAAAACAGTCAATTAAACTGTGATTGTAAAGGTTAGCAGTAAATCATAACAAGTCCTAAAGGGAAACAGCTGTGTAAATGAAAACTGCATATGGGATGTTATTATGGAACATGGATGGTACCTGTTTTTCCCCACGTGGCTTCTTGTGGTTGAGTAGCAGCTCCACAGCCCCCACCACTTCTTTACGGATGGCATGTAGCAGGGCATCACCTACATACACGTTATAACTAAGCAGAAGCTCAATGATCTCCAAGTTCTCGTTTTCAATGGCAATGAGCAGGGCTGTGCGTCCCAGGGGGTCGATGCAGTTGATATTGATTCTGAAATAGATCTCAGCCTCCTCCAGGGCTTGTTTCACACTGGCGTAGTCCCCTTTCTCAACGGCCCCCAGGTAGGCCTTCTCCAGGGCAGAGAGCTCAGATTCGGCCCGCACGATCCGCAGAGGGATACGGTCCCTGTATGAGTAGTTGTCAGTTTTCCGGTAATACAGCTGGGACATTGCTGCTACAGTATCACAGTGTCAACTGAGAATGGAGGAGAAATTTAAAAAAATTGAAAAAAAAATATGAGGTTAGATTTTAGTGTTTAAATTTCAGAGTTAGGTTGAATGTTTCAGACGGAGAAGGAAATGCGGAACTCTCAAAACTGTCGTTTTTGGATTTAATTTACATACTGTTAAAAAATATACATTTAGGATATATTTGGACCCAAAATGGTTTTCACTCAAAACATTATGAAAACGCGTCCATGTTCGACTGAAAACACTCCTCACGTGAATATCTAAAACACTGAACATTAACATAAACATAATCTGAAATATGATTAAAATGTGTTTTCGTAGGAAAAACATCACAGCAGTTTACAGCAAATGACTGAAAGAGAACTTCGAAATTTGTGTTATCACGTATGAGCAAATCGACGCCGAAAATAATCAGGCTTAAGAGAAAGAACACAAACTTTACCGTCCTCCTGTTGCTTTCCGGTTCTGATTTACTCATTGAGCGTTCGCCGGAGACTCAGAGGCTGCGGCTGTCAGAGAGGAAAGTTGCGTGGTTGGATCTTCATCTTACAACTAAAGCGTCCACTGAAGACGCTGTAACTTAATGGCTTGTCATGCAATCCCCTGCCCACCCCTTTCGCTCTCTGCTCTAAGGGGGCATTTTAAGGACATTTTATTGACCTGCACGTGTCTCTGGAAAAACGCACGCGCCGGAGCAGGTGTGAACGAGAGGTGAGCTATCTTCTCTCGCGAACCGAGCACGAACTGCACGTTCTAAACTCTTCAGCAGAACACGCATCTTCAGCCAACGCCGCGCCCCTTCACCCCTGCAACAAAATCACAGCAACACCCAGGTCTGGTGCAGGAAGTGTTGTGGTAGTTTCCCGTTGAGGAAACCAGTTACTGGGTATTATTTTTATCAGTGCTGCCTGTTAAAACATTGTTTTTTTTTCCAAGAACAACGTGGCGTTTTGTTGGTAAAACATGACAGCAAAGAAATGCTGTTATCGTCGTTCATTTGTTTTCTTTTTACATTTTGTTGGTCAAAACCAAAATATAGAAATTCTAATGTAGGCCATTTAATTGCTTAAGGTCATGATTAAGTTTCTCTAATACCAAATAAGCAGAGTAAAATATAAGATTATTTAACAGAAATAATTCTGTAGATCTTTGCTAGTTAAGCTAGATGTATGTGAGGGCAGCATCACTGACATTTCCACAAGCGAGCATTTTCCAAATGTGAATGGGTTATTTTAGATACGTTTGGGGTTAAGTTCATGCATTAGTTTTGCTTATTTTAAAGTTGCATTGCAGAAATTTTGTCCACTAGGGATCTAAAAGAATCTCCAAAACAAACTCATAAGAACTCAGCCCTGATTTTTAGGTTCAGATGTATCTTGTCTCAGAGCTGAGGTGCAGAAGCAATGCAGGTGCATCCTTAAACAACATCAGGTAACTCATTTATTTCTTGTGAACTGAATAATTACTTTGAGTGGAAAAGCATCCCCATGAGAGACCATTTGTGCTCTGCATGTTCCCTTCATTTGTACCAAAGAGCTGTTACAAAGAATCAGATTGTTTGCCAATGTAGCATCACTACAGGAAATAGGCTAAATGGCAAAAATAAACAGGGCTAAGACAAAAACAACAATGAAGGTCTTGAATTCCCTCTGTGGTTAGGCAACAAAAGCACTTTGGTTAAGGTTTGGGAGAGGTTGTGATTTTTGTTAAATGTAGTCTAAATAAACACGTGTCTGAAGTCATTGTGGGCTTTTTTATGTGTTAAACCAAACCACAATTTTCTCTAACCTTCACCAAGTGCTGTGACTGCCTAAATGTAAGCATAAAAAAATTATAATGCTGTAGTCACTACAAATGGACACTGCACTGTACCAGTTGCACTTAATTTCCTATAAAAACATATTTGCTGATGCAGTTCAGTTGTATAGAAACTTAATTTAATAGAGCTTTATTGAATAAAGCTGGTCTGTTTGAATTAAATATCAAGCATTAGGTAAGTATCCATTTAAGCTATAGGCTACTTTCAGCACAGGAGGGCCATAATGCAGTGCAAACACAGATAAAATCCATCAAACCAAAAGTCTTACAAGTCCTACAAGTCTTACTCTAAAAAACTATGTCCACAAATAGTGATAAACTTTGTGTAGGCTAAAGTCAGGGCAAGATGCAGTAATGTAGGGTAGCATTAGTGCTCTGGTAAGTCCCAGATTTGCCACACGGGAACTTGCACAATGTATTGTATAGTACATACAGACAACATAAAAATACAAAGAGGATCTTCCAGGAATCCAACATCTTCAGACTAACTGTCCTCTGTCCAACCTTTCTGAATCTTGTATTTTTGCACCAAAGGAGCTGTTTTTTATTATTTGAGGTCTGAGTTACTTAACTAGTGCTGTAAAACACTACTTACCACAGAGCTTAGAAGCCGTGAAAAGATTTTATTCCCACTGTATTTGCTATTGTGCTCCCAAACTGTAGGGAGAAGTAGGGCATAGTAGGAGAAATGGCCATGTGCTGTAAGATGTTTAACATCAGTCTTTAACTGGCTGGTGTGAGCAGGCACAGTTGCTAAGAAACTTCTCATCAACACATCTTTTTTTCCCCCACATCTGTAGGCAAGAAGAACTAAACACTGCGTATGTTAATGTGTTTTCCCCCATTGAGATACAGGTAACGATAAAGTCTGTCTTGGAAAAAGTTTGTCAATGACTATTGGAACAAATCATGGTTTCATGTTTTTAGTTTTGTAGTAATTGCCCTGAAAGAGCAGTTTACAAAGGCTAAAAGCAGCATGTGCACAAGCATTTTTACTTCACTGGGTGCAGCCATACAGATTTAACAAATAAAAAATAATATCTTGTGATACATTTCATTGTGATTTAGATTAGTGTCAACTAACGTATAACAACGTAATAAAAGATAAGAAAATTGAAATTTATTATTTTTTCATTATTTTTTCTGATTCGATATTAATCCTTCTGAGACATGACATTTATCTTTTAGATATTTTTTGCTCCCATTATTTTGACATTTTGAGCTGCTCTTTCATCAGTTGCTGTCATTGTAAAAACACGGTTGTGAGAACTAATCCTAACAACAGTGTGCATCATGCTGTATGAATCATGAGTTCTCATTCAGCACATTTCCTCCTTCTCTTTATGGTCATCATAATTAGCACATGTCGTGCCAATAGCATGTGCATGCTTTTGTGTGATTTTGGCAGATACTGAATGGGCGTGAGAGGACACTGTACGACGAGATAAATTTCCCACCCCCCGAGTCAACAGAAATTCTCACTTACAGGACTTGTGGTCATTATTATCTTCACTGCAGCTATTATCACATCGCACTCATCGCAAGACATCTGCAAAGAAATCCGGTGTTTTATGCAGTTATCAATACAATTACACCACCATCATCTTATCCATCAGTACTGTGAAAGAATACGTTCACAGAAACAATGTTGAATTGGATTTATCCCATACATTATGTATGCACTTGGAACCCTTTTCCATTAAAAGCTGGTCGTGGGTATCATGGTTTTATACAGCTGGACCAAATGGCTCTAATTAGCCCAACATATTCTGCAGAATACAATCACTCATTCCATTTTGTACACAGCTTAAACGTACGCTTTTGTCAAACGCTGGCTTGAGGAAAAACAATCAAATGTGAGTTCTGTCATTAGTTTGAAATAAACTACATGCTGAAGTGAAAACACATAATGCTCTATACAAAACATGTGCAGAGGCAAATGTGTTGTTATAAACAAACATACTTTACCAAATCACACAAAAGCCTGGTGAGAGAAGAGCAGACGAGCTGAATGTCACCAGCTTAAGCAGAGTCAGGCCTGGCAGTCAGACCAGGTGATGGGGTGGTTAATCGGTCCAATTTCCTGATTCGGTTACAATTATTGAGGTATTGCACCATTAAAAACCAGTCAGCTGCTGAATTACTCAGCTTCTCTTTTATTGGGAAACATCTCAAAGTACCTTCAGTATTGTATAGCATAGATGTAACTTCCACATTATTATTTGTTTTTAACTTGATGTAGTCTTTCACTAAGGCTAATTTGTCGTCACCTCGTAGAGAGTAGGTTGATTCGGAGGAATGAGGCTTCAGGCGGTTGTCTTTGGCCCACGCAGATGGGATTGTGGGAGGAAGCCGGAGTACCCGGAGAAAACTCACGCAGGCACAGGGAGAACATGCAAACTCCGCGCAGAAGAGCTCAGACCGGGGTTCGAACCTGGAGCCCTCATGTTGCTAGTACTGCCACAGTACTTTAGCTTAATGCGGCAAAGTTTGCAGACAACATGCGTCCTGTCGACGTGCTTAAAACTCCCGCCATGAAAACCAAAACGCATCCACACGCTCGCTTTTAGCCCAGATGGAGCTGGATGGATTGGTTGGTTGTCGGTTAATGGTTTTACCACGTCCATTTCAAACGCCTCTCGCCACGCTAGCATAGTAATCTCGCTCGCTTGCTCTTTTGCAGGGTGTTTTGTTATGACTGTTAGTCAACAGCTCCGCCTTGCGGTTCAATCCTGTATGACAGCCAGTAACTGGAGAGTCACTTCAGTGTATTACAATAAAAAAAAAAACTCGACTCATAATCGTCCGTAATATAATCGTGATTAATCAATAATCGATTTTATTCACCACCCCTACCAGGTGAGCTGAATCTCCTTAACAACCTGACTCCACACTGCAGACTCCGAAAGGGAGAGGGTCTTGGCATGAACCTGACCCAAAACTGTTGACATCTTTGCACATTTGAATCATGGACCATATGTGGCATCTAGAGAGAAATGTTGGAATTTTTCTACGTTTGAGGTACTTCATTGCCAAAATGAAGTATTGTGTAATGAGACTCAGTGCTGCTAACTGCACTCTCCAGTAAAATAAACCTCTTTTCTTTATGGCTAGCTTGAGGTGAGAGATGAGAAAGTCCATTCAAGTCATTCTCAACAAGTAAATGGTAATTTCGCTAAACTTAGTTGGTCTTTTACACAGATGTAACATATATGTTTACAAATATTGCAACTTTTTTTTACGTGCTGATTACTGGTCAAGGAAGTTTTCTTTTAAATGACCCAACAACAACTTGCTAGCCCCCAGGTTTTGAAGTGAATTTCTCAGGAAGTGATCACATAATGTTATTTCAAGACTGAAAGAATGCTAATATGAGGCATGTTATAGCATGACATAAAACAGTAGAACAGTAAAACCTTTATGGCCACAGTGAATGCAGCCACTGAGAAAGGTTATAATTGACAGAAATGGACTTGAGAAACAGAAGAAAGATAAGGTTACAGTTTCACTGCAAATGAAAGTCTGAAAACATTTAGACGTTAATAATGCATAAAAGCTTCCTGTTTCTGTGCTCTTGTAGCTGTAGGGGGATTTTCAAAGGGGTACTTAAAGTTAACACGTTTTTTTTTTTTTTTTTTTGGTTTTGTTTTGCTTTTTTGTGCCAGTTACTGCCAGTTTTGGACTTTTAACATTGTTACATTCACAACATTGTTTTTGTCTGTTGGTTTTCTTCCTTGAATATATTTATCCAACTTGTCTACATTTATTTTATTTTATAACAGTTTAGTTTTATTAAACTGAGAAAGTGTTATGCCCAACAAAAATATGCATAACTACATGGAACCTCTTATTTTGATTGGAAAAGTGACATAAGTAAGTAAGGTTGATTATCAGCATATTTACAATTCTCCGTGAAACCAAACTGAAGCCAAAAATAAATGAATAATTTAGTTAAAAGGATTCAAATGAGAAAACTAATTCAGTATGATTCTGAAATTCTAATGTTACAGCACAGATCAAAGCAATCAATAGATTCATAAGTGGCATTTTAAAAAAGTCTGTTACAAAATGAGCAGATGCAGGATCTTTCCTTTATGCCCTGTGTTGGTTTTCAGTATTAGAGAGGAGAGCTGAGGCAGCTGTACTGCTTTTTGCCCCTGGGAGCATTCAGAAGAGCGCCTTTTCTATTTATTGCAAATGAAATATGAGGGCTCTGGTGTAGCCTGTATTTTTAATTTTGATGCCATTTGCAGGGAAGAGTCATTGACAGACAGAGCTGACACCAGACTGCACAATGTGACCTTCCTTGCAACGCATTTCCTCTGACTGGCCCTTACAAGCTGTAATGCAAGAAATTTAAGTATGTTTGTTATTTTTGCACCTTTTGTATAGGGGCTCTGCGGCAAAGCAGTTTTTGTCTTTAACCTTTGATACCCTGAAAGCTGCTGGTAAATCCACAATCACAACAGGTTTACAGACACAATCCCTGAAGCAGATGCAAACAATGTGCTATACCATCAATTCAAAGCTCAGGCTAGAAACCTTTTATCACCTCAAAGCTGATTGACAGTTGTTTTATGGCATGCACTTGCCATGAACAACAACTAATCCTGAGCTATTGTTGCTTTCTGATGTTTACACCAGTACTATTTGCAGTAACAGCAGCAAACAGTCAAAAAATCTGAATCAACCTTTAATATTGACATGGTAATTGTTTCAGTGAATTACTGAACTCACTTACCACTAGAGGGCAGAGAGACATTTCCTTCTCTACCAAAATCCTGATGAGCCTCATCTGGTGCACAGATTTTGAAGGCCACCAGACTACAAATTGCATTTCTTATTACTGTCTTATCTGCTCTTAGGTGGCAGCTCCCCACTTAGGACCTTGAAAAATCACAAACTCTTTCTCCTGTTAGAGAAAAACACTCCTAAAGAAGATTCCTGCTGAATAACACAGAAGCTGTTTGAGAAGCATATAAACTTCCTACAAAGGTTTATGTTCAGTGAGAGTTAGAAAAATCTGGGCCAAATGTTTGTTAATGATGTTTGCTTTTGCCAGAGTCCTCTGACCCATTTCCTGGCATGTTGATTACCGCTTTCACTTTCCTCAAGTATGCAATGATTTTCACTTTCTTGTGCCAGCACTTGGGGTTTATGTCTTTAATCTGTGTATGATAAATAATGAAAACTGCAGTACACTTACAAAACTAAAACATGCAAATTCTCAGTGGTAAACTTTAGATCAGGTTTCTGGTGTATGGTCTGCCAGCACTCACTGAGGACATTTACAGATCTATGAATTTATATTAATTTGGGAATGTTTATTTCCTGTCAGATATCACTTGTAGGGATAACAAATGCTGGCACTGTGATAAATGATGGCTCTTTCAATTGAGACAAAATGTGTTCACATTGTTGAGCCAGAGAATAGTAATGAGCACCACGGTTTTGCATTCAAACATTTACATTTCAACATGAGGTTCCACTCATAATAGCGACTGTGTGACAGCTGAAATAGAATCAGCATATCCATAACTTTTAACTGGCTTTGCTGATTCTCTTCTGAGCTGAATGTTTGCTTCTGCAGAATTCAGTTCATTCATGTGAGATCATAACAAATGCATTTATAGAGAGATGTAAAGTATTTGATGGTGAGATCAATTATTTTTCAGAACTCAGCACTGTGCATTATACATGGCTGGTTTGACTACACAGGAGGTTGTCAGTCTTTACTTGTGGGTGTAGAACTCATTTGGCATTGCAGTCCAGTTCTCTGTCAATTAGATGTAGTATGTATCAGTCAGGTTTCAACCCCGCTTCTAAAAATGAACACTGATGCAATAGTCAAACTGGCAGCAGAAATTCAATGTCATTAAATAAGGTCTTGAACTAATTAGACCTGCCAGTCTTTCAGAGGTGAAGTAACACGGCTACAGTATGTAGCTCGACAAGTTGAACCAAACAGAACACATCTGAAAATTTTATCTGCAGGTATGGTATTAATGTTTAATAATGGTTACTACTCCAACTTAGTGCCAGATCTCACCGCAAGCAGCACATTACATTATTATTATTATACAGTATATAACTGAAAATGTGAGACAGTTTAATTCAAAGAGGATTTACAGTTTCTTTAACTGAACAGTTCTGTTCTCATCTCTGGTTTTAGGTTAAAAAAAAATGAAATATTTATGGTTTTACTTTGTAACAAACAAAATGTATAATGTGATATTGCCATCTTCTGGCAGTAGCAGTGAAGTATATGGCACATGATATTCACAGCTGTTATAATTTATAATTTTACAGGGTCTTACATGTCAAATGCACATGTCCAAATAGCTTGCGTTCTGTAAAATAAAAAAAAAAAGGACAGTTTATGCATGATTTGTATTGTCTCCAAACACTGCAGAGATTTGTCATTTGTGTTTGATACCTGTTGAGAGGTGATGATGCATGAAGGTTATAGGTTCTGTTTATGTCTGTCTGCAGGCGTATTTACTAAACTCAATAAGATCAGCAACACCCCATCGCCTGACATAAATGAGCAAGAGTTTGTCAGTTTGTGTGATGGTGCTTATTAGAGCTGTCAGCAGGGGAGATGTGTATGTGTAGCTCATGTATGTTTGTGTGTAGTGCTGGGCGTTAGGGGGTTAAAAATCACCCTTCAGTCTCATTGCTAAAACTCACATCTATCAGGAAGCATAAAAAGCACCTTGTTAGAACAGTTAACTCTAACAGATGACAGCTGACTTTGGCGGCTTGGGGCTAATGGAAAGATTAAGTCAATTACAGCTTGGCAGGGGGATGTAGAAATATTTGAGACATTCCCCAGAATACTGGAACAATAGGCACCCACACAGACGCTGTCACTCTGTGGTAGTAAATGTCATCATGTCAAAGTAAATCCAACAAAATGTGCTTGGTTCTTTCTTTATAAAATAAATCTTGATAATATCATAATGATAACACTGAAACGCAGTCCAAGAGAAAGCATTATTGTTCCCACATGTGCAGTGTGTGCAGCTTTTTCACGAGTATCTAGTGAATGCATTCGGTTTCAGCTAGATGATATTGTTGCTGACTTAGTTCCCTAACTTTAGATCAAACAGTAGAAACAACGCATTTTGCTCAGCAGAACCTGGAAAAGCAAAAGGGTTGAGGAGGATAAAATGCAATTCACTGAGAGAGAAAAAGCCAAATTACGCAGCCAGTAAACACAAGATTAAAATCCTTAAATTTAATAGAAACATTTGGTGATTTGTGTCATCTTTCCTGTTGTCTAGAAGTAAATTGTTTTCTTTTGTTGTTGTTGATGTCGTATTTTTGTTTTCTGCTACAGACATGGGTTTTCTGAAATAAATTCTTGTCAGTGCAGAAGGTCATACACTACACATTTTGGGCTTTTGTCTTGTTATGATCACTTCTGAAATCTCATAATCAATTTTCCTGCTGATGATGTGACACTGTGCAGATGTCACACAGTGACTCCCACCAGGTGAATTCTCGTTTCTCTTTCTTTTTGCACAGTATAAATGAGTTCAGCCCACAGGGTGGGCATATATTTAAAGTGCCTCTCAGCTTTAAAACTCATCAGGAGAAGGAAGGCCTGCGGGGTATCTGGCAGAAATCCGATTAAATGATGTGACCTTTGGCCTGTAGGCGACCACACCTCCACAGGAAGTCCACAAATTTGAGCTTTTATTATCATATGAAAGTCTGAAGTCAAAGACACAGTTTTCAGTTACGGATGAATGGTCAAATGTCTGCTGGTGTCCTTAACTGCCACCCTATCAGTCAGGTTAGTTAGAATATAATGAAGGCAGTTTTGACAGTGCCCTGGTGCCCCTACAATTGCTTTTGCACTGTTAGAGGCTTTTGGGCACAGCATTACACATCGTACTTCATTAACATCTCTCTGTAACACCGTGTCCTTACAAGAGTGCAACAGCATAAAGCAGTTAATTGCTCACACAGACAAAAACCTTGATTTGGTACCAGCATAGAGTGGTTGTGTGTTACAGCACTTGTTTGTAGGTTGTTGCAGACACTGGATACACATAAAACAATTTACTAAAACAAACTTTAGCAAAATTAATCTAAGCTGTTTCTTTTTTTTTTCTTCTTTTTTTTTTTAAGGCTAGGAGTAACTTAAAGTCTTTTATTGAACCAAAAATCACTGGAAGTGTCCAGGGCCAGGGAACAAAACTCAAACAACCAAAAATCATCCACGCAGGAGAAAAATACTCAAAAACCAAACCAAACAAAAATACAAAACGTTCTTACTTGCAAACAGAGGAAACCAAGGTAAGTTCATGAGGTGGGGAAAAAATGCAAGGCGCAGGTGCGGGAAAGATCACAGGGAAGACACACACTCAGGCAAGGAAACAGACTCGGGCATGGAACACAGACGAACCGACAAGAACACAGGGAAATAACGAGACTTAAATACATCAGGCAATGGGCAACAGGTGAAACCAATTAGGGCGGGGCAGACAATCACAAAAGGAGGGAAACAAGACAAAGACAGGAAGAATAACAAGACAAGATACACAAGGGCCATGATTTCAAAATAAAACAGGAACAGTGAACAAAACTTAACAAACTAAACAAGAATCTGAAAAGGTCCAAATGTCCACAAAAGAGATCCAAACAACACAAAAGGGTTCAAAGAACAGCCCCCTCAGGGGCTAGTCATGACAGTATTGGACATGGTAGATAGGTTGGGCTTTAAAATAAAAGCTTGTGCTATATTTTGATCACATTGTACAGCTGGATATTTGTCTTTAACACATTAGTCACAGAATTTATATGGAAAGGGTGTCTATGAGCCTTAAGATTTCGGAATGTAGTTTTCTAGTTCACTGATAAACACGTTTCATAGTCCTCAAAGGAAACTGTTTTTCAGGTTTGAAAAGAGAAGATGTGAATATTATACTGATGAAATGCCAGTCAGGCACATTAGCACCACTCTCCATTTCATTCTGTGGTTTTACCCCTGCATTCTGGAACTAAACTTCTTAAGTCTAAGGTTATGCCCAGCTTTAAGTGGAGGTCAATATATTGCAGCCAGCAAACCTTCATCTATTGTTACCCACACACACACACACACACACATACTTGCACTTCTATTTTTGTGAGGACACACACTGACATAATAAATTCCCTAGCCCCTTACCCAACCCTCAACCATTAAAACTGAATGCCTAACCCCAACCTTTACCCTAACCTAAACCAACTCTCTAACCTGAACCCTAAAACAAACCCTTAACCCTTGAACAGGCCTCTGAAGGTGTGAGACTGAAGGTGTGGCCAAAATGTCCTCACGCTCCCATAATGTCCCCACTCTCAAGGTCTGAAACTAAAACTGGTCCTCACAAAGATAGGAGTACAAATACAGACACACTGACTTGTGTCCCCATTTTTAGAACGCGTTCCTCCCCTCCTTTTGATTATCCTTGAATTTCATCTATTTTTGTCCTCTTTGTTTTCTGCAAAGCACTTTGCGATGAACCTATTTGTTAATCTCAGGCTGTAAATAAACCTAACTTGACTTGTGCGCAGTATGATTGCTCTGGCCATATGTTATAGTCTTAATACATGGGTCCACAAACACCTGGGGAATTTGTGAGCACAAGTAAAGAATATGATTAAAGCTGACTGGTTCCACCGCCTTTTTAGTTCTGTAGTCTCCCAAGAGTCACATAAGCTGAGCAAGATGGATTTGGCTGCTGGTTGGCTGTGCATTGTGTTTCTATATGTTACACAATTTACTTTTATAGGGGAGGACTTCAGAGTAGCTGCTGCCAGCATTCCAGCTTCAGCCATCAAAAGAATTGTCTGTGACAGAGACGTAATGAACTAAAATAGCTTTAATAAGATCAGTGGGGCCGGGGTTATATTGTCTCTGGGGAATAACCACCAATAAAAATAGACCTGTTAAGTCCAAGCAATTGCTAGAATGGAGTCACTTTAGTAACGCTGAGACAAACAGTGGGGTGACACAAAATGAGACAATTATGAAGAACATTTCTAGAAAAAGAGGGACACTGCTGTTACGATGAATTGGTAGAACAGACAGTGAAAATATTAATGATGACAGGATTGATTTTGTGTAGCTTTGCGTTACGGAGGAAATTAATTGGAAGTGATTTGAGTCTAAATCCTTAATTTATCTGGAAATCATGTCTGATTACTTTATATTTGTTTATTTAACACACACGGTCCAGGACTATTTTCCAGCCACAGTTCCATAGTACCATATTCACCTTAAAATAATACATATCCTACTGAAATACGATACAAGCATACAGAACAATAAACATTCAGGCTAATTAAGACAATATACAGATATACATACAAAACAACAACTGTTAAGAATTTGTCAGGATTCAGATTTGAGCTCAGACTGAACACACAGATGGTTCATCCTGCAGCACCTCATTATCCGTGTATCAGGTTGACTTGCTGATGTTGCTTCTCAGAGCTCAAGGCACCTCAC
The DNA here is from genome assembly GCF_017976425.1 of Toxotes jaculatrix. Taxonomy (NCBI): domain Eukaryota; kingdom Metazoa; phylum Chordata; class Actinopteri; family Toxotidae; genus Toxotes; species Toxotes jaculatrix. Next base: position 7,087,087 of record NC_054402.1, read on the forward strand.
ATGATGTATATCTCTGTTAACACGATTACAACAACAGTGGTGTCACTGACAGCAGGGAATGTAAGCCTTCCAGTGTTTGACCTGTTGGCCTGTGTATAGTGGTGACAAGGCAGGACATTTAGCTGAGAGGAAACTGAAAGTTAGCCATGCAGTAAACAACAGGCAAAACAGGATATTTTTAGATTATGGATGCATCTCATGTAAAAGGGTTTTTCTTCTAGGCAGTCAGTATCTTCAAACTGCTGGGAGAGGCATATTTAGCTGTCACCAGAGTCATCACAAAGCAAAACAAACTGAGTTTGTGGGAGCTAAGAGCCACAAAAAACACCAGAGGAGCTCCTGAACAAACATTTTGGAATATTTTGTTGTCAGCAATCAGCAGTGAAAAACCTTAAATGAATGAGCAACCTAAAATCATCTATTGTCATTCTGATAAACACAAGTGAAGTGTAACATTTCAGACTAAACTTCATCTTCACCCTATGTAACTTTACCCCACAAAAAAATCACCTGCACATCAGAGGTGTGACTGGGATCGTCACTTCTTTTATAAACTGACAGTTCCATCTTCTAAGAAGGATTGGTCATTTACAATAAATTTGACATAAATGTGCTATGACAGAATTTCATCAAATTTCCCCTCGCCTCAAAAATAAGCCAGAAGGTTTGGGTATGATTCAATTCCCTCGCTGCCATCGCTGCTGTCAGAAAGTTCTATTCATCTTCTTTTTCATTTTCTCTTGTAACTAGGAGCTGTCAAGGCCTGGGGGCTCTGCCTTGCAGTTTGCTTGGCTATATTTATAATTGGACTCTGTCAACAGTGTCCAGTGTAACTCAACAGCATGGTTTGTTATGGCAGCTACTGTGTACTGATTTCAACACTTGCCAGCTGTGAGACAGTTTGTATGTCATTAATGCGTAACTATCTGTAGTTGCAGACACAAAGGTTGCACCCGCCAGCTTGTGGACAGAATGAAAATTATCTAAAACGGATCAGAGGCAACTGTTGAAGTCAAATTCTTCCAGGCGATATAAAACTCAATGAGTAGAATTACTGACATAGGAGCATAGGTATGTGTGTACAGCTAATATACACAAAGGCTGTGGGGTAAATCAAACATACAGAGCAGCTGTGTCTGAAGCTATGTGCTATGAATACCACAGTTGTGTTAGAGAAGTCAGATTTTTTTCCCCTCAATTTACTGATATTTTAAGTAAATGTGAAAACAGCACAACTACCATATAGGAGCCAACATCCCCCTATAGACACAAATCTTAACCTATTGTAAAAGATCTGATTTTCTTATCTAATGTGCAGTGGAGCTCTTTTCAAAATCAAACCTACCTTTAATACAACAGAGTCATTTTGACCCGCCCTGCTGTGCTGCACAATGTCTGTATGGGTGTCCTCTTAATCAACACTGGTTCACCGGATGAGTGGTGCAGAGAGAGGCCAGATCATGACTGGGCTTGTCAGGAGTCAGAGGAGAATGCTCTGCTTGGTGAGGCTCTGATACCTGTGTGATGAGAGAGCTACATAGCAGGAAACAGGACAATGTCACTGCATGACTCCAAAAAATAGAACTTTTGAGTCATGCTTAAGGATTGTGGGCTGTTTTGCAGGGTGAAATGCGTTGAGAGGACATACTGTATTTTAGCCACATACATGTGCTGCATTGTATGACAGTAGAGGCAGGCAAATCCTTGCGCTGCTTCCTCTCCATCCGCTCTGGTGTCTACGCAGCGCCTCACATTAAAAAGCAGTTATAGTGACTTCATTACATTATGTGTACCTGTGTTAACAGTGCACAACAAATAAATGTGGCACGGCACATGCAGTATAATGCTGAAGCGGTCTGACATAGTATCTAATGGAAAAAACGGATTTTCATCAGGAAAAAGAAGGTGGAAAAATAACATCGGAGACAGTGTGTGATTTTCCACTGTAATGATGGGTGTGTGTGCAGAGCATCCTTCCTCCGCAGCAGCGCAAACCACGAGAGGGAGACAAAGTCTTTCTCCTGTCATATCGTCAGTCAAGACTCTTTTATACATCTGTACGTACTTACTGGGTTGCTTTCCCTCATTGTTAGTCTGAGGTGATGGAGTAGCTCTGATTAGAGAAATATAAATGCAGATATTTTAAGTATTTTAATAATATTTAGAACATAATTTCCATTCCAAGTAGTATTACAGGCTGTAAGTCATGGCTCATACCCAAATATTACCTTATTCATTTCTTTTTCCTACCTTATCCAACCTGATGAGGTCCAACCCACGCGGAATCGGTTTGTCTGCCCAGAATGACACAGGCGACGTCCATTTAGAACCTGACAAACGCATTCCTGTGGAGATATTAACCAATCGGCTGTGAGGAGGGCGTAACTGTCCTTACTCCAACAAAGCAGGAGTATGAAGTTTAGGTTATCAGTGTACAGCTGCTAGGAGAGAATGGTGCACCTCAGTACCCAAAGGCGCGCGATATTATCCAACTCTGATTTTATATTCTTGCAACTTTAACCGCTTTACTTAGTTAACAAGGGTGTATGCGCAAAGTTCAACGCGTCTCCTCTGCGGTTCCACACTACAAATGGCTTGGATTATTCCCCCGCATCTGCACGGGACTGGCGCTGCTTTGATTCTGATTGCGGTGATTCTGACAGGTGATGCAGTTGCGCAGGTTTTTGACAGCTATGGATTATCATATGCCTTGAGGTCCGAGCTGACAGAGGACACGATACTGGTTGCCAATAATGGGGTCCGCGTGCCTTTCGGGAGATCAGTCTTTATTGATCCCATCAACGATTTGGTTATCCAAGTTCAGCCCGGTGATAGGTGCAGCATAACAGTCCTGGACAATGATCCCTTGTCTCAAAAGCCTGGACATCTATCTCCGAAAAAGTTTCCGTGTGAATTTGGCCCCAACGACGTGAAGTATTCTCACTTTGGCTCTAGGAGTCCTCCGAGGGATAGAGTGAGATTACAACTCAGGTATGACACCCAAACGGATACCATTATAATACCCTTTATGATGGAGGTGGAAGTCATTTTCACGCAGCTGGAAGTACTGACCAAAAATATGCCACTCACTGTTGAGAAACTGCTCGGCACAAGTAATCCCATCGATAGAAGAATTTTAGAATTCACCTATGATAGAGGTGTACAACAATGCAAAATAGCCTCTCTCTCCAGTGGCAGCGTGCTGCCTAGGTATGGGAAACTTGTGGATGAGGACAGCCTTGGAACAATGGTGGACTGTGATGAATTTGTCAAAATGAGCATCCGTTATCAGCATACTTTTGCTTTGAAGTCACCAAACAGAGATTACATTCCAATGCTAGTGGAATTACATGATAAGGAAGGCAATTTGCTTAAGCAGGAATTTTTCCAAATTTTGGTCAGGATTAAAGAGGGAGAGGAGAACACAGCCCCGAAACCCAGCTTTGTTGCAATGATGATGATGGAAGTAGACCAGTTTGTAATGACAGCGATAACCACCGATATGCTTGCTGCAGAGGATGTTGAGTCTAATCCTGACGAATTAATTTTCAACATCACATCCCCCCTGTCCTTTGAGGAGGGCTACATAGTGAGCACAGATGATAGGAATTTACCAATAACCTCATTTTACCAAGGAGACCTCAAAGACTTGAAAATCGCCTACAAACCCCCTGCTGTGGATTCAGACACTGAGCGGATTTTCCAGATTGAGTTTGAGGTTGTGGACACAGAGGGGGCTGTGTCAGACCCTTTTGCTTTCATGATTGTTGTTAAGCCTATGAACACGTTGGCCCCTGTGGTGACTAGGAATACAGGCCAGTTACTGTATGAGGGTCAGTCCAGGCCTCTGTCCAGTTCACAGAATCTTGAAATCAGCGATGAGGACAATCTAGACAAAGTCAAAATCACTGTTATTGATGGGCTGAGGCATGGAGAATTAACTGTTCTGGGCTCGAGGAGGAAATTTTTCACCCCGACTGACCTGGACGCTGGAGTAGTCATTTATCAACACGATGGCAGTGACACCTACAGTGATAATATTATTTTCAAAATGACAGATGGCACAAATGAGGTGGAGTTTCTGTTTCCCATCACTGTTGTGCCAACCGATGATGAGCCTCCCATAATCAATGCCAACACTGGTTTGGTTTTATTCAAAAATCAAATGATGCCAATCTCCTCACTTATGCTCAGTGCAGCAGACATCGACTCAGAGGATTCTACAATAAAATTCACAATAGAGCCTCCCTTTTCCACAATTGGGCAGGTGCTATTGCGTCAATCTGAGGCCCCTGAGGACCCATCAACCTGGAAGTTCAATACAGAGGATGAAATGTATGAGAAAGTAGTGACTGAATGGTTGCAGCAGGATATTACAGATGGTAAACTGTTTTACAAGCACACTGGGCCCCACAGCACCAACACAGTTATGGATCAGTTTGTGTTTAGAGTTCAAGATGATAATGACCCACCAAACCAATCAGGTGAGAGCTCTTTCATTATCAAAATTCTCCCTGTTGACGACCTCCCACCTGAACTGTACCCTGGCACGACTCTGCAAATGACTGTGCATGAGTATCAGCTTACTTACTTCCGAAAAAAATTCCTCCGTTATACTGACCTCGACTCAGAGGATCGAGATCTCAAATACACAATCATCCAGCCGCCAACTGACACAGATGAGAACAGCCCTGTTGTATTGGGAGCTCTGGTTTTAACTGAAAAACCAAACACTGAGGTCACAACTTTCACTCAGGCACAAATTAACCACCATAAAATAGCTTACAAACCACCTGATCTTGAGCTTGGAATTACCACTCATGTTTTGCAGTTTAGGTACACTGTGGAGGATGTTTCTGGAAATCGTGTAGAAGGAGTTTTCACAATATTTTTAAAGCCTGTGGACAACAAGCCTCCTCAGATAACCAACTCTGGGTTTACTGTGCTTGAACGTGGCACACATATCATCACAAGTGCTGAGCTGGACACCTCAGACACAGACACAGACAGCAAACAGATAATCTTCACTGTTACTCAGCCACCACTTCATGGCCAGATCCAGTTTACATTCACCGACATGACAAAAGGAGACACTTTCAACCTAGACGATATTGGAAGTAGCAGAATTTCATACATCCATAATGGGGATGAATCACTAGTTGATTCGATTCAAATAGATGTCAGCGATGGGGTCCATGTCGTCCCAATTACTATAAAGATTAGCGTGAAGCCAATTGATGATGAGACTCCGACTATCAGTCTCCCAGCTGGCACAATTGGCTCTTACATAGATGTACTGGAAAATGGAGCAACAGAAATAACGAGTAATGTCATTCAGGGAAGAGATGAGGACACAGATGACCTTCGTTTGACCTTCATTGTTGAGGATCCACCATCATTAGGTGAAATCCTAGTGAAAGGTGTCCCATCTGGTACATTCACTCAAGCTGATATCATTAATGGCCTTGTTGTCTATGCTCATGCCAGTGGGGAGATAGGCTTGACCACAAAAGAGGACTTTTTCAATCTCACTCTGACAGACATGTCTGATGAGTGGACTGTTGGAGGAAATAAGATCACAGGTGTTAGAGTGCATGTAACTATTCTTCCCCTGGACAGCCAGGCCCCAGAGGTCTTTGTGGGGCCACAGTTCACTGTTGTTGAGGGAGAGAAGAATGTCATTCAAATTCTTCACATAAGCGCTGATGATGTCGACACCCCCAATGATGACCTCCTTTGTACAATCATTGTACAGCCGACTTCAGGGTATGTGGAAAATATCTCCCCAGCACCCGGTTCAGAGAAATCCAGGGCTGGGACAGCCATTAGTGCTTTCACCATCAAGGACATCAGACAGAATCACATTTACTATGTTCAAAGCATTCACAAAGGAGTCGAGCCAGTGGAGGACAGGTTTACATTCAGATGCTCTGATGGCATCAATTTCTCTGAAAGGCACTTTTTCCCTATCTCCATAATCCCCTCTAATGATGAAAAGCCTGAGATTTACATGAGAGAGTTTGTAGTTATGGAGGGCATGAACATAGTCATTGACACTCCCATTCTGAATGGTGCTGATGCAGATCTCCCCCCTGATCAGCTCACATTCATTATCACCAAACCCCCCAAGCACGGATTTATTCTCAATCAGCTCACTACTGGCACCGTCCCCGTCTTTAACTTCACCTTGGATCAAATCAGGGAGGCCTCCAGCATTGTGTATGAGCACGATGACTCAGAGACCACAGAGGACAGCTTTGATATTGTTCTCACAGATGGAAAGTTCAGTGTAGAGAAAACAGTAATAGTTATGATTATCCCTGTGGACGACGAAACCCCGAGGATGGCAGTCAACGATGGCCTTGAAATTGAGATAGGTGACATAAAAGTCATAAACAGCAATGTTTTAAAAGCTACTGATCTGGACTCTGAGGATAGCATGTTAACATACATTATTCGCTATGGGCCTGGTCAGGGCTATTTGCAGAGAACAATGCCCTCTGGGACATTTCAAAATATCACAGTTGGAATGAACTTTACACAGAATGAAGTGGATCAGGGTTTGATTGTGTACATCCATAATGGACAAGAGGGGATTCGAGACCTCATCAAATTTGATGTGACAGATGGCATCAACCCTTTGATTGACAGATACTTCTACGTAACAGTGGGTGGCATTGACATGGTTTTCCCAGACGTGGTCAGTAAAGGTGTATCCCTTAAAGAGGGTGGCAGGGTTACTCTGACAACAGACCTACTCAGTACTAGTGACCTTAACAGCCCCGATGAACACTTGGTTTACACAATTACCCGTGCTCCAATGAGAGGCCACCTGGAATGCACAGACACACCTGGGATGCCCATCTCATCCTTCAGTCAGCTCCAGCTGGCTGGAAACAAAATCTATTACATTCACACTGCTGATGATGAAGTGAAAATGGATAGCTTTGAATTTGAGGTGACTGACGGCTACAACCCTGTGTTTCGCACTTTCCGCATTTCCATTTCTGACGTGGACAATAAAAAGCCTGTGGTGACAGTACACGGCCTGGTGGTGACCGAAGGAGAGAACAAACTCATCACGCCTTTTGAGCTAACAGTGGAGGACAGAGACACTGTTGACCGCCTCTTAAAGTTCACAGTCACTCAAATCCCAGTTCATGGTCGCCTGCTCTTCAACAACACCAGGCCTGTCAACTCCTTCACAAAGCAGGACTTGAATGAAAACATGATCAGCTACAAGCATGATGGCACAGAGAGTGCAGAGGACAGTTTCTCCTTCACTGTCTCTGACGGCACTCACACAGACTTCTTCATCTTCCCCGACACAGTATTTGAGACGCGAAAGCCCCAAATAATGAAGATAACTGTCCTCCCTGTGGATAATGGGGTCCCGCAGATTGTGGTGAACAAGGGTGCACCAACATTGCGGGTTCTGGAGAATGGTCGCCCGGGGTTTGTGATCACCAGTAAGACCCTTAAGGCAGAGGACAGAGACAGCATTCAGAATTCTGTGACCTTTAGGATTACTGTTGCCCCAGAACATGGCTACCTGATCAACCTTGGCAAAGGAAATGCCACTATCACCACTTTCACGCAAGGTAAGATAACAACATTTCAAGCTGCTTTGTGATCCTGTGACATTCTGTTAGATTTGTAATACTGCAGATACTCACACTAAAGGCAGCTTTTCATTCTCAGAGGTATTTAAGCCCAGTCTTAAACTAATTATACATTTATTCACCCTGCTAAATGTATTCCCATCTTAAAAATACTGATTTCAAACGTAAAGGTTTTTGTTTTCGCTCAAGAGACTGTAGACTCTAGTTACAGAGATGAAGTATGCCAGTGCCTTAGGCTGACCAGTTCTCACTACAGGAGTAGATTATGCAAACAGTGTCTAATGTATTTCACTTTGGAAAAGAACTGACGATGATTTGTACATTTCTAGAGTAATATTTTCAAACAGAAGACAAGAGAATTACAGATGTGATGATAAATAATGTGTATGTGCAGATGTGTCTAAAGGAGGGAGAGGGTTGTGTGGCTCACAGCAAACCATGGTTTTGCAAACATTACAGTTACATTTCAAACAGACTAGAGGGGTGTCTTAGTCACTTGTAAATATCAGGATAACAACATCAGTGTACAGTCGATTTCTATGTAGTGCCTGCTTTTCTTTACTGAGTCACTGTGAGATGCTTTCCCCAAGAGGCCTGTTCAATATTTCAAGACTTCTCACATGAGTAAACAGATGGTAAATAAAGACACTATCTCCTGGGTGTTTGAAAACTGTGACTATGCATTTTTATTCATCTGTCCCTTTGAAGGGAAATGTTTTGACATCAGATATTGAAGATGGCAAGGGCTGTAAACTTCACAATCTTCCAGATCCAGGGCTTTAATGACCCCTTTCTAGCACCACACTATCAAGACGGCAAACAGATCGCTGAGATGGAGCTGCAAGAGTCAAGCTATTCTGTATGTTCATTGTCATTCGGGAGTCTAATAGATATACAGCCCTTGTTACCAAGCAGTTTCTCCTTTCAGATCCCCATGACACTATGCAGCGTGCATATTTTTTATCACACAGCCTCAGCCTGCTTCTTAAAGCAATGCTCAGGAGTAGTTATTGACAAATAATCTGTCAGGAACAAATTGGACACATTTTCCCACTTGTCATTTAAGACAAATAACTATTTCAAAATGTCATGAGTAGGACATCATGGATATTTATGCAAATGAATCTCTTTTTCAGCTGAAATTGATGACATGAACATCTGCTATGTTCTGAGGGATGGTGACAATGCTACAAATGACATCTTCTATTTTTCCATTGAAGACAATGGTAAGTTATTTTATTTAAACATCCCCTCTTGAAGTTATCCTCTCACACCATCAAGTTTTAAAGCTGTCCTTGTCATGCTGAGCTTTGAGGCTGAAATATTCGAATTTGTTACACTATCTTGAGTTTAATTTTAAGAAACTCAGATTTTGCTAAGAAGAGAAAGGAAAAGGTTGCATGTTCCTCATAATGTGTCTAATTTAGCAGAAGGTGTGTGCACAGATGGAAGAGATTTCCAGAACCGTAATTTCACACGGTTCCGTATTTAAGGATGAGTAAATGAGAAAACAGGCATGCAGTGAACGAGAAGTCAAGATAAATATGATTCTATTTTTAGATAACTTGTTTCTGCCATGCTGTTGGTTTTTATTCAACCAATAGCTCTGCCAAAAAAATTGAATGTCAGAGCTTCCACGCTTATTAACCTTTTATCTGAGCATTCATAGCATTATACCATAGGTAGCTCTGTCTTATAGCACCTCACCCATGATCACCCACTATTTTTTCCAAGCGAGGGCATCCTGATGGACAAAGTAATGATTGATTTATCAAGCAAGTAATTAGTAGGACAATTAGTGAAGACCTTCCTTCTACTGTAGATATGTAATGAGGCACATGGCTCAGTGAATGGTTTGAGGCAATCATGCCAGTGTTGCCGATTAGCAGAAGCAGCGTGCCCGACGGTGTGTCCTTTCTGCTACCCTTCAGTGGTGATGAGTGAGCACAAAGGACCTCTCTAATAGGGGCCCTCTTTTCCCACAAGCATCTCAGTGGGCCCCCTTACACATTTTCTCATTTCTCGACTTGGGACTACTTCAGTTGAATAGTAGGTTAACATCAGTGCCAACAGGTGGATAGGGTGCTAATGAGTGATGACTAAAATGCAGGGGGACGACTTCCCATCAGGAGGTGATAGTGAATGACAGTTCTTTACCTGAGCTGCTGGCAAGTGTTGAGCCCATGCAAAGCTCTTTTGTTGTCGAGTCAGGTTCAGTCAGGCCCTTTATTATTGTCTCAGTTGGGTTATTTGTCATGGATCACTCCGGGTGCCTCTCTCTCTCTCTTTTTCTTTCTAGCTTGCTTGATGCTTGATGATATACTTGTTTCCCACACTGGTAGTTTATCTTCCACAACTGGCAATTAGATTAAGTTTTTTTCAGTTATACTCCCTACAATTTTTTACATCACTTTTAGACTTGACAAAAGGACTCAAAATCTATAAAATGTCATTCTTTGACATGGGAATTGTGCTTTACAGTGGCACCCAAATGGCTCGACAAATTGATGAAGAGTCTTGCTGGATGACCCATCCATAAGGACTCGACACATACTGCACTGCAGCTTGCGAGGCAGTCAGTGAACATTTTTTTTAATAAAACTTAAGCTGTGCCGGTGGCTGCCCTAAATCCCCAGACAGAGCCTCCAGCTCTTTGAACAGTTGTGTTGGGGAGGAGCTGAATGGTGTACACTGGCACACAGCTGCACTCTGTCATGTTCAGCAGTGGAAAACATTCTCCTCCTCACTTCAAGTTCATTGGGAAATTTACCAACTGCATTTTTTAGGGTGAAAAGTTACTTTTCATGTCGCAGCTGCTCAGTGGGATTGAAGGACTTTTGTGCTAACATCTGTGATGAAGTGTGGATGTGCACACAGTTTTAAGTATATGTATGTGCTTGTTGTTGACTGCTGATTAACATGTTCAACTGAATTTGTGTGCAAATGTATGTATTTTAGAGCGGTGTCCATTGTTTTTATAATACATACATACAACAGACATGATTGAAACCATGGATGCCACTAATGAGGATGTTCTTTATAATCTGATTTTTGGTCATTTAATCTATAAAATGAACAAAATTGTAAAAAAAAATCCCCATGACATTTTCCCACAGTCCAAAGTGAGATTGTTGCTACTGTTTTGTTCAAGTAAGCATAAAGACATTAATTTCATTTTCATTTGTGTTTGAAGAGAGAAAAGTAGCAGATCTTCACATCTGAGAAGCTGGGAGTTTTGCATGATAAATGATTTAACAATTTATTATTCTTTCTGCAGTGTTCTTTAATTCTCTGTCAGTCGACTAAATCATTACAATTATTCAGTTAATCATTTCATTATTAGTTGTCGGACATAATCTGTTGCCTCTGCTCCCAGTTCCCTGTACTGGGATCAGTGCACCACACAGCTGATTGTTAGAGGATTTCTCCTGGCTTCATTGGCAATCCAAAAATAAAGTGACTTACAACCTGCACTCATTACAGGGAAAGGCACTAATTTACTCTTGGCATGTTTTTTCACAAAGGGGGAATGAATGGAAAGTGCCAAGCCATTCATTACGCTCTATCCAAATACTTATGGCAGTTCGACTTCTGACCACAAGGTTGTTTTAGTTGCTGAAGCTGAGATCATAGTTTCTCTGATAGATGGATTGTCTATACATGGCACAGTCTTGGCCCTTAAGTTGAGCTGCCAAGGCTGAGTTCTTCTTGGCAGCGATGCATCTACTGCTTGATGTGTCATTTTAACTGTACATGGTGTGTTCAGAACCCAGATTTAAATCTATGTTGGACCTGACCTACTTTTGTCAGCACAGTTGTATGTGAATATTGTAGCAACCGTAACAGTAACAGTAACAGTAGCAACCATTGCTTTTTCCAATGGCACTAACTTTTAAAATAACCACTAAAATGGATGTTAAACTCTTAGTAAATTGTTTTGTATAGCTGGATTAATTATTCTTATGTAATTTAGACTTGAAGAGAAGTTGCTGTTTCAGTCAATTAACTTGGCTACATAAAGACACCAGATGGGCCTTTCGCCACAAATAACAACATGGCAATTAGGCCACATCCCAAAATGCTTATCATTTTTAATTAGTTTGTGTCACAATAAAAAGATGGATTCTCAGTGTGTGACTAAAACTCTGCCACTTTTGACCCTGTTGTGGTAGAACAAACTCCAAAATAATACTGAAATAACTCCAAAATGATATCGCACATTGTTTGTGATAGTGTATAACTTTATAATCACTGGTAATTTGTGGCCTTTATGTGTCACTTTCCCCTCTGTCTCTAGTTTCTTTTTCATTTCAGAAAGCTGCCACCATGTGCCTTTACAGCTGTATTTAAAGTGTTTTTGCCAAAGACGAGATGACAGGGCTTATTTTCTCAGAGCCGCTCGTGTGTCTCGCTATTTGTCAACCTTGTCAAAGCTTTGAATGAATAATCACAGAGGACTGAAATTACACATATTAATTTGTGGGTGTCTGTTTACTGTTTTGGAGAAACACCACACCTGGACAGCAAAGTCACGAACAGAGGTGTGGACCAGAAACCTCTCTAATTACTTAGAAAGTGTCTTGTTTAGAACAAGATTGGTATCTGGAGGTTTGTGTATCTGTGTGTGTATGTGTTAGGGAGGGGGCAGCTCCTGTCATTCTAAGTCAGTTAATTGCTGTGTTTCAGCAGACTCCAACCCTCCCCTTGTCTCCTGAGGATTCGGGTGCATTCAGGTGAGCTTACCTGAGCACACACAAGCCCTGGCATTCCCAGGCAGTTGTTTGTGGAGCTGAATCCCTGTCTGCCTCCAGCCAGTCAGTCAGCATCAGGGATGCTTCCTACTGACAGACACACTGCTGTGGCCTTTGTTTTTCATTCCAGGCACTCACTACCACCTATTTTTCCTTTCACTGAACTGCAAAGAGGCACCAGAAGATCATTGATTGTTCAGTTCATAAAACTGTGCTCCTTCTGAAGGTCAAAATTTCAGCTATTTCTTTCCTTGGATACCCTATTTGACCGGTGAGACTTGTTTAGTATGTAAAGTGCGTTGAGTATGTAAATCAATAATTCAGATTTGTAGTGGAATGGGTCTGCAGTGTACAACACAGATCAAATTCCTGACTGGAACATATTTTCTTACATGGCAGCCCCTGAAACAGAGAGGAATGTTTCTCTTCTCCAGTTTCCCATGCACTTCTGTAGCACCCACCTCAACCAGTGTGTTCTGTTTGTTATTTCTACTTTGTGTAACAAGATAAATTCAGGTCACTGTGAGTACCTCGACATAATAAATCCTCCAAACCATTTCGGCCTGCAGTACCATCTGCCGTGTAGATTATCTACAATTTCCGTGTTATCGGTGTGTAATCGTTTGTGACACTGAGTGCATACTTGAATTCATCTCCCTTGTCTCCCCTCCTGTCTAATCCCAGGTTAGGTGGGATTATCTTTCTCCCCATAGCGTGCTACAGCAAAACAAAAGTAATAGAGAACATGCACTAACATGCAGTGGTGAGGTTAGTATGAACTTTGTGTAGACCAACACAGCACAGGTGATGACTCTGCAGTTTCACTGTGTGTTTCTATCCTATTATTAATGAAATGATCTCCCCTACACTTTTCTTGGGGGGTATAGCATTCCTCCATCTGTGGAACCCATGGTATGAATCAACCTATGCATGAAAATATACTGTAAGCTTTAGCAAATTACATAGCTAGTCCAGTTGTTGTGCGTTAAAGAGATTTCAGGGTGTTAGGTTTTCCTCACAGTCCATCTGTGCTTCGGCTAATAAAATATCAGGTAGTCATTTTATTGTTATGGAAAAATGTTTTGTAATAAAACATCTGGGAGTTGATTACAGAGCTATTCCTGGGTAACAGCTGCTTCCCTTGGGGATGAAAAACTGAATTACAAAGAGGATTTAGGCTAATCGTTTTACATGGAGAGTGATTTGCGTGTCTCGCTGGTCCCTTGTGTCCTCATTCGCTAACTTTGAGTTATAATATTCTCACCAGTCTGCATTGCAGTTATATCTCATATGTTTATTACCAAGTACCAGTCTTCTCTATTGAACAAAACATAATGAGGTGTATCTGCAAATTTATTTTCCTTTGATCTGTGTGTGAAGAGCAGAGGTTACCGAAGTAAAAGCATATCCTAGACAGTGGTGCAGTGACTTACCAAACACATGAAGAACCTGTGCTCATTGGTGAGTGGATGAAACATTTATTGTGATTTAACTGACTTCAACCAATGTTATTCCTCCTAGAAAAAGATTAAAAAGTCATTATTAATGATTCACTCATTCTTCAAGGCAAGCACAGTAAGCGAGAGCACGGTGATGAGAGTTTTCATTGTTCTATTATGAATTAGCCAATGAAGGCTTTTCTGTCTTTTTCTTGGCGTTCCTTTGCTCATGTTTGTCAGCATGTTTGTTAGTTTTATGCTTCTTTTCTTCATTGCATTGCACTCTTTCTTTTTCTTTTGAGTGCAGATTGCTGCAAAACAGTCAGTAAACACTAAACACATTTAGTCAGAAAAGCATCTACAGCTGTCTTAGATGTGTCTGCTGGGACTGTAAATGAGGACCTTAAAGTATTACAGATAGATAATGATTTCGATATCTTGTATATTTTTCATGATTGTATATCACAGAATTTGGCTGAAACGTATAAAGCTTCTAAGACCCTTTTCACACTGACATGCCCTCATTTTCCCTTTGAAAAACCTAAGGGAAACCCTGATGATACCTTTCCTCTGTCTTCATATGCTGCCAAAGTAAGTGTGTAGAGCTAAGGTTAACAAAGGAAAGGCAAATTCCCAAAAGTATAGAAACTCCAGGCCCAGGCTTGTTCCCTGGATGATGATATGTGTCATCATACCTGCCTTAGGATATCAGTCTAGCAGAACTGAAGTTTTTCCAGCACTGACTCCATAGAAAATCCTTCTTTTGTGGACAGTGCGTGCAGGTTGAAGGTTGTGTTATCGGTTTATGAGGACAGTCAGGACCCCCACCAACTCCAGAAAACTTGATGAATACATGTATAAAATACATTTACAGTACCTTTCTAGCACTGACAACAGGAGAAGATAACAAATGTGTAAAATGGAATGGAAAACTGAATGGGAGTGTCTTAGAATCTTGTCACATCTCTAATGAAAGCAAAATTAAAATCTTAGTTTCTTATGGGGGCACTCCATTTGTGTGTCATTTGATTTTTGGCCACAACAAAACTGTGTTTTGACAAATCTGACATTCCCAGAAAATAGCAGGAGCCCTGAGAGTCAGTGGTGCTACAGTTTCTCCTGTGACATCTCTTTTTTTTCATAATAGCAAAGCTTTTGTTCAGTTTTGCAAAATCACTCTGGATAATGTGTTTTTGGCCCCTGAATCCCAGCACTGGGCTGGAGCTGCTCCTTTCAGCCCTGCTGCATGATAAGCTACCGACAGCTGGGCTAAGGCTCTAGTGTCACAACTCTCTCCAGCTGAGCCTGGGTTTCAGGATTGGAGCCCGATGCAGGGTACTCCTCCTTTGTGCACACTTTTTATGCACAAACATTCACACACACAGCATCCTCCATCTATCTATTCAGGGCCAGCTGCCTGACACTATAATCAGAGATGAAGCTGGCACTGCTAAAATGGTGCATCAAGATGCTGGGCATCAAGCACAGTTTAATTGATAACTGCTTTGTCTTTGATTTCAAGCTGTTGTCTCTTTTGATTAGAGTGCTGTGATGTAGGCCAGGAAAAACACCAGCTCTTTTCATTTTGATATTATCAGCAAGCCAAGAAAATATATACAGTAGAAGGAAACTGAAAATGTTACACAGTTTGAGGCAAACTCTCTTGAGAAGGTTTTCACTTTATACACTCCCTATGAACACGGTAGGAGCGTGTCTTGAGAGTTACAGGGCCCTCATCACATAAAAGGTGTTGATGAAACCCTTCGGGGATTGTGTGTGTGGATCACGTAGCCTCTCACCACCACCTCTACCACCTGCTTTCCTCCATAAGTGGAGTCTGATAGGTAGGATATGAGAAGTCATCTAGTTGAGAAATGGGAGGGAAGAGCAGTCAGAGGAGATGAAAGATAGAAGTGCTCTGTTGGTCCCAGTATTGATGGGGCCAAGGCATCAAGCTGCTTCCTGTCGCCTGTAGCGATGGCATGAATGTGCTGATGTGCAGTTCTCTCTCTAAACACCGCCTGTGTTGACAAGTTGTTAGGGCTCAAATGTAGTAGGTGAGCCCTGCAGGCATGCAGCCTCATCTGCATATGAATAGAAATTATTTTGGTATTTGCCGTAGACTTGATTAGGAGTAAACAAAATCTGTGGTGCTGGCTTGTACGTGAAGTATGAATCCCACCTCTTTACATTTCTAAAAATACATGACAGCCTCAGACTGTCTGGTTATTTCAGTCAGAGAATATTCCGGTCTTTTACTTTATCTTCCCTTAAGCATCTAAAGTACATCTCTGAAAAGTCAACTTTAAACAAGGGGCTAAAAAAATAGTTTACAGTTGCAGTCCTTAGCAGAGCTATCATTGTGTGACTAGTAATGCAAGTGAAAGCAAGTCATATTTTGTGTTAAAATGTAGACGACACCCTCTATATCAGTCGTAGTCACCTGGTCTCTTTTTACAGAGCTGGAGGCAAATATCTGACAAAAACAGTCTGTGCTTTTTAGCTGTTCCAATTTCAACCTGCACTTCACTGTTGATTTTTAAGAACCAATTCCAAGTATTTTTGTACGTAACACTCTGCAGAAATGGTGTTTGATATATGTGACTTCTTACAAACATTGTTGTCTTTTCTAGTTGTACTCTTTTTTGTTTTTGCCCCATTTAGCTTTCTGGAACATAAAGAAAACAAAATATAAAACATTTCTGGAACAACCAGGGAAATGTTCAGAACTCAGATCAACCCTTCCCCCATGAAGAATACTGAGGAATGTCTTTCTGCCTGAAATTAACTAGACCATGCCTGGGCTTATCTTGGTTTTTCCAGGACATGGGTTTGGAGTGAAGAGTTACATATTAGCAAGCAAATGGGAAGAGGGAAACAAAGAAAGGCCACTGGGTGCAGGTCTAGAGAACTGATACAGTGGTTACATTTAGCTCTTTAAATCCCCAAGTAATTGGCTGAAGCCATTACAATTACTGCAAAAGTGTTCTGTTATACTTTAAAGGTTATCAGTGGTCAATGAGTCATATGCAAGAACTGCACATTGTGTTTCATTCCAGGGAGAGAGCATTGGGGCCTATCGGGGCCTTGTGGAACCTCTGGGATAGTCAGCCAGCAGATTTAATTTGCACTTAATTTACCTTCTAAAGAGAGTTGATAATTTTTTTAAAGGGCATTCAGTGTGTGTGAGTTAAAATGTCACAGATAGAGCTGTAGGCAACAATGCAAATTCCACATGCCTCTCATGTTTATCCCCTTTGACATTTAACTTTTGTCCTTCAGATCTAATAGTTTTCATCGTCTATGAAATAGGACTCATCACATCTTATAACTTTATTCCATTCCTTGAGGTTCCAGGTGTTGTGATCCCTACAGTCCCTGTATTGTTGATATAGAGAGCAGCTTTTTGAAGCTTGTGATGTTTACTTTTTGTTGAGGGTTTTTGACACATTTGATCCAGTGGTAATTTTCAAAGTGTTAGGTTTCTTCACCTGTCTCTGTCAGTGAGCTTCAACCTGTGAGCAGTGTTGTTCTCTGTCATCATTGTCAACATCATTCCTTGTTATATTAAATTATTTTAGCAAACTCTGTGAGTGGCAGTCTGGATTAGGTGCTAACACCTTTTAGTTGGCTTGTTTGCAGATTTGATTTTGATTTTTTAAAATTTGATACAGCGGTTCAATGCTATTAGAGTATAAAATTGATAATACAGAAGAATAGTATAGGTTATGTATGTAATTTATTGGTAAGCTGCAGGAAACAACAATGTTTCAGCCCTGATTTAAATAAGATGATAGTTTTAGCAGGCCTCAGGTATTCAGGAAGATTGTTCTGCAGGTGGGGAGCGTAGGAACTGAAAGCTGATTCACCTTGTTTGGTTTTGATTCTGGGAACGCTGAGTAAACCTGTCCGAGATGACCTGACGAGTCCAGACGCTTCGTAATGTACAAGTAAATAAGGGATGTTTTTAGGCCCAAGACCATTTAGTGCTTTGTAGACAAGTAATAGGATTTTAAAATCTATCCTTTGATGCGCAGAAAGCCAAAGCAGTGATTTAAAGACCGGTGTAATGTGATCCACTTTCTTGGTGTTAGTGAGGAGTCTGGCAGCAGCATTCTGGATGAGCTGCAGCTGTCTGGTTGATTTTTCACTAAGACCTGTGAAGATACCATTACATAGTCTAGCCTGCTGAAATAAACGCATGAATAAATTTTTCTGTATCTTATGTAGACAGAAATCCTTTAATCCTGGCTATGTTTTTATGGTGGTTCTTCAGGGCCAAAAACAATTATTTCAGTTTTTTCAGAGTTCATCTTTAGAAACGTGATAAATAGATAAAGTTTAATTTAACAATCTTTAAGAAGATATGATAAAATTTTCCTTTGTGGTAAGTTTGGTCTTACACATTCAACTTTGACAAACTACCGTAACTAATAATGTAATAATTGTAATAGTGACATTATGTGTAACACTAAGTTTTCCTGTTGAACCATTGCACCAGTGTAGTTTATATTCAGACTCTAAGCATACTGGTAATAATTTGACAATGATAATGCTATATGTGGATGAACCCTATTTTGCCCTGCAAAAGTAATTGCTTGCTAACTAGAGGCTGTACTTACTGATGGCAAACTTTGGACAGGAATACTTTTTATGATTTTTAGTGTCATTCAAATGGCCACTGTTATAACCACAAAATCACAGAATTTCTTGGAACAACCAGTGTCTCCAACTTTGCACCAATGGATTTTTCCATCATAACATTCACATTCTCTGACAAAGACCTCCAGAAGTTGTTTTTGCAGTGACGCAAATACAGAGAAAAATATTTACAGTTTGAGCGTCTAAATGAAATTTTGCAAGCATCCTTAGAAGTAATCTTCTTTTAACACACCTGTACATATTTTTGAACCCAGGGTTTGTTCCACTGCACAGACTAATCTTAGTTCCAGTATTACAAGGAAGGAGACAAAAACAACATCAAATCCTTATATTTTCTCTCCTCTTTTCATGAACACAGACTAGCATGCTTATCTTTAACCTGCAGGTTTGCACAGTTATACTTGAAGGCTCCTTTTCACCAGTCATAAACAAAGGACCAAGAGTCATTTAACACTTCTTAAGGAATTACCATTTCAGCTTTTCAAGGAGCATTTTCCTCTCAGGCAAAAGACTTTCTACATGTGAGGATTTGCAAGTAACAACTGTGAAATGCAGATGAAACATGTTGTTATAAATGAAACCAGCCCTGAGAACAGCCTCGACAAACAACCGGCTCTCTATTAGTATGGAGCTCATGAGTCTGTGGGACTGGGATGGGGTTTTTATATTCAATGGCCTCACACTGCTGCTTTCAGCAAACAGTCCACCATTATTCGGTCTGACAAGAGAGCAAACAGTGTGCATTCAGGGGTCAAGAAAAAGCACAGCCCCCTCTCTTTGTCAAGTCTCTTCATCCTGCATCCTTATGTTGCTTTGTTTTCTTGCACATTTTCACACTTCCCATTGTACCCCCTTGTTATTTCACTACCTCTGTTCTTTTCTGTTCAGTCACCAGCAGCACTGGAGAGTTGAGGTACATTTAACACATGCAGTTGTAACAATGTAAGCCTTTCAGCTCCTGGGATGGAGACGGATCATTGTCTCCATGAGCTCATCTCTTAAGTCAGGAAGTGTCTGACGTGACATGAAAATTCGTGTTTGTTTTCCAAGATAAGCTCAAAAGGAGTGCAGCTTGTTATTTTACAGCTGACTTCATACATAATGCTTTTGGTTGTAGATGCATTTTGCAGGTTTCCCCTAATGCATCTTATCTTCTTCAGTAACTTTGGCCTCGTGGCTGTCAGGGCGTTTGCACAATACATAATTGACTGGTAATGAGTGAGAAATTCTTGATTTTAAATCCACATTGACCTTTACATGCGAACGCAGAAGAAAGCCCTGCAGCTGTTAATTCATCCTTTTGTTGTTATTGCTTCTGCTATTGAGAATTCAGGCCTTTGCTCTCTAAACCGTATGGCTGACTGTTAATTAAGACACTCGAGGCTGCATCCTCTTTGACAGACAGGAATGCCATTCAAGGGCAATCAAGGAATACTTTGTCTGACCTCACCTACACAATCGAAACAAGCAAAGCCCTTAGCAACCACTTTTAAACCTCTTTTGGGTGGGTTCCAAAACTCAAGGTCGGTTAATTGATTTATTTCCTTGCCCGCACATACAGATACAGGAGCATTAGACTTTTCATCTTTTCAGTTTTCAGTAATACTCCTTCATCCTTCCAAGCAAGGTCAGACAACAAAAGGTCTGTGTCACTGGAATTTTGCTGTAAATTATTCAGATGCACATGTCATATGTATGTAAAGGTTTGTCATTAGTCTTTTCAAATTGAGTTTATATAAATCATGATTTCTTAGTAATTCACTTATAAATAGATTAACCAAAGATAGAGAAATGCTTTATATTAACTTGTGCCCACTCAACTCTGAACAACCTGTTTTCCAGCATTAATGATGTAGCTATGATCAGAGATAAGTCCTGACCTTAGGTTCTTGGCAGGACACCCTATGCCCCTAGTTGGAAATCAGCAATCTGCGACAGAGCAAATCTTCTGCAGAGCTGTTCATCCAGAGTTGGCCGCTTGGTAATCCTTAAGGTGTTTGGAAAGATTCTGTTTCAACTAATATTTCCAGGCGAGGCTAATAGGATTATACTTAAAAACTCAGGATGTTTGCATGTATGTGATGCCAGTAATTTCTATACAGAGAAAGATGGATCCTCACAAATAGACTCAATCACTCAAGTTGTTTCTTAGTGATGGTTGGTATTTTTTTTACATGTACATTTTGATTCTTTTTTTTTTTTTAAACAAAATAATTTTGAATGTTTCTCAGCAACTTTAAAAAAAAACTTTAATGTCTCCAGCCAAAATGCTCCCATGTGGGTTTTGTGTGGGTTTTCTGTAGCAGATGACAAGTGACATCATTTGTGGCAGTGTGTGAGGACACTGGAGCGTGAAGCAGACTCCCAGGACAGGAGTGACCTTTCCCAACAATCACATTGTACAGTATTTCCTCTGCCACATTTCTGTCCTGGCCCACAAATAAAGGAGCCCCATCTGAAATAAGAGCTCTGGGAGTTCCTCACTGCTTTTAAACACAGGCAAGGTGCTCCTACTTTGCGACTCTGGAAGAAAGTCACAGAGTAATTTCCACAAAAACCTTATGCTGCAGTTTGGAATCAAAAACAGAATGTGTGGGGACAGGATGGAGGTTTTTTGCTTTGCTTAAAAACGAACTTAACTAAGTTCCCATTGAAATAAACTAAATGTCATTGGACATTTAGGACAAAAGTAATTCCAGCCATTGTATTCCAAATTTGGAAAGAGCACTGAGAGTTAAATCACCTCTGTAGTTGTGGTTCAGATGTTAATCTCAAAGAACTTTACCTGCTGAGAGCAAAGCCTTTCTTGCTTTAAGCCTTGCATGGCTCTCTGACCCGGCACTTTTGTCCTGAAGCGCCTTTGGCCTTTCTTTCAAGCCCCTCAAATATCGCCTCAGAGTGACCACTGTGTCATAGTGGACACAGAGGCGGCAGAATGGACCCTGCAGAGTGGCCAAATTCACAGCAGACCAGTTCTCTGAAAGGCTGTGCTGGTAGAAAAGGGTTTAGGGCCTGTGAAATCTTAACAGTTCTAAATCTTTCAAGCCATGGCCAACTCCCCGCTCGTTACTGCTGATACAAGGCTTAGGGTGATTAGACCATATCGCTCTCTCTCGCTCTCTGCTCTGCCATGTGCTTTCTTTCCTTCAACAGGATTATCATATCCCTTTTCCCTTAATTGGAGGGGTGAAAAGTATGCTGGTATGGTCTGGTACATGATGAAACTTAAAGACTTAGAGTTAATATAAGTTGTGGTGATAGAACATGTTTACTCTTCATCACAGAAATTAATTTCTATCATTTCTTTAGGCCAGAATTAAGTATTAATTTTTCTCTAACTTCAGTCAGCTAACCATCTGTCTTGCATTTCTTAATGAAGCTAAAATATGAGTATCTCAAAGGCAATCCTGCCACCATAACAGAAGTTAAAAGAAGTTAACGAAATTAAAAGTATAAAGCCCCACTGACACCCCCAAGATGCTGCAATGGTCACTCTGCACTTCAATATGAAGACTTAGAAGAAAGGATATACTGACAAATTTGTAAGAGCCTTTCCACTTGTGTGGCTTTAAGTGTAAAATATATCCAGAAGTTGCTGTGAGAGGAAATCTCCTAGGCGTTTCCTAAATAGCAAGGGTCTAACCTCTGAGGAGCCTGAATATCCACAATGGATTTCATGGAAATCTGACCATTACTTTTTAACATACAGCACTTTGTTATTGGCCATAGTTTAGTCAAGGGGAAATCTGACCCAGATGAAAGTTTGGGAGATTACCCCAAATCATAGGAGTCATCCTCTGCGGATCATGGATATTCATAAAACCACCTGTATAAATGCAAAGCTTTTTGACAGCCTGGCCAGTAATTGGTGCAATAGCTTGCTCAGGATCAAAATGTTGGATAGACTGACTAAAACTTATCGACATCTTTTGACCCTAATAGCCCCTAAGAGCCAAGAAGAGCTGTTTGATAAAGAATTAGGGGCTTTGAAGAATTGTGTAATTATTGTGAGTGCACCGGCTTACATCTGCTACATAAAACTTTGTGGCTCCCACCGCAGGTGCAAAAAATCCCTATCCAGCATTTTGTTATCCTGATTATTAAATATTTGTATGCATGCACAAGCTAAGTATGAGTGGTAGTTGTGGTATGATTTAGTGTTTAGATAATTCAGTGAGTTAACTGTCACTTGAAAAATATGTAATGTTACAGCATTTCTGTAGCATTAAAGTCTTACCCAGTGAAAAAAACAGTAAAATTAAAAGTTTATTGAAAGCTTGAGCTGAATAACGTGATGAACTGCCCATACATATATCAAAGACACTACTGGTCCTAAAACAAAGTTATACTTTATCACTGTTCAGATTTAATGCCTTTATTATTAAGTGAAAATATGGTAAAATGTGAAGATCTAAGAGCGTTGTCTGTTTTAATTGACTCTGAAAGGATTTTGTGTGAATCTCACTGCTTACACTAAACTAAAATCTCTTGATTGCGATCTCTTTGCTGGTCCTGTGCACAATTTCTCATCTTTCTCTCTAGTATGTTGCGTGACATTTTAATGCTACATTAGATTGCAGTTTGGAAGCTGTTAGCACACAAAGTCCATTTGCAGTATATGATCATCAAGTATTTTTAGATGTATTGTGTCCATCGAACAGGATTCACAGGCTAGCCCCAATTTATCCTGCCTAATCAGTGTGGTGCTGGCTCTGTGGGCAAAGGACCGCCTGTCTGTCTGCCTGGCTGAACAGGCAAGGGTCCATGGGGCATCGTGGCCCCACGATGCTTGACGGTGACCAAATAAGGGCTGTCTGCAACATGTATGCAGGGAGGAGACAGGGGCATTAAGTTGGCAGAGTCCAGCCTCTCGCATTTTTTGGCCTCTCTCAAAAGGGTTCTGTCCCTCATCACACATCCAGTATGAGAGTGGACAGAACTTGTGTTTGTGAAGCTATACGAACTGTACAAGGGTCTTTGTGAAAAGGTTTGTGTACAAGGCTGGTTATGGTTAAGTGGTTAAAAGTGTAGAGGCTTTGTCAACACTGTTATTTAGAGGGACCTGTACTACAAGGGCTAAAAAGCTTACTAGAAACCAACAAGACAGGGTGCAGACAGTCAGTCGGTTAATTCAGTGATTGATGACTAGCGCCCGAATTTGTTGGACTCCTTTCATCATATGATTTTTAATGATATTACTTAGAAATACAGTCTGTAAATATATAGAAAAACACAAAGCCTGTGTACCTGTTATGAGCAGATTTTGTGAGCCATTCACTCCATATGATGGATATTTCTACACTGAACTGCACAGCAGTGCAAAGACCCGCACAAAAGAGATACCGATATTGTTCACTAAATTCTGTCTCAGTGCTGTGAGTGCTGGTTAAAGATTAACTCTGGTGTTCTCCTTGGGGCCTCTTTGAAGTGGACTTACTCCAACCCCTGCTTATCTTAATTAGAAAGAAATCTGGAGGAGTGAAGTGGTCCTCTGGAAACGAGCACCTCCACTCCCCAGCTCCCTCAACGCCACACTGCAGCTTTACCAGGACTTTAAGGCCTCCTAAACTCAATATTTGCTCAAGTCATAGTGGGATTCTATGTCCTGTAGTATAAACTGTGAACATAAATTTTTTTTTTTTCGAGGTTTCAAAGCACAGCTTAGAGATATATCCTCGTCAGACCTTGCTGGATATGAAAAATGAATAATTAATAGAGCCACTTTATGTTTGTGAATCCTGTTGAAGGCAAGCAGGTGTTTAACTTGATTCATCTTGAAAAGGACAGCGGCCTCTTTGAGGCTTAGCTTGATGTGTAGGCTGTTTCTTCAGTGTCATGTAAATAATTTTACAAAATATGTCACCATTTAATGCTGTTATTGAAATGTATGAGGTACTTGGGATATATGCTACCAATAAGTGGTCCTGGAATGGCTCTGCCCGAGTGTTTGATTATAGAGAGGCATTTTCTAGAGTTATGCTTGAGATCACGTGTATCAGCCGTGTTATGACTGTTACAAAGTCTGTGCCAACATGTAAAGTCAGATAAATTGCCAAGACCTTCTCTGTTTCCTTTACCTCAGTGGAGGACAGGCTCCTTCACGACTCAGAGATCACACATGCAGTGTTTACCGGTGGCATGCGTGCCATGCTGCTGGCTTTAATCCAAATGGAGTAGGGAGGTCCTGTCATACACAGGTCGCCTGTCTCCACAAGACTGATGTGGAACACACAGGAAGCAAAAATCCTACACTGTGGTAGACCTCAAGAATGTATGACTTATTAAATTTATCACTTGAGACATTTTCATAAAAAGAAAAAGTGTTTTGAGAGTCTCTATTGATACAACACAATAGTGAGTCAACTTTTACACGTGTAGTATTTGCTGCCTCAAATACACTGTGATGTGCCAAAAATTATTTACCCTGAAAAATGTGTTTCCTCTGCACACATTGTGTTTGGTTTTAGATGTTTTCTTATTGCCAGCTTTCCAAAAAGCATAACAGAGATTATGCTTGTTGGTGATTTTATTGTATCAAATTTGATTCCACATTCACTTACCAAACAACTTTTCCTGCTGTGATTTATTCAGCGCATGTGCTTTATGATAATTTTCATGCTCTAAGTGATGCAAATTTTGCATAAATACTTCACACATGAAGTATGCAATGTTGCCAGTATCAGCATAGTTAGTAGGATGGCTGAGCAGACAAAAGATGAGCACCAACAACACAAACCAAAAAGCTACATTCCTGCAGTAGAGGAGGCCACAGTTTCATGACCACTGTCCAAGGGACCACATTTCTAGGAACCTAGTTTTTCATAGTAGTGCCACCTAGCAAATTAGTTTGGGCTAGACGTATGGTTAGTGTTGTTTTACACACATGGATAGAACAAATTGGTTTTCTGGTGTAGATCAGGCAATGGCACCATCTAAATACTACTTTCTGTAACCAGAAATAAGTAACCTATAAGTACCAAGACTTATAGTGACACTTCTGGTTAATAATATTTCACCAATTAAAACCATAATTTAATAGACTGCAACTTTTGCAAAAAAACAGTATTTATATGAATTTTTCTTATAGCATGAACTGTGACAGAAACATGTTTCTGGGTCATAATAAGGTCATTATCATTGTTCTGAACATGTGTGTTGAAGCGGTGCCTCTGAAGTCAAACAGCGCCTTTTTTCAAACAGAAAGAAACTCTTTGTTCATGGGAATTTCATGAAATGCATTCAACTAAATGGTTTAAACTATTTGTTAATGCTGCAGGAGAGAAAGAATAGAACTGTTTCTAGGCTCATTTCTGCTCAACCTTTACAGTTTCTGCAGCTGCTTGTCCCAATTACAGCTTGTTGTTGATATCACAGAGTCTGTCTGAAGTTCACTCTGAACTGGATCTGTATGTTCAAGGAACATCAGCATCTGTCTTCTGTATTCTTTTCCTTTCCAACACCTGATTAAGCCCATTAGTGTGAGTAACCAGAACTGCAAAAAAAACCCAAACATCTCTCTATATTCTTAGCCTTCACAACTTAAAGTCCTCCCTCTGGTAGAAAACATCAAAGTATAACCATGTGTTCATTATCGATTAGTGAATTTTATTCACCTAAATGATTCAAATGAGTTGTTGGTTTTTGTATGAGGCTAGGGGAAAAAAACACTCCCCAGCTCATGTGCTCCCTGTTGTCATTGTGCATCACACTGACTTTGTGATTATGGCACCATATTGTAAAAAGGCATCGATGTAAGGGGCATGAGGTCCCAGATTTACTCAGTGTGATGAAATATGTACACTATTACACCAAAGCTGTGAACAGGTGCAGAGAACATTTCACATGTGCGCACACAGACTCAGAAACTCGTAAATGCATGCACCCTCACACATAATAAAACACCCAGGGTGAATGTGTATAGGTCTCACTCTGCCCATTGAGGAAGGAAATGGACACAGTGGAGCGGTCGGCTGGACGTGACAGATTTACTGACCGTAACAACCGGGGTGGGGTGGAATAGAGACTCTCAGTTGTGCCTAACACAAACAACAGCAACACTCTGAGACCTCAGAACAATGCCCCTGCACCCTCCTGGCAATTTCACTGTTATTCCACCACTTTTAGAACTGCCAGATGTTTAGTGGCTCAGTCATCTGGATCTCACCATCCTTATCCAGTAGCAGCAGGCAGCAGCTCTCACTGTGCAGTCTGTTGGATACATGCTGATTTTTAGGGACCAGTAAATTATTATTTAGACTGCTATTCACTGCTCTAGAAATGACAACATAACAGTGTGATGTGGTTTCTGTGTGAGTCAGTGTGTGTGCATCTTTGCAATTTTCTTGTGTGTTTGATGTCTGTGAATGTGGCTCCGCTTTGAGTCTTTATGGTCAAATGGAGGCATCTGTGCCCTCCAGGACTGCAGCTTTGGCCTTTGAATCCAACTTCAAAAGGCAAGGATGAAATAACCCAGTTCAGACAGGAAGTAGACACCTTTTATTCTAATTAGAAATGAAGCAATTAGATGGCACAAACCCTATATCTTTTGCATAAGGGCTGTACACCCCTGAAACCTCCCACTGAGTGAAGTCTAGTCCTGAAGGCATCCAAGAAACCATTCTAATAAGGGGTATTGAAAATTCCTGTTCCAGCCCAGAAACAAATAACTGTGTTAGTTTTCCAAAAATGTTTTGGATTATTAAGTTCCAGTTAGACTATTTGATTTTTCTTATTTGTTTTGTCTTGCTGTATGATGAGTTCTAGGGAGGCATTTAAAGTGTCTTTAACTTTATTAATTGTCTTACTCTGCAGGAGGAAACAAACTGAAGAACCAGCAGTTCCGTCTGAACTGGGCTTGGATCTCTCTAGAGAAGGAATACTATGTGGTGGATGAAGAGGTCAAATTCCTGGAGGTGGTGCTGAAACGTCGGGGCTACCTGGGGGAAACTTCGTTCGTTAGTAAGCAGACACAACCTCTGGTTTCATCAAGTGAAATACTTAATATATTCCTGGATTCTCACCATAAGCTGATCACCTGTTGCTTTGCTCTCAGACCAACCTACTACCAAATTTCACAGAATCTGCTGATTCTTTTTAGTTGTCCTCATAACCAACATCCACACAGATAGTGAAACAAAAAACATACACTCCTTGTCAAACGATATTGTTTGGGATTTTTTCCTTTTTTTTTTTTTAACTTTTTGAAAACCTGCTGTCTGTTAACTGAAAACTGCCAGAGGCCAACGTAGCATAGACCCCACAGCACACAGACACAACTGCATGCACCACGCTCTTTGATATATTTTAGGACAATTCTAAGGCTAGGCCCAGACACCCTTTAGAGTGACACAAGTCATGGCCTTTCACCTCTCTCTTCTGGCCAGTATTTACATTCCAATCACACAATGGCACTGCACAGCCCCTCAGGGACTGCATGTGCAGATGAAAAAGGTCACCAAGGTCACCATGGAAAGACGCCGCTCCAAATGTTAGTCAAGGCAATTTACTGGCTGGAACTAAATGAACAATACCTGTTAACACTGAAAAAACCAAGCTGCTCAAAGTTTTTATGAGTGGAAGGAATTCTTACTACCGGTACAAATGTCCTTTTTTTAGTGCTGCCATTCATTCTGTTTCTATAGATGATCTGTGATTAAAATGAACTAATGTTAAAGGTCAAATCCCATAGAATAATTTACTGTACTGTCATCTATACCTCTGTATGCCCCAGGGCCACAGACTAATGAAACATCCCTGGGGTGATATGGAAATTCTGCTGACCTTTATATAGCACCACACGCTGCTCACTATAACTACTCAGTGGCTCGGTGAAGTAAAAAAAATTACACATATTAAGGCAGATCATCATATACTGTACTGCAGGCAGATGCAGCTGA
This sequence comes from Toxotes jaculatrix, assembly GCF_017976425.1. Lineage (NCBI taxonomy): Eukaryota > Metazoa > Chordata > Actinopteri > Toxotidae > Toxotes > Toxotes jaculatrix. The sequence goes on from NC_054402.1 coordinate 7,115,457, forward strand.
TGATAATTTATTGTAAAAAGTAAATAACTGGCAAAACAAGAATACTTATATTTCGTTATTTATGTTGATGTGCTGCAACAACAAAATAAACAGAAAAAATCAACTGAAATGCCTTTTTGGTGACCCCACAGTGATCTCTTTACAAATTAATATTAAACAACAAAACAATGCATCTTGGGCAAACAATCAAATAATTGTTCCTTGTTTTGTGGAGTTCTGCTACTATTTTATTAATGGTTGCATTATAAATTAAAGGCACGCTGCTTTGAACTTGCAATCGATGCTCAGTACCCAAAGAAAATATGCTTTGCATGTTCATAATGTCCAGAATTACTGCTGAGTTCTTTCAAGTCCAAACCATAGCTTTTTACAGTGCAGTTTTCTTATGATTGAGGTAGCATGAGGGGGAATGCTATGAGGGAAGATGATGTACTTTGCCATGCTGGTGATGGAAAGCTCACAAAGGAATGTGTAATTTAGTTATTTTTATTTATTTATTTTTTTTTTAAGACCCGTTTTGATTTGACAATGCCCTCAAAGTACCAATAGCAACAAAGCTTTCCTTTCCAAATGCATAAGTGGTGAAACCTTTTATGTTGTCCATTTACTCATTACAATAAGTGAGTATGTGTTTACATCCTCAGGCAGTAATTCTTTGATCATACAGCACTCAGTTCTGTTTTTTTTTTCACTCTTATCAAATAGCTTTGGAAATGTTTCTTCTTTTTTTTTATTTGTATCCTGCAAAAATATTTGCAGACCTAACTAAAAGCTTGAACAGAAACCGTTTTTTTGGTGTGCTGTTACATGAATGTCTATTTCTAATTGGCCTGTCTAGCCTTTTGCCCTTTTTCTGCCATGTTTAGGCTGGAACACAAGTATCCAGAAAGCAAAATAACTGCACGAAAAGCTTTCAGTATTAACTTTGGTTCTAGGTAGAAACACGTTACCCAAGACATAATTATTTTGGACATTATTTTATCATGCATGCTTCAAAACCATCTCTGCTACATTCTCCCTGCAGGTACACAATTAACAACCAATATCAAAACAAGATTCATTCATTACTTTCTCAGAGTGATCGTTTGGAGTTTCCTCTGCTAGGAAAGGATAGGAAATCGTTTTGATTAACCAGCATAAATAGGCCACAAAAGCAGCCTGATATGTTAAGCCACCCATCTGCCTCAGTGCTGAGGTGAGATAGGGACTGATCCCAGGCCAGTGCCTTCTCATGAAGATTGGGGATATCGCTTCTTGCCCAGCCCCCGCCTGAGTGAACACAGATCAGAGGAGCCCACTGGTGGACTATTGCTTCACTGGTCAATATGCACAGTGCAGGTGGCACCAGTTTGTGCAAGCTACAGTGAGCCCACCTGCCGCAAAGCCTCGGAGTAACTACTGTGATCAGGGCCATCCAATCCAAGCTTTGTAGGAAACAGAGTTAGAAGAAAATCATACTCTCTCCTCTCCTAGGTACTCTTTGAAGACCGTTGATTTTTCAAGCTCCATTGAGCTTGACCATTTTATCTCAGCACATATGTGCAGGGGCCTTTTCCTACTGTCTGTACTTGCATATCAAAGCTCACTTTTTATTTTCATCAAAGCACAGAATGGTAATTTTCTCAAAAACCCAAACTCATGCATTTCTCAATCTGTGGTCCATTGAAGATCTTGTGTAGAGTCCTGATCTGATATTTCATCCCCGCCCCCCGCCCCCCGCCTTCACCCTTCAATTCTTAACAAACAGCATTTTTTTTTAATAGTTTCTGCTTCATTTATCTCATAATTTCTTGTTTTCTACATTTGCGGCAGCTATTTAGTGCCAGACCCCCTGCTGCGTGTTGTGTGACCAGTTAGCAAAAACAATGGAGAGGCTGTGTGACATTTCACCGGCTTCAGTGCTCCATCTCAACAGGAAACCTGCCAGTGTCACAGCTATAGTGACTGTAAGCCCCATCAAACAGCTCACATGCTGGAGGTCAGACAACCCAAGTCACCCTCCAACCACTTCTGCTGAGACCAGGCTGATAAGAGGGATAATTGGCTTTATTCCCACCATGGCCATTTCAAACACTGGGGCTAGGAAACTGCTTCCAAAAGATGGCAGATATTCCCGGGTGAGACCAACCAGGGCGTGACATTTTCCTTGTTTTACTCAGTATGAAAAATAGCACTTTGATTGGAACTTTTTTTATTGACAATATCTGTATAACTGCAACAATTCAGAGTTACAGAGATTAACAGATTAAAGAAATTTGTTTTTTAAAAGATAAATAAGATAAAGGTTGCCAGTGCCAAAAACTGACAAAGGTGACACTGTACGAGATGCCTGATGTTTGGTATTTCTTTGGTATACCAGATTTTACTTGATTGTGATAATAAACAGTTTCTTCCATGTCCTTCTTAAGGTATTGGCACAAAGGACGGCACTGCAGAAAAGGACAAAGATTTCCGGGGGAAATCTCAAAAACAGGTCCAGTTCAACCCTGGCCAGACCACAGCCACTTGGAAGGTCCGGATCCTGTCAGATAACGAATATGAAGTGTCAGAGATCTTCCAGATCGTTTTGTCTGAGCCGGTGATGGCAGCCCTTGAATTCCCAGAGGTCGCTACTGTGGAGATCCTGGACCCTGATGATGGTCAGTAAAGATTTCATTGTCAGGGGTTTCATATTTACCCAAATGTTAACAATTCATTACATTGCTTAAAGTGGGGATTGGCTAAGTTTTAGTAGGATTTTACTTTTTCCTTCTGAAAAACTACAACCAAAAGCAAATACTGGCAAAGTACCTTGCATATTGCTTTTTGGGTTTTGTTGCCTAACAATGCACCATATTCAGGTCTTATAAGTGGACCTACAATAGTGTTTGACAGCAGAACATTTTTCACCTATGTGGAATATCATTGAGCATTTGATGTCACAAACCAGCTCATCGTTTTGCACAGATGTTCAACAATCATACACAAGAAAGTCCATTGTAGAGGAGCCTTAGATGTCAAAAACATTTTGAATGAGGGGCGCAGCCTCAATGAGCGGCACACCCATGAAAAACTAGCTTGCTATTTTGATTGCAAGCAGCAAATAACACACTACATTCCCTTTCTCTGTGGGTTAGAACATGAAAAATCAATAAAGAAAGAAGTCAATGTATTTTTAGGGAAAGTAGCTAAGTCATAGATAGAGCAAGAAAATCTAAAGGTACATCTTTTCTTCACAGCAGATATTTCAGTTTAGGTCCAGAAATCCTGCAGCTTTCATTTCAGCCGTTCATCATGTTTTGACAACTTACTGAGGAAATGCTTCTGTCCATCTGCCTGAGGGCATCAGAGCACATAATATTTTAAATGCAGCATTAATTCACATGAAGACTGAAAGCTGAGAGGAACTAACAACCTCTTGAACCCAACTTGATTATGAAAATTACTAAATAATGAGTAAAGAGCAAAGAGCTTTTATGGGCAGCATTTTCTTTCCACAACAGTAAATAAACAAGGTCAAAAGGATATGGAGATTACCATGCTGACCTCCCTTGCATGTGAAATGATCATAATGTAAATATGGAAGGAGCATGGCTGAACAGATGAACAGTGTTTCTGAAAACAGCTTGAGTGTGATGGAGCTGAGATGGAGAATTGCATGATATAAATATGGATAATGCTTCCTCTCATCCCATAGGGTTTCACCGGGTGAAAAGGGAGAATTTGCTGTCAACAGTTTATGCTAATTAACATGTTTAGTTGGAACTTTGCTTCACAAAACATCAGTCTCTGGAGGGCGTTAAACAAAACTGACGACTATATCTCTGCAAGAAGTGAAGTTCTATTTTTGTTTCTTATGCCTTCAACAGACATTGTCTTCCTACAGCCATATGTCTATTATCATGTCATTATACTGTTTATGGTTTCTAAAGTTTTCATGTATTTTGGCCTCTCAAGGTCAAATAAACTCTGAAGGCTTATAAAAATGTATTTTTTGGCTCTTTTCACTGAGAGCAGAAAATGAAATCGCCCAGGGGCTGCCACCATGAAACAGAGAAAAATAAAACTATTTCAGGCCAGACTGACAAAAGTGGCTCTGACTGAAAACATCCAAGTGTTGGAAACATGAAGTGAAGAGTGGCCACATCATCCTCTGTAATTGTTTGCATGGTCCTTGGGATGAAAAAGGAGAGGTCAAGCTGTTTTGACTTACCAGCACCTTGTTACTGTGGGCGAGCGTGATGCTCACAGAGAAGGATACAAGGCTTCTGTCTGAGCTCTGTGGATTTCATGGCTGAAGTGTTGCAAGCTCATTCCCTTTCTGAGTGTTACACAAAGCTCAGAGACAGAGCGAGACAAAGAGATGGAGAGCTGCCAGTAAAACCACTGAGTAAAAAGACAAATGGTTTAACTTGTCTCTGCTCGCAAACAGAACAAACACACCTTTTTATTCCAGCAATTTATGCTGGCAGCTAACAATAGACTTCTTAAAAGAAATTAAGTGTGTGAGACACCGCTTTGTGCACATTGTTTTTTAATACTTTAAAGGGTTCCTGACTCTTTTTCTAAAGGGCATTATCTTACAGATAATATTTTCCACATCCATTTGCCAGGTCAATAACCACCGCTGTCTCTCTGGGTCATACTGTGTAAGCCGACTCTAGATTGGAATATTTGCTGCAGATAAATAAAACTGCATAAAACAGTAGATGGTTGGTTTTGATAAAACATGATGGAAGCACTATCAGCAGAGCTGTAATGAGAGCTGTCATTTGTCCCAGTGTGCAATCTGCAAACCTGTGGTATTAAAGGCTTTTGATGCAAATAATGTCACATATGATTTGATGTTCTGACGCTTCTCCCGTTTCCTCATCTACAATCACTCAGTTCACGTTCAAGTTATCACCTGTTCAATATGCGAGAGAACCAATTATATACAAGCGGTTTCCTCATACCAAAAGTCAGATAAGATTTAACATGAAAGCGTTCAGCTCAAATAATATTAACACACTATATCACACTAATGATCTAATGTGTTGATGTTTGATTTTTCTTGCATACAGAATCAACAGTGTTCATACCCTCAGCTGTGTACAACGTAGAAGAGGACATTGGTGAGCTGCTCATCCCTGTGCGCAGGAGTGGGGATGTCAGTCAGGAGCTCATGGTCATCTGCTACACCCAGCAAGGTAACACAAAAGCAGAAAATGTCTTGAGATTTCAGTGGTAAACTGTGTATTTTTGGGAATAGAAATAATCATTAAAGTGACAATGACCATGTTTCTTGACATAATAAAGTGTTTATCACTTTATTATCTTTTATCACTCATCTTTTCATTTATCATCTGCAGCCGCAGATGATAAATGAAAAAAAAAAATGGTGAAAAAAAAAACTGAAGCACAACTAATGTCTTTTACAATGGATTGCACTGCTCGGTGTTTGAAATGGTAAATGGGCTGCCTTTTAACCTTAGGGGTTTTAAAAAAGCGCTTTTCAATTTTTGCCTCTCATTCACCCATTGAGAGAGCTACATTCTTGCACATCAAAAGCAGGTGCAAGGCAACAGTTAATCGATGCATCAGAGAAAAAAGAAACCATGAGCTGCTTTGCCTTTCACAATCGACTTGATGGCAGCGGTTTGATTATACAAGATGTAACCTTTAAAAATGGAAGAGGTAGTGCAAAGGAAATGACCTGATCAAGATCCATGTTGGAATAGATGTTTCTGTAAATGGTAAAATTCTGTATGAAGGTTACTCTTATCTGTTAATGCAGGCTTGCTTATAGTTCAGGTTTAGGTTGTTCTTATGATATACACATTAAACAGAAGCACATAAGTAACTGGGTTACGAAAATAATTTCCAGGCATATCATCCTTAGGTAGTATTTCAGTGATGCATGTAAACATTGTTCATGGAAAAAAATATATTTCAGAGAAAGGGAAATCATGTGTATATATTGATTTTTATGTGAAGAGATGTATACTGTGTTGTGGCAGAGTCTGGATCATTAACTCTCTGCTTTCTGTAATTCTGTTTTCTGTGTACTCAGTATCGGCCACAGGCACCGTCCCCACCACAGTGCTGTCCTACTCTGATTACATCTCCAGGCCTGAAAACCATCACAGCATCCTGCGTTTTGACAAAGGAGAGGTGGAGAAATCCTGCCGGGTTGTGATCATTGATGACTCCCTGTATGAAGATGAGGAAAGCCTCAATGTCACCCTCAGTATGCCCATGGGGGGCCGTCTGGGCTCAGAGTTTTCCACCGCCAGAATCACAATCATTCCCGATATAGATGATGGTAAGATGACATTTCACTGATCCTAAGTGTGAAATGGGATGCAATACAGTGTCAAATAATCTGTGCAGGTACAAGAAATTAAAGGGCTTTGAATATTAAATAACTTTGTGGCATTTAGAGACAAGGTTTTTGTGCTTTTTCCTCTTATTTTTAAAGGTTTTTCAATTCTGATTAAAGCCTCAAGAAAAGGCAGCGTGAATTTGTCTCTTGGCTACAAACGCTTTATCTGATTTAGTGTTTGTGCAATCTCTTGTTTATTATGTGTAATGAATAAGCACTTTGACAGCAGCTGAAAATTAGTTTTTTAAAAAGTTTTGTAAAGGCAATATTTTTAGCTGCGTGAATTCATGCAGAGAGAGAGACACTGAAATAGGTACAGGTAGGTGGGCAGACAGACAGCAGACATGTTGGTGTGCATGTGAAATGTGTGTTTGATTTTTTTTACGGTGTGTTTGTGCTTGTCTGCCAGTGTCTCGGAGAGAAAGCGTTTGAGTGTATGAGCCTCCTTCCTGGAGGCTAAGCCTTTATCTCATATCTGCAGGCTCAGACTGGAGGGCTGATAGTCTCCCATATCTGCCTGACGCCTCTTTGTTCCCCAACACCTGACGGCCATTCCTCAGTTCCCTATCACTATGACTATCTCCGGAAGCACTGCTGTGAAGTCAAGACTCTGTGATTGCAGTCAGGCAACACTGAACCTGAAAAACCTGGTGTGATTGCGGAACCGTCTTTTCTTCTTTGAATTGAAATGCATTTGAAGCTAGATAATTGGGGTTATGATGCCGTATTCAATTCAGCGTTCCTTTATCGATTTGCTTGGTTTAAGTAGTCAGAAAATCATGACCACTGGGAAATGAGCACTTTTTTGCTCATAATTGAAGTTAGTTGGTTTCACTGAGATTTATTTTGATCTTCTACAACTGCTCAAAATTGCTCAAAATTAGTCTTCCTGTTGTAGGAGACCCCTCTATTTCACAGTACTGTAAGCGCTGGGGAAAACATCATAGACTTTAATTTGAATTGTAAAAATATCCTAATTTGAGCACATTCATCTGTCCATTTTCTGCTGCTTATCTGGGGTTGAGTCACATAAGCAGCTGGCTTTGCAAAGTTTGTCCAGACATCCCTCTCCTTAGCAACGTTTTCCAGCTCCTCCTGGGGGATCCTGAGGCGTTTCCAGGCCAGATGAGATATGTAGTCTCTCCAGTGTGTTCAGGGTCTACCCCAAGGCCTCCTACTGATTGGACATGCCTGGAAGACATCCATTGGAAGGTGCCCAGGAGGCATCCTAATCAGTTGCCCAAACCACCTCAACTGGTACCTTTCGACACAAAGGAGCAGCAGCTCTTCGCCGAACTCCCTCCAGGTGTTGAGTCTCGTTTGAGCTCATCATTTGAGCACAGTGTAGTGTTTATCCAGCTAGCTAATGACAGTCTAACCTGAAATGAAATGTTTTGTTTTTGTTTAGTGATGATAGTCTTAACTTTTATTTCCCCTTACAAGAAATGCATTTAGAACATGGCCAGAATTAGTGCTAAGGGTGTGAATCATCTGAATGTGTGGTAGAGAGGTTTTGTCTTTGAGGCTCCTGCAGCCACAGTTTTCAGACTCTATAACAGGTTATTTTCCCCTTCTATTCCCATGGGACTCGAGGCAGACACACTTCAAGTGGATTTGTTTGACCTGCTTGAAGAAGGAGGAGGTTACGTGGTTGGAATGTTTTCGTACTGTAGCAGCGTCCGGTGTAACCTGAGAGTGAGCACAGGGCCTTTTGACCCTGCTGCTCTTGGGTATTTACTCCAGACTGCCAAGACAGCTGCTGAGACACATAAGTTTTTAATAGGATGTACAACAGTCAGTGCTCATGGCCTTATGGCCTGCTTGACAAAGAAGTGTTTTACCACTGCAGCTATTACATTTCCAAGCAGTGTCACGGTCTTTATGGATGGCTCTGACTCTGACAGTGCAAGTCGTGCATGTCTTTACAGCTGCCAGACAGCTCACTCATTTGAGATATTGTTGATTAATGTCTGACTGTCTGATTGTTGCTTGTCAGTTACCTTGAGGATGAGGTTTAAGGATGTTTGACAAACAAGGAGACTGACAAATAAAGCACATAGATATTAGGAAGTACAATACTGGATAAGATAGCCAACTTTGTTTGCTTTGGAAGTGGTCTCAGAAGGATAAAGGCAAAGGGTTAATGGTTTAAGGAAGTGATAAATAACATGCTCATGTTCAGGTTCATGCATAACTGGATTTGAGATAGGCAGACTCTATTTTGATTGCCCAGGTTTCAAAGAGAGTCAGCCAGTGGGTTGTCCTATCTCAACTTTTATAAACAATGACTGGACTGAGCAATCCAATTTGTGTAGCTTGAAAAGTCAGTTCTTTATAAAATACACTAAGAAATGTTTTTGCTCTGCAGATTTAAGACTTCTTGGCAGGCCTTTGCCTACATCAGAGGTCTTTAGTGCATTATCACACAGAAACAGGAGAAAAGAGAACAGAATTAATTCGACTCAGACTGACAGCCAGTGTAAGCAGTCTGTACCCAGGTTTATTCCTGCGTTATCTCTAATCATGTTTTCTTTGCCTCTGCCTTTGTCAGGGTGGCTGAGTGACAATCAAAATATTCTGATGCTTATCAGTTGTCAGAAAGTGGCAAAATCACAAGGGTGCCCCCATATAGCATGAGTGTAAGGGCCAGAATACAGCCCCCCTTCCATGGAAACATCCTTTGAGTGTGTTTTATTGTTATTCTCAAATTCTGATTCCTGCTCTTGATTCTTTCAGTGTGACGGACACAAGTACTTGATACTCATATGCACATACACGCACAATACATGTAAAGTTGGAGCAGCAACACCTACAAAGTACAAATTGGATTAGGTGCTGGAGCTGTTTAGGTTGCTGGTATCCACTAAATAAATGGAACGTGAAGAGTGGGGAGAAATAATGTGTCGAAACTTCATATCCCCCTGAAGTATTTCATAATGAAATGGATTGAGCACTGATCGTGAAATAAATGGTGAATAGCTCTGAGGCAAGCAGAGCAAGACCAATCTCCTGTCTGTTAGAGTAGAAAGGCAGCATTATGTTCATTCCCACTTTCAGTATATCTATCTTTGTAAGAAACTAAGTAAGCCAGACTCCTTTCCTAACTACACTCCAGCATATATGGAAGGGAGGCAAATGGGGGCATCACATCTGTCTTTGTCATCCCTCTTGTAGGAATAGCTGTCCAGTGGGTCCTGTACACAGGAGGACAGAGTCGGTACCTGGCCAAGCACCTGTTAGTACCTAATTCTTAGAAACACACACTACTGATATCAGCTAAAAACGCATGTCAGCAAGACATCTTCTTTCCAAGCCAGCAAACCAGGGAAGCACAATATGATGAAATTAGAAGGCACAGGGCACCAATATATGCTTTCCCTTCTTTGTGCAAACACACTGTCCTGGCCACCTACGAAGGTGCAAGCATGTGGAGAAAGCTGCAAGTGAAGCAGGAGAGTCTGATGCTAATCCGACAATTTATATGATTAAAGATTGAGAATGTTTGTATCTTTTGCACCTAAATGAGTTGAAGTTTACTGCACTAGTAACCTGTAAAGTTTTGAAGATCTGTGCCATGGAAGAGAGGGCATATTTTCTTTCCAACCAAAACATTAATTTCACTAATTAGCACACCTTCAGATAGATAGTAATTAAAATCGGCTTTGGTTGGAATGAAAACCGCCAGCTTTTCACATGGCACAGGAGCTGATATTTGTGCCTGAGAAGGAAGGTCGAAAACATGAAGGGAAGCATGGTAATTAGCGGGAAATTTGTTGGCAACTAATCAAAACTCAACCAAAACTCAAAAATCCCACCTGGTTGGTGGTCTTTCCAAATCTGCATTTGGGTCCAAGGACTTTAATTAAGAAAAAAAAAAGTAAATTCAGTACATTTACTGGAAGTTTTCCCTAGGTATAAAAACAATAATTGAATTCTTTGCAATTTATTTTGACCTCAAATGTGTGTTTTAGTCAATCTTGTGTGTTGGTCCTAGAAGGGAAGTCTTAATGTTGCCCTTCTATGGATTAACACAGAGGGTGATGTGGACAAAATCTTCTGTCAGTGCACATGGATTTTCTGGAATTTCAGGGAAACTATTTACAATTAAAACAATCAGTTTGAAATATAAGTGAGAAAATAGGTACAAAATAAATAAAAAAAAATAATTATGTTTATGCAAAACTTTTGTAAATCCAATATTGCCAAAGCAGTGTTAGTAGTTGATTTATAACATTTCAGCAGTATTCTAATATAAGGTTGGGTATTAAAGGGAGGGTTAAGAATCTTTGATGGATGACAAATTTTGATCATCTCATGGTGCACACTGTGATATCGCCTAACAAGATGCAATTGCTACATGTCAATGCAATTGAAGAAACAAGTTGTTATCCACATGTCACCTTTGGGCTCCAAAATTGAAGTTACAATATTTTCCCATAGTCACAGAGATCCATTCAGGATAGGCTTTCAGCTACTGTGGTTCAAGTTTGACCAGACGATCCAACAAACACTATTGTCAGTCCACACAGGTGCAAAGGTGGCTAGGGATCATTGCCTGCTGGCTGTACTTTCAACCCCTGCTGGTTGTTCAGGTTGTCTGTTCAGTAGGGGGAAGATCTGGGAGGGATAGTGTGAACCCTTTGCATGGCAATAGTCTCCAAACAAAACTCTGCAAACTTGTCTATCAGACAAGGCTAGAAGGCAAACTGCCCTGAACCTCAGGCTACTTGTCTGTTACCTGGTGATTCGATTAATTGAAAATTTACACCACTACACCAATGTATCAACTGTCATGTTTCAGGTGTATTTCACACTGAATGTACAGAGTGGAAGCAGAGGATTTTCAAAGTTTAATCTAGTCATGTTACCAGAGGAGGAACATGGATATGTTGACACTTCAGTATAGACTTGGATAATGCCAGAAACAACTAAACTAGACAGGACAAATAGGCACCTAAAAGTTTACCTTAAAAAAAACACAGAAGAATAATTAATTTAAAAACATAAGCAGTAGCTTAAAAGTCTAAATAACAAGTAAGGTCACAGCAAGACTGGCAAACAGCTTCCAAATGACAGCAGAACACAACTTTGAAGGAAATTGTAAACAAGAGGAGGTACAAATTGACAAGGTCGAAAACATGAAGGGAAGCATGGTAATTAGTGGGAAACTGTGTGTGCATCTGTTCAGAAGGTTAAATCTGGTTGTTGTTTTATACTGCTAACAGAATGATCTAAAGACAGTGCCTTATAGCCTTTCAAACCGTTTTTTTCTATCTTCTTATCACCACACACACACACACACTGAAGGCTGCTACTAATGTGCAAATAGACAACGATACTATAGAGCTGCAGCTGAAAATAAGCTGAAAATAATTTTTTGTCAAGCTTTAAGTGAATGTTGACACTTTTTTTTTTTTTTTTACACCAGAGCCATGAATTACAATGACCTTTTTTCTGCATAAAGGTAAATCTTCTGGTGGTTTAGCATTAAAAAACTGTAAAGTTTACGAGCTGTCCAGGCATTTTACAGTATCATGCGTGGACAGCTGCTATCCTCGGAATACCTACTATTTTCCCAGCAGCAGACCATCTGCACATAAACGGCCACATCTTTACAGTTTTCACTCTGGCTTTTGCCTGTGATGGGTTCGAAGAAACTTGTTCTTTCTTGCAGAGGTAATTACTGTTTGATATTGACTCTGCATCCGGGTGTTTTGGTGGCAGGGGCTGTAAGACATGAGAATGCTTGTACAGCAGGACTTGACTCGTGCATTTATAGTCATGTGTCAGTTGCCTGTAAATTTTGTTCTGGTTCTAAAGGTATGATTACGAGCTGTTTTAAAGATGGGCGGGTCCCGTGCATGTGCAGCATATCCTGGATGGGGATGAATCAAGGGGGAACCCACAAACCCTGTCATTATGTTTCACCTGGATTCTCATTTATTCTGATATAAACAGATGTCGAAAGTAGTTAAGCAGAGAGGTGCTGACTTCAATTGACAGCCTTAAGACGTTCAATCCAGTGCCTCCTTTGAAAATTCAAGTGTTTCTCACAGTTGTAGATGACTAAAGTCGTAGATTATTCTGTATTGAATGTGGAGCTGCTGTTGTTGGCTTTTGCTGCTGGAGGGAAATTTGTTGAGCACGCAGTGGGCAGAAGAGCATTTGCCAGGGCTCAATTGAATCTCATCATTTGAGAAGCCACTTAGCGCTGTGGGAATGTCATGCAAAGTTCAAGTGAAATCAAGCAGTCGTTGGGAGTGTAACAGTTCCCTTAGGGATGCCTGTGTCTCTCTTCGTGGTTCTCCTTTTATTTTATGTTCACACATATGCAACAGTAAAGATATCTCCTTTGTTTGGCTTTGTTATTTGCGCATATTGCACAATAAATCCACCCGCATAATGACTATATGTAAGATGCTCTTATTTGTGACTGATATTTTGTATTTTTAATTTCCCAGAAGGAGACATTTGGTTGATTTTTAAAAATCAATATTTCCATTGTTTTAACACTTCAAAGAACAATCAAAGCATCAAAAATTTTACATTTTCATCCCTTGGCACACAGCTTATTTTAGAAGAGGCATCTTTAGTTCTGAGCTGAAGTTCCAGAACTGAAGAAGCCTCTTGGATGAGAGGTGGAAAGTCTTCAAGTAACTATAGCCAAGTCCAGATGGCCTCGATTCAACTCTTCTTGGAGATTTGAAGACTTTAAAAGTAAAAACATTGCTTACTTTAAAAAGTAAAAAAAAAAAAAATAATAAAAAAAAAATGAAAATTGATTTGCGTATCAGAACTTTGTTTTTTTCTTGTTTCTTCTCCCATTAATCATCACATGACTCCTCAGATTTATCTGGTGTTCCTGTTTATAAAACTGTATATAAAGCAGTTCAAACTAGCTTCACCTCCAGCAGCTACAACAGTAAAATGCTGCTTACACCCTGATGCTTCAGTATTAACATTAGTCAAGGAGAGGGAGGATTTTTCATGCAGGACTTTTAATGTAATGGAGAATTTTTATATTACTGTATTGGTAATTTAACTTAAGTAAATGGTCTTAATACTTCTTCCACCACTGGTTTATAGACCTTAGATAGTTTTACATAATAAGTAGGTCTAAATCTGGATCATCTCCTCTTACATTCGGGTAACCTTAGATGGGCTTTGTGGCATGGGAGGCTGCTGCTGGACTACTGGAGCCCAGGAGCCAGTGGTTTACCTTTCAGTTAATGGGCCGTAGCCCTTTGAAGCTCACTGTTTGTCTGCTGCACAAACCTTATCTGATTACTGGACGAGTACAACAGGGCCCGAGTTCCTGGCTGCCAACCTCAGGCTAGTAGATCTGATTACTCCTCCTGTTGGGAGCCAGTGCAGGCAGCCAAAACCATCTTTGTTTGGTTTCTCTGTAGAGAGAAATTCTGGCAGCTGCAAGCCTCTTGATGCAGCTCTCATTGTCCTGGCTGTGCTCTCAGGACGGATTAAAGCATAAAAGTTTTCTGTCCTTTGCCTGCACTTAGGAGTAACATTATTTCAAACACAAAGATGGCTGCTCTGAGAACCATAAAACCCAAAGCTTTGCCTAAAAAGCACATTTCCCTTTTAGAACTTGTCTTATCTTGCTAATATAGAGCTGTTACTGACTAATGCAGGCTGCATCAAAATATGCAATATCATCTGAGACTCAAATTACTTGGAAGATTAATTATATAGTACAAAATAATAAACACTTTTTTTCCCCCCTGATCAGTAATTGTGCCTGGCAGCACTGTTGACTGACAGTTAATCTCTTTTTTTCCTGCTCTTGTACTTTGCTTTCATTTGATAACATAATCACCACACAGCTACAACAGTATGGATTTGTTTTTGGTCATTGCATTTAGAGCTCAGTTCCACATCCCTGTGTAATGACAAACAGCTAAATACTGTTTGGAGTTCCACAGTCATAGAAACCATAACTCTGCCCATGGCCATCGCCATTCACTTAATTTATTTGTTATTTGGTCACTGTTGCAGATTTTTACTGCTTGGTAGTGGCTTGTTCCCATTAGTCATAACAATGATGTATTTGATCAATTATGAGAATGTGAGCATGTTGTAAGTAAAAATTGCTTATTTGGATTGGTTTCAGCTTTTGGCTGCTTGTGTTATTTCTGTATTGCTGTAATGTACTATGACTGACTCCCCGCAGTTTAAGTCCGTAAATAGTCTCTTTGCGATGGCAGTTCTGACAGTGTTACAGTAGCTGACTGCATCTCCCAAAGGGAACATACACAGAGGTCCGAGCCCTTAAGCAACCATTTCACAAGCAGCATGACATGTAGTACATTGTTGAAAGGGAAGATGCCCTGAAAGGGTTAAATAGAAACAGTGGGTGAGTTTGGCTGCAGTGGAATCTCAGCTCATAGAAACACTAATTGCAGTCAGGCAGGCCTGGGCTGGCACATTGAGCTCTACATCCCCCAGACCTCCTGTCAGGCCTCCTGTCTGCCTCTCAGACCCATCACTATCAAAGTCAGCTTCACCACCAGGCTCATCCACAACAAAATCAGGAAATACAGTTCTGCCTGTAGGTTGCTTTTTGTCTTTTAGTACTTGTTGCAAATCCCCCCAAAACATCCATTCCAGGAAGTTAGAAAGTCTTGTTTAAAGGCTGCAATTACAGTGTTGACTACCTGCTGGTGTTTCAGTGGAAACATTCTCTCAATTTCTCCTGTAATCAGAGGTAATCTTACAGGGTATGCTAGCTATTACAGATTCAACTCAGCAATTACATCAGGCATTCAAGTATCCTGTTGTGAAACAGCTAAAAGATGATTATGGATTACATCGTCCTTTGTGCTTTTCCTCATCGTATTCACTCCTTCCACTGTTGTTCTTCCCAGCTCCTGTATTCTACTTTGGAAACACAGACTACCATGTGGATGAAAGCGATGGCTTCGTGGAGGTTCAGGTGTGGAGGACAGGGACTGATCTTTCCAAAGGAGGAACCGTCACAGTGCGCTCCAGAAAGACAGAGCCTGTCTCAGCTGAGGGTATGTGTCCATGCAATGTGCCTTTCTCTGACAGCTTTTGGTAGTTAGTACTTAGAGATGTGTAAACTACAGAAAACAATAGACTTAAGTCGTCACCCTGTCACGCTTTGTGTTCTTGAGCTCAAGAGTCCAAGGAGATGTTAACACTGGATATTCTGGGTGGACGACCTGGGGAATGTAAATATTGTTTTAGGTTGGGGGTGAGAAATCATGGTTTTTCTGTTGGGCCTTGCCTTATAGGCTTTGGTTGTGAGGTAGTGTTGTGAAGTTAATGGTGGTTTGAGTGAAGACAGGGTTTTAGGAATGCATACTGATTGTTCTGCTCCTCAGTAAGTGCTCTGGACTCTAAGACTGGTTGCTAACTCAAGCCTTCCCTACAGCCTCTATTATATCCTGCCCCCAGGCAGTCTATTCCCCCTTGCACAGATTCATAACATTTCTGCTCTTGCCTTGCATTACAACCATAAAAATAACTAGCATCTAATCATATGCAGCATGGTAGAAATGCAAGCCCACACTTATATGCATAACTGGGTCATAAGTACATGAGAAAAGCCTTCGGGCAAAGGGTGAGCTCTCAATACCCAGTCTCTTCAAAGAATGGCAAATGAATAACCTGTTTGCGTTCAGGGAGATATCCAGTTTCTCGCAGTGCTCCTTTAATCACGCAACAAATTCCAACTGTTCACGGCTTTCGACCATGAGATAGAAAGCATCACTTTGTCAGCACACAGGGTGTATTGTTTCATCATACTCAATGTTTGACATTTACAAATGAATTTTGAAGTGAAATGAGAACTGCTATCAGAATAAGATCAAGCACGGTAGTCCATTTGTGCTATGTCCACTATTTCCCATGAGACGATCTGTTCTCTGTTCTTTGAATAATGCCTGACCTATATTGTGTTGTTGAGCAGCTGGTGTAGATTATGTGGGGATCAGCCGGAATCTGGACTTTGCACCGGGGGTCACCATGCAGACTTTTCGTGTGACCATCCTGGATGACCTGGGCCAGCCGGTTCTTGAGGGACCAGAGAAGTTTGAACTGGTACTACGGATGCCCATGAATGGGATTCTCGGGGAGCCGAGCAAGGCCACTATCCTCATCAATGACACTGTTTCTGACTGTAAGTGAAAATTGCTTTCACATAGTGATGCATGACGCGTACACTGTTTCTGGTGTTGATTTATGAGTTTAATTATGTCGTTCTAGTGCCAAAGGTGCAGTTCCGTGATGCTGTGTATGTAGGCAATGAGGACTCAGGGCAGATTTCAGCTACTGTGTACCGTAGTGGTGACATTAGCTACAGGTCCACGGTGCGCTGTTACAGTAGGCAGGGGACAGCCCAGGTCATGATGGACTTCAATGAGAGGCCCAACACAGATGCTTCCATCATCACATTTTTACCAGGTGGTGTATCAAAATCTTGCACGTGTCCCTTTGCATGGTTTGCGTTTTCTTAACTTGTTAAAGTTTATTACAAGGACATATGTCATCAATGAATATCTTTTCCCTTTACTGTTTTTCTCAGGAGAGATTGAAAAGCCTTGTGTACTGGTACTAGTTGATGATACGGAACATGAGGAAGAAGAAGAGCTCCGGCTTGTGTTGGGAAGCCCCAAGAGTGAATCTCCATTTGGAGCAGCTATTGGAGTACAGAATGAGACACTCATCAAGATAAAAGACGATTCAGATAGTGAGAATGCTTTGTTTTCTTGTTATACAATGCAATAGTTCTTTTTACAGCCCTTAAGTTAGATTAGATTTACTATAGTGTTTTTCATGATGTTACCACTGGAGCAACAAATTCAGAAAGTTGTAGACACAGTGGTTTATGTCATATGTTGTAATGTTACAGTCACAGTTTACTAGCATTAAAACTATATGTCATGCTTTCCCAGAGGCGATTATTGAGTTTGGAGAGACCAAATTCAGTGTGAATGAGCCAAAGGAAAGTGGACAAGTGTCAGTGGTGAAGATCCCAGTGTTGCGTGCTGGAGATACCTCCAAGGTCTCTGTTGTCCGAGTTCACACGAAGGACGGATCTGCTACCTCTGGGGAGGACTACCATCCCATATCTGAGGGTAAAATAATACTGACAGGCACTTTTGTCGGGACAGCAACATCTAAAATTTGCTAGATGTCAATTCTCTCCTTTCTCTGCAGAAATTGTGTTCAAAGAGGGTGACGTGGAGCACTATGTGGAGGTGGAGATTTTATATGATGGTGTCAGAGAAATGAGGGAGGCATTCACTGTACACCTGAGGTCTGATGAGAACATGGTGGCTGAAACAAAGGTGAAAATAAAGCCAAATTAGCATGTAGATTTAACTGTCAAGTGTGTACCTGGCTATCACATTACAAGATAGCAGCATTTTGTTGTCCATTAATATGCCTTTACTTATCAATCAACAGATAAGCAAAGCCATAATCTATATCGAGGAGACCAGCAGCATGGCGGATGTCACCTTCCCTTCAGTGCCCAGAGTGGTTTCTCTGCTGCATTATGATGACATTAACAGGGCGAGGGACTCTCTCCCTGTGGCTGGATACCCTGTCATTTGTGTCACTGTATGTCCCAACTGATAGACCAATAAATACTAGTGATTTACTTTTCAGTCATTGATTCTGCTAATGAATCACTTAGTGAAGAGTTTTGTCTCACAACTCCTGTTCCAGATAGCTAAATACTGTTTATTATGTAGTATTTAGCAGATGTGCATTCTTTTCTCAATTATCACCTATCTTGAGAACTTAGTATGCAGAAATATCTTTGGCTGCTGGGGTGCATTTCACTCATAAGCATCATTTCTTTTTCATTTTCAAGGCCTGTAACCCCAAGTACCCAGACTATGACAAAACAGGCTCCATCTGTGTAAGCGAGAATATCAACAACACCCTGACGCGTTATCGTTGGCTTGTGAGCGCCCCCACCGGCCCAGATGGTGTCACCAGCCCTATGAGGGAAATTGACTTTGATACCTTCTTCACCTCGTCCAAGCTCATCACTTTGGACTCAGTCTACTTCCAGACTGGTTCCAGGGTCCAGTGTGCCGCAAGGGCTGTGAACTCTAACGGGGACGAAGGTCTGGAACTCCCCAGCCCCATAGTGTCCATCAGCATGAACGAGGGTGAGTGCAGCTCGTGCTCTAGCTTCAAATGTTTAGTCTCTCCCATGGAAATGGCTCAATACAATAAGCAGCTACTGGCTGCATTTTGCTCTCCCACCGCAGTATTTGCTGTCCTTGCTCTGACAGAAAACTGAAACATAAAAGAATTTTCTGTGGAGGATTTTTAGGGAAACAAAACGTTTGATGTTTTTTTTTTTTTGTTTTTTGTTTTGTTTTTCTGGCGTGGCTGCAGGAATGTGCCAGCCTCGTGTTGTAGGCACAGTGGGGGCTGAGCCCTTCTCTGCCAAGCTGCGGTACACTGGAGCAGAAGACATAGACCACCCCAACCTCATCAAACTAACTGTCACCATGCCTCACATTGATGGTAAGAATGGTAGACTCAGTGTTTTGAAAAATTTTGCCCTCTTGTGCTGAGAAAAACATCTTGGTGCAATATGTCACTAATCAACCAAATTCTTTTAATAAGAAGCTACTTCGGTTAGTTTGCTCTTAATAGTTAATTGAACATTCCCATGCCTCCACTTAATAGTTTGCATGTTTCCCTCAGGTATGTTGCCTATAGTGTCCACTCGACCCCTATCTAACTTTGAGCTCACACTGAGCCCTGACGGCACCCGTGTTGGCCACCATCGCTGCTCTAATTTGTTGGACTACACTGAGGTCAAGACTCGCTACAGCTTCCTTACCGAAGCCACCAAAAATCCAGAAGTGATCGGTGAGACAGCGCCTTACCAGTACAGCACTTCCCTCAGGGGATCCAGTACACTACGCTTCTACAGAAATCTCAACTTGGAAGCTTGTTTGTGGGAATTCACCAGCTACTATGACATGTCTGAGCTGCTCAGTGACTGTGGAGGGACCATCGGAACTGATGGACAGGTAAGCAACCCCACCTTAGAGCATCAGCTCACCTCTGATCCCTTTTGTCATCTCTAGACATGAGGTGCAGGGAGTCAGTTCAGTAAAGCCTTGGAACCCCTTGAGGACAGGAATGTGGACTCTGCTTTGTCCTTTAACAAGTCTTGCTCATTTTAATCCCCAAATCCACCTGAATGTTCAATCCTGATTAATAATTTATGGCCATATTAAAGCCCTGCTTGCCTGCTTGGTTTTCCTTCAAAGATCTTCAGTAAATACCAACCAGGAGAGAAATCATCCATTATTGTCTACAGACCCATGTTAACCTCAGAAGTAATGACTAACCCAACACTTTTCTTCCTCCAGTTCCCGGTAGGACCAGTTATTTGCCTTGTCAAAGTGGCAAGTCAATAACCAGCAGCCTCATAAAAATCCCTATTTCTTTTTTTTTTTTTTTTTATATATGCACACAATGTTCTCTTTGCAGCAGCAGCTGTTATATGTGGATCTGGCAGGTGGAGATCTTAAAACCCTGTCTGTCCTCCTGGCACTCATGCCTTGCAGCTTTCAACATTTGTATTCACCTTGGAAACCTACTGTTAGTTAACTTGCAGCTAATTAAGGTAGAGTGTTGATAAAGAAGGGCCAGAAGAGTGCACAATTTCACGTCATGGTGAAAACCTTCACTATGCTCCCTACTGAGGATTATTAATTAAAACCCTACAGCACTGGAAAATATATTTTGGTTCTGAAGGTATATAAGAGTGCATATTGGCTTTTTTATTATAATGGGAGTTTCTCATTTTACATGGCTTCAGGTTCATTTAATAACAGAGGCATCACCCAGGTGATAACAAGCTTTCTCAACAAGTGGAACTTTGTTGCCTATAGCCACATGATGTAAATAATGTGACAGTAATAAACAAGTCTTGACAAGTAAGCAGACTGCTGCCTTGAGGTAAAGAAATTGATAATGGTGAGTGTGTTAATTACTTCTTTCTTCATTGATCACAGGTAATCTGATAATTTACAAAAGAATGTATCAGCAAGATATGAAAGAGGTGAATGGTTTTTCCTCAGACTTCCTAGTCTCAAAATCCTGAAGAACACACATCTAGCAGTAAAGACTATTCTTGTCCCTGTTGTCTTTCCATCAAGGAGGAGAGTGGTATACATTCAGCTCTTGTGCGGCTCTGTATGTAGATTTCGTTGCTATGGTTACTGTTGAACAGAGCAAAAGATGGTATGTAGATGCACAGACTGAGTCTCAGTTTCAGGATCTGTAAGACCGGATGAATGGAAGAAGACATAGCCTTTGTTTATAGGTGCCCCTGTGACCTGAGTGATCCTCTAAGTGGGCAGGCATGCTGAGCGGAGACAGCTATGCAATGCAAGCCTGGGCCAGTGTCATGTCACAGTGTAGGGCTTAGTGCCCAGCTTAACAGGACCACAGGAAACTGCAAAGGACCAGCGGGTTGTGTCAGAAGGCCACTCTGCAAATCATTTGCCTGAGCTCTCAGCGCCCAGAGGTGTAGGCACGTCTCCACATGAACACAGAACCAGTGGAGTAAGGTACCTCTCATAGGTCAGAGGAAAGTGCAGATACCACAGAGCACTCCCTCTGAGGACTTTCACCACTCAGAGTCCTTTGGCCATTTTAGAGAGGGAAAGTTTGGATCCAATATCCCAACTGATGTAAATGTAGTATGTTCTCTGTGTAGGTCTTTTTTTGAAGTATTTGTTATTTTTGCTTTTGGTGTTAACTAAAACCAGAAGTATGTCATGATTTGGACACCTTTGATTTGCATTTTAAATGTTTAAAATTGATTTTGGTGAAAAGATAAAAAAAAAAGCAGTTCTTCATCTAATGGTTAGAGTCCATGAGCGCTATAGGGAATACATTAAGTTTTACAGCTATAGACCATAAAGTGAACTTAATGATGCCTCTTTTAAGTTAACATTATAGGCTTGATTTCCCAGTAAAGTGTGCTTTAAGTTTCCCAATGTATGTGTTGCCAAGTCCAATCAATCTGTGGCCTTAATGAAGCAATATTCAGAACAGAACTTGCTTATATCAGCTATAGTGGCAGAATATTGTTCTTCATTTCTAGAGATATTGAATCTGCGCTTTATTCAGGCTGACTTGATTTTTTTTTCTTGACATCTATATAACAAGAGTAAGTTAATCTGTCAAGTATGAAATGATTTTTTTGCTCTGACACAGCATGTTGTTTTTTACTGAAGGTGCTGAATTTGGTCCAGTCCTATGTGACTCTACGCGTCCCACTCCATGTGTCCTATGTCTTCCACTCCCCGGTGGGAGCAGGAGGATGGCAGCACTTTGACTTACAGTCAGAGCTGAGGCTCACATTTGTGTACGACACTGCCATCTTATGGAAGGATGGTATCGGCAGTCCACCAGAGGCTGAACTACAAGGTAAGACTTGAACAGCAATATAAGACTGAGGATTACTTAAAATGTGTCATGTTCACTAAATTAGATATTGTAAATTAATTAAGATGCCAAATCAAAGGTGTCTGTGACTGTCTTTGCAGGTGCCCTTTACCCAACCAGCATGCGAATAAATGACCAGGGACGACTAGTAGTCAACTTCCGAACTGAGGCTCGATTCAGGGGCCTGTTTGTGTTTGCACATCCAGGTACAGAAATTATTTAGTGTTTATCAGTCTAAATTTAATGTGATGAAACTGCTTTGCAGCATATCAATTTTGCATAAAGGTTGAAATAAAGCATTTTTTCTCATATCATAATGAGAGAGGTATTATTTCATTAGTGCAGGACAGGGTCCAATCAGCTTTTAATTTAAATTTTCAGTTTAAAGCAGATCTATCATTAATTAAAATGACGTGTTGGATTCATTTGTCAGTAGATTTTTTTTTTTTTTTTAATTTTAACTTGCAACTGAGCATGCCGATGATACTGCTACATATAATTTAATTGTTGTATTTTTCCATCAGCTTCACCACTCATCTCCATGGTCATGTGTCCGGACCACCCTGGTTTGACCTTTAACCTCAGTCTTGTCAGGAGTGAGCCAACCTACAACCAGCCCATCCAGCAGTGGACATTCATGTCTGATTTTGCTGTGAGGAAACATTTTGTTTTCTGAAGAGCAGTTGAATTTTTTCCCTGTCTTTTTATATCTAATTCTTGCTGGCCACTATTTCCCATCTCAGGTGCGTGACTACTCTGGCACATACACAGTGAAGCTGGTCCCCTGTACATCACCTCCCAGCCTGGAGTACACCATCCCTCCTGTCTGCAATCCCAGAGAGCCTCTTACGTTCGACCTGGATATCCGTTTTCAGCAGGTTACTTCACCTTGTCTAACATTTATTGAACCTTGTGGGGAAATTTACTTACAAAACCCAGAATGAGCAAGATTTGGAAGATAAGCCGTACAATGCCAAAATAAGCAATATAATATAAAATATTTTCTAAAATAAACACCAACA
This sequence comes from Toxotes jaculatrix, assembly GCF_017976425.1. Lineage (NCBI taxonomy): Eukaryota > Metazoa > Chordata > Actinopteri > Toxotidae > Toxotes > Toxotes jaculatrix. Next base: position 7,138,299 of record NC_054402.1, read on the forward strand.
TAAAAAGGATATGATATTCAGAACACATGTGGGCCTCTGCTATCAAATAGAGCATATTATTTTATCTACACTTCCTCCAAACAACATGTTTGGAAGAAGTCACATATTTTACTTGGAGTCACAACTGTTTATTTAAATACAGACTAATTCTGTACATGTGAAAAATGTGTCCATTCATCTTTGTGAAAGTTAAATCAAGATTTCCATTTATTCAACGCTTCTCCTTCATTCAGCACTTCCTTTAAGCCACATCTCTTGGCTCCTGTTCACTCATTTATTTTCCTGTCTCTCGCTGTTATTCACTTGACTTCAGTTAAAAAACGTAAGAGTAAATTCCCTTCTGAATCATTCCAACGGAAACAAATCTCTTTTCAGCATCTTCCTTTTAATCAGTGTAGCGATACCAGCAGCACTATGTGTCTAGCTTCCAATGCTGACACCAACATTTAACCACCCCAGCATTAAAACACTATCAAGAGTAATAATGGCAAAGCAGGCCATACAGCGGGTAAAATAAGTATTGAAAATATTACCATTTTCCTCAGTAAATATATTTCTAAAGGTGCTATTGACATGAAATTTTAACCAGATGTCGGTAATCCATACATACAAAGAAAACAAAACAGAAATTAAGTTGTGTGTTATGAAATGGAATGACACGGAAAAGTATTTAACATGCTTCCTGAAATTTATTTAATACTTCATACAAAAGCCTTTGTTGGTAATGACAGTTTCAAGATGCCTCCTGTATGGAGAAACTAGTTGCATTCATAGCTCAGGTGTGATTTTGGCCCATTTCTCCACACAAACAGTCTTCAAATTGTGAAGTTTCCGTGGGCCTCTTCTATGAACTCTGATCTTTAGTTCTTTCCACAGATTTTCTATTGGATTCAAGTCAGGTGATTGGCTGGGCCATTCTAGCAGCTTTATTTTCTTTCTCTGAAACCAACTGAAAGTTTCCTTGACTGTGTGTTTGGGATTATTGTCTTGCTGAAATGTCCACCCTCATTTCATCTTCATCATCCTGGTAGATAGCAACAGATTTTTATCAAGTATGTCTCGGTACATTTTTCCATTCATCCTTCCTTCAATTATATGACATTTGCCAGTGCCGTATGCTGAAAAACAGCCCCACACCATGATGTTTCCACCTCCAAACTTCACTGGTGGTATGGCATTTTTGGGGTGATGGTGTGTATTATGGCATCCAGAGAGTTCAATTTTGGTCTCATCTGACCAGACTATTCTCCCATTATTTCACAGGCTTGTCTAAATGTTGTGCAGCAAACTTTAAACAAGCTTCAACATGCTTTTTCTTCAGCAATGGAGTCTTGTGTGGTGAGCATGCATACAAGCCACAGCGGCTGAGTTCATTACTTATTGCTTTCTTTGAAACAATTGTATCTGGTAATTCCAGGTCTTTCTTAAGCTCTCCACAAGTGGTCCTTGGCTCTTGCACAACTCTAATGATAATATTTTTCTCTCCTCTGTCAGAAATCTTGCGAGGAGCACCTGGCCGTGGCTGGTTTATGGTTAAATTGCATTCTTTCCACTTCTAGATTACAGCCCCAACATTGCTCACTGGAACATTCAGAAGTTTAGAAATCTTTCTGTAACCAATGCCATCAGTATGTTTTGCAACAATAAGGTTACAAAGGTCTTGAGAGAGCACTTTGCTTTTACCCATCATGAGACATTTCTTGTGTGCCATGTTGTTCATGAGACACCTTTTTATAGGCTAGCTGGGACTGAACCAGCTGATATTGATTTGCACTGACAAGGAGCAGGATTGCTTTCTAATTACTGATAGATTTCAGCTGGCCTCTTGGCTTTCCATGTCTTTTTGCACCCCCCCTACACATAACTTTATTTCTGAACTTATTTGTTTTGTTTTCTTTGTATGTATGGATTACTCGGGTTGTAACCGACATCTGGTGAAAATTTCATGTCAATGGCACCTTTAGAAATATTTTTACTGAGATAAATGGTAACATGTTCAATACTTATTTTACCTGCTATATTAACTAATCGAAATAAAAACATATCCCCATCTAAATTAACCCCAGCCCAAAAACATGTCGTGAAATGCCTTATTTTCCCCAACCAACACATAAAGTAACCACTGACAGTTTTATGAAATGAAGAAAAGCAAGCAATTTCTCAAATTTGTGAAGCTGTGATATTGCTGGTTACAGCCTTACGTGTTGGTCTAATTATCTAGAATATGATATACACAATATACAGAAAACACAATACAGAGAGTATTGGAACTACAGTATTTGCAATTGTAAGCAAGACAATTGAATTGTGAATTTGCACAATTAAACATTGTCTTCAAATGTGTCATATTCACACTGACAAGTCTCCAAATGACCAGACATGAGGCGCTGTTCATAAATTGAAATGATGTGTTGACTAGTATCGAACAAGATCTCTAAATGGGATTTGTGTGTGTTTGTCTGTCGGCTGTTTGTATCTAGGTTAGCGACCCTGTGGCTGCTGAGTTCAGTCTGAACACGCAGATGATCTTACTCTCTAAACAGACTCTGTGGCTCTCAGATGGCTCCATGGGCTTTGGACAGGAGAGTGACACTGCATTCTCACAGGGTACTGCATCAGTAAAAGCTTTTCTAGAACAAAGTTCAGTTTCATGTGTTTTTCAGTGATGAAAACTGTATTTCTCTTCCCTCAGGGGATACAGTTTATGGCCGAGTGATGGTGGATCCAGTGCAGAACTTGGGCGACTCCTTTATTTGTAACATAGAAAAAGTGTTCCTGTGTACTGGGGCTGATGGATATGTACCTAAATACAACCCCAGCAACTTTGAGTTTGGCTGTCTGGCTGATGCTCCATCACTACTCTACAGATTCAAGATCATTGTAAATAACAAAAGTATATCTCTCATCATGTCACATCTATTTTATGTCCAGTCAAAGGTAAACGTTCTTACCTGTGTTAATACTCTTAACTCCAGGACAAGGCCCAACCAGAGACCCAGGCCAGGTCATTTGGCAATGTAGCTTTCAATGCTTTCCTGGCAGTGGATGACCCTGGCGCTTTAGCTCTAGTGAGACAACCTGGGTCAGATGGTTTCAGAATGGATTCCTCAGCTCTCTTCCAGGTCAGTATAAAGGTCAAGTACAAGAAGCACATTCCTTACACATCCTAGAATAGTGCACATTTGCATAATTTGCCAATCTGTGATGTATTCCAGAGGTCATATTGTGCTGGAATTTGTGTTTTTGTGTGGTCTGTGGCCACTTAACTCAGCCTCGCCTGTAACTCTCAGGGAACTGGTGTAACTTGTGGTATCCTGATGTGTGGAGAGCAAGCAGAAAAAGTGAGCTGAAAATATGCTGTAGTGCATAAGAGTCAGAGAAAGTGACCTTAAAAGATTTTTTTCCTCTGATATTTTACTCTTTCTTCTTAATAAGCTGAGAGAAAAAAGACTCACTGACCTGACACTTTGTGCACCCTCATGCAAAACCTTATTGCGAGTGAAAAATCCTGTCACCATTTGAGCTGGCCCTTATATGGCCTCTGATGGCAGGATCATAAGTATGACTCAGACTCTCCCCTTTCCATCGAGTCCCGATTGCTTTTTCTGGTCAGTGAGTCTGTGTTTCTTGGCTTATTAGGGAGAAAAAGTCAGTATCAGTGTGTCTACAGGCCTGGTGAGCATTTTCCAAAGGCTGAAAACTTTTCTGCTTTTCAGCTCCACTGTACAGTAACTGAACTGGACATGCTGTATGTGTGAGCTGACTTCATAATGTTTATGTTTAGCCACATCTACACTAGTGCAGAAAGAAATTACCATAGTTGGTCCAATGGCTCCATAAAGGGAACTGATGTTCTGCAGAAAGCTGTGTCAAAAAATGATCTACAGGTCTCATTTTTTAAAACAATAACTGTCTCTCTCTCCAGGTGTCTGCAGGGAGAGAGTGGTACATTCACACCATCTACACCGTCCGTTCTCGGGACAACGCTAACCGTGGCATAGGCAAGAGAAGTCTGGAATACCATGTGATGAGCCAACACACAGATCTGCTTCCAAAGAGTCAACATCGCACCAGAAGATCAGCCAACGATGTGCCAGACATAACAGAGGAGATCGGCGTAAGTAAAAGCCGTGGCACCAACATCCTGCACATCGCACTGGACCGCAGCAGCCAGCAGAGGACGAGCCCAGAGAGGGAAATCTTCACCAAAGGGATCATCCCCCATGAGCTCAACCAGAGAGACAACAGTGACGACAGACTCGTGTTGATCATTGGTATCTTTGTCGGGCTGCTCCTCACGGTTCTCATCATCATCGTGGCGGTGTTTCTGGTACGGTCCAAGCGAGAGAAGAAGGACATACCCAAGAACTCCAGCAGCGCAGAGCCCATGATGACACAAGGCCTCAGTAACAGTGACAGCTCAGAGGTTTAACAAACAGACTAATGATTGAGAGTTTTGGTTAATATTTTTGTTTTGCAAGTGCCTCACATTTAGATAAAAATTGAAGATTGTGTGTGAAGCAACACAAATCACAAAAGCTTTGATTCTATTCAGAAATCTACTTGAAATACTGCTTCACTTCCACAGCCCAGGCAGTGGTCTGGACACTAACTAGGAGACAGACTGTGTTAGTAGCTGTTTCAAGGCACTTGTCAAGTTGTCATCACTCATTAATTGATTTGCTTTTGATGCCACTTGATCCAAAAAAAGGTGTTATTTTTTTTTGTTTCCAAAGGTGCTACAGAAGATGCCTCTTAACTTGAATGGCATTTGGTGTTTTACTGATTAGGTCAAGAGAAACTGGATATTCTGCATCACTGTAGTAGCTGTTAACAACAGGCTTTGTATGTTTGATTTGCTGCATTAAGACACTGTCCATAAATCAGTGTGTGCCTAAGAATTCACAGGATTTTGAGGTTCCATAATGTATTATGTTTGTCCTGTGTGATCAGCACGACATTCAAATCAAATGAAAAAATATTTCTTTTTTTCACTCAAATGAAAAAAATATTCTTTTGAGTGAACATTGTATTCTTGCGCCCATGTTTTTGCATGCATTTATTTTTGTATTTTAAGATTGTTTGAAATTGTAAAAAAAAAAGTCTGATTTGAAAGGAATTGTGGTAAATGTGTCTGACCTACTGTATTTCCTCAAGTTTGTATTTTACAGTATATCCCATGAAAAAACAGTATTTATCAGTAGCTAACTATTATTGTTAAATTCCCCCTAATGTTTAGTTGTTGAAACACTGTATGATTTTAACACCTTATAACTGACACGTGGCACTAAATCAGATCAGAGAAGGTAAACTGTAGTATTGATGTGACTTTCAAGACAGCTGGTCTGCGATGTACAGTGAAGTACAGTACAGTACCACTTCCAGATCCTCTATTTCCAAAAGGAATCATTGTCACTCTTGGCACAACTGGTTCTTTGATGTTGACTACTATAGCTTAGTAGAGATAGCTGGGGCTCTAAATCCCCCTCACAACAGGGCTATGTTTGGATTGTGCTGTTAAATTTCTTTAAACCTTGAAATATCATCTAATAGGTCTATCAGATTTCACTTAAAGGGAATGAAATGTTTTATCTTGAATCATCATCCTAATTATCAGAAATTGTCTCCCTGGTTCATTGGTTTTAAATGTATTTATTTATTTTTCAGCTCAGTGTTAGTGCTGACACAAACATCATTTCCTCTCCTTTTTTAATTTCGATTTGAACCTATCTTTCTCAAACTGTATGACTTGTTTGTCATTGTGATTTGAATAGACAATACGCCAATCCAGTGTGTGTGCCATGTTTGCATTAAAACATTGTGCATAAAAGATGAAACTTCATACAGGCTTTCAATGTATCAGTGTTTGCTTTGTTTTTTTCAGACCCAGGCACCGGATTGCCATAAAATCTGATTACCTCATACTACTGTATATCGTATAAGAGACACTACTTCATAGTCACTTCTTTATAAATGTTGTGTTTATTTGCAGTTTTATTTTGAATTTGAAAACAATTCTATGCAACCTGTGATATCATAACTTCATGAAATGTTTACCCCAAGTATGATTTTTTTTTCAGTGCACAATTTGCTTGCTAATTTAGGTTTAACACTGTATCAATGTACTGTGGTTCTTTTTTCCAATCTAATGCTTTGAGTGCATTCTGAGCTTTTTATGCACATGTACGTATGTATATACATATCTATTACCTATAAATATACCATTTGGATGTTTTTGGGAATGGTTATTGTTAAAAAAATGCATACTGTATGTGCTGTAAGTATTTGTAACATAGACCAGAAGCACATTGTGGTCTGCAAATAAATAATTTTTCAAGAAAACAATATGAAATTTTATGTTTGCATTTAAGCTTGATGCTGGATACACAGTGATTGTCCTTTTAATGAATATATTAATTCCTTTAATGGTCACTTAACCTTTTCCTTATATTGTTTACTAAAAAGGCTCAAAATCACATGTATCTTTAGTCATATACTGATCTCTGAATACCTATTGATCTAAAGTCAATATAAGTCAATATATAAGTCAATTTTTTGTTAAAGTGACAAATAGGACTTTTGAAAAGAGAGGTGCAAGGCCAAAAGGTTTACTGTCCTAATTTACATGAAAAGCAAAATCAGTAGTCACATATACAACAGCTCAGTAAACCATGTGCTTTTATTACCAGTGCATATTCATAGAGAAAAGAAAATTGTTTGTATTGGTGTGACACAAACAGCGTAGGGTAAAATGCTTTGAACACCTCTCAAAAAGGTGGGCCTTTGACTCATTAAAGACGTCTGGGCTCCTGTTTGGCAACAAATAAAATAACAGATCAGGTGCATGAAAAAGTAGCTTCCTGGTTGACTTAACTGGTGAAATCAGGTCATGTCCTGTAGCTCAGAAAGTCTGAGGAGGGTGAATGTTGGTGTTTGGGTGTTTAGCACAGTGCTGTAGGTAATTATATCAGACCAGGAAGTTGCCTTCTTCCTGCACCTGGTCTCTCTTCTGCTCTGGCACTTGGCTTTCTTATGATATTACACAGAGTGAACACTGGGTGGAGCAAGAGCAGCAACAGCTCTACTGTTACAGGTTTTTCCATGGGAGTCATGGCTTGATGTAGTGCAGGCAGAGACTCAGATCTAACAGCGTTTTGTTAGACAGCTTACAACAGAACCGTAGGCGAGTGTATTCTAAAGGGAAGCGTGGTTGAGTTTGCTGGCAATGTCATCTAATAAATTATCATTTAATACTTTTGTAACTGTCCTATGTGAAAGTAAAACAAAACAAAACACAACACAAACAAAAATGGTAAAACAGAATTCATATTCCATCCCAATTATTCTTATGATCTTTGATCTAGACTACATTTGCACAAATTAACAGTTTTCTCACAAAGCTCCCAGTGTCTCCCATGATGCCATCAAAGTATTTAAAGATGTTCAGTTGATATGCTGATCTTATTTGGATGGATTTCCTGAGATATGTGTGTTATTTCTGGTTTGGATCTGTTAGCACTTCAATGAATAAAGCTGTTTAGCTGTTAAAGGCAAAGCAATCACTCTATGAATCCATATCTTAAGCCATTCTTTTTTGATGACATTCTAAATGAAGATAAAGATGGCTTTGTGGCTTTGGAAAAGAGCTGCTCACCTGCACAAGCACTAATCTAAACTTTCCAGATGTGGGGCAGGGGGATACTGAATTCTGCTTTAAGGTGGAATTTCCCTTCAAGGGAGATGGATAAAGTGTGAAGCTCTAAAGAAAAAAAAAAAAAAAGCACATCAATTTAGAAAAATAATTTGTAAATGCTGAACTAGTGTATAAAATAAAATAAATTAGCTTTTTTTTCCATTTTGTTTTTTTTCCCCTTTAAAACAGATATTAACAAAAATGATTATTGTGCTGCTTACATTAGCAATAAATATGACACACTTCTTCTCTTAAGCATGTGCTGGGTATGTTTCAAAAGCACACTTTTTAACAGCTGCCATACACACGTTTAAAATCCTGGAACCCTTGACTGCTGCTCTCTGAATAGCCAAAAGGCTGTGTGTTTCAAAATCATAGCACATACATACTGAGTGATCTAATATACACAATATACATTTATGTATATACAGTACATACAGCAAATCAATGCACAGATGGTGGTGAAATTTTTATGTGAGATGTCAGTAAATGAGAAAATTTACATTTCATTGCTAGAGAAGCGTAGCACTGTTCATTTCACTGTAAGCATTAACTAGTTCATGAGAAAAGCAACCGATGGGTACACTGTGTTGTTGCCTAGGCTTTAAGATAAAATAAAACTTCATGCATTTGGACAAGTTATGGCTCATTAAATACTTCAGTCTATCTCCTACCCTGTCCGGTCTCACAGAAAGTCTGGTGTAATAATACCATCAACATGTACAACACACAAAAACGCTTTTGCACGTTTAGCTTTATGTCCATTACTTGTCCCAAGGACGCTACATCACCCAACTTTAGAATCAACCTTCAATACACATCATAAAGAGTAAACTCAGGTTCAGACACTTAACTATATCCAGGAGATCAGCTGATGTGCACATCAAAAGGCTGTATTGGAAAGGTCATTGCACCCTGTGGAATACATTGGTTGTGTCATTGTCAGTGCTTGCAGTGATGAAGAGATGGCTGTCTCAGGTCTCTACTGCAGGTAGCGGTAGACCTTGAAGCAGTGGTTTCCAGAGTCTGCCACCGCCACATGACCATCAGATGTGAGGGCCAAGCCCTGGGGGCCATAAAGGGGGTCCGCCGATGTGTTGATGTAAGACAGGAAGGACCCTGAGCTGTCAAACACCTGGTTAGAAACACAGCATAGAGGGACAAGTAGGTTAAGTGAGTGATATGCTTAGAAAATTTGTTCCCTGCATTTAGTGACATGTAGTTTGTTCAAGCTAACCTGGATGCGACTGTTACCCCAATCAGCAACAATAATATTTCCGTTGGCGTCCACAGCCACACCCGTTGGAGCATTGAACTGTCCGTTCCCCTCTCCATGGGAGCCAAATTTAAACAGGAACTCCCCATCTGCATTGTACACCTGCAGAGAGAGATTAAACAGGAAAATGGGAGAATGACACTCTGCTGTCACACATAAAAAAAATATGTTGAGGAAAATAGGATAAAATTATTTAAAACAACGCAGCCAGTCAAGCACAACAGCTGTTTACGTTTTAATTTGTAAAAGTTATTGAGTTACTGAAAAAGGTAAAAAGGTAGGTACCACATAGCAAAGACATGAGGGGAGGGGCATTGTTGTTTGTTTAAATTCAGCTCTTTTTCCTGTAAGCCCTTTATTCACAATACTTTCAGTCCAGATTTACTACAGTAAAGAATGCACACATATACTTGCAACAAACCATACCTTGACTGAATGGTTGTGGAAGTCTGTTACCACAATTTCATTTTTGTTATTTACGGCCACAAAGTGAGGACCTGGGAGCAGCAAATGAGACACAGAAAGAAAAAGGAAAGATGCGTCATCCACTGCTTTACAACATACGAGAGGAAGTTCCACACTATTTTTGGACTTTGAACACAAAACACACAGCGGTCACAAAGAGACTCTGAGAGTTGACGTGGGACAATACGTGAGACACGACAGAGTTGATGTATCAACATGTAAAAGAACAAAGATTTTATCATTTTCTTGGTTCACACTCACAGTGAATTAATTACTTACTGAAAACAGGGCCAGATTTACTAAGCTTTTGTTCCAGTGCAATGTTTGCACCACTTTTTTCTAAAAGAAAAGAAAGGTCCAAGTGAGAAATGAAATTGAAAGAACGGGTGAGTTTCAACTGAAATACTGCTCTGTGCAACACCTGAGGCCATATCAACGCGGGATTCCAGCAATACAAGCAAATCCTGTTAACAGTTATTTCTGTGTGAGAGGCAAAGGCAAGGGGACAACCATCACATCTTTTTCATGCATTAGTGTGCAGCTCTGTTTTTTACTATGATGATGAGGTGTGTACAGTTTAGGATTATCAATGCAACTATACAGAATCACTCACTGTGCATTGACATCCATATGTAGACAAGCAGCTATACATGCATACATCAGTTAGACTCTGAAATAAAAGGTGCGAAACATGCTGATCTCTAAATAACTACGATCTTTACAAATGACCGTTCCTGTAACATATGAAACATAAATAAAATCTGTAAATCTGGCCCAACCACATGCCTTTAAACATGAAGCATCATTTGGCGTGCATCTCAGATTTTTCCTATAAGAGACATCATTACTGAAAAGATCATTCTGTAGGTTACTTGTAGAAGGACACAGTACCTGCAAAGTGTCTGTCTAATGTTCCTCTGGCTCCAAATTTTGTCACCAGCTTCCCATTTGATTGGAAGATGAAGACACAGCAGGCCTTATTATCAACAGTGATGATATGTCCATTCTTATCCACAGCCACACCTTTTGGTCCCATCAGTCTTCCAGCACCAATTTTGCTCTGTGACAGCCAGGGGGACAATTTGGTCATTCAGTGTAATATCTTAAATTTGTACAATGAAAACGCTTTTTTTCTTGGCTGAGACCATTCACCTTGAACTTTCCATCCGAGGAGAAGATGCTAATCCATCTGTTATCGTAGTCAGCTACAATAATGTCTCCATTCATGTCCACTGTGACCCCTGTGGGGCGCTGCAGCTGCCCTGGTGAGCGACCTCTGACGCCAAACCTCATCTTAAACTGGCCATCATTTGAGAATACCTAGACAAAGAAAAAAATGAAACACTCCACAAAACAAAACAATGGAATAATTCCCTAAATTTTTATTGCAGTTCAAGAGAATAATAGACACTGACTTGTATGCACTGGTTGTTGCTGTCTGCCACAACAATCCGTCCATTACTGGAGGTCGAGATGCCTTGTAGGTTAGTGAATTCTCCTTTATCTCGCCCCCGTGTTCCTGTCATATCAACAAAACATTAGGCCGCTTAAGAGCTATGCATATGTAGTTCTGTTTTTCTTCACTTAAAATATGTCTCTCTGTCTGTACAATGGTACAACCCCCACAATGGAGGTCTAAAACTGAATACTCTGCATCATCAGGTGCTCAGATTATCCAGAGATATCACGCAGCTCAGTCAGCAGTTATCATAATCAACAGCAGAAACAGTCAGTTATTCACCCACCCACTCTGTAGATCAGCTCATCCTCTATTGGGTTTTCCTTCTTCTTGGTGGTGCTGTACATGCTGGAGGGCCTGCGCACAGCCTTCTGTCGAACATGACCTCCTCCTCCACTCGGGGACTTCACTCTTCTCTTCACATCATCTGGTGACTGCAGGACATCTGATGGTTTGACAGCACGCAAACGGAATGGACTCCCCCTCACAGGCTGTTCATATAGTAGCAAAGAGAAGGTGTATTCTCCCTCTGAGCGGATGGCATATCCAACTTCATAGGTGCCATTTTTGTTGTCAACCACTTCAGCTTCAGTGCACACTCCGTCTGCAGAGACAATCTCTGCCCTTAGAGCAGCATTACCAGTCTTCACCAGTTCTCCATCCTTGTCTTTAGTAGTGACTGTGATGGTGGTGTGCTGGCCGACCAGTGCATGTCGCAGGCCTTCACCTGTGGCAACACTCGTGTAACCCACAGCCCCTGTTGTGATCAGGACTCCTAGGTTCTGGATGGAGCGCCTTAGTCCATCTGTTTCAACCTGGCATTCCAGATGTCCATTTTCGTGAGGATGTTCAGGAAAGCTGTGTCGTGCCAGGGCACTGACCCGCTCACCCATTTGCTTCTGGACCAACAGGACCTCAGTGGCGCTGCCATGGCTCAGAGCCTGCTCTGTGAAATTGCAGCTGCTTTGAATGTTTTCTTTGCCCTGAAGCAAAGAGGTCAGCTGTGCCTGAAGCACCTAAAAATGTCCAAGTAGACAGAAGCAGACAGTCAGCGGTGCTTGTACTAGAATGAGGAACATTACAGGAAACATTCTCCACAAATAAAAAAAATCAGAAAGATCTCTGACCTTCTGCTTAACACTGCAGATGTTTTCCACCTCAGTAATGAGAGCCGTCTTGCGTTGATGTAAGGCCTTCTCCAGCTCGTCAAAAGTATTACTGATTTCAGTCACTGCCTCATTTTTCCGCTCTGTAAGCTGCTTGGAGATTTCATTCACAAGCTCAATGGCAGCCGTCAGCTGAGGTAGTCTGCCAGAAGAAAGCAAAATGAACACAAAATAAAACTTTCAAATTATCATTCTTTATAGTACCCCCAAGATCTTTCAGATACATTGACGTAAGCCATTATGGATTAAAGCACTGAAAACTGTACCTGTTGCGCACAGTGTCCAGCTGATTTTTAAGTGCTGACTTATGCTGTTCCAGCACATCCCTCAGAGGAACTGTCACATGTTCCCTGTGTTCTCCTTCTGTACACTCCAAACACATGGCTGTTTCACATGACTCGCAGTAAAACTCCATCACCTGTAGATGGTGCAGTGGAGCAAGAGACAACTGAGAATTATGTTTCTGTGCCTAAACACATGTTTCAACACATGTCAGAAAAAATAGTATTTTCATGAACTTGGCAGTTGATGTCTGATTTTACCTACAATATACAACACCCTCTGCCCTGTTGTTTTAACTTACCTTGCCCTCATGGTTGGGGCAAGAGAGGGGCTGACAGGCTGTAGCTGCACTGGCTGACTCAAGAACATTGCAGGCCTCAGGTCGGTTGCACTCTGGGTCTCGCTGTAACACCTCCATTAGGTTTGTGATGAAGAAGTTGTTCTGCAGGGCTGCCACACCCTTCTCTGGCAAGATAGAGGTCTGTCTGCATACTGGGCAGGACAGCGTCAAAGACTGGGGAGGGATGTAGTTCTGTAGACATCTACACAGAGGCAAGATGTAAAAGAAATAAATCAGAGGGCTGAATTTGTAATTTAGAACCTGTCCCAGGGTCAATGTGGAGTAAAAATGCTAAACTTTTCTCGGAGGACAATGACATTCTGGTCCTAACAGTTTTTAAAGTGCACAACAGAGCACCAAATTATTTAAATAACTGCAAAGCAAAGCTGTGGAAATCAGTGCTTGCTGCCAACAATGCTGTGCCATAAAGAATGCTGTCTGCTTTCTTGCGGCCAAGTTCAGAGTGGTTGGTGCCTTACATCATGTAGAAGCGACAGTGATGAGAGAATAGCTGGTGTAAGTGGCATGATTTTGGGTCATTACACATTACACAAGATCTTTAAACATCCCAATAATGCATCCCACACAAAGAACTTACTGCAAGCAGAGGGAACACAAAAGACAGTAAAATGCACTGAATTAAATGTCTTATATGTCAATTCTTATGTGCTCACCTTCTGAATTAAGCATAATTTTTGAAAGCATTAATTGTAGTATATAGCTACTGCACGTCACCCTAAAATAGTTAAAAGATGTCTCATCTTTGAATTTTGCAGATGTTTTATGGCTGTAATTTGATTTTTATATTGTTTTTTTTTAGTTCTGATTTATTGTTTATCTTGCTACCATCAAATTAATCTTATTAGTTTTTCATTTACCTGAATTGTACTTTGAACTGTACTGTTTGAAACTTGCTGTACAAACAAAGCTTCATTGATTGATTCAGAGCTTACCTCTCACAGAAGGTGTGCAGGCAGGGCAGGACCTTGGGGTTGTGATAATGGTCCAAACAGATGCTGCAGACCAGGAACTGCTTGTCTATCTGCCTGACCACAGGGCTGGTGCTGCCAGTCTCACGCTTAGCCATAGTGATGGACATTCAAAGGGGGCACAGGGACCACTTAACCTGCACACACAGGTTGGAAGAAACAGGAGAAAGGTCAAGAAAGCCTTGAGGAAACATTCAAACAGGGTGAGGAGGGTGTATTCGCTTACCCTCAGCATGAGCACAAGGAAGAAATGAGTCATAGTGCTGTTAATGTTGTAAAACCTCATCCATGTCTTCTATCTGCTGGCATTTTATGCTTTCCCTCCCTTATGAAACTGTCTGTAGGATGAGCCACTTCTTTTCTTAAGTAACCGAACAGCTAGAGGTTGTTTGGCTTTTTAAGTGAAAATCCTAATCAAGCTAATGCAGCGGAAGAAAAATTGATGCATATGATTAACACTGCAGGGCAGAACTCTCTGTCAAGACTACTATGCAGTCTAGGAGCCAACATGTCTGTGTTTACGGTGGTGTTGGAAGTACAGTTTATGTATATACAACTATGCTGTTGATGAAGAGTGCTTAAATGCATCTTTTTTTAATTTTATACACAATGTCCTGTTTTATGAGAGCATGCCTGCTGGCTCTCTGTTCAGTTAGCAGGGCTGCTCTTACATGAAATTGTATCACTGGGTCAAGCACAGATTATCTCAGTGTGCCAATGACATGTTGTACATCTGTCATATTGTAAATCAGCACATTAAGGATTACATGAACACCAAAAACACAGACATGTCGCTTTAATGTGGTCAGTAAACACTGCTTACAAAACAGCATCAATCTGTATTTCATGCAAAGAAAATTTCAGCCATTGGTCTGTTCTGCTGGATAACTAGTTTTGTAACACTACTAAGCATTTCTGTTCAGTTCAGCTGTACAAAATTAGAAACTAATACGCATTTGTGTTTAGACGTTGCTCTTGCTGTCACCATCCTTTTGTTGTAATGCACTATCTGCCTATAACCTTGAGACTGCATTGTGCCTCTTGAATGGAAGCTCTCCATCCACTTCATTCGGAATTTGGTGAGGAAGTACTTGTATGAAATTTCAAAGAGTGATGTCTGACAAAGTCTGTGTCATCAGTGGCATGATGAGCGCTGACAGGTTGAATTAGTGTAAAAACAAATAAATAAATACAACAATAAAAGTCAGATCCTAAAAACTGGAATGTGTCGCTGTGTAAAAATTGTGGATGTTAAATGTTAAAATATTAGTTTCTCTTTTTTCTTCCTATTTTCATTTTAACATCAGTAAGCAGCATCCTGCCGGATTATTGTTTTAGGATGTGGACAATTTAATGTTTCATGATGGATGCTCAGTTTCTTCATAATGACTCCAACAAACAGAACTCAAACAAACACTGGAACCTGTCCTCTTCTGCTGCACATTGTGTCAATCACACTTAATTAGAAGATCTGCAATATACTAAAAATAATTTCCTGAACAAAGAAAACAAAAACCAGGGGATATTTCTATGAAAAGGTGAACTTGGCTAGTTTACATTCACATTTATAGCTCCAGATAGACCAAAAGCATACAATGTGCATGAAGTAATAGTGCTAATATATCAGTTCGGGGCCTGTGAGCAGAGGAATGTAACAGCTAGGACTGTAAATTTAACAGTTCTGTCATTTCTGATTTGATCTCCCTACAAAGACCTACAAACCTAAAAGCAAACTTAAAATGACAACAGATGCTATCTTTATCCCAAAACAGTCAGTTGTAGATCAGAAAGTAGTACATCATCAGTTACTGTAAAACATCATGGTTCAGTAACTGATGATATATAATATTTCTGAGACTCTTGTATTTGACAAAGGATTCAAGAAGAGAAAATATTATCATATGGATAAAGATATGGATATGAACACAGCAAACCATTTATTGCAATTTAATACATCTCAAGGACAAAGAGTAGACAAAAGACTAGTGCGCACTTTATTTAAAAACAGATACACCACTATTAGTCTTAATGTTACACAACTGCGATTTTTAATAACCCAGTTAAGAGCCATCCCCCAGATCCAACTAATCCTAAGAAAACACACACAAACCTTTCCTTAGAAAGAAATGTCAACTCACCCATCATCTCTTCATGCGTCACAGCCCCATGACTGTACAATCCTTCAGCCTCGCCTCATCTTTGATCCACCACCAGGGTTTGTAATCTCTATTTTGTGGCTGCATCTACACAACTGCTCTCTCAGTCTGACCTCAGATGGGGCAAACTATCAGGCCTGCATTTCATCTAGCACCAAGAGCTAAAGCTTCCCACTCTGTCTTTCAGCTCTGAACAGTGCCCTGACAAATATAGCAAAGCCCGTTTTCTTTGAGAGTAAGGAGAGGAAAGAGGAAGCTTTAAAATGCCACTCCCCAAATTCCTCCTAGTTCCTTCCCTTGACTCCCAGCTGCCTCAGTTCAGGCACCACCTGTCTGTTTGTCTGTCAGTGGGGAGATGGGGGGAAAATTCACGGTGAGCGGAGTTGTCTGTCTCACATGAGCTAGCAGGCCTCAGAGGCAGCTGTCCCTCTCTGCAACACAGAGCAGCAAGCTCTAACAATGGCATTCCAGCTCTGTTCAAAGCTTACAACTATGCATTGCTTCCCCTCCTTTCATCTCTTTCCCTTCTTTCTACTGTCCTCTCCTTCTTCTTGTCTTTCTCTCAGCCACATAAACGCACTCATAGCATCAGCAGACCTGATCTCAGCCACAGACGTCTTGCAGATGGGGATTTTCTCAGGCGCGCAGGCCCCATTGTTGCTACTTGCCAAGTGATTACAAGGCCTACTGACTAAGGAGCCCTTTCACTGTCCACACAACCAGCCCCTTCCCAACCCGCTCTGCCTCCCCCTCTCCTTGTCTCCTCTCAGAAGCCCTCCCCTCCCTGGGCTGTCTTCCCTTCACATGGACGCTGAATTGCAGCAGCTGAACGGTGACATCAGGAGGAAGCTTGCGGAGCCAAAGCCCTCAGGCTCCTCCCTTCTCGGCTGGCTGGCTGGCTGCTGCCTTTATGGCTGCAACAGCAACCCCCCAGCCCCCGCCCCCCTTTTGCTTCCCTTCCTCCCTGCCTGTCCGTTCCCTCAGCAGTCCTCCTCAGCTCAGTTCCTCCCACTCGTCTCACCACAGAAAGAGGATCTTTCTTTAAAAGCAGTCTCTCCCTGACAGCAGCCCTTGGTGGCTGTATATGTGCTTAGAAAAAAACATGGATAATGTGAGCTAAAAGTATATTGAAAAATAAAGAGAAAAGACAAAAGCAACATCAATGAGGTCACTGCAGAGGGTTTAATTGTCAGCCATTGTCGCAAAGCTCTAAAGGGCTCAGTTATTCCAACATGCACATGCAGCAAAATCTTTCAAAGACTGATAAATCTAAAAATAACAAGTAATCTGTGAGTTGAAAAAAAAAAAAAGCTCTGACAGAAATATCATTCATACAATAACAGTGACAGTGGAGTACAGACTAGAGACCTATATCTGCTGTATACTGTAATGAATGAGGCAGCATGTGACCAGATATCCTCTTCAAGGCTTTGTCACGGGAACTGCATGATCAGCACTTCATACAGATGAGGTCAATTATCAATATGCAACAGTGTTTTCTCTCTCTGCACTGCATCTGTCACACTGGAACATGACGTCAGCAGAAAACCCACTGAATGTGAGTGTGTGTAAATTCATCTGTTTGACTGCAAAGCATCTCTTGCCACTCTCACCTTGCTTTACAGTTAAGTGGCTTAACGCCCTCCTGCGGGGTCAGGCTCTGTCTGCCATCTGGATTACTCTGTCTCCCAGACTCTGATGACACCATCATGCCCAATCAGTCAGTTAAAGCAAACACCTCACATAAGTGCATATAAACTTGGCCTCACACACTACACAAACTCTATTACTGGCAGTGAAACAGTGACAGTCATTGCTTCTTCATAGACCAGACTACCAGGAGGTATTCCATACTTGTGATGAGTTGTTTGTGTGCTGAAAACTTTTCTCCTGAAGACATGGACTTCTAATATGAATAGTTTAATTGGATTTCAGCAACATGAGCTCACATTCAGAGAAAACATTGCTCTCAGCTTAATCTGCTTGGGTTTCGTCTGCAAGGGCAGGTAGCCATGCTCCACTCTTGACCTCTCCCATAAAGTGCCGCTTGTGTTTTTAGTTGCGAGTTGTGTACTTGGACTAAAGAGATGCCATGCTTTCTGCAAATCATTGCTCTAAGGCTTTTTTGCCCTCTATAATACAAACAGTAATGACTCATGCCTGCTAGTCCAGTACATTTCATTATTTAGTAAAGTGAAATAAATAAAAGAAGGACATGTTTTGGCTTGTGACTAATGGATGGATGAGTGATGTTATCTTTTGTGGATGAGAAAACACTCCACTTAGAATCACCCAAAAACAGACTGAATAGATGATCTACTTCTCTCACCCACAGCTGTTTTTAATTATTTATGAGACCTATTACATAAGATTGTGTAAAATATGACCTCTTGGATAAGTCAGGCTATTCCCAACATGTGATCCTTAAAAGTTTCTGATTACTGAAAAGTATAACAAATGCGACATGCTTAATTTCAGCAAGTTGAAAATCAGTTTGGGTCCAGAAAACAATTTAATGTAGATTTAAATGTGTATTTTCTTTTTTGGGTCAGTTGACAGCTGTTCATAACAGCACCTGTGGATTATCTGCACTGACAGGGACACTGGGGCTGTGGAAAGAAATGTTGCTGTTGAGTTTTTAAAATGTACTTTTTCCGTGCTTTGACCACTACAACAAGGACCCAAGGAAGTGCAGTGTCGATTGTTTTCTGGATGAGCAGTTCCCGAGTAAATCGACAGAGATTCCTCCATTTATTTTAAACTGCACTTGCTCTTACCATGGTAACCATGTTTTCCTCTGAACTGAGACACCACCTTTCAATGACGTCACAGATGCCATAATCAAAGGTCATGCTCCAGCTTGACGGGCACTGTGCCACTGATAATATCAATAAAGATAACTGTCTGATATCTCTACAAATGCATGCAGCAAAATCACATGTAAAAGCATCAAACTGTGTTCCATAGTCATCCACAAGTCCATTACATGTCAATTAATATCATATCATCATGATATGATTTCACTGAAAGCCAATAAATGGCAAAGGATAAGTTGAATACTGGTCCTTTAAGTGGACTGTAGTTTGTTAATATCATTCCTCAGCTATGACTATTCAGCATTCCAGGATGTTTGCACTTCAAGGTCCATAAAAAGCATTTTTCTCTTCCCTTCCTCTTCCCCTGTTTGAGTATAAGGCAAAAACCCTCAACTGCATCTAGTATTTTAAGTATATCTTTCAGTATCAGTATTAGAAGAAGTCCTTTGTAATTCGGTTACTCCCCAGTGATATTTGCATTATGTGTCACCCCAGTAAAGAGGACATTAGAGTCACAGACTTTAGACTAAAGAGTTGTCCAACAGTTTATCTCAGTAGTCAGCTGTGTGCTGGACCTGTAAACATGGACAAAAGTTCTGGCCTGAAGTAGGAAGTGTTGGCCCTTGATTATTTGCTGTCAAGACTGTGTTTAAATACAGACTGCACTTTGTTGTGCCCCCACACACGCATGTGTCATCATGCAATAATTGTTGCCATGATCTAATTTTTAACAAACCACCATAACTGATAGAGTTTGTTCTTTAAGGAAGATTTTAAGGAAGCATGTAGAGTGTAATGAAGAAATATCTGTTTGACTAAAAGAGAAAGAGAGAAAGGAGAAGAAAGAGTAAAAGTGAGAAAGACAGTTGTGCCCCAGAGACTTTAACTGAGCTTTACCACATGAACTCATTACCGTCCATAAATTACACAAGAAAATGTGGACTGCTTTCCACATTTCTATAAATGCCACATATCATCTGCAAAGCTGAAATTATCTGTTTGAGCGTTAACTGTCTGTGTTATTTATTCAAAAGCATTCTGAAGATTGCTTTTGTTGTTGATGTGGTATCACAAGGCAGTAAATCAATGAACATTTGAGAAACCTGTGACTATTATGTCAATTTGCAGCAATATCTGCTGAAATCTAATTCAGACACTGGTCAAGCGTGATTGATTGTATTGTGCCATTTGTGCTAGCAATAACAATCCAAAGAGCCCTTGTGCTGTTTGGAACAACAAGGCTGATGTAGACCTGAAAACCGAACCTGAATCTGATCTCTGAGAGTACATTTCTGTTTTTTGGAGAGTGATAAGGGGCAGCTGAGGGGCCAGCGAAGGTGCCTGGCTCTATGATGACTCATCAATCATTATTCACACAACACAGAAACCTCTGGTCCTCAAACTAACAAGCTCCCCTTACACTTCACTGCATCAGATGAAGGAATCTGTCTCAGTGCATCAGTCTCTGTCAGCTAACGGTCATAGCAGTGGACGTTGAGTTACACATAATGAACGAAAAACAGTGTCTGGATATAATGTATATGGCTTTTGAGAACTCAACTTAAGACATCATAATTTGACTGACTGCCATTTGTTTGATGTTACATTGTTTTTCTGTATTTCATCATATCCATAACTGGGCTCAGTGTTTATATTTTATGCTTGTCTGACTTTCTGAGTCTGATTGCATAGAAATTAATTTGCATAAATAACAAATACCTCACTAAAGTTTGCTGACCAAGTCTGAACCTCAGTAAAAATTGTAGAAATTGACTCTAATTGTGAAGCAATTAGTAACTGTACCTCAAGGGACTAACACTGTAGTCGCCTCACATCTTTTTTTCTCTGCAGACATTACATTGATAAGATCTGACAACTAACGAGAGAAGATGAGATAAAGTGACCACATCATGTCAAGTACCAAGTCAGCAGAGTTTCTAATCAACACTGACACAAAAAGGGAGTTAGTAGATATCTGTCTCTGCCTGTGAGCCCGCTATCACAAAGGCTTGCAGAAGACAATGCGGCGTGCAGGCAGTGTGTCTGCAGCCGCAACATGCACAGCAGCTTTTATAAAAGGATGGAGAGTGCACAGGCACAGGCTGCTGCCTGCGACCTTTGTCCACCTGCAGTGAGAGCTACAGAGCGGCTGAGATGTCTTCTGTGCAAATGTTTTGCTTGATGATTTGATTAAAATTAGTCGTGACGCAACTTTCAAACAAAATGTAAATTATGTTACATAATGAGTTAAATGTTCTGAATGTATGATGAACTGGATGTGATTTTGGCATGGCGGTTTGTTTGGCAACACAAATGTGTGTTCGTGAAATGTATGTGTATGTATGTATCAGAGATGACTGGTCTCTACTAACCAACCCTATCATGATGAAGAAAAATGTTCAGAAATATCTGTGAGATTTGTAACATTTAAATAACAGGGACTTGCAGCTCTTGCATTGTGTTAACCTTTCTGACCTAGTCAAGCCTCTGCTGTGTTCATTAATCTTAACACTGTAACATGTTAAACATGGTAAACCTTTGAAAATGGCTCTCCTTTTGTCATTTCTGGAAGCACTGCATCACTTGTGTTTAGTTAGTGCTGCCAAATATTCAGAGACATTAAACAACAGACTGTAGTTCACTAAAATAATAATGGCATTTAAAGGCAGTTTCTAAAGTTTCAAAGATGAAATAAATCATCACCCCTGAACCACTCTGAATAATCCGGAAGCTTTTTTCCCGAAATTGCTGATGTAAAGTTTAGACTGAGACTCACATCTAAGTTTTATCACATCCATTGTGTCATGTCTTTTGTGACTTCATCCTTCTTTGTAAGGCTATGATGTAATTGTGATGCCACCAGACCTAAAAGAAAAGGCTCACGACTGGTGAAAGTGCTGACTGTAATGAAAATAGCCAAACCTGAATAAGTGGTTCAGGAAAATCCATCTTAAAGGAGAGAAAATGACAGAGTCTGATGATTAGCTTTGATCAGTCTCAGTGTAGAACAACAGTACACACAGTATAATGAGCAGAATACAATAATTACTAGTCAATACGCATATGCAGCTCCTGGCCTGAAAATGAGCCATGAACCATTTTTAGGAAGGACCAGAAATCCAGATGTACTATAGGATGTTTTTATTATGTTTATTATTATTCTGAGGGTGATATAACCTGAAGGTGAAATCATTTAATCACTGAATATTAAGAATCGGGCCAAATTATCTTGATCAATTTATCTGTTTATTAATGTGTTTGTAACCAATTAATCAATCTGCCCATCTTCAGTTTAGCATGGGTGCAGAGATAATTTTTGACAAGTAGGGTTCATGCTACATCTTCATTACTGCCACATGCCTGCCTTTGATCAAATTAGTCTTCAAAGGTCACACTGTATCTGGTCACTTTTAAGTTACCGTCTGAGCTCTGTTCCTGACCCCACCCCCCATACACCTCATTATTAGTTCAGCTTTTACAAAGACGTGTTGAAACAATTCATTGTGTGCTAGCATGACCAACATAGAGCCCTTATTTGTACCACAGTCTTCTTGCATATACTGCTGGGCCTGGCTACTTAAAGAGACATAGACATGATGTGAGACTCCAAACTGAATAGAGCCCTGAGGCCCTATGACAGACGCGTAACCCCTACTAAGCATCTGCCCTCAGGTTCTACATCCAAGACTGTCTGCAACCTCCCTGTGACCCAGTGCAGGTAGCCCGCACAGAAAAATCAGGCAAACATTTCCATCAGCTGCACTCATCAAAATGTGACTTTTGAGATAGTTTCACACAAAGATGAGCCATCTTCCAGAACAAAAGACCAATCAATACAAAACCACTGAACCATCTGCTCACAGTCTAGGCCAGAGGTGTGAAAATGATGCATTGGCTGTTGAGGTTGCTGCAGTACAATGCAACACACAGAGTGACATAAGCAAACAACGCGCTGATTCATATGTGGCTCACATAGCTTCCCAGCAGTATACCCCATACAAATTCAGATTAGAAAACCAATGAAAGATCACTAATCCTCTAAACAAAAGAACATGTATGCTTGACTACAGAGCCCAACCCTCAGACTGCAGCAGAGATGCCCACCTGCTACAGAGCAGCAGCCAGGGCTGCCTAAGAGCTAAAATGGAGAAGTGTGTGGGCTGGTTGAGGAAGAAATAAAGAATGAGAGCAGTCGAGTTTTTTAGTGCAACAGTTGCTCTTAAACGAGACTAGAATAAAAAGCTTTATGTTTTCCATGACTGATTAATAATGAAAACAGTACTTGTCACAACAGAGGGGACACCATTGTTAATAAGTACAGCCCCTCTGTGATTTACCATGCACAGATGCTGTTTGGGATGGAATAATCAATTATTCATCTGCTCCCATCTCAGTCATTGTATTATTGAGGACTCCAGATAATGGCACGAACAAGATGAGAAAGCAGAAATACGACACCATAAAAGAAAAAAAAAGTGAATGGACGGATTGTACTCACATGAATTCCCAGCAGGAGGGAGTGGAGTGTCAGCATTGCAGGCCGGAGAGAAATCTTCCCATTGTCAGTGTCCCAGTCCTCTACAACAGAATCCACAGACCAGGCGACAGAATGGAAAGGGCAGGGTCTGTCTGGGAGAAGAGGGGGACAGTAAGGAAGAGGAGAAGGGAAAGGAGGAGATTAGGGGAGTGGCTTACACGCAGTATTGGTCAGATGTCTGGTGGGAGGAGCTGAAGAGCCCAATAGCATATGGAGGGGGCAGGGAATATGCTAAACTGATGAAATCTCAGGAACTGAGTGAGGCATACAGTCTGTCTGGTGCAATGGGGTTTGGCTTCCTTAGATACCACCCAGTTCCCTTAAAAGGACAAAGGATGTAGTTTATTACCTCTAAGATTTGAATTATTAGGGTACAAAGAATTATTGGAGTGTATAAACAAAAGGAATATACCACTGAACACAACAGTCTGGCAAAACCAACTGTAGTTCAGTGCCTTAACAGTTTCACAGCGTGATTCACGTCATCTTCCCTTAGAACTTTCCCCATGAGCTTCTTTTTTAACTGTAAACAGGGAAATTGCTAATTACTATGCAGAGTTTATGACGGCAGGGAAATAAGAGGGTTTAGGGGAAGGCAGAGAGATGGGTGTGTGCAAACAGCAGGGGAGTCCTGCTTCTTCTGGTACAGTTATTTGGGTGGAGTCAGGTGGTGGTATGGGGGTTGGGGTCAGGGCACTTGATGAGTCTATTTGAATACATAACAGTATAATCTGTGTGTAGAAAAGAAAAAAAATCAGTTTTCCCCTTAAAAGTGCAAGAAAGCGGTATTTTAAGGATTAAGCTATTAGCTCAAGTTTAAGCGCACTAGATGCTAAATCTGTCTCTCTGAAGGTTTCACTGTGAGGTAGTGGGGGATGGATCAATACAGATGCTCTAGGTAAAGCGGGAGGATGACAGAGAAAGGCATGAATGAAAAAAGATGGCAGTGTATTGTAAAGCGGATGCGCTGTGTGAAGCTGATGGTGGTGCAGGCGGTGGGGAGTTTGTTGGGGGAGGAGCTTGGGGTGAGGGGCAAACACAGGCATCTCTGGGTTTTATTCTGCAAGGTGGAGTTGCCATGGAGACTGCTTCCATCATCGTAGTTTAGTCAAGATGGCTGCTGCAGTCTGCAGCAGCAGCAGCAGCAGCAAACAGGTCACCGTTCACAGGTTAATGACTCAAGAATCCAATTTTGTAACTACTTCGTCACATATTCATATAACAACATCACAATATGTCAAATGTACTTGGGAGAAATAAGTATGTGTTTAATTTAACAGGCTTTCTCTGGCAATTTATTGAAAACATTTTCTTCATAACTGCTTTTACTAAAATAACTGATAATATAATACTGCGATTGCTAGCAGTTACTTGGTCTTAGATAAAAAGGTACAATGTCACACATAACCATTTGTTATCATTGCATTGTCAATTTGAAACAGGTTCCACACCTAATAAAGACTCACAGCTGATAAAATAAGGTCATTATGCTACAACTGTTCCTCGCATTAAGTGCTAATCTTTTGTAGCCTTTGAAGTATGCTGTGTCATCTCACATTACAAACTGTATAAACAGAGCTGTATAAATATGTAGTTGATATTGTGCATACTCTTAGGTGGAGAGTAGAGTTACCTGGACACTTAATAGATTCTCTTCTATACTGAAACTCACTGTAATTGTGTGTATTTACTCAACATTCTCGCTAACACGGTTACAAAAAAACAGTTTGCCAACTCAAAATTTCATGACAATACTCTTTGTATCTCCTTGTATAATTTCAGTGGCTATATATCACAGTCTTTAAATATTTTATCCTAAATAAATATAAAAAGCATTCAGATTACTCCAGTTGGTGTAATCAACAACAGCAGGTCATTATTGCAGTTCAATCAGACATTTGGGTGCAGTCCTAAAAAGTTATTTATTGTAACTGCCAGTAGCTGAACTAGATTTTGAACGCTTACATGTACTGGCACAAGCTGTGGCCTCACTGACCCCTTGTATCTGTTCCTAGCTTGTGGAGACATTGGGGTTGTAGCCTGGCAGTGCTACAAGCAATGTATAGGGGCAAGTACAATCAGGCTGGTACTTTCCATCAAAATAGGCCACCAGGTGTTCTACACTTCAAGGTGGCCTTCAACCAACTTGAGATTAGCCCCCTTCACCTTGCCACTGACAGGCCATGGTTCAGCTCAGCTCTGCTCAGATACAGGCTGCCTTTGTAACACTGACCCATTTAATACTCACAACAACAACAATGGGTGAACTGAGTGAGACCCTGAAAGCATTCACAACCTTCTGCATTTTTGATACAACTTTGTGAAAACAACAGAGAAGGACAACAAAGAGGGAAAAAAAGTATTCATAACTGTAAAAGTGAAAATAACAACATTGTATTCAACACCAATTGTCATTTATCATTTATCCAAGTATAAAAAATAACAATCAAACCAATTTATCCAGCTGGTGAAGACAATGCCATGTTGTCAAGGGAATGTCATCATGCATGGATAAAAAGTTACAACAAAATGTTTTACAGTGAGTGTGCCCATCATTCTTTTGTTTACTAGACAATGTGCAGATCGTCTGGAAATCAGCAACATCCCTATTCCGCCATCTAGTGGTACACTGTTATGTTCCGCCATCTAGTGGTACACACACAAAAAGGCCTTTCCTCAGCAAAAACACTCCTAACAACATTCCTAGAACCTTCTCTGTCTCCTTACATCCTCTGTAACCTGTTATAAATTTACAAACGTAGCATTAGAGACAACACTACATCATCACCATGATGAGTTAATTACAAAAAAGAGTTCCAGGCACTTCCCTCACTTTAAATTTTATATCTTTCAAAGTCTATACACCAGAATCGGTGCCCTTATGAACCGTTTCCTTGCTGTTCTGAAGTTTGCTCATATCTCCAAAGCGTTTAAAAAAACTAAAAAACAGTCCAGAGGTCTCAGTCTTAAGCCACGTACTCTTTTCACTATTCTTCTGCAGACGGTTGCCTGTGGGCTCAACTGATTTACCCTCTTGTTTTGGGTCCCCAAGCCCTTCATCTGGAACATGGGCTGAAGGAACATTTAGTTTGCTTTTCTTTTCTGCTGATGGAGAATTCTGGGCCTGAGCACCAGATTTTTTAAAGCTGTGAGATACCTCATTAAAATCAGCACCCTCTGCTGGCAGTGTCTCTTTTTCTCTTGCCACAGGATTGGGACTGCTGACTGGAGGTTGATCCCCCAGATTACCTTCCTCTTCCTCAGTTTTAGGGACTTTGGTAGGCAGAGTATGGCGGCGGCCAAGGTTACGTTTTGAGGTGGATGAAGGACCGAGCAAAAATGTAACCAAATCTTCATTGGTTGGGTCTCCAGGATATCTCTCTGTGTCCTCATCAAAGGTGCGCTGACGAGGCAAGGTGGTACTTGGACCAGGAGATTTCTGATTTTCCAGAGAATAGTCCACCGATGAGACACTGCCACGGCTGTTTTGAAACCGCAACACTTTTTTAGATGCTTCACGCAACTTTTGGGCCTCCTCACGATTATTGTCCTGTATGTCTTTGTCACCATCATCAGTGGTAGTTGAGAAAGATCTAACTGAGGAGGAAATGTTGGCAGTCCTTTTGGCTGGGTGTGTAAATCCTCTAGAGTCCTCTTTTCTGGAAGCTTTCATCTCTTCTTCATGAGGAGTGCCACCTTTTGCCTTGCTGTCCTCGCCATTTGACTGGGCTTTGTTTTGTGAAGAGTCCTCTGTGAGTTCAAATGAAGAATTCCACTCTTTTCTGCCCATCCCCTTAGCTCTAAACGAGCCAGCTCTCTTCTGATTTCCAGTGGGGAGGTTTGCCTGTGAAGTAATTTCTGATAAGCTCCCGCTGTTTGGGCTGCCACTTGTGGGGCTTCCATGAGTGGACGAGGGCCTTCCGAGTCTCCTCCGAGAGACACGATTGGTTAGGAAGTTCTGTAGTATGGACTCTAATGCAATATCATCCATTTCTTTGTCTCTGCTGGAGCAGGTAGCTGTGGACCTGCGCTTGGCAGCACTCTGTAATCTATCCCTGTGTCTCCGCTTCACCTCTACCATCTCTCGAGCCTTGTTTTCCTGTAGAAAATCACAGTCAGTGAATTGAGTTGGAGGGTTTTTTTTTTCCTCAGATGAAGAAAACATGCCAGTATACAGGCTTACCTGCATGGCCCGCAGAAATTTTTCACAAAAGGAGTTGAAAATTGAGCAACATTCCTCCAGTTTGAACCTGCTTGGGTCTTCACAGAAATACTCGGCCACAGAATCACTCACTGACTGCAACTCCTGAAAATCAGTCTCTATTTCTGCCAAGCAGACCTCAGCCTTCTAGATTAAGCCCAAATAAAAATGTTAGAACATATAATCAATGTTAAAATTCACACAAACTGGGCTGAATTTCCCAACAGAAGGCTTCCTCACCTTGAGAAAATCCTCCATCTGTGCCTTTAGCTCTTCCTGTTTCAAGGTGTCTGCCTTGGCATCTTGTACTTTCTTTACCAGTCTCCCAAACTCTGCTTCAATGTCACCTTTATTTATTCTATGAAAACAAAAAATATATATATTCATGATAATACAGCAAATAATAATACAGTTAAAATATGGTTTGTGCTTCAAAATGAGATTGTTTACCTTGCTGCAGGTTCAATGTGTTTGAGTTGATCTGGAAATTTAAGCAGGGCCACATCCACCTTCTGAGCTTGCTGTATTGAATGTGAAAGTTTATATAAGACTCAAACATACCTGAAGATACATAAAAACAGAATCTAGACTGCAAACAGATCAAAGTAATAAAAGCTACTTACCATCACAACATAATGCATAAGATTCATTCCAGGTTTGTTTGCTTTGGTGTCCACTAACTTCAACAGAGAAGCCATTCGGAAACCAACTGCACTGCCTGCATAGCCACCCTGTGATCACATTAAATAAAATAAGACTCAAAGATGTACAAACACAAAAGGAAATTATCCAAGTCTCCACTCTCACATAGACTCACAGCATTCATGTAATTTCCAGTCTTCAGGACCAGGCGAATGACAGAATGGAGATTATCAGACTCCAACAGCTCTGAAAGAGGACACACACAGTGAATTCTAAGTCTAAACTCTATTATTGCTCAAAATCTGTTGTGAGTCTGATCTATTTAAAAACCAAGAAAACACACAATACCCTTTCCAGCAGCTATTAAAGTGCTAATGAATTCTTTCATTTCATCCACGAGTGGAAAAAAATCCTCTTTGAGCACCAAGCTGCTGAGACGCTCTTCATAACTAATGGACACAAAATTTCCATCATTAATTAACCACCACTGA
Organism: Toxotes jaculatrix; assembly: GCF_017976425.1. NCBI lineage: Eukaryota > Metazoa > Chordata > Actinopteri > Toxotidae > Toxotes > Toxotes jaculatrix. Next base: position 7,166,812 of record NC_054402.1, read on the forward strand.
TATTTAATACATGCAGTACCAGGAATTTCACTTGCGGTAGCTCACCTGGGAGTCTTGACCAGCATTAGCATAAACAGATCTGCTTCAGGGAGAGCTGAGTGGTCACCCTTAAAACCGACCAGCTGCTTCACCTGCATTGAAAGAGCCCAAAAAAGCCCACACATCTTAAAATCCTGGTAAAATTACGAGCAGCAAAGCTGTAAGTTTTACATAACACATTAGAAGAAATGAGCAGCTGGCACAAGTACCTCCCCTTCATCTGGCAGCAGTTTGCACAGCTCCCTCAGTTTTCCATAACCAAAACTGAGACTACTTCCTGATTTGATTTCTTCAATCATGTCTTTCACAGGCCTGTGGAGGGAGGTGGAGAGACAGACACTGTTAGTTACCAGTTATATTAATGTTTTTCATTAGGGTTGGGACATCTCATGAGCAGTGTGTGTCATGTTAATACCACAATTTTGCACCTCTGGAAGACTTGGGCTGCTGACACCAACAAGCCTCTACCTGCTCATAAACATTTGCAACATTGCAACACTTCTGGCTCTTCTGATGTCAGTCAGAAAAATACATGTGTAAGACATGACATTGATGGAACATCCTTTAACTCTGTTTAAACAGAGAGAAACACATTTTTTAAGGGAAATATAGTAGCTAAAAGAATAAGAGCGTTAGATTAATGTGCAGATTTGTATGTTCTGCTTTGCCACTTGTGACATTTCAGTCAGTTTGTGTGTACAAATGCTCATCATCATCGTCACCATTAACAATGACAGAACATTTTTCCATTTCCTGTTAGATCTGTCGCATATGCAAAACAGCCTTAGGCAATACATTTACAATACCTCTAAATAATTTATCTGTGGGTAACCCAAGGGAGGTAACCTGTTGGAGCTGTAGAACAGTCTAGATCAGATGTGTCAGGGCATGTCGGCTTTAACAGGTCTGTGAGCATGAGGCAACCATGTTGCAGACTAATCTATGTGCCTCATCTTGTGTTGTTTTACACTGAAATATGAAGAGATTATTGTGCTAAGGCAATCACACCTTAGGAATACTACCACTGACTCACCGCTTGAATTGCTTTAGGAAAATTCCAATGTTCATGCTCCTCTTGGAGCTGAGGATGGAAACCTGGGAATGGAAACAGACACAGACCTGGATATAATCATCTTGTCAGTCCCTAAGATAATTTCACTATTGGCTTGAGCAGTGTCCGCTTGTATCACAGATACCTCAGCTTTCCAAACAGACAGTTGAATCCAAAGGTTAAGAATTCTTAAGAGTTGACTGTATTGAACAATCAGGACAAAGATACCATTTTGCAGCATTGATGTATTTTCTCAGTGATTAGTGGAACACAGCTCACAATAAAAGTTTAGTAACAGATTTTAACCCATTTTTGTTAGACAAACGTTTAACCTCCATCGATCTACAACCGTAAAGAGTATACAGTGAAACAGATATGCAAAAAAAAAAATCAAAACTTCTTTGTTTCTGCTTGTTTTGACTATAGACTTGTCATCAGATAAATGTTAAGAAATGCAGTTTATAATGTACAGTAGCTTGAATACAGAGCACAAGTGGGCTGTTACACAGACTAGTGCTGTATAAGGACAAAAACGTGCCTTCCTTTAGCAAACAGATATGAAGAATAGTGAGGCTCCACCCTTGTATTGAGTGATGTTCCAAAGACAAATATTACATTATATCTATTGCCACTCTGGTAATGCAATGTACAAATAAACTGATTATTTTTCTACACTAATAAAAAAAGTGATATATAGATATAGATATAGATATATAGATAAATAGATAGATAGATAGATATAGTCCCATTTCCTAAATTACATGGATTGTGAATTGTGGATTATGCAGAATGAGCTCAACTGAGGGGATCTTTATCCACATTTATTGCTGCAAGGATGGTTTTAGGTTTTAGCCGAGAGAAACACTGTAAACACTCTTGTTTATCTCAACTTCATGCCGACAGGAAAAATCAATCCACCTCCATACCTCAGCACTACACAACTAAAACTACCAAACATTTCAATCTATTGCTACAAACCACTGGGGTTAAAGTACCAGTCTGATTCAGCAAAGTGTGACCTGTATCCTCTGGCTGGCTGTACTCACCATTTCTCCTCCTGAGGCAGCAGTTGGCAAGCGCCTCAGACTCTGGTTGTTCAGGGCCTTGAGTTGTTGCTGGCCCTGCTTGTGGCTGAACAGCTCCTCAATGTGATCGGTGTCCAGCTCATATTCCCCATCAGTCTTATCTGATGTCCAGATGTTGTGCCTTCCCATAACACTGTGTTTGGGAAGGGTTTCCCAGTTGAAACTGCGCATCCTGGAGAGCCGGCGCTCCCCCTTCGCAATGAGGCCCGCGCCATGTAGGGATGGAGGAAGGCCAGGGGCTGGAGGTGGTGGAGGCAAAGGAGGAGGTGGTGGTGGTGGCGGAGGCGGTGGAGCAGGAGGATCTCCTGGTTGCATCTTTTGTCAAAGAGCCTTCAGAAGGTCTGCGATGCAGTCATGGTCTCAGTCACACATACAGGCAGGATTAAAGCATATAAAGAACTTGCAGTGAAAAGTTTGCTGCTTTTATAAGAAAGTGGCGCAGCTGTTGTGCCGGACGGACTTGTCCAAAATGTAGTCAGTTAGGATGATGCATTCAGACTGAAAGAAAGAGAACAGGGTGGGGACACAGTTACAAAGATTTTCATGTACAACTACTGTGAGCAACAGTGTTTAGCAATGGATAAAGCTTTCACTTTCTCCACAGTACCTAACATTTATTACTGTAGTGTTGTATCCAATGAAAACCATTACCATAATCCACTATACACTTACACATGTTGAGCCAGATCTATCATGATCCTCACAAGTTGTTATGGGATTATTTTAGAGATACAATTAAAAATTTCAAATGAGCATGTTAAATTCAGTTACAGTGTTAGTTAATACAGAAGATTAATTGATGAAAATATTACGTGAGTAAAAAAAAATATTCAAAAATATATGATTTGAAATTATACAGGCTAAATCTCAAAGGGGCCTGGTATTATTTTGCATCTAGCTAACCGTTTCCACCCACGTTTCTATCTACAAACGACGAAAAACATTTTTTTTTACAAAGTTAACATAAAAACACAAAAAAAAAGGCAACTTACCTTGGTTTGCGATTCACCGGTCGTATTTTGTTTCCCCCTTGATATCTCATTCCCCGGGTCGTCCTGCTGAAACTTCCTCAGAAGTGAGTCGCATTAAACTGGGAAACGCAAGAAAAGTGTCGAAACTACCTGCGTGTTACGACACGCCCAGGTACCTCACCTACGTCCATGGCAGCCCACACCCTCCGAGCAGGAGGAACACTGGGATTTATGGAGCCGTTTGGCTTGTTGGCTGGAGTTTTTGCCCTCGCTTTGTTTTCTGTCCAGCTGTCATGAGGCTCTTACGTGAACAGTCCACCGGATTCATAGACTCCTCCAGCGTGATTAACGTCATGACTGATAGGGACAGAAAATCGATTTCTTAAAGGTGTTTGAACGCTTTTAACACCTGCTGTACCTTTAAGATCTTAATCATTTACAGCTGGGGTGCTGTGTTGCCTTTTTTGTTTTGTTTTTACATGCTTATGTTAAACATTAAGCCATTTCACCAGCTCACACAATTGTATTTGTTTGGTTGTGGGCTCGTGGTCAGACTGGCCTTTAACTTTTTGCAGGGTCAGTTTGCAGCAAGCACTTCAACTGTATGCCATAAATGATAAGCCCTTAGAATGATAGCTGTAATGCCCTAAATACATTTGTATGCAAATTATATGGTTCTCCACAATCCAATACTGAAGGAAACCTATAGAAACAGTTTCAGCAAGACTTCCTGCTCTTCTTCTGCAGTACAACAAAAGGAGAATGGGGGATCTCTCACCTAATAGTGCAAATTCTCCAAACCTCATTTTGCTCAGATTGCAAACTAAGAAATTTGGGCCTTATAGCAGTCTGGTATTTTGTAAAATCAGCTATATCCTAAAAATAACATACAAATTTACATGTGAAGATTCTCTACCTGTAAGATTAGTGCATTAACTGATCATTTTCACTGTAAATGATTCTTGAAGGTAAGGAAATTTTTAACAACAAAGCCGGGAAAGTTAACATTTTTGGCTGTATATAAACATTCAGAGGAAAGAGAAGGGAGTGATAATAAGGAATAAATTCATCACTTAAGATGGTCTTTTAGTGCTTTGAAGACCTTATCTATGTGAGCTGTGAGTCAAGATAAGTTTAAAACTCAGAGAAATTTATACTAAAGTGCAGTTTAACAAGAGAGGAGATTAAGGATACGCTTACAGGGTCAGTTCTGTGTTTAATTGTATTGTATTCTGTTGCTATTAGGTTTACTGGGAGAGAAGCAGGAAAAGGGAATCATGAAGTTTGTGATTTTAATGTTGTATTACCATGTTAGTAGGTTTTATAAGCTGCACTTGGAAACATAAAGAAAACATCCTGCTTGTTTAAGCTAATGTCTGTGAAAATAACATCAAGCCAAAATAGTCTTGTCTTATCTAACATCCCTGAAGTCAATTTCTTTCAAGCTATCTCAGCACCAGTAGAGCTACAGTGTAAAGCGATTCTGAAACTTGTAACCTAGAACACCTGTGGTTTCACGTGTCCAGCATTCCCATTCCCTGTGTCGTCATCATAAACATAATGAATGGTGCCATGCATATTAACTGTGTATAAAAGGCCTGAAACTAAGTCAGTAAAGGAAACAAAATGCACAGAACAGTTAAAATACACCACATGCACACAGGTAACAGGATGTAAATGGTATTTGTCTAACAAGGATTTCAATATACAGTTTTATTGTATGGGCAGCAGCTAAAACCAAGTCATGTTTCCTTTCAGTATATTGTAAAAAACTGGTGGAGTAAAGGAAGAAATTTAGAAATGAAAAAAGTAAGCACCTTATGTGCAGTTTAACAAAGGATCGCTATTCTAAAGTGTTACCCTTGTGTCTTCTATTACCAGATGTAATAAGCAATTAACTGATCTAAAGTAATTATCTCATGCAATAAAGCAGTTAGTGTTTCCTGTTTCCAGCAGCAGTTTCCAAAAGCATGTAATTGCTGGCAAAATTAAAGAAAAAAAAAAAAGAAAAACTGAACTAGTGATCAGTGTGCTGATGAGCCTTGAAATCATGAAGCAGACATTTAAAGGAAATGATGAAAGCGAGATTTCATGATTATGAAATAAGTCATGGAAAGCATGTTAGATATATATCAGACTGTATTATCATATACATACTTAATACATACATTGTGAGTTTTCTGTACATATTCTGTGAAAGCTTCCCATATCAAACTGACAGAATTGTGTCAACTGCACAGTTATGTGAAACAAACCATCCAGCAGACTTTATTGGAAATGCAGACCAAGACAAAGACAATCAGCTGACTAGAACTCAAAAGAGGCTTACGTAACATACAACGTTATGTTACAAACAAATTGGTAAATAAATAAAATAATAAAAATGTACTCATACATTCTGTTCTTGAAGAGATTTGCATCGTAACAGAATATATGTGGTATCATGTTTATTCAGTATTCCCATTCATTGTATGTGTTTTAAAACTTGAGACTTCAAAAATGAGTCTCAAACACTGTCACCTCCCACTGAAACAGTCAAACACGATCATACACTGGCTATGTGTCACAGGTTGATTTGGATTTCTTTATGATAACTGAGATGTCTCTATTTATCATCAAAGCATCCATTAGATTCATTGATGCTGACTCACTGCTGTTTTTGAGGCTTGTTTCCATGTGTAAACACTGGAGTAAAAAAGACAGATAATTGTAACTGCTGAATTCATAAGGACATATCTGGAGGTACCAAAAACTTAGGAGGTCCAGTTAATTATGAATTGTATATTAAGTTAGAGAAAATCACTATATTCACCATATATATTTTTTCCCTTCTATGCATGTAAACCGTAACTTGACCATTCAGACAGGTATTCCACAAAGCACTATTAGAAACATAGTGGGATAATTTTGATCCTGATTTAAATCTGTAAAGCAACATTTGAAGGACATGGTTCAGTCATGCATATTCATGAAAATAAATAGAATTTCAGAGAATATTTATATTTTTGATATTATTCCCCAAACTTGCTAAAGTGATTTGTGGAATTCCTCCCATGTGGTGTACTCTGCAATATTAAAGATAACGCTTTAGACAAGATTAAAAAACAACAAAATAATGCATGTGCAAAACTGCCAAGGGGTATCTCCACAATAGAAGACTATAGTGTACATAAATAAGAAGTGATATACACGTAAATGATTGTGCTACCTAAAGAATAATAAAAGTAACAAAAAGTCGTTCTGTGACTTAACAAAAAAACAATTGAAATCATTGCGCCATCTATGTAAAATATGTGATACTGAAAAACATTACAAAACTGATCTCTCATGTTTTTCGTTATCACTGGCCGCTACTAATCCTACAATATACTCCTTTATACATTTGACTCTTGTCCATCTATCCATAATTTCATGTTCTTCACTGACCAGCTTGTCACTGTACACCTGAACAGCTGAACCTGGAGCGATCTTTACTGCTCCTCTAGCCAGGATGGCTTGTCTGATCCTGGGGGCTTTAACTTTACATTGAACTGTATTAGAGTTTGTTCCAACTGCTGCTGGTTGCCAGCAAAGTAAGCTGAGATAGCATTATGGAAGAGAAGCAGCTGCTTGTGCATCACCTTCACCTATGGAAAAAAACAAGAAAAGGAAAAAGTCTGTCACTACAAACACAGTTTAAAGTGTTTACAGGAAAGCACAGCCCATGGACATCTATTAAGATGACCTTTACTAGCTGCACAGATTGCACAACTTGCAAACAACTTGCACATTCCTCTAAAATGAACTACCAAGTGTCAAGCAGGCCGTTTAAGATATTTCAGGCATAAACAATTAATGTTGGTTTTTATCTTCCTTATTTTTCATTAATTTGGCAAATATTTCCAAAATAAAACAGAATTAGGTTATGATTCTCTATGTGCATGGAAAAGCCTGCCTGTTTTATTGCCCTCTCATGTTCAAGATTCAAAGCTGTTTCACGACAAGCATCAGGATCACTGACGGCTGTAGGTATGGATCATGAAGTGTGGACTGTTGTACCTGTAACCAGACCCAACAGAGATATCACAGGGTCCTGGAGCACTCCTATATCACTATCGCTGCAGCTAAGTGTGAAGTTAAATCACTGGGGGTCGGCAAAAACAAGATTTCAGGAGGTGTTAAGTTTAAATGTGTGGGCATTTCAAAGAAAAAAGATAAACTACAAACCTTGTTTTCCTCCAGGAACTTGAGCTTGATAGTGACATCACTACGCAGTCTTTCATATTTGTCTCTGTGGATCTGGTAGTCATGCTGAGCTATCTCAATGCGGACCATGGCAGCCGCATCCCTAGGGCCCAAACTCAGCTCCTCCAAATCAGAACGATAGGCATCAAACTCAAGTCTGCATGCAAAAAAACAGTAAATGCTGTCAGAGGCTCTCAACTCACCAGGTGATCACCCTTCAAGATTTCTTTCATAATATTTTAACTCCAAAATTATATGTCATGGTTTGTTACCTTGCATTTTCATACTGCTTAATGGTCATCAAAGTATCCTCCATTGTTTTGTTGACCAGGGTGTCGATACTGGACACAAAGAAGTTGATGGCACCAAGCAGAGCCTCGCCATTCTTACACAACAGCTTCTGTGTTTCTGCGTTATAACCAAATTCATCCTGCAGACAAACACATAAGTTTTACATATTAACTGCATTTTTAGGTCATATCACACAGACAGCTTCAGCAATACTGTACCTGCAACTCTGGGGACTTCTGGCTGAGGTCGGTGAAGGTGTCTCCTAAAGCCTGTTGCGTCTGTACCATGCTTTGGAAGTGATTGATGAGCGCAGTGGCCAATCTTAGGATGTTTTCATACTTGCTCTTAGTATCTCTTAACACGTCAATCTGAGCCTCCAGTTCCAGGTCTACTGTCCGTGAGCCTCGGCCAAACCGCTCTGAAAACATCTGTTTGGTACACTGAGTAGAAGATATGGATACAGATTAAATTAATCCCAGTGTATAACAAACACGATGGAGTTAGGGTTGGACAAAGACACTGGGCCTGAAAAATAAATGCATGCGTAAGTTTCAGTTGATTTGTTTCGAACTAGTCAAGATTACATTTCAGTTAATTATATATAGACACACACACACATACCTTGTATGTGTTTATGCCCCATTTCTTTACACTGTCCAGTTTCTCCACTGCCACACCACGAGTAACTTCTTCAGCTGAATTACTAGAGTTATGGTTTGATGACCCTGAAAAGACAGAAAAAGAACAATGCACACTGTAATCCATGTCATTCTATCAAGTTTTACAAGGCAAATATTTACAGAGACTGTGTGGGTCATGAAAGTGAGTGAGGACAGTGTGGACATGGTGACAAGCCTGGTGATACCTGGATGCCGGTCTGTGTGTTGGGCAAGTCGGCTGGCTGCAGACTGGCTGTTAGGCAAGCTAACACCCCTGGATTTCATGCGAATGTCTGAAATGAGCATGGCGATGATAAAGAGTGAGGATGAGAAGAAGGCATGGCAATGGAATATGTGTCAGAGGAGCTTGGCAGTGAGATATGCAGCTGAACAGCAAGGTATGTAAACTGAAAAGAAAATGTTATCCTGCGTGGTGAAGGATACATAATAACTAGGAGTTAAAGGGGTTTTGAAATAATCCACCATGCAGGTTACTCATGCAGAATAAAAGAATTTACAATAAAAGATGAAAATGGACTTCGTGGGATGAAAGGTGAGTATCAAGCAATAACAGAACAGTCATCCAAAGTGCATTTTACAGTACAAAAGAAGACATCCTAAATGGACACCAACACATTTCAAGTAACAGCCCTATATATCAGGTTAGTGCATCCCCAATTTTGACAGCTGCAAAAGCATTTCTTGCTGCTGAAGCTGAGTTGAAGAGCAAGGTCACATACAACTCCCTTGGTCAAGCAATATCAAACCTTTTATAGGAAACCGAAACAGACCAAAATACAGGTTAACTTAGAAAACAAAAAGGGTTGTTAGAATACACAGCCACCTGGTCCTGTTGCAGGGGCTCGTCTTCTGTCCAGATACTCAGGATTGAAGCGAACTGCAGGCCCTATGGAATATGGATGTTCATAATATGAACCAGGAGCCTAGAGGTCAGCTGCTCTTGAGTGACACATTAAAATATGAGGCGGAAAAGCTATTGGTATAGTTTCTTAAAGGGGCATTAAGTGTCAACCTCTCTCAGTGAGTGAAGGATTGCAACAACATTGACAGATCCCTGGCACAGCTCATGACAGCCTGCAATTGACAACAGACAGAACCAGGGGGAAGGTGGGGGTCTTTAAAACAGAAAGTGGAACAAACAGTGAACTGTTTGAAGCCAGAAACATCAGCAACTGGCAAAGTAATCGCAGGGTCATTTGTACTGATTGACAACTCTATTAAACTGATGTAGAGTTATTAGCATAATTTTAACATATGGTACAGCAACTCTTACTTCACACACCATTATCTTTGCACACAAACTGTGTCTGTACTGTGTAAAAAAAAAACAACCAAAAAAAAAACAAGGCAAAACCTGTAGAGGATGGAAGTACCTTTGATGGTGCTGGTTGGAATGATGCCTCCTGCAGGCCCTCCATAACCTCCTGAGACAATGCTGGTTTCATTCAGGTTGGGTCCAGAAACCATGACCTGCTGCAAATCCTGATGCGTTTACAACAAAATATGGGAAATAAATATGGTTTAGAAGGCAAGAAATACTATCACATTTTTCATCAACATTAATGTTATAAAAAGATAAAACATATCCACAGTCCTGAAAACTGTAACTTATTTTTTTTTACATTATTAACTTAGATTATCGTTCACTCAAAACTGTTATTGTAATTATGACACTAAATAGGTGCTCAAATATTTACAAGGATAGTGTAAAAATATTTCTGTTCAAATGTAAAGAAACCATTTAGAGTTTTTGTTGTAAACTGCAACTACCAAAGTCAACCTACACATAGTGACCACACCAAGAAACTGTTTATGTTCTGTTTTACTATTATATTGACTGCTTGTCATGCAAAAAAGCTCAGATATGTAGAGAATGGCATCCCAGTTAATGTCTGAATTACTCTGTCTCTATGCTCTTAGTCCATCAGCCCTAGCCCAAGTATTCATGGTGATAATGGTACAGTGCTACTGTACATAGCTGCAGGCCTGGGCATGGTAACAGGCCTGTGAAGGTAACAATTGGCCTAACCAGCCTTAGTCCTGGACTGTGCTGTCATATGTAAAAGGATGCAGAACCACAAACCTAGCCTAACATGCTAATACAGATTGAGTAAAAAGGATACTGTCAGTGAGGTGAGACAAAATGTGACTGTCTGACCTGCTCCAGGCTGTCATCCTCTGGCAGAGTCCCTGTGTCTCCATTGCTGTTAATGGGGATCTCCATGGTAGCAGCCTTGCTCATGATACTGTCTGCCATAATGAAATCTCTGCAAGACAGCACCAAACACTGACACGTAAATACGGGATCATGGTTTGCAGTTCAACAAAATTAAACCAAGCCTTCTAATCCATGTCGACACAAAATAACAGCTTGCTTACACTGATGCTATCGTGGCTGGCTGGCGGTGCTGATGTGGCTGCTACTTGACAGCTAGCTTGCTTCCTCACCACTGTAGCGACCTGATATTGGAGCCAAGTCCAGCCGTCCGAAGGAGAAACACGCCGTTATTTGCACCGACAACCGCCTCGAAATGTCAGATAATTACAACGGGGAAGCGCCGTTGTCTTTAGTTGTCATTGAATGCTACAGCCATGATTATTTGTCCTACAACGTTTACGTTATCTGCTTTCATCCATTTAATTCAGCTAGAAAATCCCTGCATCCAGCCAGCTAACAGCTTTAGTAGTATCACTTCGAAATAAAAGTTTGCGTTATTTTTATTTTATTGGTAGTCGCATTTTTGAGCTATAAAAGCAAAACACTTCATGTAAAACTTATAAAGCTAGTTGTTTATTGAGTGATTATTGTACAAATGAGAGGCTGGATGCGTATACTGTGAATGGACGCTCTTATTCTGAAAGATAATACCTTAAACATAGCATCAACTCTCCTCCCCCGCTCCATCTTCCACGTAGCGCAGTGCTGACGTTGCTTTACACACGAGCTGCAGTACCGCCCTATTTCTTAAGATGTCACTAACAGCTCACCAACAAGGAAAAACAAAACCTGACCTGTCACACGTGCAAGTAACCCTCCCATCAGTAACTCCATTTAGGCGCTGCCCCCTTAAATGTTGTGAGTATTAATCATTAGAGGGAAGGTTGTTGCGTCCTGCCCCTTACATTGATTGCAATATCTCTCGAAATCAAACTGTATAAATACAGTCGTTTGTTTTCTGATGTGAAAGGCCTCAAGTTAGACCTCACCCCAGTAAACTGACCACACTTCCAATTATTTGCCTCATTTGTTTCAATCAGGGATGCTAGGAAAGTGCACATGGTCTCCAAATGTAGAAGCTGTTCTGTAATTGCTCCAGCTCTGAGCAGAGAATCAACCCTTCACACACACCTACAATGGATTGCTACGGTAAAATAGTTATTTTTTTCTTGATGTACTGATTTCCTGCGAGTGCCACATTTTCCAAACATTTGAAATCTCGTGTTGAGAAAACCTTTTCCCCTCCTTGCTTCTTCTTCATCATCGTCCTCCTCCTTATTTTTCTTCTGCATGACTGAATTTGACTTCCATGTCCCAAAGATCAAAGACAACAAAATAGAAAATGATGAAGCTGGGTTATTCATGTTTTCCTCCCAATCAACAAACCAACACGTCAGAGGCTATTTGACTGGCATGTTATTTGCTCTGATTTTGATCTGCTTGCCAAAATTCAGGCATTTCTGAGAATTATGTCAGACAAGGTAGCCTAAGCAGTGCACCATATGCATGACTGATTATGAGTGCCCTGCCTATGGTGCCTATGCCACATGGGCTTACAAAACAGTAACCTTGATGGCCACATGACAAATCATAATGTACTCTTCCACAAATTCAATTACAAATTCAGCTCTTATATTGGATACAGTGTTTTCTGTCTCAGTTCCTAAGCATTTCCTATAAATCTCACCAAAACAAAGGTCCCCACATTAAAAATCCAACTCAATATATCAGCAACTGGATCTTGTGAAACAAATATTTCATATACAGTAATTTAGTATGCAGAAGGCAATGAAATACAAAATGGAATTTATCTTCAACAACCCCAAGATCACAAAAAACACACAAAACTTGCCCTTAAAGAATATCTTTTTAATCGCCTAACTTTTGCTGGTAAAGTACCAGTTCTTAACTGACCACACAAAGACCTTTGTATTTCATTTTATAAATGGTTCTGCAAAAAATGGCATTCCAGCTGGTGTTGAGAAAGTATCTAGCCCTTCACACATGGTGAAAATAAGTAACGCTACAGCTGATACTCTCACATTCTGACCCAATACAGTAATATGTTTTGGCTCATAATATACATAATATACAGTTCAGTCAGCTGTCAATCAATGACTATATGTCTATTCTGTCTATTAACATGTTGTTACAGAGGGCAGGAGACACACCAATGTAAAAGCAATGAGGCTGTTGCTGCTACCATCAGTCCATTGTTATCATCTCAAAGCTAAATATTTCAGTGGCTGGCCAGCTACCTTAGTTCCACTTTGGTGGGTGAATAATTGAAAGGGTATGTTTTGACTTACCATTTGAAGAGAGTGACTGACTCAACATCCTTTAGCGCTGGAACCTTTGACCTCCACATTATTCATCGGCCACAAACAGCCTGCTGTCGCTGAGGCTTGAATTTTAAAACCAGTTGTTTTGTTTTTTGGAGTGGAGGTAAAGGAAATTATGAGCAGCAGTTAGTTACTAGCATTGCACGAGACTGCAAGCTGTAATTAAGTAGCCGACTTTAGGCTTATTAAAGCAGAGTTTAATCACAAATGCTCTCATGTTTCAGTATGTTAATGTGATAAACATCACAGATGTAGCTTCATAACAGTTTTATATTTTAACAAGGGTAATAGAGAGGGAATTGTTCTAGTTGTCAAAATTCTCACACAGGAGAAGGGAAATTTAGCGTTGCCTAGAAATTTAGTACAAGGCCTAATTTAATTTTCAGTTTCAGACAGGGTCTTATCTGAGACTGTACTGAATGTCACAAAGCCAGCACATGTGAGGGGTGAGTGTGAGACCTACACCATGGTGTACCCTTCCCCCTGTCAATTTAGAAAATATTTCATCTTGTTTTTTAATGATCATTAAGCATGGTTCCAGATGTTGGGAGGCAAATTCATCCTCACACAATCTCCTGTGTTCTGCAGCAGCAAACTAGAGCACTAGAGTGAGACAGGGAAATACAGAAAAACATGGTAAAGCAGTGCTGCCTGCATCGCTACTCCATGGGAATTACAAACAGGGCTCAATTTTTACATTATAGAGCATATGGAAGTAATTTTTAAAGTGTCTTTAATGTGCTATTTCAAACAGCCTGTCGACCTTTTTCCCAGTTGGTGGTTTAATCAATGCTCTCTCAAAGAAACAGCAATTCATCATCGTAATGGATCCTTGGATGATGTGCATGTCAATTGTAGAATGTCTGAAAAGACAACAAACAAGAACAATACATATTTATATGCTTTCCCTTTACTGAATGTTACTCTAAGAATAATTATGAATTGTGCTTTGGAAAGGTTTCAGTTACAGGGAAAGCACAATACAGATATGGGTCTGTGCGAAATAGTGGTTTCTGGTGCACGGTTCAGTTGAGCACATCAAATTTCATATGACAAGAGACATTATTTTGACTGACAGATGCATTTTCAGATGAATCACTACTGACATAAAGTCTCTTTGTTCCATTTTTATTTCTTCTATCCTCTTAATTTTGAAGGCTTTCATTTAAGAATAAACAGAGCTGTCAAGAGTATTTCTATTATTTAAATGAAGTCCCAAACAACTAAGAGAAGTGATATCTTATCACATGAAAAGAAAAACGAAAAAAGGGTATTATTTTGTGAGTGTGACATCTATAACATTTCAAAAGTACAAGTCATTCTTTTTTTCAAGCACATTTCACAGATTTCTACTCTTGTCGAAACACCTCCATGTCAGTGAGCACAATGACCTTGGGTATATGTCGTGAGAGCAATGGCCCCCATAAAATACAGGCCTTGCTATTGCTCTGATGTTTCCAATTAAATTCACCTGCATAATCAGAGGGACAACCAGTCAGAGGCCGCAAATAAACTGAGAGGGCAATTTAAGAATCGTAAATCCCACAAGGGCTTGTTGGCATTTCCACTGAAGTGTTAAAGCAGTTGTTAATTTTGTTTTCATGAAGACTACCTTTGGTTGGCACACAGAGGCTGTGGTCAGGATATGCACGAAAGGGCATGTTTAGTTTCTTTATACTGTTTACTTTCTTTGTCATGCAATTTTCTGTTTTGCAGGTCTCCAATTTTGCAATCTCCTTCATTTTAGTTTCCTGCTCTTTCTCTAACCATGAATTAGAAACGCTAAGTGAACTCCACGGTAAATATATGTATATGGATACAAGTATGTATATAAATAAAACTCACTAAGAGCAAGTTTTTAAAGAAGCTGTTGTACCGAAGATAGGTTGTAATGACTGTGCAAGTATTTCTTGAAATCAAGCTATGTGAGCAAAAGCTTGATTTTGAGCCATGGAGCACCTCTTGATAGAGGTTACCTTTACAAACTGTGTATACTGCCAATCACTGCATTCCTTTAAACTTCAAATGGCCAACAAAGAGCAATGTCCATGATTACTACTACCTTCCATAACAGAAGGAGTGCTCCCAGTTTATTCTTGTGTAAAATCTTTTTTCTGTCTGTGATGATCTCCTAAAGAAAAGTGTGAGTGTCTTAAAGTTATAAGACAATGTTGCAAAAAAGGAAAAATAGAGTGCTGGAAATCTGTACAAACCAGGGTGATTTGTGGACATACAGCCACATTTTTATTGGCTAAATGGTAGTTAGGAGAACTTCTTATTTTGACAGAAACCATTACCATGTTTTGAATATGGTGTTTCTTGGAAAATACTACAATATCTGAAACCTAGATTACATGTTATTAATACAAATCATACGAACATTATGAGCAAAACAATAAAACATGACCGGTGCCCCAATAAAGCATCCCAATCCTCAACGTTTTTTCTCCAGCTACTGTGGAACACTGAACTGATGTACAGTTCACAGATTTCGCAGATTTCTCCTCTTCTAGCTGGAAGATATATTTTTTCCAGCTTTTCCTTAGACTTCCATGGGTCTGCTTCCATTCAGCCATGCCAGTTACAGCTTCAGTATGGAGGCCACTTCAGACAGCTACTTTATCCAAAGCTTATTGCTTTGTGGTATATCTTCCCCTTAAGCAGCATACCATGTCAGGTTAATTTGTACAGCCCAGAGTATATACAGAATTTTTCATAATGCTCACATGGAAGAAACAACCTCAGAGGAAGCAATTCAAACAAAGACTCCTTCTTCTCAGACAACTGGGAAGGAAACAGGATCCATGGCTAAGAAAAGGCAATTATAAACCATTAATGGCAAGATATGTGATGATAATAGAAACACAGGTTTGTATTATGTCCAGTTTAGAAATAATAAGGCCAATGTTATTTGTAAGAGTCCCATTAAGTAAGCCAGTGGAAATGTTCACTAGCAGTTCTTCAAATCTGAGTAAAGAACACATAGTTCAAAGAATCAGTAGACAGGTTTGCTTGGAGGTGGTGTGTGGGGATGTGTGCAGGGTAGCTCGAAAGTCTCTTGATCCTATCTACCTTCACTAATGGGAACATCTTAGATTGATGATTTCCTCCACCTTCAGCAGTTACTCAACTGTCGCCTGAATGTGACATGTTTATGGGCTAGTTTCTGATGTCAAAATGAATGTGTCATCAACAGAGAAATAAAGGCCTAATAGATTTCAGGTGACTGTTGGTACCTTGTCACACTGAAAGCTTAATGATGATGTTGAGTGAGCTCATGAAAATGCTCAGAGAACCATCAAGGCTCTGATTCTAAATGTACAGGAACCAAATAGCTCATCACACAAGATACTTTGGGGAACTCGGTTGCAAGCTTTTTCTGACTTCACAAAACTGGTCAAGGCACAATTAGCAGACTCTTGTGGTGCCTGAGAGGATTAAAATCAAACCATTCTGTAACCAAGAAGAAATCCAAATTTATTTTTTGAATAGGTTTGACAGTTGGCTGGAGTCTCACTTCCAGCACCTTGGCAGAGGCTTTCAAAAGATGGTGTAACTTCTGGTAAAAGCTTACATGCACCCACCTACCCACTTTTACTGAAGGTATGGACACCACTATTCTTGTTTGCTGATTCAAATGTACTATTTTCAAAAGCCATCACAATACTGACAAGAGATTTACAACATCTGGCAATATACAGAGCATTCAGCATTTAACAGTATTCAGTTCTCATCTGCCAGTCACTAATGTTTCCACTAAGTGACTTCTCGGTGTGCACCCATTTCCTTGAACTCAATCATACAGGCTCATGCTCCTTCTCGGCTGCTTGTCTTTTTTTGAACAGATTTAGTATGTAGTACTTACTTCAAGATCTCCCACTGTTCTGAATCACTTGTAAGTTGATTTGGATAAAAGCATCTGCCAAATATATTCATTCCAATGAAGGCAAAAAGGTAAAATATATGTAATTGATCTTTGTCTTCCATGATTGATTACCATGCTTATATTATTTGCAAACTGGTGTAAATGAAGCTATCATCTAAAGTTTTACTGCAAAAATTCTGAAAACTTCTCCAGCAAGTATCACACAAAAAAAGAAAAGTTACAAAAATAGTCCTGCACATATCTGACCTCTGTTATTCTTTCTGTTGTCAGTCACATGAGACATGATTTCTCTGGCATGCCGTAAGTGGAACAGCACCTGTAGGCATCCTGCCCCTAAATCACAGCAACAGGCGAGGTGTGATAAAGCAGATGTGGACCTGAGCAATGTGTGTTGATTAGGATCTACTTTCACCCTTTGTCACCCATCAGCTCAGACCTCTGAGTCCCTTCCACCTGGTACCTTTCCCAAAGCCCTACACACCAAATAGTAATGCTGCCACTCATTAAAGTAAAAGCTGATTCACAGATGTGCCTGTGTTGGTTGGTGGCTCAACTGCAGGCCCTATTTGGACTGCACGAACACCCAAAATCCAACTTTTGCCAGGCTCATAAACTTTTTATGCAGTACAGTACATCCTGGCTGGTGTCTTGCAGGGTTCAAAGTAATATGTAAATCAGTCTGAAATGAGGAATCTGAACCCTGACACATTTAGAAAGAATCTACTGCAGAGGAGACATTTCAGAAATGTCACTGGTGCTGATACAATATGTGCAGTGATGTACTATATTTAAAATTTCATACAGTGGCTTAAGAACTCCATGTTCCTTATGGTCTCCAAAAATATACCCCATTTGTCTGTATTTGAAAGTTTGTTGTAGCTCTGCTTTGTACTCTGCTTTTGTTTATTTTACCCACACAGCACTTTTGGCAAGGACAAAAATCATGTCACAAATGAAAACAATTTATTACATTTCTATTTTTCTGGTTTCCCACACCATTCCATAATACAAATTCATTCCTCGGGGGTTTTCCTGGGGTAGAAGCAGGTCATCCCTTGTTACTCTGTATATCCTTGAGCAATGCTCTCAACCCCAAACTGCTCTTGCAGCCCATACATGGCACCTTACATGCTAATACACTGGTGTGGGAAAATGTGCTGAGTTCATGAGACACTGCCGTGACATGAAAATGGGTGAGCATGTGAATAGTTAAGCTGTAATCGATCAAAAAATATTCCAACAAAAGTGACAAATGATGTCTCTGAATATTACATATAAGTTACACTTGGACAGAGACCATTGTCAGCTTGTCTTTTCTTGTGGTATCCATTAGTGATGCACCATTCAGCACTATGTCCAAATTTCTGGAAATGTTTTTCCAAACAACTGTTTAATGTGACTGACAATGTGGGTTGGACAGTTGTGGTCAGTCTAAATAGTAAATGTCTCTAGGGTGCGTTTTGATGCTCTTTGGATGCTTTAGGAGCTCTGTGGTTTATTCAATTTTATTTTATTTTTAATTTTTTTTTGACAAGGCAATAGATGGAACTGGTGTCAAAAAGAGGTTGCTAAGCCTTGGAAACGTTCAGAACCTTGATAAGGGTTGAATGAGCCTATTAAGTTTTTTTTTCCACAGTCTGAAGGGAGATTCATGATTCACCTCCCTCTCTGTGAATGTGAAAGGACTTTGAAGGTCTTTGAAGTTTTAAACCAGACTTGCAAATCAGAGCACCACTTTCTCATCAACACAATTCAAGAGAAGATCACTGAGACCTTTAACAGCTGTAGGAAGTTAATCTCTAACTCTCCACAACCCAAATCCCTGATAAGACCAAGTCCATGCACTCATGTGGCACCTACACTTATTTACCTTTTCATGTTATGTTTTGTTTCAATCTGGGCCTTCTTTAAACAGGCATCACATACAGGTTTTTAAAAATCCAATTTAACAGAAATTATTGCATTTCAACTCCTTGTTTAAGAGTCAAAACAAAGATGGCCAAAGTAATCGATTGGAATTCCATATTACAATCATAAATCATTAACCTCCTGAGACCCAGCAATTCATTTTTGTCCTCTGTGGGGCACACGAGTCTGAGACCCCTAGATCAAAATATCATTTATAGAATCTATCTCAATCATACAGTCCTTTTAAGTAGACATCCTGGGCTTTCTTGTGATGCCTCACTTGTGGGGTTGTGGCCAACACAAGTGGCAGGAATTTCAACTTCCACATTTTATGGCAACAAGAGAGATAAGTCATTGATTTTTTTGCAGATATCATGTTTCTGTTGCTAAAAAACAAGTTTTTTCTTTAATATCAAAGTCTTGACTTCAATGTAGTAAGATTTTTTTAAAGGCACAATAATTTGCACCCGTTCAAAACACATTTTTGATTCAATGTCCTTTGTAGTGGACATCAGGACTTACTAACCCCAATTTTTAATACATTAGGGAGCAGAGGGCTAAGTGAGGCAGAGAGGATTTGGCTAAGAAGTGTGGAGGGAGAGAATGAAAGAAGTAGTGATGAAAGAACATCAGTGGTGGTTTTTGGCACGGGCGAACCGGACAGCCGCCCGGGGCGGCATCACATGGAGGGTGGCACAACCACGTGCAAAGAAAATCATCTGCACCGCTAAGCTGTTTTCTATTATCTATCATATTACTGTGTGGGAAATTGGCCAATTTGCGCCGTCCCCATCTCCCGGCATGCACCACCAGCATATGCATGTAGAAACGGCACCCTGACTGAAGGTGGTGGTTAGGTTGGAAGAGTGTGAGTCCTCCCTAGTGATGGTCCTCTAACACTCGAGGCTCCCACACATGCGCAGCAGTGCATGAGGCAGTTGTATTGAACCACTGTACCAACGTGTGGTTTGGTCACTGACGTTTGAAACACTTGAGTGACGTTCGAAGCAGGTGAGTACTTCAGACGTCATACGAGTCACCTGATTGGTTCGGTTTGTCATGTGAATCACGTAGCGGGATCGAGTGTGTTCAGAGATAGAATAGCTCTGTATAGTGGCGGTCATTTGAATTTTTCTTTGCAGAGTATGTCGGTTTGTTGCGTTTGTTAGGTGTTTTGAGAGTTAGTTGTGTTGATAGTGTATTTTTGGAGAATCAGTATATAGAGCAATAGATATATATAAATTAGGTGTAGATAAAGAGTTATATAGATAGGTATATAGATATATAATCCTAAATAACATTAGATATAGATAAGACATATAGATTCATTACATATAAACACACACACACAGACACACACACACACCCCAGCTTCATCTGTGCCGTCTGAATGGGTTTTTTCCAAGGCTGGGGAAATAGTTTGTAAAAGAAGAAACCGATTGAGTCCAAAAACTGTAGAAAAACTGTTACACAAGCACACCCACTGCCCTGTTCTTCAAGCACACCCTCTTTACCCACGTACACATAAACCTCTTTACCAACGAAGCCCAAAACATACCATGATATAATCTGTATTTGCACCAGTACCATGTGAAAATGACATCACTCTGTATTTGTAGAGCACATCTCATGAATGTAACACCACCATTTCAATGCTTCACAACACAAAATATAAGTGAAGATTATGTAGGGTTACAATCAGCCATGCATATTATTAATCCACTTGACACCACATTATCATCCGGTACAGTCAAACAGAAAAGTACTATTTATCTAGCTCCATGACAATCAGACTCCCCATCTCCCAGCATATGCATGTATAGACGGCACCCTAACTCAGGGTGGTCACGGGCTTTATGGAGAGTGTGGGAGCATCTTACACTCTCTCCCGTTCACAGTGAACACGCTCTTTGCTCAGGGGTCTCGACTCAGGGACACGCATTCACAGCCCTCTGGCCTGTGTGCTCTAAAAATTATGTTCATTTTACATGAACAATACATATTTGAACACTTAAATTTTGAACTATTTTTATGGATATCATTTTAAATGAAGGAGGAAATCAGAAATCAGAAATAGATAAGACATATGGATTCATTACATATAAATACACACCCCAGCCTCATCTGTGCCGTCTGAATGGGTCGGCCACGGTGCAATGTTGTATTGTGGGACACACAGCAGCACCGCGACCGAAGGCTCCAGTCATCGATGGAGTTTTTGGAAAGGACTGGCCTTCGGTCGCGGTGCTGCTGTGTGTCCCACAATACAACATTGCACCGTGACCGAATTATTTTTATATTCATAGATGTTTGTCACCTGTCTTAGATAGACTTGATGGAGAGCTTAGCGGCGCAGATGATTTTCTTTTCACGTGGTTGTGCCGCCCCCCATGTGATGCAGCCCCGGGCGGCTGTCCGGTTCGCCCGTGCCAAAAACCGCCACTGATGTTGACGCTTAACACGGCAGAGTCTCAGATGGTTTTTAGACCGACGGACGGTCGGCACAAAATCCTCGTCCCCGCTGTCTCGTCCGCACACTCCGACCGTCTTGAAACTGAATCTGTGAAACTAATCTGCTGGCCAATGGGATGATCATCATATGACTCCTCCTTGACAAAGATGAGATCAGGTTCCCTCTCCATCAAGTCTATTGCCTACCGATTACATTTAAATAGACGTAACGTTAAACTGGAGTGATTCCGCACCTCTGGACTGGGTCAAACTAATATTTTGCATATTAAGGGGGGATACGAGCGCCCCCTCCTAATTTGAGCTGATCCCTGTATTATTATTATTATTATTATTATTATTATTAGTAGTAGTAGTAGTAGTAGTAGTATATTTTCAAAAATATTAAAAGGCTGTTTAAAAAAATTATGCTTCTCTTTTACCCCAAAACATCACGACCAAGCTCAACATTGATCTCTTGATGGCCAGAAATAGTTGACTGTATAGACATAGTATTTATCATGTTTAAATTTCAGGCAGACTGCTCCAACAACAGCCTGTGGAGCTATTAGAAGTTCAGCTGAGATCTTAGATGTGCAGATCTTTTCAAGTCTGCCATCATCAAATCTTTATTCCTGCTTAATGTTTAATGACAGAGCATTGCATTATTTATAATTTTAATTTTTAAAAAGCATTTCCCAATGTTATTACATTATTTTGCCTACACATGCCTTTGATCTATATCCTACAGCTTCTGGGTCTTGGGTGGGACAGTATAAATTCAATGAACTCCTTTCTCGTCTTGCCAAATATAAATTATGATAATCAAACCTGATTCACCCTTTAGTATGTAGGAAGCAGCCATCCCATATGCGATGTGACCTGTGAAACGGAAGTTGGTTGGCCAGTGGATGGCTTGTAAATGTATTGCAAGGATGTAAAATGTGACAGGTTCAGCAGTACAATGTAAATAAACCAAGCATGAGCAAGTACAATGTGTGAGGAAAAAGTGTTTCAGGTAGGACAACAGTGTGAAAGGTAGGTTGATGACATGTGGCAAGGGTTAATTTTAGGGTTAAGGACAAAATGGGACCAGTTACAAGAATGAGGTCAGGCTAAGGTGTAGAGAATTAGGCTAATCCAGAAAGTGGAGCAGCAAAATTCATTAGTGTTTTCCTGCCAAATAATTGGCATCTGAAGCTTGGCGAAACATATGCTTCCAGGTTGTGCAGATACTACCATTGCTCAAGACCATGTTTTGTTTATGACAAAATGTAAATAAGAAAAGTTCTGTTGGCTTCAATTCTCATTTGACCAAGTAAGGTACTATAAGTTTCTCTTGCTGCATGTATAGGCGAACATGCACTAGTGTTGAATGGAGACTTTTTTCATGGCTGTATTATTGTACACTTGTTGTTTGATGTACAGCTTGTGTGTGTTTGTTCTTTTCCGTCTCCACTTTGAACCTGCATCCCAACAGGAGCTGGATCAACAAATCAGCCCAACATTGTTCAGATCTGGGAGATCTGAACAATGTGGAGAATACGTGTTGGTTGGAGAATACATGTTGGTTCCTCTGCAACCTGCAGTTTTCCCTAAGTTGAAAGACTTTTAGGCGTATCATCTCAGAAGCATTATTTGATGTCATGGTAATAATAGTAAACATGCTGTTAAAGTTGTGGAATCACGGATCAGTTCTGTTTAGGCGCAAGCAGTACTTGGTTAGGTCTAGACACACACTAGACCTATGTCTAATTATGTCTTTAATGTTTAATATTATCCATATGTATAGGCATTGTGTGTGAGATTAAACTTCAGTTCTCATGTGGGTTATTTTTCTGGCAATACTAAAGACTGTTTTGATGTAGGGGACTCAAAGGAACAAGCAGGCACTTTCTGAGGATATCAATGACATTCTTGTCTGAGTTTAAAGTCTCAAACTTAATAGTTTCCTATGAGCAGTAAAAAGTTTTGCAATTATGAGCCATAACTTTTATGAGATGCTGAGTATGTTACTCCAAGCTCTAAGCAGACCCTGAGCAGTGAACAGCTCATGATGAGGAGAGAAAATCTCCATAACATCAATATTTTTGAAGTGAATTGCAGTGTAAAACACAAAATCGTCCTCAAGCTGTAGACGCTATCTATTTAGATGGGGAATCAAAGTGAAAGCAGATGGGATTGTAGGATAGAATACTTTCCACTTGAAGCAGACCACTCTTGTTCAGAGCTCTCTCAGTAGCTGGGCTTGTTCCAGACGCCCGGCTAGAGAAGTGAAGTTCAAACTACTTGGCTCCCACAACTCTCACCATGCTGTCGCTGGGTAGAACGCTGATTTACGATAGAAGTCCTCCTACTGGACTGGACAGACCCAGGGCAGAGAGGAAGAATAGCACCCAAGAATGCAGACACAACAGTATATCTTTGTGGGTATTGTTGCCACATTGTACACGTGTACAACTGTTACATCTGAAAAGGACAGAAACACAAGTACCAAGAAGGACATGAACCATGAATAAAAGCTAAGGGCAATCTAATAACAAATAAACAACATATCCTACACTATATGATGTGATAAAAGATTTCAATTACCATCTTCATGCAAACAATTCTTTGAAATTAAGTTCAATTATAACATGTACAGCTGTTTTTGTCTGTCGCCACATTGAAGATCCTGCACACCCACACAGGTGTTTTCACTTATTCTGTCTGATTAGAACAATTTGGGCGGAGCAGTTCTCAAAATGACATAACTTATAAAACCTGTTCTATAACTTTTACTTTTTCACCAACTTGGGTTTGTTAACTTTTGAACAGCCAGCTCCTATTTAGAACAAAGATAAGAATCACAAAGTAAAAGTGAGAGTGTGAGGGGTCAATTAAGCACAGTCGCCACACACAGACACAAGTGTTTAATACAACACAGCACAGCATTTACCAGAATTCTCAAAAAACTTTGAATAAAAATGAGTACCATGTTCATAGCACAACTGTTTCAGCTGTGTCTTTTTTCTCAGCATTTCTCCACTTACATACACACACTCACATTTGTTGACATTTAGATTTGACTCTTTCCAACTGATTTTTTCATTAAAACAATAGGTTAGATTTTCAGTGTTTTCCCAATAAATGCACAACACTCGAGCACAGTATAATTTGACCTGTGAAGCCAACCAGCCGCTCACAGACAAATGAAGTGCACAAAGCATGTGGTAGGGTATTGTATAATGGAAACTGGAGAGGCTCTTTCACCCCTATCTGAGACACCCACATCTAAGCAGCTTGCAGAAATAAAGATCATAGCTCCTGACCCAAACACAGAGTGAGTGTGGAGAAAAAAGTTCAGTCTATGTTCAGTGAAACGATACAACAATTGTTTTTTGGAGAAAATAAAAGACAATTTTACATAAATGGCCTAAAAGTGCTTTCAAACGTGATTTGTCAAGCTTTATTTGACAAATTAGCTTTATTTATCTTCTAATAGATCATCATGTCATTGCATGGTTATGCAAATGACTTCATTTGAAATAATACAAACTACTGTACAGTATTATTTTTCCTAATGAATGTTGTACTCCATATACTGTATCATTACCAATCTCTCACCTCTTATACATTATTTTTGTGATGTTTCATTATTCAGCTACTTATTTTATAAAACTTGTGGCTTCCAAAGCCATTTGTGAGACCACTGACAAATAACCAGCAGCATGGTGGTCATAAAAACCTCTGTGTTCCCATGTGGTGATTAAACTAACACAGAGCTTTTTCCACAGCTTAGCACAAAGTTAAGGCAAAATGTTGCAGGATACTCAGTCCACTTTCCATTTAAAACATCAGGAAAGACAATTCCTCATTTTCCAATGTCATAAGCAATTCACCCAGGAGCCATTTTGCCTCGATTCATTTTTTTTTAAGGGAAGTGATTGATCACTTCACATTACTTAGCTGGAGATGCAAACCAAGAGTTTCTTAAAATGAAAAATCTGATCTTGAAAAATGTGGACGGTGTTCTTAATGGCTCAGAGAGGTGTTAGCAGAACAGACAAGAATTACCCTATTAAATCAAAACACAAGGTTGGAACTTTCTGCCCCTTCAGAATTTATTCACTGGTCATTTAACACAAGCACTCGCATTAGACAACAACTGAATCCAAGTTCTTAATGTTTTCTGATGCCATTAAGGTTTCCTGACAATCCTGACAGAAACAAGGAAATAGATTTGAAGCATAGATCCACAAAGGACAGGTGAAAAATTAATAATGCTATGTAGCTGGCCAGATGTAGGCAAAGGAGACAGAGATAAAAGCTTGGTGAAATTCTTCACAAGCTCTCCATGGCATTCAAAGCCAAAGCAAAACAGGCCAAACTGATAAGTTTGTTGAAACATTAACAGGAGAGCTTCTAAACCAGCAAAATCAATGTGTGATTGACCATATGGAGAATGTGGTAGCAGGTCACAGTGGACCATTTACTAATATTGTTGCAAACACAAGGGTTTGATTGAAATAAAACTGAGTGAGGGAATTCAAAGAGAAGTGGTTTTCAGACCTGGTCCTCAGGATCCAGAGTACTGTTTGTTTTGTATATCAAAAGGTTGTTAATTGCAGTTACTTGCAATCACCTGGCATCCCAGGTGTAGCTCAGTCATTGATTAGAATGAAAACTAAGAAGGCTCTTGTTTCCCAGGAACAGGAAAATTAGGAAACCACTGCCAAAGAACTGTATCTATTTCTCAGCTGAGAAGGGGCCTATTGTGCAGTTTTATGTGAAAGTTTAAATGTGGAAAGTTACATGGATTTTTTTTTCAGCTAAAATATTTGAGCTGCATTTTTTTTGTGCATACTGAATAAAAATGATAATGACAATAAGGGAAATTTGAGTTTTAGCTGGGGAAGGCACACTCATCAGTAACTCCTCTGTGACTGCACAGCTTTGTGCTAACATCCCCATTCAGTGTTAGCAATCTCACCATTCCTTATTGAGCTGTGAGGATAGTAAGCCTTACAAAAAAAAAAACTTGGCAGCTAAGCACTGCCATATGTTCTCAATTCATTGTGTGCACCACAATAATACTCAAAGCAGTAGAGAGTGTGTGTATTTGATATAAACATCATCGGGGATCATCATAAATTATTGTTGCCCCTTTGGCTGCAACTTTATTATTGTATCCCACCTTTTTACCCACTGCCAAGTTTAAAATCCAAATGAGAGAAAGTGTTCAGTGAATGATGAGGTTAAGTATGTCAGTCCATTGTTCAAACCTCAAGACTGGCAGCTATGTGCTCATGTCTGGTAGGACTATGCTAGAATCCCTCAGGCATAAACACAGCCATGCATTATTGTGCTCCATGCCATCAACACAGAGCAGAAACACAATTATTAAAAGCCAGACCCTAAAAGGCAACAGGTCTAAACAAAGATCTAGAAATCTGTTCATCAGTCTGCTAGTCACGTTTTAAATCCAAATTGCCACAAAGTCACTTTCAGGCCTTAGTGTATTTTAATGTCAGGAGGTTAATTAGCATCAGGAATGAGATATTTCTTTATGTTTTTAATCAGGAGGCTGACTAGAAAATGTTCAGCCTCACATAACTGTGTTTGCCAGTGGAAGCGTGTGAACTTTTTAAATAAACGCATTAAAATGACTAAGTCTATTGTCTGCCACCAGCCCATTTGTATTTGTTTTCATTATTTAGATTTCCCAGTCTGTTTACAGGGTCATCAATCAAAAACAGATGAATCTGCCAACAACAAAGGTTCTTCATTTATTAAGCTGGGAACACTCAGTGCAGTGGGAGTTAAAGGCTTATGAAAATTTTGCACTCGTCTGTGAAGGAGCAGTCAGAGCTGTCATGATCATATTAAGCGTGTTTGAAACCAGGCAAATCTGAATGTGATGAGGTTTAGCTGGTGGAAATCTGAGTGCAGTGTGCTTGTCCAACTGTAACCTAAGGAAGTCTGTTGTTAAATGAAAGACGTGAATTCAAGTTGGCCAGGGACATTTTAAATGTCACCATGTGTATTATCAGCTTTAAATATTCTATAGATTTCAAGGTGTTAGCCTCTGGTGATCCCAACGACTCTAATGACCATAGTCACAACCGCCAGGAGCACTAACGAATCAAGTGACATCCGTGTCTCTGATAACGACCCCACAGTGCTTAAATTCCTGGGACTCCGTACCAGTCAGCGAAGGAGCTTCTTGGATGAGAGGTGGAACATCTTCAAGTATCTACAACCAAGTCCAGTCACCCTTGATACAACCCTTCTTGGATGATTCCCAAGATTTCAGCTTACATTTCCTTTTGTTGTCTGTAAAACATGGAGCTGAATGCACAATGTATTGACACAGTAATTCTAATATTTTTAAATAAAATATGTACAGTTTAATACATGATAGTTTAATAAGAAGAGAGGTGAAAATAACTCACGCCTTATTCTGGTCTTCTTACTTGTGCCTGTCAGTGCGTGTTTTCATAGCCCCAGATTTATGTCCCTGAGATGGATAGTGCTGGAAGGTGGACATATCTGCTAAAGCAGGTGTTGAGTGCTGAGTTCCTCAGTTACAACAGTTGGACTTTAGTGTTGGTTTATCAGACCAAATCTGTCTAGAAAGTATGTTTATGTGCCACAATGAGGCCACTTTTCCCCTGGATTCTTTATAATCTTTCTCCCTCAGCACCTGTATACTCAACAGGAGTTGCAGGTGGGCTGATCATTATGTGGGGAAATGTCCGAGATTCCAACATATCCAGTGTTTTTCTCTGAAGCTGCCTGCAGCTTATAGCAGAGGTGCACTTACCAGTGTTTCTTTGATTTGCTAAGAAAAAGGGAACTGGGATCTGTTTGCGTTCAGTCAATCAATCTAACTCTCCCAAGGTTTTGCCCAACACTGAGGCAGATTCCCATCATGATGCTGAACTTAATAAAATAATCCTAACTCTCACTAACAAAGTTAGATCAACATGGAAAGTGCTCAAGGAAAAACAAAGGGACAACAAAACCATTTCTTTTAGCAAAGATTTTAAGCCTTATGAAATGCTTAAACGGACATTTCATTTATTTTTTTGTCTGACTTGTTTTGGCCTGGGATAAGATAGATAAGCAGATAGAGAGGAGGCAGAGATAATAATGCTTTTTCCAAAACCTCAACCAAGGGTAGTTTTGTCTTTCTCACCAAAACATGACTGTCATTATGACCTTCAGCAGAGGTTTCCGTTTTGGTAATAACAAACCTAACACATTTTTTAAACGGTCATGCAGATGATTTATCATGGGGTATCTAACTGTTTCTCTCATCATAATCCAATTTCGATAGAGTGGAGCACTTCATCTTTTTAATCAAATTTGATTTCTTCAATAGCAGAGAATTGAATGATTTGATTCACTTCATCCTGCTTCAGAAAAAGAACATCATGTAGAAAAATCTCTGATCCAGATGTTATTCGGATAAGGTGACACCGTCTGTCAAACACAGTTGCGGAAATGTGATGGAGTAACTTACTTACATATGCTGTACAGGAAAGCACTCCGTAGAATGCAAACCTCAAATACGCGTTGCTTAAGTCAAAGTTTAGCCTGAAAGTGCTCCTTTTCAGGCCAAATCAATAATGTCAAGGGGCCAGTTCAATACTAAACATAGATATGTTTCCTCTTCCTTTGGAGCAAGAACATACATAGCACATGAGAGTTAGAGTTAAGGGTCAGGAGGTGTAGTCTTTTGAAAATCAAATGTTTATAGCACTGCATGTGGAATATTAGCAGTGTGTCTGGGATCACTATGAGTACATGCACCAGCAGTGACAATTTTGCATGTTAGACTTTTCAAGTGGATAACAAGGAGTCATTGTTCTGGCCTTTGATAGTCTAAACCGAAACATTAAGATATTTAACCACGTACTCTGCTGCTGTACAGTACATAGGAAAAGAGGCTTTTGTTTTGAAAGAATCAGTTGAGGACACAGTGGTTTTCCTAAGTCTCTACAAGAAATTTCCCATCACAGAATCAGTGATGGGAAACACTTCGTCATCAGCGCAGCAGCACACTGCTGTGAGTCATTATACTCTACAACCACAAAGCTCTCCATTTTCATTCATACCATAATGTTTTGGCCTGTCAGACTGACAGACTGCAGCATCTTTTGCCCAAATTGGCATAATTACAACTGTTGTCATTACAAACTCAGATTAGTTGTCAGCCTTAATAGCTCCACATAAAAGTCTGAAAAACAGTTACATCATCATCATTTTAATTTATTACTTTCTTTTTTTTTTTAGACAAGATCCCATGTCATTTTCTAGCCTGTTCTTAAAACAACAAAGGATATCTTCTAACTTGGCATAAACAAACATCCTCATCAACAATCAAAGAGGGTAACATATGCCAGTTGTAAAATTATGCTCATGTTAATTGTGTTGCTGTCAAATAAATTAGGGGGTGGAATTTTTTTTTCTGAATCATCTGAATTTGTTTTACAGCTGGTAATTTTGTTGCTGTCCACCGTCATCACTGTTTTGCAGCCACGACAGTTTCTGTGAAGAAATGGGTCTGAAATTTAGATGTTAATTCAAAGCAACGCCTCCAGTTAAATGCACAAAATTCAGAGTTGTTCTAACCCTACATTGTAAATATATTGCTTTACAAACAAACCAAAACAGTGAAGAATATATTCAGATTTCCCAAACAATAAACACCTCATACATAATTTATTGAATTTCTATCTCACGGTCTGTCTCCTCCACAAACCGCTGTACACAATAACTGCAACAAATCACCAAGGCAGAATGGAATTAAGCTAAGGCATGCATTGCAGTAAATGCTTCTGCAGCAGGCCTAGCAAACAATGCCTGATGAAAATGAATTAACAAGGACGAAGGACGAATTTAAATGCTGTAATTTAATCATGGAGAATTTCAGACAAAAGTTAAAAAGGGGCGAAACAAATCAAAACAAAGTAAAGCCTGAAACACAAGCAGATGGTCTAGTAATGGGAAACAGGTTGGGATGGTTGCTAAGTGACAAGGGCTAAGATGAGGGTCCATAGTTTTGGCCGCGGTTTTGCAGGAAAAACACTTCTCCTCCCTAGTCTGAGCCACCCTCTTTCCCCATAGTGCTGTGGTTCTGACGCTGGCGGGGCAGGACAGGAGGCAGGCCCGGCCAAATGAGAAACAGACCCCCTTCACCCCGGTATTGCCTATTTCTCCCTGTGGCTTTTTTGTTTTCAAAGAAAAAAAGAACGCTCTCCAAAAATAGATTTGGGGCTCGCGTGCCAATGGGTTTTGAAACCTTTTTTTCCACTCCCTCTAGTCACGCAAGTAGCCTGGCAAGACCTTGAAGAGAAAGCAGGGGAAAAAACAGAACTCGTAAGAGACAAGAGGATCGGAGGGGGGGGGGGGGGGGGGGGGGGGAGTCTCTCTAGAGTGTTTGGAGAAAGGATTGTGGTAAGCTGAGGATGGAGCATCCCTGGAGCCTAGCCCTCTTCTGAAGGAACAGGGAGCAGAGACTTCCGTGCAAGCTGCAGGTATGAGGGGTTTATGGGTAATCCAAGCATGAACAGAGAGACCTCTCTCTGGTCTGGCCTCATTTTAACTGGACGGTAGCCTGGGTCTCTCCAGAGAAGAGTCTGATCCTTACCAAAGGGCTTGCAGACAAAGCAGCTCACACCCGAATGCAAAGACTTCCATTCCTTATATCCATAAGCCATATCCTTCACTGTGATTCACTTCACTATTGACTGATCTGTGCAGCTGTTATTCATCTTTTTATCTGTCACATCATATACTATGTCATTAAGATGAGATCACTGCCTAGATTATAAAAAAGAGAGACTTTATCAAGCCCTGGTTAACTACCTTTGAAGGTCTGCCTATTTTGGTACCTTCATTATAGAAAGTGCTTTTGAACATAAGACAGTGAGAAGGGCCCATGGCACAAGCTCTTCTGCAGAAGCCATGTTAAAACCATTATATCCTCCAGTCGTTATAGTCATTATGCCTTCAAGGCTAAGCCTTCTGCTGCTAAAGAGCATGAAGGTTTTCTGGAAGATCTGAGTAAGGGTTAATTTTTTTTTGGCTACCTTTAATGGCAGGTAGGCAGGCTTCGTGAAACTCTTGGTCCCCTGACATCATATGACACTGGGATCCCCATCCTGAGCCCCAGTGACTTTTTAAATGAGCAGGTCCACAGAATATGCTCTCTTGAATATGTCTCAACACTGCACATGTGTAGGTTTGAGGGAAATTCACTTTCACATTATCCATTTCTTCTTTGTAAATGGTGTCAGACAATTACAGTCCAGTAATTAAGCTAAAGTCCTGACCTTCGGTTTAGCACAACTATTTAAACCACTGTAGAATGTCAACGTGAACACCACAAGGAAGTTTGTTTAGACTTATATATCCTTTTTTAAGGTTTTCACATAATTGAAACACACAATGATTGTGATTCATACATTTGCAATGTGTTTATTAAATAAACAAGTATTAGCAACCAGAGTTGAGATTTTGGGATTTCAAGAATTCACATTTGCTCAGTATCTCTGTTTAAGAATTAAGTTTCCTGCCCATCAACATATAAACAAGCTCCAAATATTTTAAATGTCTTCCAATCCTTTCCAGGCACTCTGTTTTGATGTAAGAATTGCTTTCTTGGTTATATAATGGATCAAGTTTGTAATTCATCATGTAGCTTTGCACAGCCAGGCCTCCATCACATCAAGTTTACAGATGTTTAGAAAAATTCAACCCCAACATTTGCCCACAAAGTGGTTGAGACAGACATTGAGCCCCAATCCTACACTACATACTAAATGTATACAAGTGTGTACTATACACAACATGGTAAAATACATAATAGAGCCTGCACCAATGGACAACTTGCACTGATGAACATTAATCAAACTCTAACCTAGCATGAAATGAAATTTAAAAACAGGAAACAAAAGACTTTCCAAAGCTTTAATACCTTTTTTTCCTGAGGTGCTGCTATTGATCAATGATGTAAGTTAATGAAAAAACACTGAAATCCTCTTCAGACATTCATAGACCCCTTTTGTTTACAGACATCTGTGAAACTTGCATGAGGAAAATAAATGTGAAAATGCCAATAACAAAGGGAAATTATTCAGCAATGCATGAAATTAGTTGATTAGCATATTCTTTGATCAAAGTGTGGAACTGATCAATATGAATAAGACTTTTGCATTCCAACAGGTTTAAGGATTTCAAAAGATGGACCCTCTCTCTGTGAAAAAGCAGCTTTAAGCGTGAACAGCATGAAGCCAGGTAGCTTAATGAACACACTGAAATAGAATACAAATGAGAGAGCTTTCAAATTTTTAAAGTTAAATTATGGTATTTGCAAACTTGGGTGTGGAGAGGACCCAAGGGCCAGTAATCAGGGAACAGACAAGAGGAACAGGAGACCTCGGATAACCTGGAAGACGGTCAAACAGGCGGAAATGCTGGGGAGGCCAATCTGGAGGCAAGACAGACAGGCGAAGCTGCTCATGAAAGTGACCAGACCGGCAGAGCCACTCTGAAGGCGAAGCTAGACAGCGACAGTGGCGAAGGTGAGTCTCCTCCAGAGGTGAAGAGGCAGCTGACAGGTACAAACACAGAGATGTCCACAGGCACGAAGCTCAGGCAAAATCAACATGAACTGAGGCAAGAACAGGTACAAACTTGGGCACAGGAACACAGACTAGGTCCGGACAAAAGACAAGCACAGTCTCCAGGACAAGAACAGACACACTGAGAAAGGGCTAGGACAGTGACGAGGTTCAGATACACAGGTTAATAGACAACAGGTGAATCACATAAAGGTGGGGCAGACAATCAACAAAGGTGGGAAACAAGACAAAGACAGGAAGTGAACTAGGAACAGATACACAAGGACTAGGGCTACAAAATAAGAAAATGCAGAACTAACCAGGGACAGAACACAAGTAAAAAGACTTCTAACAAAACAAGACATATAGAACAAAACACTAAAGAACCAAAACAAGAGTAACGTGACTTCAACATAAGCCAGGAATTACTGAACAAACTTGGAATTGGTACCTATTAAAACAGGATTTCAAACTAAACAGGAAATACAGAACATTCTCAAGAGACCAAAACAAGAGTCCGAAAATAGGCCATAAAGATTTAGTCCGACTCAAAGTTAGCACAGAAAGTAAACTTCCTTCTCAACTTGTCAGCACCCTAACATGCCATATTCATGCACACGTACTGATTTATTTACATCTGTGTGAGGCTGCCAAAATGGCAATTTGAACACTTTTCACTTTTCATTATTTCACAATAGAGAGAGGATCGAGTTGTCAGTGGTTTCTATAACATTTCCTCCAACTTGCGAATGTCAGAATCAGTGTTTCTCAAACATCTACAACTGATGTGGACAATTTTATCAAATGAACAGTCACGATAGACAAAAATATGAGATTAACATCCATGTCAACAAATACATGAATCTAAGCATAAATGAAGGTGAATAGCAACTGTTGAATAAAACTGCAAGATCAAGGACTTTCAGTATCATATGAGCATGACAGCACTGACAACTCTATAAGAGATGCAGTCAGTGAAAGGAAAAGGGCAGCCTGGCACAGAAGATTGAATGTTAACAGAGCAGCCTCCTGTGTATCCACTTTGTGTTGAAGGGAAAATGATAGATTTCATTTGGTTTACTCAGAGCCTTTAATTTAAGCTTTGAGTAATGACTTGGCTTTTGCCCTCTTACTCATATCATCTGAGTTCTGTTGTGTGTATATACTGGCTTCTGATCCAAGGTGCTTGGTTTGGGTCACAGCATTCATCTCATAACCTGAGTCTGCAATGACACTGAGGCTGTGTGTATCATCAACGGGCTGTCCAATTCAGCCAGCTCCGCCCATATTTCCAGTCCAGGAACAAAAAATACTCACATGAATTCACCTCAGCGTGTGTGTAATTGCTCAGAATACCACAGGGTTTAGGTTTCAGCCCCATAACCAGTTGGAGGCAGGCCTTGGAGCAGACAAACAGTGCTAGTCCAGTTTCAGCTCTGTTTAATCAGCCAACAGGAGTGTTGTCCAGCCTTGGGCAACATGCATGAGAGTGATGCAATGAGTTCCCATGACAGGTGGGGGTGGACACTAAAAAAATAACACTATTTATCAATGTTTTTGACAAGCATTAAAAGTAAAAAAGTTCAAAAGAGTTCTGACAAAAGCATTTCTAGAGAGAAATGTTTTGATTATTACACTACTTGAACTTTCTGCTCTTGAAAAGTTCATTGGCGTAAAACAAGTGATCATAATTTTTAGTCTTTTGGTTTTTTTGTTACATCACTGTATCACTTAGGAACCAGTATTAAGTTGTAACCACAGAAGTTTTATGTACGATATGAAAACATTCCAATAATACTAAAGCCTGTTTGTAGACACAGATTTCTTAACTTGCTTTCTTTACCCTGTTGTGCTTACGTGTTATATGACCTGGGGAATAGAAATTGAAGACAATTAGTAAAAACCGCAAAATAGACTGACATTTCTAAAGTAGCATAACAAAGAAAAGTGCATGGACATTAACAGAGATGTAGTAATAATCAAAGAATTGCTGTGAGAACGAACGTCAGTTGTATATGCTTAAAGATTAAAATCTGAGATTCGACCTGGGGTTTGGTGTGGTCAGTATTACATGATGAATGATTTCTGAGCTGCAAAACAATGTGTGAATGAGATTTTTTTTGGCAAAATAGATGGATGGGTTTTAGAACACAAAGGCAGGATGGAAATAAGGCTGGCTCCATGTTAATGCAGAGCTAATCTGGACAAACAACATACAAATGGAATAAGGCTGAACTGGGAATTTCATGTGAAGCAACTGGTGGGTCCTTGGTTGCCAGTGTGTGCTATTTCAACGTCTTGTGTTGTGTCTTAATCTGTGCTGGAAAAGGTTCAGCAAGACCATTAGACAGAAGGAAATGGTATTGTGATGGTGTTGCATCATATATACCTATCAATTTCTAAATAACACTTAATGGCTATCATTAAATCCAATATTGTTCATTTGAGATATGTTTTCTTAAGATTGGGACAATACTGGGACTGAACTGGGCTGCCTGAGGCTTGCATTTGACCATTTATCTGATTGCCCCGAGACAATAGGGAGTTTTGAGTTTTAATGTTTATACAAGGTATACGCCCAAGGCTACAGGGCAGAGCTGGTGAATTTTACTGCATTTAGATTTTTTAGACATCTGGGATGTCAGAAAATGCTGTTGAGCCTCCTAACGGTGTCTAAATAGACAAAACATCAATGCTCAGAGGAGTCCACTATATACACCCTTTATGGTAGGACACTGCTCATGACTTATGCTTCAGTAAATGTCACTTTATTGTTTTTGTTTTGTTGTTGTTTTTTTTTACAACACCTTCAATCTTTCGGCTCTTTCACTTGTAGTCTAAAATCATACAGCTCTGAATACATGTATGGATTAACTGCACACAATAACTGTTTTTCATTTTCATACATGACCATTATTCTGGGCTAAGAAAGACGGGACAGAGGCGACAGTGTGTTCACATAAGTACTTTAATCAGGCACTTTGCTCAAAACATTTCTCTGGACAAGCCTAGAATGATATGCAAGAACATGTGGAGGAATTTCTTTTTCTTCTTTATGGCACCATTATACAAATAGTCTGGACAAACATGAAATGTAAGTGGCAGGTAATACTGTTCAGTACAAAACAATACAAACAACAAGGTACCTTCATTCTATCAAATAGGTAGTGTTCATGTATATTTGGCCATGGTCAAAATAGCATCCTTGTAAATAATTTATCAAATCTCTCAGCTTCTGAGGTCTACCTATGTAATAAATAAAAAAAATACTGTAAAATGTTAGTGTTGCTTAATATATAATGTTATGGAGAGTCTAAAGCAGGGGATTAAGCAAACAAAATACTTTTATAATAATTGGAGGGACAGGAATCGGCATTTAGGCAAAAACAGAGCTCTAGGTAGTTATTAATTCAAATTTACACATCATTTTATTTTGTAAAGGCTGCCAAAAACACAATTATGATCATGAATATATTTATGGCGTAGGCATCTGCGTACAAGCATTATGTGAATTATGGCTGAACATGTACGTGACATGAATTTCTTCTCATTAATGAGCAAACATTCTCTGGTAGGGTTTGAACATTCATAAATATACACCTTTTCATCCTTCCATCATACCATATGTAAAATTTATTAATCCATTTAGGATTCTTTATAGTGCTGTTGAAAAGAGGGGACAAATGTGGTCCAAAATAACATTCATTACAGTTTGGCTGTAAATCTGTACAATAAAAAAAAATATCTGGACAGAAAACCTGTTGCAAATTTCAGTGTCAACATAGCACTGATTTAGAGCTTAAGTAATGCTTTTTTAATATTTTACTGATACACATTAAATGAGTAGACAAATGACCAAGATCTGCTTACATTCTCTGGAATGATTAGGCTGCTGTTTTACATACATAGCTGCTCAATGTTCTGCATCACATGAATTATTTTTACAATGCAAAATGAAAAGCAGTAAGGCTCGTAGTGAGAAATTAAAGCCAGGGCACCTGAAGGACAGGATCATTGGATGTCAAGTTTCATTTACCTTTGCAGAAAATGAAGGGACATGTGTTGAGGACTAAGACAACTTTTCAGCAATTCACATTCATGATTACCTTTTGATGTGAGATCAAACACTGGATCTGTAGAAAATCTGATCACACAATTCGCTATTCTGACTGATGTTTCATTTGTTCAAGCAAGTGTCTCTTCTTCTATAAATATTTACAATAATCTGTTACAAAAAAATCCCAATTCATAAAGCATTAATGAAGAGCTTAAAACCACAAAGTTAAGAATTACAGGACATAAAACCAACTTACAGTACAAACAAGTATACAGTACAAGCTACAAATATACAAATATAGAAATATATTCTCAGGTTTTAGCAACCATTTTTGACACTTTAATGCCATTTCTTGTCAGAAACCACATAGAAGTATAAAAATATAGACAATGCTTTTTTACAAAATATTGACATCATGTATGAATCCCTATTTGGATGTGCAAATTAACACTGATCAACAGAAGAATAAGGTTTCTTTCACACATAAAAAAGGCATGGTCCATTTTGGCCTGTTAGTCATGTAGTTGAGTTTTTCCAGTAAGCACCACTTCAGCTATTTGGACTTCTTAGTATAACCTTGTGTACTTGTTGCCGTAGGAAGGAGAGTCGAAAAGAGACTAGCATTTACTTGTTTCAGGTTGCAGCCCCTGTGGTCATACAGTAGAATAAGTCTGTGACAGCAATGACTCAGTTTTAATTCACCTTTAAGATTTGTCTTTAGAATTTAAATCCTCAACTCTGCCTCCTCGATGTGTTCCAAATTGTGTTCAGTTGTGCTGATCATGGATGCGGAGGGGCCCTGTGAGACACTGAAGGGCGTGATTGCAGGAGAACGTGCTGCCAGTGGTGAGAGAGAGGGAGAAAAACTTGGAGACATGGCAACCGAGGAGATGGATCCCTCGCCCCTGATGGGAGATCTTCGTAAAGAAGCCAAGTGGGGGAACGTCCTCCCTACGGCAGGCTTTGGAGGTACAGTTTTGGCCCCTGGGTGGGCCACAGAGGTTATGAGAGGTGGGGGGTCGATTCTTGGCTCTGCCTTTGCTTTGTGATTAAATGATCTACGAGGATGAGGGGGAGCCGTTTCATCTTTTAAACGTGCTATTTCAGTAAAAACGTTAGCTAAGGGTTGGAACTGGGGACACCAGTTTAGCAGGTAGTCCCAGTTATAGCTGCCCCTCAATTCCTCATCACTGGCCACAATGGCTGTCAGGGAGCCATCCACAGCAGGCTTTCCATCCTCTGGGAAAGTATAGTCTTTAGGGTGGGAGATGCTAAGTCCCCGTCCCACGCCCACATACCCAACCCCCTCATCCCTGTAAACTGGCACCTGGCCAGCTAATAAAGTACCATTCAGACTGCCCAGTTTCTTCCCTTTGAACCAGTCTATGGAAGGCTCACAGGACACGTCCGATAGCTGATCTGCATCCTGTTGGATTCCAGAGTCTGGACCTCGGGCAGAGATGCGTTCTTGCATGGAAGAGGAGATACTTGACACTCGTGGGTATTCATTAATCATTCTGATCTCATCATCTTCTGCTGCCTCTGCCTCTGCAGAGCCACGCCCACTGGAGTGAGAGGGATCCAGGGATCCTCCACGAGTGTATGGACCCCCAACGCTGCCACTTTGACCAGCTGTGTATCCAGGAAGGGTCTGATGGTAAATCATTTCAGTTGCTGTTATTTTTGTTTCCTCAAGCTTATGCAGCATAGTGCCTGATGTCGGTGTTCGTCCGTGTGCTTTTTGCTTCTTCTTCTGACGTCTCAATTTAACAAAAAATAATGCCACGGCAATTATTATTAGTATAACTATGGTCCCAAGTGAAACTGCAATGACGCTGATAAGCAGCATATTCATATCTGTAGTGAGACCAAAAGATGTGTGGGTCACATCGACGGTAACTTTAGCCACTGCTATGCGCGACGTCTCCAGAGGGCTGTGAGCAGTCACGTCCAGCGTCATCAGACGCACCTCTCTTTTAGAGCGACTAACATGTCTACTGTAGCTGTCCATCTTTAAGGAAATTGCTCCTGTTGATTTATTGACTTCAAAATAAGGCGAACTGTCTGCTAGAGAGTAGAGGACAATGCCATCCACGCCTCCATCCTCATCTCTGGCTTGTACTTTGCCAATGATCTGGCCTTTCTTTGCTCCCTCAGGCACTTCGAATGAGAACTCTGAAGATGTGAAAACAGGATCATATTCATCTTCCCCCGTAACGTAAACCTGCACTGTTACAGTGGCAGAATAGTTGCCAGTATCCATGGCAACAGCCACAAAATGGAAGGAGGTTACCTTCTCAAAGTCAAAAGTAGAGCGAGTCCATACTTCTCCTGAAGTTTGGTTGATGAGGAAGGCCTCTCTTCCCTCTTTAGAGCTGTCTAACATGTAGTACCTCAACTGTCCAAAAACACCTCTGTCATGGTCGATTGCATGCAGCATGGTGACTAAGGCATTCTGGGGCTGGTTTTCCCTGATGCTAGCAGTTACTAGTTTGAGGGGAAAGAAGGGCCGGTTATCGTTGATGTCCTTCACCTCAATACTGACTGGGGCCAAAGCATAGTGCCCTTGGCCATCAGTAGCCTGAACAACAATCATATGGTTCGACTGTCTCTCACTGTCCAGAGGTCGCTGCAGCCTCAAGGCTCCGGTCCACTGGTCCACCTGGAAAAGGTCTGTCTCGTCCCCTGAGCTTATGGAGTACTGCACTTCTCCATTGGCAGCAGAGTCTGGATCTGTGGCAGATAGATGCAAGATCTCTGTACCTGCTGCCGCACCTTCACTCAGCACCACACTATACTCTGCTCTGCTGAAAGCTGGAGGGTTGTCATTGGCATCTGAAACACTGATAAGGATAGGCACGCTGGAGCTACGTTGAGGGATTCCACGATCTGATACAACAACAGTAAGGTTATAACTTGGCACTGCTTCAAAGTCCAGCTTCTCCACCAGGATCAGGCTGCCCACTGTCTGGAAGCCCTGCCCTTCCAAGAAGCGCACGCTGCTCTCAATCTGGAAGGCATTACCTGAGTTGCCACTGGCAATGGCAAAATCAAAACCACAGTTGTCCCGAGACAGGTCTCCATCTACGGCTTCTAAGATCAGAACAGTTGATCCAGGAAGCCCATCTTCAGACACAGTGGCTCTGTACTCAGACTGGTGGAAGATGGGGGCGTTGTCATTGACATCGGACACCTGTACCTGGACAGTGGCAATGGATGAAAGGGGTGGAGTGCCCTGGTCCCGTGCCTCAATTACCACCAGGATGGAGGGATTCTCAAAGTCAAACTCTGTTTTTTGGTTGATGAACAGAGTTCCTGTGAGGAAACACAGCATGGTCATAAAAAGAG
Source organism: Toxotes jaculatrix (assembly GCF_017976425.1). Classification (NCBI taxonomy): domain Eukaryota; kingdom Metazoa; phylum Chordata; class Actinopteri; family Toxotidae; genus Toxotes; species Toxotes jaculatrix. The sequence continues at coordinate 7,206,972 of NC_054402.1, forward strand.
CAACTTAATTTTAATCTTCTGTCTAGAGCTCATCATATTAATTATCAGTGGTTCATTAGTCTGGGTGGTTTGCTCTAATAGAAATACCAATGGATGGTTCAAATAAATAATCGAAACACAATTACATTTGTAAAAACACTGCAGCAGGTTTGAGCACATTATGTTTGATGGAACATTCTTTGAGGAAAGGACCTGCACTTGAATAAGGGACAGAATACCTTGAGGCAAAAAGATTCCTTCTTTGTAACACACTTATTTTTAGATGCTATCTCAAGCAAAACATCTCGGGCAAATAACATTAAATCTGGCTTTCACTGACTTGTAATGAACAAAATGATTAAATATTTTGCAATGCCTGTTGCAAATACGTCCAAACCCCAAATGTGCTTTCAACTAGAGCCTTAGAGGATAACATTTTTATGAAGGGTAATTAAGGGGAGCTCTGGTTAGAAAATGGTTTTAAACAAGAATAAATGTGCACACAATAATCTTACCGTTGCTTGGGTCAATGTAGAAGACGCCCCGAGTTGATGACATGACTCTGTATGTAATCTTCCCATTCTCCCCAGAGTCACGGTCAGTGGCTGTTACTGTGAGGACTGCACTGCCTGCTGGGAGGTGCTCTGATACAGTCACCTTAAGAGAAAAACATAATGTAAATGTATCTTTATCAATTACAGATACTTAAGCAATTTAACAAATATGTCAATATTTTAAAATGTGTGTATGCATGTGTGAGGGGAGCTGTACCTGATACAAGTCTTGGGTAAAGGTGGGGGCGTTATCATTCACATCATCCACCAGCACAGTAAGGTTAGCCTCACTTTGATGTTTAGAGTCAGATGAGCGGACAGTCAGAGTGTACCATGTCCTTTCCTCATAGTCCAGAGGGCCAGTCAGAGACACTCCTCCTCCATAACGATGAATCCCAAACATGCCTTGGCTGTTTGTATCCAAGTGTAATGTGTAAGAGAGGGCTGGCCCCGAGTCCACATCATTCCCTGTTACCTGGGTGATAACTGTGCCAATCAGAGTATCTGTATATGTGTGATAATAAAGTGGGAAGGCAGGAGAAGAAGAGCAAATATTTAGGTTGTAGCTGAAATGAAGCATAGAGACCCTAAGTTTAAAAAAAAAAAAATTTTTTTTTGCTCTTTATTAAGAAATATCCTGTTCTGGAAAGCCTTGATCTAATAGACAGGAAATGAACAGAGGAACTTGGCAATAGCTTGTTTCATAATAGGGTCAGACATTTCTCACTGAGCCCGGCTGAGTGAGCTGCCAGGCAGGGTGAGGTGAGGCTTTATGATAAGATCACTGGACTCGCTTCCCCTGTGAAGCTGACTTACCCTCAGGCACACGGATCTCCCGAGGTAGAGGAATCATGGGACTGTTGTCGTTGAGGTCGATGATGATCACAGTGAGGGTTGCAGAGCCAGCCAGTCGAGGTGTTCCCCGGTCTGTTGCCGTAACAACAAGCCTGGTGCCACAAAATGAATGTCACTGTCTGAACATGTAACTTTTTATGAATGTGGTTGCGTAATGTTTCACCCCCCACCAAGACCAGCCTCTTTTTGTTACAGAGTGAGCATTAGAAGATACCTTCTTTCTAAACAATAAATATGGCTCACTGTTTCCATGCAAAAATTAAAAAATAATCAGATTTAAAAAAAAAAAAAATCAATAAAACTAGATTTGTTTAAAATCTGATTTTAAAACACCGTCCTCAAGGCAAACATGATTTTGATAGGCTCTGAATATGATCATCAGTGCATGTGCATTTTCTCCCATTTTTTCTGTTCTCTTTTTATAATTGGAACCATTTTCTGAGCAGTCCTTGCTAAAAAAAAGAGAATACTTTCTTCTTGCAGCTGAAACTTGGAAACATAGAATCCAACGCCAATTTGGTTTAAATTGATATACTCCTTTTAGAGGCAATGTAAATAACCACAGAGGGGAACCACACGACAGGATGCACAGACAGAGAGGGAAAAAAAGAGAAAAACTCACTTTGTTTGGGTCCAGATCTCTCTGTCCATTATGGCTGCAGTGGTGATGCTGCCAGTCAGTGGGTCTATCTTAAACAAGCCACTCATGGATGATGACCTGATAGAGTAGGTCACCTGACCATTTTGACCCTGGTCCAGGTCATCTGCCACAACCTGAGGAAATTACCGCCCCATTTTAGTAATGAAAATATAGAAATATTTGACACAGCTGTTTCAGTGTAACATGAACTAGTGAGTAATATTGGACTTGGAAGTCAAGAGTTCATAAAAATGGGCTACATGGATCTGGCTTCATGACAAAAATTATTCTATATATTCAGCTGGGACACTGAGAACATAGCCAAATGAACAGAGTCATTTCTCTACAGTGCTGAAACTATCCAGATTTCTGAAGCTTGAGTGCTTTTCTATTCTGCAACTTCACACTTAAACAACGGCCAATCATAATAAACATGTGGGGGACAGGCTACTGCACCTGGATAATGGGAAAATCGTAGCCCTGCGCCTCTCTAATGTAGGCTACATAGTTCTGGAGTTGGAAGCGTGGCAAGTTGTCATTGACGTCCTGCAGGATTAAGTTGACAGCCATGTAGGAGCTGGAGGATGCTGTCTCAGCTTTCACCACAAGGCGGAGTTTCGGGGTCTCCTCAAAGTCTAGCCCTTCAGATTTCTCGACCCATATTTCACCTAATTCACAAAAATAACAATCAGTCACTGTAGAAAAAGGGAAAAATATTTTTGTAGTGTATATTGTATCTCTGCACTTACCAGTAATAGAGTTAATTCCAAAAGACTGCATTCTGTTTCCACTGAAAATACTGTAGCTGATACCAGTCTGAGAGCCATCAGGGTACTGGGCCTGAGTCTGTGTTACCACTGTGCCTATGAGGTGAAAAGCATGCTCTGTTGAAACATTTTACTGCTACTTTTTTAATTTCCATTCCTCTTCCAGTTATTTTTTACTTTTAAATTCACAAATTTCCAAGTAAAAAGGTTGAAATTATGATATCACACAAACCTTTAGCAGCGTTCTCTTGCAGACTGACATCTCTAGCTGTGCGAGAGAAGCGAATCCCCCTGTAGCTCTGTTCCCTAATATAAATGATAACAACCCCAAGGGAAGACTGAGCCGGGTTGCCCTGGTCCATAGCCTGAACTATCAAAGTCCTCTGGCTTTGGGTCAGAATCTGCAGCTTCTCTGTAGCCTGGATGTCCCCGGTTAGTGAATTAATGGTGAAGCCCCTCACAGGGTTAGCAAAACGATAAAAGACAGAGCCATTAGCCCCAAAGTCCTTGTCCTCTGCCCTCATGGTGGCGAGCACTCGGCGGCTAGACACACTGCTGGCAGAGATGTTTACAATAAGTGGGTCCTGAATGAAGAAGGGGGCATTGTCGTTCACATCCTGAATGTAGACAGTCACCTGAGCAGTGGAGTTACGTGGGTTTGCTGGGGAGGAGTCAGTGGCACACACCTCAAAGGTGTAAGAGGCAGTTCTCTCTCTGTCTAGGGGAGCTGCTGTGATAATGCGGCCTGTGTTCTGATCTATGATGAACATGCTCTGTGAGCCACGGCTCAGAAAGTACAGCACCTGACTGTTGGGGCCCTGGTCCAGGTCAATGGCTTTCACCTCCAGGACCAGTGATCCAATGGGCACATCTTCTGAAATGTCTGCAGTGTAGCTGCTGCTCTGAAACTGGGGGCTGTGGTCATTGATGTCCAGAACAGTAACCTCCACAGTGGTGGTGCTGCTGAGGGGAGGATGGCCCTGGTCCTGAGCTGTGACTGTTAGCGTGTACCCAGCCCTCTTCTCCCGATCCAGAGGCCTTGACGTGGACAGCACACCTGATCGTCTGTCCAAGAGGAAGTCTCCCGATGGATCTCCAGCTGCAAGGAAAGCAATTGCAAATGGAAAAGTAACAGAAATTAACAAGATTTGGTTATTGAGATGATTGATTAGAAACTGAATGGTACATCACAACAAAGTCTCACCTGTAATTCTATAGTTCTTCTCCCCACTGTCTCCTGCATCTGGATCAGTGGCTCTGAGAGTAAACAGAGGTAATGCGTCCAAGTTTTCAGGCACCTCTATGCTATAGTAGAGACGTCCAAAGACAGGGACGTTGTCATTCTCATCAAGCACTCTGATCCTCACTGTTGCTTTGGCATAGTTGGGTGGAAAGCCTCCATCTTTTGCATAAACTGGCAAAACAGAAGACAAACATAACAGTATTAGTGTTGATTTTGGATAATGAATACCACACAAATAATTAGAAAAATTAGAAAACAACTCTTTATATTATGTATCTCAACGTAGTCATGTTTTATCTGTCATAGTGTACGGCAGTTAGAGGGCAGTACCTGTCACTGTGTAGTATTCCTGGAGCTCCCGGTCCAGCAACGTAGTGGTTGTTATGACACCTGTCACTGGGTTGATGTGGAAACCCTTCTCTGAGATACCACCATATGTTACCTGCCCATTGGATCCTGCAGCGAAACACACAAAGTGGGCTATGCTTTAACTTAAAAATGAATCGTAAAAAACTTAAATCAATAACAAAATGTTACCAAAGCTCAAAGAAACTGATTCCTATGACCTGTAAATACTTGACAGAAACCATAATTTAGAAGCTATTAGCTCTTGCTAATAGCTTGTATACTTATTTGTTTGTTTGTCATTAGTTTTGCTGCCTAAGCAATTGGCAGTGACGGCCCTCCCTCAGGTGTCTGGATGCCAGATTGCGTGCTAACAGAAAGAAGTCTGGCAACCTCACCTGTTTACTTCACTAATTGCTTTTGGAGAGAAAGTTTATAATCCTTCTGTTTTATGTGCTTCTGACTAAGTCCAAGGGAATGCTCCCTTTCCGTGACCCCTCCCCCACTCTCCTGTGTAGTCCTCAATTAAAAACAACTGTTAATGTCTGTAATGTGAACACATATTCAGCTCATGAAGGCTGAGAATAATTACAGGCATTTTGACTTTGTGCTGAAGCAGCACAGTTTGGTATCTGTTAAGACATAATCCACATACACACACACATACAAACAGCATGATTTAAGTAATTTGCAATTCAAAGGATGCCTGTGTTTTGGCTAAAACCAGGCTAAATTTGGCAGAAAAGTTTTTTTAGATGTTCAGGTTTCATGTAACCAGTAGAGTGCTGTATAATCAGAATTTCTATGAATATATTTCAACATGTAGTTAGGACCTTTTTCACATGAAAATACAGTCATTTAAATGAAATTGAAACAAGGGCTTTATGTAACTTAGATGTTTAAAACAAACTTTCCAACCAAATTTTGCTTTCCAGCCGAGTTTTAATCTAACCTTATTTTGAACTGCAAATTACCAAATCAGTGCTCACAATGAAGCATTGTTGATTAAACAATAGGATTATATGAACCAAAGCTACAGTAACTGAGTGAGCGCACACTGTATGTCTCACCTTGATCCAGATCAGAGGCGGATACTGTCAACACACTAGTTCCTGGAGGCTGGTTCTCAGAGATCTGGGCTTCGTACTGGCTCTCTTCAAACCAGGGCACCTCATCATTAACATCAATCACATGGACACACAGCAGCTGGCTCGACGAGTGTTGGGGTATCCCATGATCCTCAGCGATTATTGTGAGGTTAAAGATGTCCTGCTCCTCACGGTCCAGAGGTTTGAAAATAGACAGAGAGCCTGTAGAGAGATGAATCAGGGGTGAAATGTGAGAAGAGATTTCCTGTGTGCGGGAGGGTGTGGGGTGGGTGTACTTTATTACAGCCTGTTTCCCAGAGGCAGTTACACACGACAACTACAGTATGAAAGCATGCTATCAAAGGCAATAAAACATGCCACTTTCCACGGTTGTGTGTAGTCAAGTGATTTAAAAAGCAAGTGTGAAAAGTTGCCGTGTGAGGGCCAAATCAGAGCTAATCTCCTCCACACACACAGCTCTGCCTACCTGAGTGCTACCACCACCACCACTGCTGTAACAGCCCAACGGTCTGGCCACAGTTTACGAGATTTTCCATTGGAGAATGCCGCAGCCATCGAAAGAGAAGCAGTAAACACACGCTCTAGACACGCAACAGCCAGGCCTGCCGTGCTCCGTAGAAATTAGGGGCACCCTTGCCTTTTCATTATCCTGCCCTAAGAGGGTAGAGCTTGCATTGATTCAATTTCAATTTCATGCTTTAAAATGAGCTGCAACTGTTAAAGAAAGAGGGGGCCAGGGCTGTTTTGGTTTTAACCTTTTTTTTTGTATGTTTTTCACTTTGTATCTTGCTAGGTCTGAGATAACTTACCCCTAAGCTTTTAATCTGGTAGGAGTTACAGGCTGGAATATTTTCACCAAATCTGACTCCTCTGTGATCCTGTCCTATCCCTGGTCACTGATAACACATGGGCAGAAAAAAACAGTGGGAAACAGGGGAAAGTTTTTATTTTGGATGTTTTCAATTCCAACATCTTAAGCCTATGTGGGGTTTGTGGCGCCAACACTTTGGACTGCAGTGTATGGGTTAGCTGAGGTTGCTCAGACAACAAACACATCTTTCTTGTCTTACATGCAGAAGTCATTTATCAACATTTGATGTGTTAATCCCTGAATGGTGTTGCCTTTTACAGAGAGGTAATTCTCCATATCACCACTGCATTCCCCCTTTGCTCCAAAAGTAATATTAATAGCCTCCCTTCTGACAATGAGTGATGGGAATGTATCTCACTCCGTGACTTTATAGACTCCTAATAATAGCTTGGTAGTTTTCTCTGTTGTGGTTAACTGTAATGCCAAAGTAATGAAAACAGAGTGTGTAGCGATGGTCCCAGGTCTCTGGTCACTGACCCCAAAACAGGAGCAAACCAGGTGCTCAGAGGATTAACTCTGTCATGATTCTAACAAATAACCACTGTGCATGAAAAGACTTCAAGATGAGTGCACATAGTGGGCTGAAGCAGAAGTGACATGCATGACAGACCCTGAACGTTTCCATCCCCAAGCTGCTCCGGGGGGCATCCTGGTTGGTGACTTGAAGGGGGAAGGCGGAGCCAACATTGACACGTGTCTCAAACATCACAACAAAGCCCACAGGACCAAATAGCCCAAGGTCAGTGTTGACTAAGTGACAGAGTCTCATGCAAGTACACACACACATATGTGCATGCCTACACACACAGACACACGTGCGTACACATAAACACGCGTAACTGATCCCTTCTCTAATGGTTCCCAGAAGCCCGAGCAGGAGGCTCTTTGGTCTTTCATGGGAATAGATCCACAATAGCAGATGATGGGTTGTGTGTGCATGTGTATGCTAGTGCATGTAAGTGTGTGTGTGTTCGTGTGTGTTTAATATTTGGCAGGCTGCTCTGTCTGTCTGGCCTCCAACTGAGAGAAATAAGTCATGAAAGGTGAAGCAAGAGTTGTGCTGTACTTACAAGTAAGCAGAGTATTTTGAGAGTTTGTGTGTTTATGGAAGGGGAAGTTTGGCGATTGTGGTGGAGGCTGTGTGGAAAGGTGAACACACATGCAATGCAAAGTAAAATTTAGCTGTGCCACAAATGCTTCAAAAAGTAAGACAGAGGTGAATGGATACGGATTTTCCCGTTCACTTAAACAGAAAGTATTTCAGCTTGACACAGTAATTTCCAGGTGCTGGAAATACACAGATAGAGAAGAAACTGAAAAATTTTGTATTATTAATGCAAAGAAACAGAACAATTATATTTAACTTACCAGTGTTTGGGTTGAGGCTGAATGTTCCTCCAGTGTTGCCTGACTGGATGCTGTAGGTCACTCTACCATTCTCTCCTTGGTCTGCATCTCTGGCCATGACATATAACGCCACAAAGCCCACCGGCTGGTCTTCCATCACACTGACAGCTGTTGGTGAGCTGAACACTGGTGAATTGTCGTTCTCGTCTGTTACATACACCCTCGCCGTGACAGAACCCCAGCGCCTCTGGCTGGGATCGAGGGCAGAGTCTGTTGCCTTTACAACCAGGATCAGGTTGGAGGTGACCTCGTGGTCAAGCTCCTGGCCCAAGGAGAGAACCCCAGAGGAAGGGTCGAGGTTTAGTAGGCCAGGGGTGTTTGGCAACTGGTGAAGAATGGAGTACCTCAGCTCACTGTTGGGCCCACTGCCATCTTCATCCATGGCCTGGAAAGTGTAGATAGAAGAGCCAGGTTCCATACTCTCAGAGATGACGATAGTGACTGGGTCCTCTGGGAACTGAGGGGCGTGGTCATTACTGTCCTCTACATCAATGTCCAAGTGGACAAGGGTGCTGCTAGGAGGGGCCTGAGAGAAGTCATCCACCTCAATCTCCAGGGTGTAGCGTGCATCTCGCTCATAGTCAAGGGGGCGAGCCAGGTACACGTCTCCAGTCTGACGGTCTACAACAAAGGTTCCATCTCGGTCAGTACCCCCAACCACTGTGTAGGTCACCTCCCCTTCCTCTGGGGTTTCTCTGTCACGGAGGCGGACTGAGCCAATAACAGAGCCAGGCTTGGCTTCCTCCACAGAGTTGAAAGATATGGAGTGTGAATTGGTCTTAGAAGTAGGTCTGTTAATGCTGAGAACCTGCAGTGAAGAAAAACACCGTATGTCTATTTGAGGACAAAGCAACATGACAGTGGATCTAATTCTTCATTCAGATTCCTGGTGGCAACTTCAGTTTACAATTTGCAATACAAAGAAAGAAAATATTTCATGGATTTTAGGCAAAGCAAAACCAGATTTTGACCACTCCACCCTCTTGTACTGTATGTGTTCACTGGGAATAAATGAAACCAGTTACAAGAGGTTTTTATAGACTTGAATAACACGCCTGCTAACATTAATCACACTTAATCTGATGCTTAAATCTCTGCCAGGAAAAATAATAGATGATAAAAGTAACACAATCAGAGACGGATATGGTGAGAGGGGCTGAATTTAGCACTGGGACATATTCCTGTACTGTGTATAGCTTTACACTTCCTTTGATGAGCAGTTCAAATGTCTTCAAAGACTATGACATTATTACTTCTCTCCGTTGTATGGAAGGAGCACCATAAGTAACATATGACACATTGTTTTAATAAAAGATTTTTGGATTAAGTAGCTGAAAAAGGGAGAGGGAGGTGTGGAGGCTTTGCTGATCAAATCTTCAGCAGCGTTATTGATAAGTAAGCTGAAGGGGTGATCTGGATACTCTAGCACTGCATCCTACAGCACAATTCCCACAGTAAGTAGGCACTCAAAAAATAAGCTGTGTTTGTTGTGAAATCTTACATGACACGCTGTAAATTGGTTCCACATTAGATGGAAAAGAAGTGTTCCAGAAATAAATTGGTAGAGTCCCATCCTATCATTGATGGATTTAGTAAATCAGTCTGAAAAGATGATTGAAGGAAATTATAGAAATACGTCAGCGGGCAAGAACAACACTGCACTGTTTAATCCAATTAACCAATAATTATGACTTTCATTTTTTTGTTGATGGAATGGAGGAAAGCTGAACTGAAACTTACTGGGGCTGTTTACATGGCAACTCTATTTTCCTGGAACCTATAAATCTACATTCCTTCCAGGGTTCTTCCATTGTGTCGGTTTTCTGTTCTATATTAAATAATAACTGAATTACTTGATGCTGTGTTTTACGTGAGTGTATAGCCCTGCCTCTCTTCGCAAAAAGAGCTACTGTATTAAAAAAAGTGTTGAAGTCACTGAGTATGACCTTGATCAGAGCAGTCTACAGCTGGGCCTCATCACAAGCCAGCTGGGAGTATTTGATTCAGACCCACCTTTCCATTTCAGATAGAAATTTCCCTTTTGAAAATTCACAGGGGAAGAAAAGGGAGGGGATGGGAGGGAAGCTTGTCAGAAGTGAGGCTGATGTGTCTGCAGCTAGTCTGAGGGGCCCAGAGACATGGATCCTCTCAACCCTGAGTCCATTCTTTGATATTAAATAGGCGAGCAGTGAGGGTGTTTGTGCTGGCCAGGGTCCAGTGGAAGTCTAACCTGAATGGTGAGGGAGCAGGAGGTGCTGCGAGGGGGCAGTCCTCTGTCAGTGGCTGTCACCGTCAGAGTGTACTCGGCTCGCTCTGAGTGGCTGAGAGGAGATGATGAACGCAGCTCACCAGTGTTTGGGTTTAAAGAGAAACGCTCAGCTCTGGGACCTGCGAGAGACAGAGAGTCAGGGAGAGAGTGGGAGGGCTGAATACACAAACCCGGCCAGCCAGTTGTAGCATTTTCTCTGCATTAAGTCAAAGCCATTTTTAGACCTAAGTTACTAATCGACTCAACTATGGTGTCATTTGTTTACGGCATTTACACGCATGGATACCAGTGATGATCTATTTTATTTACACAGTGCTTGTCTAAACACAGTTAAAAAGTACTTTATGCTAAAACAACAAAGTAAAACACACTGAAACAAGCAGAAGACAAGACAGTGAAATAAACAAATTTAAAAAAAAAAATTAAAAATAAAATAAATTAAACAACAGAAACCTTTCTTCTGAGTAGGTGGCCAAATGCCCTTATAGGTGTCCTGATATGCTTTATGGCGTTCATCCATTATCAGGACAACTCAAGGACTACTACCACGTTCTTAAACCAATTATGCTCATTTACATACCTATGATACATCTTTCAATAATTATTGTGCACAGATTGTGCACTCTCTTTACTTCCTGCAGTTACTGTACCTGACAAAGAGTAGAATACAGTGCCATTCTCCCCTTCATCAGGGTCTTTGGCTTGCAACGTGCCCAGTAAAACCCCAGATGACTGGCCTTCTGTCACCTATGGGTTAAAAGACCAAAGAGATATCACTGAAGACATGAAAGACATTTCATTTTTTTAAAAATCTTCTGCCTGTCTGTTTTTGTGGCATCACCTGTATGAGGAGGTTTTTGCCTGACTGGCTGAGAGTAAAAGCTGGGTCATTATCGTTGTCATCCAGGACAGTGATGAAGGCTGTGCCTGTGGCGCTACGAGCGGGTGAGCCTCCGTCTTGTACCACAACCACCAGCTGGTAACTAGACTGCTGCTCTCTGTCCAGAGTCGTCCTTGTACTGATCTCACCTGGGGAGAGAAGTGGGTAGATGAGAGGGATTTTATGCTGAGGCACTAGTCCAGAGCACTGGAATAATGATGAGAGACTAAAGAGCCAGCAGGCTTTGATCAATGACATACAAGTAACAGACATGCACAGTGTGCAGATGTTCGTGTACATGTGTACACACACTCTCACACACATAAGTAGAGGAATTTTGGAAGGCTGGCAGATGCTCTAGAGACTCACAACTCAGCCAGAAACTGATCACAAATCAGAGTCTGAGTCTCCACCCACAGACTAACAGGCTCAGCAGGCCAATTAGAACCCAGCAAGACGCTTAGTGCTGCTGTCACCATCATCTGACTAATTTATGACAGTGGGGAAGAGGCAACTGTAGTCTCTCATCTTTTAGAGATGACTCTGTGAGTTGACTAAACACTGATTTTTTTTTCCCCATATAATTTAAATTTTCGATGACAAAGAATAAAAAATGTTTTGAGAGAAACCATGATAGCTTGTTTTTCACATGGATGGAGGATCTTTGAGCTCATGTAGAAAGGAATAACTTGCACAGTTATTTCAGTTTAGTTTGGGTTTGGTTTTTGCTCAATCAACAGAAATATATAATAGATTTGATGAAACTGATCATTTTGAATTTTTGGGTCAGACATGCTTCAGTATCTTCGAAAGCCAGAACTTTCACATAATCTAGAAGACATCCAAAATTCAATAAATAATATGTATTATTTGTGCTGCCTTTCTTTTCTTGTGAAAGCTCCTCTGTCAACATGCAGCGTTATTAAAGCATGACAGTCAGACAAAAAACTGGTCAGATGTTTTGTTGTTATTTAAGAATCTCTCTCTTTCACATTTATATACATGTACTGTAGGTGATGCAAACTTCATTGAAATCTACATTGTTATTTCACTATATAGGTATAACACTTCAATCCAATAAACCAGTTGTGACTGAAAATCTATTAGAGTTTCAATTAACCTGTGTGGGAGTTTATCTGGAAGTGGCGGTCAGGGTGCAGGAAGCGGTAGCTGAGGCGTCCGTTGGGGCCACTGTCTCGGTCTGTGGCCAACACGTGACCAAAGCCTGTTCCTGCAGGCAGGTTTTCTCTCACCGCCAGGAAGACCCTCTCCTGTGTGAGCCGAGGAGAGTTGTCATTCTCATCGGTCACCGATATCCGCACTGTGGCGCTGCCTGTCTTCTTTAACTGTCCATGACCTGCACTGGCTAGCACTGTTAGAAGATACATGTCCTTGGCCTCTCTGTCTAGGGCACTCTTCACAAACAGCCAGCCACTGTCTGCAGCAATGCCAAACCCTGCAGCATCTCCGTCTGGACGCAGGTGATACGCCAGCGGGCTAAAGTGACCTGAGCCGGGGGTCTCTCTGTTCAGAGCTCTGACTTGCAGGAAGCGGGTGTTTATCGGAGTACCTTCCTTTAATTCCACACGGTAGGTGAGGGTATCAAACACAGGTCCCTGGTCATTCTCTGCCTGGACATGAACCACGAGCATGAAGGTGGCACTTAGCTGGGGTACTCCACTATCCTTGGCAATCACCTGGAGGTCATAACGGGGGCTATTTTCATAGTTGAGGCTCCCCACCAATCGGATCTCTCCACTGCTGCGTTCTATGCTGAAGGTCCTCTGGATTCCACTTGGAGAAGAAAGGTCGAAGGTGAGTTGTCCATTTACTCCAGAGTCCCTGTCCTCAGCTTGGACCCGATATACCACTGTGCCCATTTCTGTATGCTCTGGCAGCAACAAAGACTCCGAAGACGAGGGCAGAAAAACAGGTGGGTTATCGTTGATGTCTGCGATGGTGATGTGGACACGGGTCTGGCCAAAGGCAGGGGGGTTGCCACTGCGAGCCTGTACCTCCAAATCAAGAGCTGACTGGGTTTCATGATCCAGGGGCAGACTGGTCCTTAGGGCCCCAGTGTCAGGATCCACTGTAAAGTAGCCTGCAGGGTCCCCAGAGCTGATGGTGTAGGAGATATCTTTAGAGGTGCCTGTACAGAGGGGAAGATGACAAAAACCAGAGACATGTCACCACAGCCCGGGAGGCTACACTAAAAACACTCAAGTAAGAGTATACCAAAGATGTAATTTTTCAGTCTTGACTGTAATAGCTCTAAAATGTCAGAAAATGTCTGTATAAACAAAGTTGTGAAATGGATTTTTTGATAGATGTTATTTAAGAGTTAGGTGTGTGTAGTATCTCAACACCTATTTGTACAAGTGGTACAGGGAGCAGAAAAGAAACTCTCTTCAGCTTGATCCAGTGTTACTGATAAATGAGTACTGAACTGTTCAATATGGGCTGAGTGAATGAGTGAGTGATAAAGAAGAAGAGAGAGCATGTGTCTGTAGTCCCCACCTGTCTTACTGCTGGCCTGGACAATGCCTACGACTGTTCCCCGCAGGACGTCCTCCGATACAGTGAAGTAGTACTGAGTCTGTTCAAACACAGGTGGCGCCACCAGCCCTGCCACCACACTAATATTGACTCTGGCATTGATGAGGGCAGCCAGACCACCACCATCCTGCGCAGAGATTACCATGGGAATGACGGAGTTGGCCCTCCCGTAGACAGACCGTGACAGTGAGATCACACCTACAAAACGGTTCAAACAGGAATTTTTACAAATCCAGGAAGAAATTGTTGGACAAAATCAATAACTGTAATCCTAAAAATGCATTAAAGTGTATGCAGGAACAGAAAAAGTACTTGTGCCAACCTGTGTCTTTGTTGAGAGTAAAGTACGGGGAGGCCCCTCCGGGTACTGTTTTGTATGTAATTCTGCCATTCTCGCCTGAGTCTGGGTCATAGGCCGTCACTCTGACAACAGATGTCCCAGGGGCGCTCTGCGTGCTCAAACTAACAGCATAGCTGACTGGGTAGAACGCAGGTCTGTTATCATTAATGTCAACCAGATCTACCCTCACATAGGCTACTGAACTCAGTCCACCCTGCAGAGGAAACAGAAAGCTCTTTTGTTATACCTTCGCATACACTAAATCATGAACAGAAAAAAAAACACACCTGAAAGCAGGATTTAGGCCACATTAATGGCGCTAGTAAAAACCAGCAGTAAACCCTGTTAAAATTTCGATGTATAGCATACCCTCTAAAATATAGTCCCAGCAGGTTCGTGCAGGGATACAGATTGATAGTTTCCCTCGGGAAAGAGCAATATGTCATGACCCGTGGAGGGTGAGAGGGCTCGCCTCAACCAAACAATCTGTTTCATAGGCTTTTCATTTGCAGAAAATACAGTGAAGGCTTTTCATTTGGACCAGGTGGCAAAAACGAGGGAGGCGGCAGTCCAACTTGTTAAAATATTACTGCCTGACAGTTGAAGCATTTCTCCATCTGATTGCTTTAACATAACCACAGTAATTTTGTTTCATTTTTAACTTTTTGTTTTTTAAGTATTATCTGGCATAAAGTGAACAGGATGCTATACTGACTTTTGAGTAAGCCTGCCATGGAGAGCCATTCAAGCTTTTATTTTTCACTTGGCTGCTCAAAGTTTTTCTGCACAGTTGGCTATGTCTTTGCTCTCCTGTCAGTATGAAAAGCACGGCTGCTGTGTTTATAGGATTACTCTGTGGCTCAATAGATTCATATTAAGCATGATTTCAAAATGCGGTGGCTCACCCCATCCACTGCAGTAACAGTAAAATCGAAGCTGGCCGGCCCTTGATCTCTGTCTAGTAAAGCACTAGTGCAGATCTGGCCGGTCTCCTTGCCAATGGTGAACTGAGAGGGAACAGCGCTGTTAATGCCAGCGCCAAGGGAGTAGGTAATGGAGCCAAAGGAGCCGCCGTCTGCATCTGTAGCAGTCACCTAGAGAGAAGAAAACATGCTATTAGTTAAACATTCCAACATTGTGCATTAAAATTAAAATTTATCAGGTTGGAAGGGAAACATCTTACTGGATAAACTCAGCAGTTTCCATATTCATTAATAATATTACTCTAAAGCCACAGCAGATCAAATCAAAATTCTATTAGAGGGATGTAAGACGAATGGCAATCCGCAAACTGAAACAAGAGCACCATACCAGGTGTCTTGTGAAAGCATCTTTGGATCCGTTCTTTGTTGTTTATCTGAGCCAGAGCATGAGCCAAACAGGCCCTTTGGCAGAAAGGGCCTCTGAGGGAATGAAAGGGGTTGGCGGGAAGGATGACTTCTACAGGCTCTGGGAGGGCTGCCAGCAGGGAAAACTGCCTGCTTCAGGAGTGGCGTCTGTCTGCAAAGGACAGTGACAGGGACGGCTGGGGAACAGTGGGATACCACACAGTACGCTTCAGTGCAGCACATTCTACCCTAATGTAATGTCCCGCTTGCGGTCTGGTTTTAATAACACCACACATCTACAGAGGGATGGGACTGCTGGAGCTACAAAAGCAGTTCACAAGCCATCAGTCGGGGAGCCGACTCAATTACTGCAAGATCTCCCAAGACAGCGCAAGGCAAACAGACCAATCAGATTGGGCCCCTAGGTACCAGGGGCATAATTGTTTGCAAGTGTTGGCTCTGGATCACACTTTATAAGAGATTACAGTAGGATTAAACCTCACAAGTTGATTAGAATTCTCCTTGCTCCCATCTTTTATAAATGGATCTTTTTAGGAAAACACTAATTGGAAGAAAACAGAAGCTCGAATCATGTTCTGGTGCTCCAGCACTCAGCAGCAGGGAGCCTCCTTTGCGTAAAACAGAGTAGTCATCAGGAACATTGCCAAGAAAAATACGGCAAGCCATGCTTATCATCAAAAGCCGACTTTTTGATGGCGTTGGTATGAGTGTGAGAAGATGGAAATCATTCATTCGAGGTGATGAAGGTTTGGCTGCAGTGATTCAGGCTCCAACTCTTTCCTGAGCAGATGGCAGATGGGGGACTCTGCAGCATGCCCCACACTCTTGACTGTAACTCCTAACAGAGGGTGAGTGGTGTGTAGGAGTGAGGGAGTTGTAAAGCTGGCAGAGATGCAAGCCAAAGAGAAGAATAATAAACCACATGAGGAAAGGGGAAACCAAGAGCAATACAAGAAAGCTACTCCATCTTTTAATGCGCGGAGGCGGCAGTTTACTGTAATATTTTATCATTTTGCAGGGGGACAAGTTATTTATAACAACCCCAAGGCTTTATGTGCTTGTTTTCTTCACAGCTGTGTGATGAGTGTCAGCTGGAGGTAAAGTTGAAGGAGCATTTTAGCATGAATACCTGGATTTAGGAAAAAAAAAGTTTAAATAAATAAATAAAAAATAAGACATAAAAAAGCCAGCAGATATGCTACAAACATTTCCCAACAGATGTGTAGGAAAATATTTCCTCTCTTGTGACCGACCCATTCATGGCAGGCACTCAAGGTACAGGCTATTTGAGGAGACTTCATGTTGCTTTCCATTTTAGCCACAACCATCCATAAAAACAAAGTACAACCACATACAGTACATAAAAAATATCACATGTAGAAAGCCTACGTTTATATTTATGGTACGAAAACTTTAAAAATTGAAGAAAAAAATGTGGAAAAAGAAAAAAGAGAAGAAGAAAATGAAGGTTTTTTGGTGGGGTGGGAGTTGGAGCTCTTTTTGCTCTATGAATCTATAATGATACACAGTAAAACTTACTGGTGTGTTCAGACTGAAGAGGCAATCCACATTGCACTGAGGTTTCAGCTTGAGCAAAGTGCAGTGGTACTGTGTGTGCTACAGAGATACTGAGCTTTTCTGTGAAGAACAAGCTCAGCAGAGACGGGGGATTGAGTGATGTATATGCCATGAAATTAATTTACATGAGGAGTGCTTTAATAATTACATGTCTCCCACTGCTCCAAGTACTGCAAAAAGTGGTAAGGATATCTGGAGCCACATGTGGTTTGAAAACCTGAGAACGATATGTTCCATGAGTTAAGTGGATGAATTTTTGGGGGAATGTACTGTAAGATAATAAACCACACAATCACATTTGCATAAATCCTAACCACTGTAAGTAGAATGCCTGAAGCAATCAGTCTATTTTGGAATCTGCAGAGACTGTGATTTCACTTCCACTCTCATTTATAGGTTAATAGCAGCATATCAGTGTCATCTTGCTGGAACGGAGAGGCTTGTCTATCCAGAAGATTATAATTTGCCAGCCATCCATACGAAATGACATGTGAGACCATATGCAAATGAAAAACGAGCAGCACAATTAGCCAGACCACAAACTATGAACCCTGAGAAATGAGGATAACCTAAAGTGGCCTCTGGTATCAACATTTCTGTCATAAAAGTCTGAGTTTAAAAAAAGATCAGGATACATTAGCAACACACAGTAAATCTTAACAGATGAACCAAGATTCTCACAAAGTCTTGAATATAGATCAAAACTTGCTTTGGATATTGCATAATGCTGCAGTTCAGCCACAATGTCACAACAAGCAGTCATTCCCTTATTCATCTCAATGCTTTCACTACAGTATGTGCTTGTGCACTTCTTTATTTCCCTTTTCACTGTATTATCTTCCTCAGTCACTCATTCACATGCAGTGAGTAAATTATGGATACAAGATCCACTACATTCAGGTACACTAAATTAAAGGGAAATATAACTAGAAAAGTAATTTAAGATGTTCCAGTCATAAGAAGGAACTCTTACCATTCACCACTTTTTCGTAGCCATCTTGACATGGATACAACAGGCTTGTCTGTTGGGTTGCCCACTGACTTTTTTCTCTTTCCACTGCAATGTATAGGTATTACGCAAACTGTATTTTTATTGGATTAAAAGTTCAAAAGCAGGAGTAATCTTAGATCATCAGCAGCAGCCAGCAGTATTCTCCCTACACTCCATGTTTTGAGTGAGGCATGATGGGAGCTGTCTTATCAGCGGGGGAAAGGCAACGTTTGGCCCAGTCCTTAGTAAAACAAGCGGGGGGAATCCAAAGATAACTGGGGCACTTTGTGGTTCTCCCATCAGATTCCAGGAGCCTTCCAGAGGAGACTCTCTGACTGACTGTCCAATCAAGAGAACAGGATTCGCAGCAGAGAACATGCCTTTGTATATTTATGTATAATATGTTCAAATGGAATAATGATCCTGAGGCTTTTGAATGCTCCGAAGTGTTCTGGCCCATCTAATGTCCTCGCTCTGTGGTCTAAGAGAGAGAGCCAGGCCTGGAACAGAGCGAGCCCAGGATTTGGTGGGTTTCTATTTTTAGAGTTGAATTTCAGAATTACAATTCTTGTATATGATTTACTACTACAGCTTTCCAGTTCTTGTTCATAAGTTTTTGTGGATAATGCAAACACATGTATGTCAGCTTGACCTTATATGCCCAAGCTACCGCTCCTCTCCCTATCTCTACTATGCAACCACTCAAAAAAGCTTCAGCGTGGAAAGAGCCAGTGCAAAAACCTGTGAGTAAATGAATGATGTAGAGCCGAAACCATTGAGGCCAACAAGGGGTGAAATGAAGGCGATGTAGTTTTTAATCACGCTCCCCATATTTTAGAGTGCCCAGTCAAACAAATCTGTCTCACGTAGTCCTCAGTGAAACCAGCCAATCAGGACTGCATCTCTGCCAATCTAAATAGGCCACAAATGACGGAGTGCGCGTGTAAATGTTTGCCAACTGGGAAATTATCACACACATCAATCAAACTCTGCGTGCACATGTCCTTGGAGTGTACCTTAGATGCGTAAGCAAAGACACAAATGTACAAACACTAGGGATAAAGTCATTGCTCATCACAGTCTCAGGATGCCTGTGGAGCAAAAGAGCGAGACCAAGTTAATTCTGTGATTACACCAAAAATCTTCTTTGTATTCACCTGGAACTCTCTGCAAACAAACCAAGAACAGATGAGCATGCACCACTGGCTACTGTGACTCTGGCCCAAATTAAACTCTGCAACTTTGTGGCATGAAGAAATATTCAGAAAGTACTGGATGACATTTCTAAATCTCTTAAGCTCAAATTTATGATTGAGCCTGCATCTATCTTACATGGAGAGTGCTCTAAAGCACCATATGTGACACTTTGGCCAGGCAGCTGAAATGGGTTTAAAGAAGTACTTAAGTTACAGAGATCAGCATGAATGTTGAACAGGTACAAGTTTCCATCCCTTGAGATCTAGAATAAAGAGTACCGTGTTTATCGAATGGAGGAGACTTATTAAAGGTGAGAGGGCTGAGTACTACGCCCACTAGAGAGATTCTAGCTGCCATTTTTATGATGAGCAGATTAAACTGCAGTAATGCCACAATTTATGAAAATCTGTTCAGAGATTAACAGCAATATCAAGCCCAGGCACAAGCCCTTTCTCCACAAGTGGAAACTTTCCAGACTTGAATTCAGTAATTCCAAACAATAAATATCAAACACCATTTTAATGACACGTGTCACAGACATGACCAGTTAAGCCTGTAATAGCGAGACTTCCTCAAGAGCAATTAGAGGCAGCACGTGATAGACAGCTGGAGTGACATGGAGATCATTAAAAGACAGTAAAGTCAAAGAGGAAAGCGTAGGCTCAAAGAAATCAAATGAGTGGTCGAGTTGCAGAAATCTGGACCGAGAATTGCTTTGAGCTTTCGCAGCTGGTGTGAAGCCGTGCACACTCCTCTCCCTCTATTGTCCTGGCATCACTTCTAAGGAAAGCAGAGATGAGGAGAGCGAGGCGGAGACCTCCTGAAGGCCTCGTTCACTACTCGCTAAAGAAGCAGATAGGTCAGAGACTTTGTGACATGTCCACCACCACACTAAAGACCCAGACAGAGACCACACTGGCCCGGTGGAAGGAAGAAGCCCACACATTGCTGACGAATATATCAAAACTCCAAACATTTGCCGCACAGACAGTATTGTCTGGACTCTGACCAACCATATGTGAAAGATTTTGGTGGTTACTCAGGAGACAAAAAGCTGAAATCTTCACTGCATAGTTTAAGACATGTGTAAGGTCTACAAAATGGTGACATTAAATACTGCCAAACTGTGGCCTGTGATGTCTGACTGCTTTGTGTAATTGTGATAAAAGTCATGAAATTTCAAAAGACATCGCAGCTAAAACAGAATGAAAGACGTTCAAGCATCATCCCAGCTGCCTTGTTGTGTTTGAATTTTTTGGAATGAGTATGGTATGGTCTGTAAACCTCTTATTTCTGGTAATTTTATTACTTTAAAGTATAAACTTTAAAACAACAACTCATTAAAAATAGCAAAGCGAATGTCTCACTATCCGCTGGATGCAAGTCTAACTTTGGAAATGAAAGGCTCTCAGAGACGTTGATGGTTAAAGGGAAAGGTTTGTGGGACTAGGGAAAGACCATGTGTTGATTAAGTTCTACTTCATGGCAATCTGTCTGAAAGATTTTAATATTTCTTGTCTACAGATCGAAATTGGCTTGATGGTGATACAGCAGGAAAGGTCAGTGGGTCGTTCCCCCACCGATTTTGGGGAAAAAACATCCTCTTGGTTGGGAGCAAATCTTTGTGTGTGGCCTGCCAAATAATTTCTATTCACAGGAAACACTCAAATACAGCAATTCAAGCATGACTCCGCTGAATGAAAATTTTACATCAGCTCTCAATTATCCTTTGAATAATTTCTTTTGTAAAAGCCTCAGCAACATTACATTGGCATTACCACTGCCACACATTCTTTATGATTACAGAACACACAGTTGTATAGAATTGTATTCATTATTAGCAATTCAAATTCACAAACCTTCCTTCAGTATCCCTGCATGACTTTACATGAACAATCTATTCCAGATTTGTCAAGAACTTTCTTTATCCAGATGTCCATTAAAATACATCTGCTGTTTTGGGGTATCCCTGTGAAACACCATATAGCTGTCAAGGTCAGTAACCATTTTAATCACACTGAATTCTCCAAAAAATATGCAGTTATGTGCCAGCTGCCAAATCATGTCATCCAGAACTGTCTTTTCACTATGAAAATGGGTTCCAAGTGTCCTTGCACAGCTAATGGTTTGACCAGACTAGAACTGTAGACTAACTCTAATAAAATCCATTACATATGTGCTGAAGGATAAACATGACAACAGATAATATTTTACAGTAAATTTTCCAGAATTATATGGTCTTGATGTAATTTAGTTGCCCAGTCTAAGTAACTTTTGGCTGCTTTTGGAAAAACTGAGCAACATTTGTTTGACTGGTCTGCGGTAAAAAAAGCACCATTTTGCCAAGCTTATGGCCCCAACAGCTCCTACTGTCCTAGCCTTTGGAATGGGATTGTCTCAGCTCTTTTAAGGAGTAAAAGAAACTACTTTTTTGACACAAGGAGACAAAGAAGTATTGATATCTAAATCAACAATGGGTCCGTGAGCTGCAACTTTTCATCTTTCTCTGGGTGTGTAGCACACTGACATAAATGAGGAGGACGTGGGTTAAGGGCAACAGGTTAGTGTGGTGTAAGGGCCGCATTTCTGGCAGGGGAACAGAGGGGAGGTACTATAGCAGACAGGGATATAATGACACTTGGTGCTAGAGTGCAGACACAGGACAGGATAAGGTTTCTGTCTCTTTCCTTTCCTCTCACACATCACTCACCAGAACCACTACACTGCTGGAAAAAAAAAGTGAGTCAAAGCATCGTGACAGAGTTTCTGTGTTTGAAGCGGGAAGAGGGTCAGTGTGTTGATGAATTATCCTAAAAATGGTTTATGTTGCCAAAGACAAATTTGGAAGGTCTACTTCCAGAAAACAAGACTTGTTTACCAAACTGGCTATTTTCAGTTTCCACTCATTTGCTTATTTTTGAGAATTTCTGTTTTCTTCTTTTAAGATTATAAAAGTCATTACATTATAGAAGAGTATAGTGTTTTATTTTGTTGGTAAGAATAAGACACTGTCTCGGGGAGCTGTGCTGCACTCTTCTTAGATGCAGTGCCTCCAGGATTGTTGATACATCCCTATTGCTATTACCTGAAAACCACACTGAAGGTAAATTACTGTAAAACTAACTTGTTATTAAAAAAACAGGAAATACTTCAAATGATCATCTAATCCTAATGCTCTGACACAGATGCACTTCTTTCACCCATTAAGTGGCATTACTGTTGAAGTTTCCAGCTGAGTGACTGGTGTTTCAAAACTCAATCCCTAATCAAGTCGCAGCTTGGCATTCACTATCATAAATTTACCCTAATGAATGTCTAGTAAGCAAGCACCCCGTCACTGGGTCTATATGTAGTGTCATAATAAAGACAGAATCTAACAGCCTAAAAAGTGTAAAATCTTCAGAATAAGATAATAATAGAGTTCAGACTTCCCTAAAGGTGTCTCTGAAATTGTCAGGTTCCAAAATACCACAGTTGTTTTAAGTCTCACAGTAGTTGTATAATATATGCAGACACTCTTTGTGACAAACTTCAGTTATTAGAAGTTAGGTGGCCTGCATTTTTTTAAAAACTTTCATTACACTTTCTTCTAAAACTGGTGTGTCTGTCTTTCATCTGGACCTCACATCTGGAAGTGATTTAAGCATCAAACCATTTAAGGAGAAAAGGGTTCCAGAAAAGGCTAAATGAGCAGAGAGGAGAGATATTGTGTAACTAAAGAAAAAAAGGTTAGCGCTAATAGAGCTGCATGAAATGGAAGCTGTATTCAAGACTAGATATGCAATACAATATTTTAGCTTTTAAACTATCTGTGCAGATTCATTACAAGCAAATTATTGCAAAAATAATGACAGAAAGTCCTATTGAGGATGGTGAAGTAGGGTAGATAGACAACTAACCCAGTCAGTGTTTGGTATCAGTCATGATCCCAACAGGTAAACTGAGAGAATCTGATTTATAGCCTGCATACCAGACATGTTGCTGATCTTAGTGTAGGCTCACAGCCGGGGAGGCCTTCACTTGTGTGCTGCTTTTGCCACCACTGGCAAAATCTTTACACACAATATCAGGGCTAATTCTCAAGGAAAGTCCTGCTTTGGCTGAAAAAATAAATACGACAAAAAACCCACTGGAAGTGTAGGAGTACTGGTGTGTGTGGCATTAACCCTTGGCCACCTGGAATGACAGAGGCGGCTCAGTAACTCATCTGAGAGGATCCTGCTCAAGACATTAGTTTGTTTATTTTCCAAAGGTCAAATAGGAGAAACAAACCTGCCGCTCTTTTCTTTTGCATGCTGACCACTGGTTAGCCAATGGAAAGAAAACAAAGAGAAAATTGCTCAGTTTGGGTTATTTATAATGAAGAACAATCATTCTGGATGACAATCTCCACAGCAAAATGTGGAGGTTAGAAGATTTAAAATAAATAAATGGGTCCTTTTACCGCAGTTTAATATTTCTAAGCGCTGTATGTTTGTTTTGCCATTAGCTGCCCGGCAGATGTAGATTTTGTCACATAAGATTTTGAGCAATCTAAGCAAACTGCAACATAAATACACTTTGAATAAATGCAAAATTTTCAAATCTGACATGATATTACATGATTGGCCCTCATATGATTCAACATCAGTGAACACTGCTGAAGTAACCTCCAGTAAACCCAAAACACCACAAAAATCACCAGGAGAGCTTGGTAAAAGCTTCTAAAACCTGCCCAAGGTCCAGTGTGGGAGTTGAACCGATGCTGGAAGCTCGTTGAGAAGATCCACTCTCACAAGACATCTACCACGGGAGGTGACCTTGGATCAGATACCCACGGAGCTGGCCCTGTCAGGCTCTAGCTTGGCTCTGTTTCAGGCAGTCATCCCTTTCACAGCCATCCAATCACTGTACTGAGCTATGGTCTGCTGAGGCAGGCCAGGCAGTGGATCCCAGGGTCTGTGTAGGTGGGAGGGGAGCTAATATGAACCATGCACAGCATGTGGGGGTGCAGGAGTACTGATGTGGGCTAGACTAGTGCTACAGCTGCCTGCAGTGGGTGGGAGAATTCCCACTGAGCATGGCATGCACAAACATAGCACAGATGCGGTTGCAGAGCCAGATTGGACCCTGGTTCCCAGAGCTCCATGAGCCCGTTTGATGAGGTGGATGAAAACTGCTCAGTGTTGGAGTTCACCCTCTCTTCTCTTTGTGAGCCAGGTTTACCGTACAGGCTCCTTCATTCATGTGATCAAATTGTCTTTCAGTATATTTATGATCACAACAAGCAACAAAGGCCGCTGTGTTCAACAGCACAGGACCAGTGGAGTCACATTTACCCAAATCCTTAAGGAGACAGTAAACTGTGCATCTTTGACATGGATTTGTATTCTCCATAGAGACGTGCAAAGCAAGAACCATGCAACCACAATGTAATTTTTTCATTTGAAGGTTAACTCAAAGCAGTGCACATAATCACTACTGATGAGTAAAAAAGTGGAGATTTAAATCAGATTTAAATTGTCTTGTCTGTGTTGATAGTTTGGGTGATCGTGAACCAGATCATTCTGCTCTGCCACAGAGAATCACATACAGATGCAGACTACGCCACATATATGCACACACGTAGACATGTAGACACAAATATACAAGCAGTATTCACTTTGTGCACATTGACGGTATTGTCCCTGCTGAGGCCCTGCTGAGGTCAGCAGTTTGAGTAATACTGGGATCGCTCAGGTTTCCCAGTGCAGCAGAGGGAGCCAGATCTGTGGTGTGGCAGGGACTTGAGTCTTACAAAGCTCTGCAGCTGTTACTATACAGCACCAGCAGAGCTCTAATGAAATACCAAAACTTCATCTCTCAACTGCCTTCAACTTTCAGGGGGTAATGGGAAAAGCATTGCACAAGAGGCAACTTCCAGAAAACATTTTTAGGTGGTTGGTTTTAGAGTGGAGATTCAGAAGTCACCCAGTATGAAGAACATGTTTATTGACAGTCATACTGCCATAGTAATTTTATTTCACCTTGCTGGAGAACAGTAATTAAAACAGACAGTTTGGAAAGCAGAGACAGAGTATTGTGTTACTGTGTATAGTTGCTTATGCTGAGTGTCTCGACCTGTCCAGTCTCATAGGAGGATCACACAAATAAACTCCTAACGGGAAGATGTTCTATATTTGCAGCAAAACAATCAAGAGGAATATTTAACACACAAAAGTTTTCTAAATTGCACTTTTTGGTGTATATAACACCTCATTTGTCTTGTACAAAACTGAACCGTAGATTGAACATACTCTATGTCTCATATGGTTTCAGTGATAGTGTTACATAGAAGAACTCCTGTCTTTAAGGGTGGTACTTGAAATAGCTTGACACAGCCACTTACTTCAGTGATGTAAAATATAAAGAAATCAATAGATCACCAGCTCGGCGCTTACATTTTCTCTAAATGCATTAGGCAGTGGCTCCACTATGTGACAGTTCACATCATTACTCAAGCTTTCTCACCCCAGGCAGTGGGAGCTCCACATAATGATGAAGTTGACAGACTTTCCCGCTGTGATGTGGCTTAGAGACATTTTAACCATAATTCTGCTGCCGTGTGGCACCAACACTTAATTTAATGTTCACTTGGTGAAGAAATCAGTCAACCTATCAGCCATTCCCCAAAGGAGACTCTGTGTTTCCCTATGTTGAAGGTTTGATGTTGTTTTTCAGTCAAATGAAAATCATCCATTTACACAGTTAAAGAGTTAACAACATGTTAACTGCAAGAGGTGCCATCCATTTCAGCTGCCTGTCCTAAAGTCTAAAGCCAATGAAAATGTCTGACCCACAAATGGGTCAATATGTTGTTAATAACAAAATAAATAACCAGAACAGTGTAAGTTTTCAGAAGACAGTTGTTACACAATCGAAAGGACACATTTAAACAGCATTTTTCAGCTGTCAGTCTTACATCTATCTGAGAGACCAGATATGGTCTCTGGTGTTGAGGAGATCGTATTTTCAATCAATGCTGTTGTCTACATCAAACAAGTCAGGGTTCGCACTTCATTCGCACTTCACTTCAGCTCTCAAGAGAGATCTTTCATGTCCTAAATGTTTGCCCATAGTGTTTGACTGAATTTCATCATCCATGTAACTGCTCAAATATGCAAGCCTTACTTTAAGCCTACTGTATAGCAGGTGATGATACCAACCCACCTCCAACTAGGAACTTGCAGCAACAATTTTACCGCACTACTCTTATAGTAATGTAATCAGTCCCGGGGAAAGAGGACTGAAACACTCTCTAATGTTGATCTCTGCAAGGCGATGGTGATGGTGGGGGGGGGTCAGTGCTTTGGGGTCATGAAGGCCTATTGGAACCATACACATAAACACACCCTGTCACTGACTGATAAACACTGCAAACAAATGAAGACTGCCCAGGCCGGGTGCTGGCGTGCACGTGGTTTCTCCCGCAAAGTCTGTTTCACTGTAAGTCCAGTCCTGAAGGAAGTCATCTCTGGTTCAGACGTGGGTCGGACACATAAAGACAACACACCCTGGCAATGGAGACGGTCCGGAGTGCTGAGTGTCTGTTTAGATCTCTTTCTTTTGTTTCACCGAGTCACATAATTACAAGTCACCACAGATTCGTCCAGAGCAGACAGAGAATCGTGTACAGATAAGACAGATGAGTGCACACAGACACACGTGCAACGTGTACTGTAACTTTCCAAACAGTTCCCTGCCAACAACAAACAACAGCTGTTCTTCGAATAAAACTCTGGCTCTGTCACATGGAGATGGATAGAGATACTGCACTCTGTCATCGTTACACCTTTTATCTTGTTTTCAAACTTACTGGAAAATGTGATACTGAGATTTTCCATATTTCCACATTCAGATTTTCCACATGCGTGTAAAACTGCGTCACCTCCAAAACTACAACACTTTCTGTTATGTTAGAGCCTGTTTCCTATTTGATGTGTTCAGTATGGTTACTATGCAATATTTGAATGTTTACCATCTGAGATGTTCGCTCTGATTCATGAGCAGGTTTTTTTTTTTCACACAAATTCTTTTGAGTCTCCAAAGCCATAGGCGGGTTTCATTTCCTTGCTAGCATATTTATTTAGTTCTCAGCAAAATATTTAGGAGATAGGGTAATTATATTTTATCTTGTATACATGTCCAGTCCCCTCCTTCATGTGATTCATTTCAAACAATCCCTTCTGAGTATACATAAGGTAGTCAGTGAGCACTTCAGTTGTTTCTCACAGCAAAAGGGACTTCTACAGTAAACATGTCCTCCACAAGATAACACTCACGCAAGCTCCTAAAAGGAACACACACAAGTCTGAATCAAACATATTTCATCTGTTTGAAAGACAAAAACCTGTTTGGGTTCCACAAAAGCTGAGCTTCAGCCAGGACTTCCCCCTGATGATCCCCATGGTACACTCATACACACCTCAAATTCACTTCACATACTACCCAAAAGCACTTACCCACAAGCCTGAGTCTGTCCAGTGATTACATTTCCTGCTTTTTGCTAAGCAATGAGACTTGCATAGGATGGGGTTGTTATCATCAAGTGTCTGAACATATGCTCCAGTATTAATTGATTGTCCAGCTGTGCAAGAGAATGCCTTCTGTGTGTATTTGGTGGAAAGAGGATTGGTTTTCCACTTTGTTTGTATTTGCAAATCAGAGGTTAAAATGTATATTTGTATCCGTTGTTAGTTTTTAGAATTGCTAAAGGACAAGATTATATTGTCAATTGACTCAGTCTCAGAGAAAGAGAAACACATTTTACAATTTCTGGTATCAACATTTTTTGTTGAAATGTAAAAACAATCTAAAACAGTTTGATTCAGTAACCACCACAAATTGTTGGGACTGTTGCAAGTCTTAATGCAAGACATTGCAAAACCCTGGCAAATAAAATCAAAACTTTTGCCACAGCTACCTAAAAATAATACAAATAAGTTTAATATGATCACTGCATTTCATTAAGCTGGGACTGCTGCTTGAGCTTGATGGAAAAGCCCTGTCAATGTAATCAGATTATATACTCCTTTTTTTGGTATGGCTTGAATTGGTAAAATACAAAACATATTTACTTAAAGGATGTTGAACCTATTGCATTATATTTTGTTCTGACCAGATCGCTCCATCAATTGCTGTTTTATTAGGGGCAATGGCTCCTGTTGGTGTCTCCCAGGTTTTGGACCGGATTGAGAATGACTTAAAGACCATACAGTCGAACTGGCTTGAATGTGAGAGTGTAGAATTCCATTCTAGTACCATATATTTAAATGTTTTAGTTGCTTGGTTTTTCTCGGATGGTGGAAGGAAACCCTTCCTTTATTGTCAGTAAAAATCTGATAAAGCCTTTATCAGAGTATAAATTGGTGTAGTAGAGGCAAAACAAATCTGTTTCAGGTGTACCTGACTGCTCCCTGTGGGTACAGACCTTTCTTGCCAAAAGCAAAAACATATGAAGAATGAATCTCTTCTCTTCTCACATTCTAAAACTAGCTAAAAGTATTTTTCTGCTTGTCAGAGTCACATCTTACTGTGTACAAATATCAGCTCAGTGTGACGTGTGACGATCGGCTACAGACCCTGTGACACTGAAATGAACAGTATAGACAATGAATGAATGAAAATGATAAAATGCACCAACCACTGTGACTGTATGTGTACCTATTTCACCCAAAATTTGCCAGGTTTTCCCACTTTTTTTCCTTGTCTTGACATCTTGAAAAAGATTAAAGCTAAAACGACATCTTTTCTATGGGTTAAAGAATTTCAGAAATTTAACAAAGCATCTAGAAAGTTGTAAGCTCTGTGTTATTTTTGCATTGCTGCTGTTTCTTAGGTACAAGAGCACACGTTTGAAACCTCACAAAAATGTACCAAAACTTCAAAGGATTTGAACAGACTGATTCTCCAATCTTGAGAAATCTCAACCACAACCCACCTATACACACAATATGTGATCGTGTTTGTGAGAGTTCATGCATCTGTGTGTCTGTGATTTACACAGAAAGGGGTACAAAGCACACCTAATCTAATCCAATCAAGCAGAAAGTTCTGACTAACATGTGAGGACCTGGGTCGCAGGTCAGCCAAACGTCCAGCTGCCCTACGTGACCTTCTGCCCAGTGACAATCAATTCCTTCTTTCATCTGGTGGCCAGCCACCCGCCATTTGTGCATCAGGGAGGCAGTATGAGGTTCTTCTGCCTTCATCAATAAAAGCAAAGTTGGGGCCAACAAGTGAATTATGGCACAGGGAAAAGGAAGGGCAATATAAATCACAGATAAATTGGCACCTAACTTCTCCCTGGAGTCTTTTGTGTTTTTCCATCATCCAAGAAAATGTTGTTCTGACTTTGTAATTAAAGACTGCACTGATGTTCTGAGGTATGATATTATAGGGCATCTCTGACCAACAAATGATCTTCAAATAAGCCACAAGTAGTTACCCACTTATTAAACAAGAAAGTCAAGCCAAAAGACAAGATTTTGTCTAATGCTTTAATATGTTGCGCTACAGTTCTGTAGCATTCACACTCTGTCATTTAGATGTTGGAGTCAATGCTTCATTGGTTATGCTGAAAGCCCATTTCCAGGCACCCTCTGCCTTTCATTTCATCTGAATTTGTGGCTTGTTGTTCTATGAGTGATGAAAATGATAAAACAAACTGAAGAAACTGCACTGAGCTCAAGTGATCTCAGGAACACAGCAGAGAAACATCATCATTAGAATTGAAAGCACACATCATACAAGTAAAAGAGGTGAGCCGGTCATCATGTATCATCTCCTTATCTGCAGACACATTCAACAAGTTCAATGTGAACTTTTTGCTGTGAGTTTGGTTATGGTAGGACGCGATTCCAGTAAAACATATGTCATGGCGCTATGGTTAATCTCAAATCCTCTCTTGTGTGAGAACAGATAATCGGTTGCCAGCACAGCTTTATCATCATCAGTTTTGTGTGAATACCATACTCTGGAGAATCCCTCATCATCAGATGTACATTCAGCAGGAAGCTAAAAGATTTCTGTCTGATGAGGTCAGTATATATTTTACCCCTTTCTCATTTAATCAACAGGAGCATACTGGATGCTTTTCGAACTCCATTAATGCTGATCCATGCTGATTTTTCAGAGATCTTTTATTGAATAAGTAAATAATAACTGCTACTTTTATATGATGGATGCATGACATTTTACGTATAGATGATGGTGATGTGAAAATCACTGAAAAACAAGTTACAGCAGATATCAAACTAAACTGACAGATAAAATAAGCTGTGAACACATGCTTCACAGTCAATTAACACAATATACTAAGATAAATTTTTAGTCCTAAATCAAAAATCTGCCACACAATGCTGCCCTCTACCTCCAACCACCTCCAATCAACTCACAAGTGCAGCAATATTAACTGTACTTCTGAATCAGTAACACGTAAAAAATGTACAGTTACCAGATGCAAAGTGTCTTTTCTGAATTGTTCTTAGTACGACAAGTATGTATGACTTTATTCTGAATATATAAACGGATCTGTAAATGATTCACATATTCAAAAAGCATATAACTGTCTGTATCTCATTTGTAAAATTTCAATAAAAATATTGTGGGGGAAAAAAACGCATATTTCGCACTTCACTGACATGCACCTTACCATTTGTAGAATAACCTAATTACATGACTGTTATAACCAAACGGCAGTGGCCCTATGTGTAGAAACTCATTATTCTACATTAGTTCCTGTGTCTTGCAAATGCTATTGTTGAGTTGACCAAGTTATTTATAGTCATGCATATCTGTCTTTCAAACACGCCCATAACAGTTAAACAAATGAGCCCATTAAAGCAGCGTTAGAAGACATTACACAGGAACTGAATGGGTTAATGTATCACATCCTGCTGGGTGACCATGTGCGCTAACCTCTATGACTCTCTGTTGGGAGCTTTGACTCTAGACCCCTGTGACAATGGCAGAAATAAATCAAAGGTTGATTCCTGAGGAAGATTTATCGGGAGGAGTGGAATGTGTCACAAAGTATAAGGACTGCCTGACCTAACAGACACAACAACAGTCAAAGGTCAGTGTTTCTCTTTCTTGTCTATCCAACCGGGGAAAGAAGGTTGTGGTAAGGGTGTTATGTTGTAATGGGTGTTTTCTGAAATCAACACAGAAAAGAAGAGCAAAAGTTAACTGTAAACCACAAGAGGTAAATGTTTACTTCATTAGCCATCATATAAATCATATAAAGCAGTGTTTAATCTTATTTGCCAAACAAGCTGCACGGTGAAAAGAACACTGAAGGACCAATAGACACAGAGACAGTCCAACTTTCTTTGGACCAAGTTCTAGGCTTAAATTTAAAATGTCACTCCTTATAGGCAACACACTGTCCATACAGAAATCAGACTTTGGCCTGGGCAAATGTGGGTTTGTGAGTAAAGGCTCTGTCAATTTACTCTAGCAGCCTCTTTGATGAGTGGTATTTTAACAACTTGAAAACATTTTCCATAGCAGTTGTTTTCTGTCTTCTTTTGGTTTGACTGTAACACATCAAGGAGCTAACTATGAAAAAATGTGTTTTCTCCTTACAGGTATGTGCTATTGTTTCTAAACTGACTGCAGATTAATCCTCATATGGTCTTTATATTAGAAGCAGATCATTCAGTCATGCAAAGAGATTCTCTCAGCACTTGCTATATGAAAATTAGTCTAAACACATTAAGATGGTGCTTTGTACTTTGAAGAACCTACTCCTGATATAAAACTCTTAGTATTTCAAGCTTGATGTTAGAGTAGAAGCTGAGGCATACTCTCATTTGGAGATAACAGCAGTCACTGTGATATTTCAGAATAGGCATGTGGAAGAGGTCATGAAAGCAGCAGAGCAGATACTGTAGAGAGGAAGGACACAGACCTTGACCAGATCAAAGAGAGGTGTAGGTTATTTAATGAAAGGGGCTACACTAAGCAATTCAAGTCCTATAGTAGGGAGGATAAGCTGTCTGAAAGACACATGCACCCGTGTCTTACATTTCTGGTTCCTCTCTGAAATGGGAGAGGGGCCAAGATGAACACAGCCAGGCTGCCCTGGGGTCACTGGTTTCGTGGGTAGTGGATGAGCTGGTGCGAGTGGCAGAGCAGCTCTAAGCCAGCCAGACAAAGGAAGAAGTGCAGAAAGATTATAAAAAGATTATTAAATAAACAACCAAATAAAAGGAAACATTGGACAGAGGTTTTAATTCTGATGAAAAGAAAAAAGAGCGATGTTTTTTTCATTTGTGACAAGAGAGAAGAGGGTCATTAAGCTCTTTCACCAGCCTTTGAAAAAGGGAGCACTATTTCTCATTTGGTATGTCTGCTTCCAGCAGTAAGCCATGATTTTAGTATTGAAACTGAGCAGGGTCAAATGTTCTAGAAGAGCCGAGTTGGATTTGAGAAGAAGATAAATGTGACCCAGTTGAGCGTAACAGTAGGAGAGAAAATGTGCTGGAGAAACAGACGGAGCACATGGCACCCCTGTGGTGCTGACTAACCCTGCCTTATGACACAACTGTCTTAATGAAAACATTACAGTTAATCCCTGTGATAGATCACATGTTGTAGAGCATTGTCTGAGATACTGAAGCTCCAGGGCTGGTCCCATCATTATTGCACTTCCTGGTTTTGGTTTTCAATAGGAAATCATCAAATCTGGGATGTGGCATGGAAAACCTCTATGATTCTCTCAAACCATGGGCCTCAAGACAAGCATCTTGCTCACATGGCAGGGTAGCAAAATTATGGTTTGAACTCTATTATGGTTTAAAAAACTGCTGATGCCTTCTCTTTATAGGAAGCCATGGGATTGGAAAATAAAGCCACATTAAAGAACACCAACAACACTCAAGATAATGCATAACCATTATGTGACCGCATGCTTATAGTTTCAGGCTGAGGTTCTTTTCTGAAAATTGAAGTGGATCTTTGTGTTAATATTTACTGTTCTGTTGTACTGATTTGGGTCTAAAAACATAAGACTGAAAAAACTGATGTGAGATCTTCCATTGTATTTCCATTTAAAACACAGTTCAGTCACTCACATTTGACAGCCATGCTTGTCTGAAAATGTAAAAGGTTGCATTGTACAATGAGGCCAGGAGCAAATATAGTACCCTTTACAAAGAAAGGAAATGGGGGGAAAAAACTGTGGGGAAAAAGTGGGGAAAAGTAAAGCCAAGGTCTGAGAAAAAACACTCTAATCCTCC
Source organism: Toxotes jaculatrix (assembly GCF_017976425.1). Classification (NCBI taxonomy): domain Eukaryota; kingdom Metazoa; phylum Chordata; class Actinopteri; family Toxotidae; genus Toxotes; species Toxotes jaculatrix. Next base: position 7,240,163 of record NC_054402.1, read on the forward strand.
AACCTCCTGTTCCCAGTTTCCTCTGAGGCTGGGGCCTTCCAGGGCTCATTCAGCAACAACTATACAATGTTTTCCTTCCCTTTAACAGATTACATCAGCACACTGGAGTCTATTCCCTTCAACTACAAACAGTTGCAGCATCTCACAAAAGTGTCTTTAACTACGGCTGCTGTGAGGGGCCCTGGCTTTGGTAGATCAGCATGATGGCAGAGACATATGGGAGAGCACAAAAAGTAGCCTGAGATTGCACAGGTCATTGCAAAGAGCTACTAAAGGAGGCGCTATCTACATGCATGTATTGCGGACGCACTGGAAATTCTCAACTGCGAAATGCTGAATCCACTAATCTAGCAGGACCACATATAAGGCTTGCAAACATTTCAATAAACGCCTGAATGTGGGGTAATGAGGGATTAGCTGTGGCTTTCATAAAGAAACCCGAGCCTATGTGGGCTGTTTTAGTGTTAATAACAGAAAAGAAAAATGGCACAAAGAAAGCATATTGTAATCCAAAAAGCCAATGGGAAATGGGGACTATGGATTATTGGCCAGTCATGGGATCTCTCAAACTTTGCCTCACCAGTGTAACTTAAGCTCATTTGATGGGTTAAAGATTCAGATGTCACATGATAGATTCTTTGCAGGGTGGAGGGGGGGGGGGGGGGGTGGTTGTATGTAGTAAAACGATAAGCAGATCAACCACTCCTCAAAGGGATTACGTCTAATTTCAGAGGGCAAATACTCGGAGAGGGGAACTAGTAAAACTGAGAATACTAGGTGCATGATTGCATGACTGAATGATCTTACATTGTACATTAAGTATGAATAAGAACTGTTGCTGCTCTCCTCTGAAACATATCATAATTATGTCATAATATACAAAAGCTGAAGACATCAACATTTTGACACAAATCGACTGAATTAAAGCCTGATGTGGTCACCACCTGTGGCATGGCTTCAAGTTTCTGCACAGCGTGATGAAATAGGCAGATTTTCGTCATTTACATGTAAGATCAAATGTGCAGTAACGAAATATTCTGAAAATTCTAATTAATCCTCAGTCTCTGATCTGTCTATTCACACATCAAAACCTTCATACCAGCAGCTTTTGATTTTTTTCTAAAGGTGATTCTGAAGCGAGAAAGTGCAAATGATGACCCAAAAATATCAACTCCCAGCAAAAGCTTCAATCAGTGATCAATAATTGAGAAGGAATGATATCAGTATCCGTTTGCAGCATGTGCACGTAATAATTCAGCGTGCCAACAAGCTGTTTAACTGCTTGTGAATGATTACTGCCGTTTCTTTTAGCCCCATTAAGCAGTTTTGTGGGGAAACAGCCATTTCTTTGCCAAACCCTCACTTCTGAGATCAAAGCCTGCAGTTTAGAAATATTTCACGTTGTGTACTGCTTGCTGTGTGGCCTTTGCTTTAAGGTTTAAAGGACAGTACTGTTGAAAAACCCACTTCACACATTTCAAGACTTCAGTCTTATTATTGTGAATTGACTTAAGACCTTTCGGCTGACCAGAGACTAACTTTTTTTTTTTTTAACCAAGCTTTTCTTTGTTTGATATTTCACTGCGGTTTGGGGTGGATTTTTTTTCTTTTTTTCTTTCTTTTTTTTTTTTTAAATAAAGGAAGGATTATTTGTAGACATTCCAGGAAATCTTTAATGGTAGAATAAATCTAATTTCTCCACACAGAAGAGCCTGGTACCCAGAGTGCTCAGTGAGCCTAGTACCTGATCAGTAATTAATGCTTAAGTTAACAAAGAGCAGACACTAAAGGGGTATTTAAACATAGCTCTAAAAAAAATATTTTATAATCCTCAACTTTAGACTTTTTTCAGCTGCTTTCATCATTCATGGTCTCTTAGATCACTGTCACTCCAGAGACAATGACTAGGCGGGTGATGGGGTGGCTATAAGCTTTCCCAGACCCGACCTCAGCCAAGGACTATGTGTTTATGAGGTGCTTTTGAGTAAGTGATGATGTCACACACCGGCTGTGAAAACATGTTCGGCGGCCGTTCCACCGACCCTAATGAGAATGTTAGCAATGAACACGGAGCACTGAGGAAATGTGTTGAAGGAGCGGCCAGCATGGATCTGACTGTGTGGCCTGTCGTCACTCTCTCCTCAATGAATAGTATCAGCGATCAGCGGTATCTGTGACGCCTTATGAGACACAAGACAGACCGATTACCAACTAGATACTGGACTTATGTGTAATGTTAAGTGTTAACTCTGGATTCAGCAAGACAAATTGTGTATGCAATATTTTGTCTGATCATAGCTCAGTTGTGGGTTGACACTGCTTACTGGTGCTGATTTGAAGTGAAGTTTGCAAAGAGATAAGATGAATGTTTCATCATCCTTATGCAGGGAGACTGTTATTATATAGTTTTAGATTTTTTCCACTAATGTTTGATGTTAAAACAGCAGGTGGAGAAGCTGACCCCAAGTCATCTTTCACATCTTATAAACAGTACAGTATGGCCCATGTTGGATACATATCAGACACACAGTAGGTGCACGTATTTATTTGAATCAGACAGCCTCACAAGGATTATGTCAGTGATCACAGACAGATAGAGTTTACATTTAACAGCAATATTTAGGTTTGCTCTATTTAGAATTTAGCGAGTAAGGCACATTAGCTGTGACAATTGTTTATGTTCGAGTGACTATGACACATCAATGAGAAGGAACGGTTGCATATTCACTTTGATCTTGCAAATTCATAGCATGTAGTCTGAAGCCTTGTTCAGATGTGATTATTTTTATAAGGAGACGAGAGAAGATAACATAGTCCGCAATTTCATCCCATCCCAATTTTTTTGTTGCGTTTATGCAAATGGCTTCAGCAGGAAGAAATCTGGTCTTTATGTTGGCTTTGTTGTTATTTTACCTACTGAGACTAAGCACATTAACGTACTCTAAATCTAAAACTGACATCCATGCTAATTCAGGCGGGGATTTGTCTCCTCTGTTTGTTGTCCTTTATGTTAGTTCAGTGTTTTGCTTTTCTTTTTTGGTCACTGATGTTTTTTTTTAACTTCAGCTTTAGTCCTACTTACATATTAAATGTTTAAAAATCCACTGCTTTTTATTAGTCCAATATTTCTATGAATAATATTTAAACATGTGCTTTCCAGGGCTTTCACTCAAACCTCAGAGTCTTCTCCAATGAATGGAGCTGGCTCAGGTGTTATCAGGTGACATATATTGTTTTATGTTTTTAAAGGATATGTTTTACAACACTTGTTCAATTTTATATAGTAGTCCTCACTTTCTTAATATAAGTCACACTCTAGGTAGACACATCTGTCTCAGATATATATACAACACACTGTATAGACCTAAGGGTGTAAACACGTGCACCACTAAAAGCACAACACCTGCAAACTATTGCTGTCATTCACTGTCCACCAGAAATGCCCTGATCTCTTACAATGCACTTTGTGTTTTCCTGGAGGGTATTTAATGGTCAATTTCACCAAGACACAGAGTGAACCTCATCAGTTTCACACTTGGCTTAGAGCTGTTTTTAAAGCAAACATGTCTTCATCAATGTGTCTCTGTGTGACTGCACAGCTACCACAGCCATTTAGATTAGACGGGGACACTAGCTACATTACTAGGAAGCTAAAAGTAGCTACTCTGTAGGCATCAAGTGAATAACCTAAAACTGTGAGGCTACATCCCTCAAGATTCTGGACCCATTTGTTTCTAATATGTTTTCCGGTGGGAATCTGTGAAATGATAAATGGTTTTCCTCTAACTGACATTTTTATGATGTACATTTTAAACAGTAGGTCATTGCTGGGCTTTACGTGCTCTTCCCACCCTGAGTGTGGTGTGAGTTAAAAATGACCACCAGGGGAATAAAACCAATTCACTACTCCCATCTTGATAGTGTTGGACACAGACTGTACAGTTCCTGTAGTAAAAACTTATTTTCACACCTTGTCCTTGTACAACAGATTCTACAGAAAAGGGTTTAGGTGGGGGCCACAATAGGTGCTTGTCCTGTCTCACAGAGCCAGTGAACTGTAAAGCTATTTAAAGCAGTTCAGCAAAAGAGAGCGGCCACATCATTTTACACAGGAACAAAAAAATCCATACTCCATAAACACCATACTTCTTTAGAGACATACACATATATAATTAGAGGATAATTGCCCCAGTAGCCATATAAAATTTGCACAACATCTTAGGGATTTATGCAAATAATGACACATACAAGAAAAGACTGCTGTTCTCTGGTGATCCTGTTAAAACTGGCAGGCATGGCCCATGAACCACACACTTTGTGACCATATGTTCTCATAAGAGTTTCCCCCACAACAGACCCCATTATTCTGGGGGATTAGGACCTTTCCTATCACACAAGCCTACTGGAGGGAGACCAAAGAAGGAACAGAATACCCCGCCAGTCTAATCAAAGGGGAAATTAAAGACTATTCCTGTTTTTATGCTGACTTATTTTAAAGTCAGATAAAGAGGACAAAACAATGGAAGCAAGATGTTGATTTTCCCACATATTGGTAGAATTTTCACTTTCTCAGTATCTACTTCTATAAAATGAGTAAAGTTACCTTTTCTGCATTTTTGTTCACCAGCACAGCATAAATGCTAACCCCTAAGTCTCTATCAAATTTGAAATCCTTCACACACACACAAACATCTTATGAAACACTCTTGCACTGAGAAAAACAGAAATTCACTGGTATGGGCAAGCTGCCCAGGAACCCTGGTCGTAGTACTATGGTGAGAGTAGGTAATTTGTCTTTGAGCTGTTGTTCACCTCTCTAAAGAGAGAAGCCCAGCTATAAGCAGCTTTGGACACAACACCAGTCCAAAACAAAGACAGTCAAAAGACCACAACTTAATTAATGAATTCATTTATTACTGTACCATTTGCTATTGTCTAAACTGCACTGCACACTGACTATAAAGCATTAAACTTTTAGATCCATTACCTTGCTGTAACCTTTTTCATTATCTTCTTAAAGGACAAATGATAAAAGAAAAGATGAAATTAAAAATTATGGAAACAAAAATCAGGCTGTGAAGACATGTCCACTGAACTGACAGAAACAAAATCCTTATCTCAGAGAACGTGAAGTTAATGTTCCAGATGCAGTCAAAAGCTCAGAGATTTCCAGATCTTTGTAAGTCATGGAGAAATCTGAAACCATGAACACTTGTGGGGGGAGAAAAATAACAAAAGACCTTAGTGGAAAAGCACTGAGAAGAAAGAAGCAGCTTTCATTCAGAGCCTCGGCCACTCTGAGTATTTTTTTTAGCATAACCCATCTAAGCTTCACATATAAGAAACAGTGTCCAAAGTTCAATTCAAGTCAAGATTTTTAAGCTTATTTTTTGTGTTTTCTCTTAAAAAGTAAACAATGCAAAGAGCTAGTTATTTACCACAAACACAGTAGAAGAACTCTCACAATGTCATCCTGTTCAATTCTACCTCTTCCTGGATGGAGGGTGTGGCAATCCTGCAGTAAAAATAAAAATATCCATTTTTATAGAAGGGACTTCTCCAAACATTACATTACTCGGATTCACAACCACTGCTTGCTCCCAGGACTTAACTGTGCCGTTGCTCTAGAATAAGCTTTCCATTTATCAGGCCATTTGTTTTGGTGCACAAGAGTCAGTCTGTCTTCTACAGGCTGCAGACACAAAGCACACCACTGTGTCTGACACATCTTCATCAACATGATGAGAGGGTGAGCTATTGGCAATATTTAGCCACTGTCAGTAGGTGTTAGCAGTGACTGGAACACCAGGCTGCAGAAAAAGACAGGTGACAGGTGTGGACCTTAGCAGTCTGCATGTGTGTGTTGGGGGGGTATTTTTGAAAAAGTTATCTCGGAAAAACCCTGTGAGACGCGCTAGAAAACTAATAAGCCTGCTGCATTAGTTTGTTTGACAGGCAATGTGAAAATTTAAAAGATTTATTCATTACTTTAATATATGTTGCCTTTGCATAACACTTTCTTTGATAAGTTATTGCCGCAATCACTAAAACTTTAACTTAATTTAACAAAAACATTGTTTGGTTGTCAAGGGAACGACTATGCAGTGTTGTTATTTTAACATCTCAGTTGGCAGTCACGGAGCGGTGTGCTTTGACTGATCCTGCTGAGATAATAGGAAGAGGTCTTTGATTTGAGGTAATTCCAGGTAATAGTTTCCAGAGAGAGCCATTCAGCACTGAGGAATGCAAAGTAATCTGGTCACACTGGTTCTGCTGAACCTTTCAGAAGACCCCGCGGGGTCGTCACCCTCATAATACCAGCCCACATTTACATCCCTCTTCAACAGAAAGTTAAAGGAAGAGGACTGAAAGGAGGATGGAAAGAGGGAGGGACACACAATCAAGTGAACCGTAGCTACTGTTCACATGTGCAATGAATGCACTGAACTGTGCCATAACGTGCAGGTGTGAATTGCTGGCTGGCTAAATGGAAATGAAGGTTAAGTCACTAGACAGCAAGTGAAAAGGCTCTGCTACCGCTTGGCTGAGTCAAAACTTGCTACTTTTGTGAACAAATGCCCTTCGAAGTTCAACAACTTTTTTTTTTTTTTTTTGATATGTCTAAACCAAACTGAGTGTTTGAAATTTTGCCCCTATAAAGTAAAGGAAAGACAACATTTCAGCTACCAAGGCCCTTCTGTAGTTGTCTAAGCCAACAAATTAAGAACGCCTGGCGCACTTTGTGAAATCCTGTTAAAGATATTGTTGATGGGCAGGGACTTTGTCACTGTGCAGACAATGGCTTCGCACTCTGCTCCCGGGTCATTTTCATTAATTAAGCAACGTGGCGCTCAAAAGCTAATCCAATCACATAGCAGTCTTTTCTCACGGTTCCAGGCCTGGCTTCTGGATGACTTTGGTGGACCTGCTGCTTGACACCACAAGCGACACAACAATGTGCTCTGCCAAACAGAGCCGGGACAGAGGATGGGGATCTGGAAAGAGCGGAGGAGGCAACGGAAATAACAAACCACCCATACATAAACCAACAAAGCCAAGTCTCAACAGTCGCCTAAATTCTCTGCATGTCAAGATTTTATTTAATGCTTCATGCCACTGAGTCTGGACAAAGAATGGAAGAACAAATACCTCCTTTCATGTATTTCTGTTTCTTCTGAAATAAGAATTGTATGTTGACAACAGGTGTTGTGAGTCACTGGATCCACAGATACTGTGTATTATGTTGAAAAAAACATATTTCAAAGGTCAAATCAGTTTTATAGTAGCATCTTGACCTCTCTCTCCCCCTCTGTTTCTGCTAGAGTCATTTGGACATCCAGGCATCCCTTTGGGTCAGTCAATTCATTTGCCATCTTGTCTTTCAGTGCAGTGACTTCCTCTGCACAGAACAAATTCTCTGTGTATGGCCTTGATTAAAGCCACTGCAATCTGTCAAAGGGGTCCGCAAATCGTCATCCATTTGAAAATTCAGTATTTTCTGACCTATTTCAAAAAGTTTTATACAGTTTATAACTTTTTTTTCTCTGTATTTTTAGTACAAAGCTTTGGTCATGGTTTACTAGGATTTGAGATGTAGGTGTGGTGAGATGCTCTGGAAGTCACGGATGATTTAGGGCCATAAAAAATTCAGGTGCACCCATGTTCCTTACTCTCTCTTCAGTTGTTCAGATCTAAATTCCAGTGCTTCGGTATCTTGCTTGGTGTTTTCACTGAACACAAAACACACAAAACAAAAAAAAAAGAAAGAAAGAAAATTGCATCTGGTATTAATCTTCAAATTACATATACCGTTTTTCAGGTTTTTTGAATGTCAAAAATGAGACAGTCTCCATGGTTATTGGCTTACGGACTCTATTGCCTTTGTCTGTCAGCCCTTTAGCGGTTTCTCTTTTGAAGCCCATGCTTCGATTCTCTGCGTGATGTTATGTGCCAATAGACCATACACTGCTAACAGTTTGACATATCCCTTCAGACAAAGAGCCACAGGCCTCCTCGGACTAATGGATATAACAGATCACTACAGACGCGGATGAAAAGAGAAAAATCGAATTGGAGAGAGCAGCCGAGGTGGAAGACTAGGGGAGAGACCTTCTCAGTGTTTTTTTTTTTCTTTTTCTTGTTCCGTTCGGAGAAACCTGATTTGATAGAGAGTCATGGAGCACAGCTTTGAGCAGTGAGTATGTTTTTGATTTACTAGTGCTTCAGGCCCTGCAGAGCTGCTGGGCCTACTGTTGGCCATTCTGTGAACCCTGACCCTTGGCCTTACCCACTCTGATGATCTGTGGCCAGACAAGAGCAGAATAAGTATCTGACTTATAATCTTGCTACTTAAAAGACCATTTGATGCCTTTGACTTTTTTTTGTTCATTTTTTGTTTCTAATTATGCTTAAATATGTATTTTGTTACTGCCAGAAGTTAATGCTGCCTGTTCTACTGCTGTTTCTCATATCCTAGAACTCGTTAAAAAAAAATCAATTAAAAACAGCTGCCAGTAAAATGCTGCTGCACTGACTTTATATTACAGTGGTATCTTTTCATAACTAGTTCACCACGAGAAAAAGTCGCTATGTTCAAATTGCCATTCAAAGTATAACCAGTCAATTTTACATATGTTAAAATGTTTTTGATAGATCAATCATGTTATAAGGAATTTTGGTTTTGATGACAGCAGTGATGAAGGATGCATTTGTTTTCAGTCAGGATAACAACCGTGGGATTAAGCCAGGGGACTCCCATAGGCCGAGTCACTGAACGGAGATCTAACACCTATTTTTACAACTGTCAGCTTCAGATTAGTGCAGCTGACATACAGCATACGGGCGTTGATGGAATTTGTGCTAAAGCTGGCAACCCAAGTGTGCTGCTCTTGCCACCGCCTGGTCATGGATACTCCCACCTGGGCAGAGCGCAATCCTGGGCTGAGGCAGCTACCCGGAGAAACCACCTCGCCAACCCAACTCAGTCAGCCACTGGAGGTGTGCATGACTGCCCACAACACTTTCTCACTTGCAGCTTTAAGAAACAGCAGGAAAAAAATCAAGCATGGAAACTATTGGATTTCATAGCATGGTGGCACTGAGAGGACCTTCACTTCAGAACCAAACAAGTCCTCATTCATACCAGCTACTAAAATCACATTCTTTAGTTTCACATGCTATAGATTCAATGCCTTGGCGAGGAACGTGGGACGTCCCTGATCTTTTGTTGAGAACAAATTAGGCAGGCTAATTTCCCTCTAGTGAAGCATTGCCTCATGTCTCATCCAAGAAAATGTTCAGTTTATTGTTATAAATGGATTCTTAATTTTTTCCAGAAAAGAAAATCTCCCTCTACATCTGATGAGCTCAAACAAGCCTGAATGGTAATTGAGCTTCGGGACAGGGAGGGAAACTCTAGTGGGGTGTAACATGAGAAACTGCACAAAGCACAACTGAAAGGAATTACAAATGATACCACAGAAATTATGTGCTGGAGATATACTATGTCTTACCCACAGTAAATGCACCACCCTCCAGTCAGATTGTATTCCTTCAGTCTGCCTGGTGCATCCTGCAGATAAGGATAACAGTGTGCAAACCTCACTGCAGCTCACTCTGTTAAAGGGGTAAAGTGAGACTGATAGGCTGGCACAGACAATGTGTAATTATTGTATAAACTGGAAAATATGCACATTGTAACTTGTTGCAAAGACACAGTAAAAAGACTGAGAGAGACCGGTTTGTGCAGAGCAACAAAGGAATGGGCAGAAGGTTAGTCAGCAGCATCCCTTCATTTTGGCTACTGGCACTCCAGGGCAATCTTGGAAAAATATTTTTCTCCAGTCTAGCCAGACGTCAGCAGAAGGCTGGACTAACTCAACATGACATCTACTTCTAATGCAAAAAAGCAAAAAAGGCCCACCCTTAACACACAAACGTAAAGATCTCTCTCTCAGACAAACACACACACACACACACACACACACACACACACACACACACACACACACACACACACACACGACGTCTGAAGACCACGAGAGCAAGCCCACTGTTCACTGAATCACTGGGGACTCTGCAGGAACACAGAGGTGAGGGGGCTACAGACCTTCCCTTCTCTGTTACGTCCCAGAGGAGCCCTGAGCTACTTCCATTTCACAAACAACCTAAGGACTGTAGAGAAGGATGCGGGAAGCGGTGGAGCTGTGGAGAGGGCCAGCTCACAAAACAGAGAAACAGATATAAGTCTGAACCTAGAACGAGACCAGGTTTATATCTGAGCGAGTGACCCCTGACGAGAGAAAGGGAGAAAAGCTGTTGGAATCACTGAAAATGGAGATGTCATGTTGAATAGTGGTTTAGCAGTTGCTGTCCAATAATGGCGAATTTACACAACAAAGTTAACAAACTCATGTATCCTCTGGGCTTCAGTTGAACTCAGAACAGTGTTTCTGACATACAAGGCTGGAAAAGATACCTGTGTGTATCTGCATTACCACTGTAACATACAACTTCGCTTTCAACACATCCAGCATTTATGATTGCTTGTCATTGGAAAAACACCATGCATTTATTCACTCACAGCTGCATTTATGAGTGTTTTGTCTACTTAACAAAACAATAAATGAATAAAAGATAGATGTGCATTTAAAGTCTGTTCTTCAGTGAACTATTCTTTAAAGTTCTGAAATCTCTGTGGTGCAATAATGGAACAGCCAGTGCCTATAGCACAGTCTCAAAGGGCTCAGGAGATACAAGGGGGTTATGTGATATCCAATCAGAGCAGAGCCATAACACACATGCTTGAAGAGAAAGATGAGAAGCAGCTGCTTACTGCTGGCTACTAACTGGGCCTCAGTTCACCCTGGCAAAAACCACTCACAGCTCCATAAATGAGCAAACACACAGGACCAAATGCCCACATCATGAAAGGCCGATATATAGTCGTCGACCTTCACAGACATGGTCTTCTAATTCTAAAGCAACTTCAAGAAGTCAGCTTTCTGTCACCTCCAGTTTTCTGTGTATTAATTTGTATGTCAGTGCAGTGAATCACATCGCACAGCTGTTGCCTCTGACATATCTTTATGATTTTATTATGACATGATGATGAAAGCATTAATTAGATTTGGTGCAGCGTCTCAGTGCAGCCTCACAGGAATTGCTGTTAGCCTTGTTAAAAATGAAGAAGAGATTTAGCTATTTTTATTTTGTGTGTGTGCGTTTTCTACTGTGAAAAGCTAATTATATGAGAACAACAGATAAGGCTGAACCCCACGCATTTTTAGATTTGTCTGCATTAGTACAAAGCAACAAATAAAAACGCAGCACAGGCAGTATTTAAGATAATCCATAGTCCTCCCTTACAAATAATTTAATTCCAGAAAACTGAGGATTTCAAACTCTGGGACATCTTGGTGATGTGAAACCACCACCCATCCATTTTCTAAACCTGACTGTTTCTGATCTGGGTTGCCTGCAGCTGGAGGTCAATAGTCAGACTAACCCTGAATCTTGCCTTTTGTTCTCTGACATCTTCTGAATGCATTAATACAATAACGATATCTGAAGTTCAATATTACACTGCAGAAGACTGGGTGAAGATAGCAGATGATTAGCATATAACAAACTCCAGAATTGGTCTATTGGGTCTTTTTTGCTTCAGCTTTGTCTCACATTGTGTCTGTCTTGTCTCTGTCACAGGGTCAATTTAACCCTGCAGCCCTCATTCCTCCACAGGAGACATCCAATGATGTTGAAAAAACTGAGTTGGCTTGTGTTTCCAACAGCTGTGATTTGCAAGATTGTCACTCTTTCTCTATTACTTCCTCTTCTTTCCCTCTTGTTGTATCTCCTTCTCTTTATCCCTATATTATCCCATTCAGTATGTAACTTATCTATGTTACCTCAAGCCACGAGTGAATGGAGAAAGAGGCTTGCTCACTTTTGCTATGACTCATTTTAACTGGCTTTATTTAGACACCTCTCATTTCCTTCTCTTGGTCTAGTAAGAGCAGACATCCTGCATCCCATAATCCCACGACGCAAGCCCTCCATTGACCTTCAGGAGGGGACGCACTGCAGCACTGACCGTGTGCCCAGTGCTTGGGGCAGGAGTGGTGAGATTGCATGCTCTTAGACCGCTTTTCATCTGTTTAGACAGACAGTTAGCATTACATTTTATCCCAGGTCTTACTCCTTAAAGTTGAGCGGATATGATTTGTTTTATGTGTGGGAGATAGCTGAAGGCTGTCTTGTCCTCCTGTGACCTGTTGTGCTGCTATCATCTGTCCACAGGCTCAAGACAATTTGAGTTGAAAAGCATGGAACCTGTTAGCCGCTGTAGGTAAATATGGCTCCACTATGTGATGACTTTGGGAGGAATTCACAAAAAAGGAAATTCGGTCTACTCTCTTGAAGGAATACATATGGTGCGTATAATCTGGCAACAATCACTTACATTGCATGCACACGGCACCTCTTTTCCCTGTTTGCATTAGAGTTTATGCAATCTGCTGCTCATTTTCCACATCAAACCCAAACACACTGTGGTGACAGTCTCATGAAACATGAAAGTGGAACCAATTAAAACCAATCTGTTGTGTATGAATGAAATCAGCACATGTAACTGCAATCCCATTGTTATTTTAAGAGTAATGAGCAGGCAGCAAGTTTAAAAAGAGAAAATGCATTTCATTTAATGCTCAGTGTTCATCTTAAAATAAATAAGGGGAATTTTGAATTGATTTCCTAATTTTCCTGTTCGTCCAAACAGCAATTATGCACAAATGAAGTTTAATCTGGTATTTTCCATTTTAAAAGAACATTATGCCTCTGCGTTTACACTCCCTTTCACATTTCATTGCGGCACATGACAGTGGCTGATGGATTGGGCTTTTGGTGGCTGAAACTGCTCACGGGGAGATTGCTACCAGATGAAAAGGTCTTAGAGTGCAAACTGGGCGGTTTTGAATAAAGCTATAACTCTGCACTCTCCCAGGAGTGTTATCAAGGACTACACTAAATAAAGAACACCGGTGTGATGTGGACTGATATAAAACTTAATTAGCTCCAAATGGTACGATAATGAGATTTTTTCAATTAAAACAAAAAAACAAAAACACTGAATATTTGGATATTTGCCTAAAGTAAAATATTTTGTAGTATTAGAGGTATTTTGAGATTAACTAGTTTCAAAGACAATTGAAAATTGAACTCTAAGCTTTGCAAAAACTGCTTTCGTCTTTTGGCTGGTTGTTGGGTGATTAAGTTTGAGAGGAAATGGAAAAGCTTGTAGCTGGATGAAAATCCATTGTAACCTCACTGGGAGCCCAAACCTCACTTGTGGGTTTGGGCTCCCAGTAGGATCACCTGTGGTAGAAACTTATTCTTGTGAGCTATCTTGGCTATAAAACATTTACCTAATTACAAATATCTTTCTGACTTGGCAAAAAGGCAGACATCGAGCTGGAGAAGCAAACTGAAGTGTAATCTGCTTGTGAAACCAGCTTTTGGGCATTCATTCTAATGTGGTTTCTTAGGTGGAGAAGGAATTCTCTGTTTTATTACGCAACACGACTTCTTTGTAAACAAAACAAACTGGTGTTTTATATTATATATATTATATGACCCACCACAATTTTCATCATTTTAGCCATGTTCAAAAGGGGTTATTCTGTAATTGAAATATATCCTTTGTACAGCCATTTAAGAGAAAAACTGACTCACAAACTTTAGCAAAAATTTTGTTGTAAGCGAGAACTTTAAAACACTTGAGAAGAAAAACCTGGCCCTATAAACCTGCCCCTTCAAAAACGGAATGAGTGAGCTGTGAGCTGGAGTGAGCTGGAGAAACAGTTGCAATGAAATCAGTCTGTAATCTTGCAGGTCTTTGGTAACAAAAGGAAGACTCAACTTACAAATTCCTGATATAGAATAACTAACCAGTGTAACCATTCAGCAAATTTTAAACTTCTGTGGCTTTGAAAAATATAGGTTTCACTTCTTGGCCAGCTAATTACAGTATACTGTATGTACTTGCCTTACGAGGGGAAGATGCAAAAAGGAAAAAAACACAACAATAAAATACGCCATCTTTTTGTTCACATTTTATGTAGACTATCTGGCTGTAAAGTGACAAATCAAAACACTTCCTAAGACACAACTAATGCAATCCAGATGTTCTTTTTTTTTCAATTGAGGGAAAAATATGTGTACAGTCCCCTTAATCCGCTTAATATGTAAAATTTCAAACAGTTATGAAAATATTTTTCCTCTGAATATCCTCCAGATGAGAGAGCATGTTGAGCTGTCTAGTTCTCTTCCCTTCTTTGTCTGTCAATATTTCCCAGATGACAGCGTAGACTTCCTGACAGATCAGACTCAGTTGTTTTCATATGCAGACAACGACTCTCCAAAGCAGAAACCTGCAGAAATCAGGCAATCCCCTGCCTCCTCAGACATCTGAAAACCTGTACAAGCCAGAAGTCTTTTGCAAGTTATATTCATTTTGGATTCTGGATTTTAATTTGATTTTCCAAACTGAACATTGAAGAAATACACTTGATAATTTAATTGATCAAAGTGTCTCCTACATTCTCGTCTTCAGCAGCCATCCCATTGGAAAGCACAGGAGGACAGGAAGTGATGGTAAACCTGTGGAATTTTACTCCCAGGTCAGTGACCTCCTGCCAGGTTCATGTCTGCTCCGTTGGCTCCCAACTTGCTGTGATTGATGTGACCTACACTACAACATGCAGTCATATTGCCTGGGCAGTTCAAATGTCAGGCTTCTGACTCAGTAGCAACCAGCTCCCACACTGAGTAAGTAACTTTGCTAAACCAACAGAACCATCCCAGCAGTCACACACATAGACAAAAAAAAACCCAGCAGGTCTGAAGTGACACCTGGCTGGGATCTCGTCCCTGCTCCTCCTCTGAGGCATGAGAGGTTACTGCGTCGACCACAAAGGGGAGCAGCACTTTGCTGCTTTTCAAAGTCTTAGATGCCTGGCCCCCCCACGACCAGACAAAAGCGAGAGAGTCGGCCTGGCGCTGGAGCCTTGGCAGTCAGAAAGATCTGTGGTGTGGCCCCTCCTTTTTTCACTGGGCTGGGATAAGCCAGGGAGTGTGGCGCCTCTGAGGTTAGTGGGCTGCCTCATCGAGACACCAGCTCCATCATGAGCCTATTTTTATTCCATTTTTCGCTTTCTCTTTTTTTTCCTCTCCCCTACTCAGTCCTCTTGCTCTTTTTTTTTAAAATCTCCACTTTTGCCTTCTCTGTCTATCTCTTTACCCGCTGTGTACTTCTTCCATGGTGCTGAGATGTGTTTCAGCCTGTATGCATGACAGAGGAAAATGAAACAACCTACACGATTCGGTTTCTGGTTTGGATCCCAATATTCACTTGCTTTTTCCCCTTTTCTTTCTTGCTGTATTTACTTTGCGCAGACACTTGCCAAGATGGCTGGAGCTCCCTGTCACTGGTTTGGCAGTATCCACACAGTGTATATATTCAAAGTGCTTCAACCTTTATGCACAAAAGCTATTTATCTGTATCTACAACAGAGGCATTGTAAACCAAAAAGACTATGTTTGTCTGCATCAAACTTTGATTTAATCTTAACATGTAACCTCTTACACAGAGTTGCACTGAAACACATAATTAACATGCAAGTTGCTATCTTCCTCACACTGGGCCAAGAATAAGCAAGAAAAGCAAGCCCTGAGAAAGATTGAACAGTCTTTGTTGGTATTCTAATGCCCTAAATGTCAGGATTGTACTCTCGAGGGAAAGGATCACTGTATTTAACCAGCTAATCTAACATGTTGAGTCAATTCACGTACAATGTGGTTATGCTGGCAAGTCAGAAGGGGGTCCTCAGCTCTCAGGAAAAGAGTTTACCATCATAAAGCAGCTGTCCCACATCAACAGTCCCTACAGACAGAGACAGTGCCGTGTTTGTGCCATAAGCCATTCTATACAAGCACATAGTGGCAACTCCTCCGGCATTTTTTAACAGCCTGGCAACAGCAAGCTCACAGAGTGAAAAGGGTCTAGACTGGTCTTCTAAAGAGACCCTCGCTTCACATTAGCACTCAGGGTTAAAAGAAACATTGCAACAAGGATACTGATGTACTTGTAAATAAAACCTTAATTAGGACTGGTTACCAGATCTCTAGATTGGAACAAACAGCAACTACAGTAAGTTCTGTAAGTGGTATGAGGGTGAATAATGGGAGCGTGACCACAAATATCCCAAACACCACTAAAGGTCTGGAACTATTAATATTTCTTAAGCACTTGAGGGAAAGCTTTTTTAATAAAAGGCAAAAGCAGAGGCAGAAGGACCTTGGCAAGAGATAAAGGAATTATTTGATTTATTTAGAACCAATCTGCTTTTCTCTTAGCATCACCCATCACTCTGCTAACAGCCATAGCTAAATGAGCTCTGTATCTCAAAAAAAGACTTTCACACAAAGTATTCTATGAGCTGTCCTGGTTAAGTTGAATTCATTTGAATAATTTACTTTGGAGAATAGCATGAATATGGGGAAATGGTTGATCCATCAATCTAGTCTGACACTGAGCTTTAGAAAAAAAAAAACTGTTTCCCCTCTGTTCTTTGTTTTTGTATATCCAATGGAGCTAAGGAATAGAAAACAAAAAGGTAGAGAGTTATATAATAAAGTCTTCTTTGGTGAGCCTGGAAAGGATCTGAAAACCCTGAATTAGCTTGGTGCTGTATGAGCAAGCAATTTCCTCTCTGTCATCCACAGAGCACACCACTGCCACGGTGTTCATTTCCACTGGCTTCCTTCACTGCCCACATCTGAAGATTCCCATGATTAAGCAGGGATTGGAAACTAACCTACTGTCCAGTGTGAACACAGTTATGTGAGCATATCATGCCACTCTTTCCAGTCAGAGCTCTCTGACGTCACACCGTTAATCTCTTTCACCATACCACCCAAGCCTAGGGGAGACCACACCAAATCCTGCGCTCGCCCCTTTGAGCAGAGGAGTGAGTACCACTGGGATCGCTTTAATGAGGCTTATTACATACTGTAAACCAGTAATGAACTTCACAGAAGGCAAAACACTGAGAGCTGCACCAGTAAAGGAGAGGTCGTATCGAGACTACCACAGCTGTTTGCCAGTTAGGACAGCTCATGAAAGAAAAACTCTCCCCTCACAAAATCACAGAAAGTTATGACTCATAAGCAACAAATCTCTCGGAGAGAAGAAAGGCTATGTGCCCCCTAGGATACATGAGTTTCTTAACAAATATCAAGGCTTAATTCAGAACACCCTTTCTAGGTCTTAAAGGATCAGTGTTTACAAGTCACATGTATATCACAGCAATATTTGCAAAATGTGACCCCACATTTTGTGCAAACAATCTTGCTGTTACTTACAAGTTTCTATGTTTTTTTTCTCTTCTTCCAGGCCACCATTGTTTTCCATTATTACATTCCATGAGCACACGTTGTCGTCCATCATGCCGGCATGAATTTTTGTCGTTTTGCCTTAACACGGTACAAACTTTTCACATAAATCTGTACTCAGCTTGTTACCATGTGTTAACATGTGACTTTAACAAAATAAATTCTGATTTGATGTTTGCTGTGGTGGATTACACAACTCAAGCAAGTTTCAAGTGTCTGCTTGATTGATTTTCATGCCATACATAAATGAATGGGGGGAGAAAAGAGGCTGCATGGAATACGAAAAATACATCCAAATTCTGAAACTGTATATTTGAAAACCGTCAGCACAAATTTAAACTATATATGATTTGTAGTCAAGGGACAAAAGTTTAAGAGCTATTCAGCAAAATGCGTAGAACCGTTTCTGAAATATTAATTCACTCTAAGGAAAAGACTGAACCACTTCAACATTGTTTGCAATAAATCAGCTGAGTTTTTAAAAGTGCCGATTTCAACAAAGCACTAGTGCTCTACATGGTTGAGCTGCTCTTACAGATGAGAGGTAGCTCTTTAGAAAATAACAAATGACCTAAGTGGTTAAAATGGTCTACAAAGGCCTGGAAGTTGCAAAGCCAACTCTGTAGCTGTTGCCACAGCTACACAAAAGATCCACTTGGACAGTTTTTGTGAGTACTTCTTCCCTCATATACTCATTCCCATAATCATGGCCTGTGACCTAAAGGACATCATTCTTCATTTCCCTTCAGGCAGAGCCCAAGCCAAACCAGGATGTGGACAGTGCAAAATCCTGCCTCCCCTCGATTGGCCCAGATCACCCAGAACTTACAAAACAGACACCAGAGCTGAGTGAGTTTTGCACTGGATGAATGGATATGATGATCCAGTAAAGCTCATTATGTGTGGATTCAGGATGTAATGTCACTCACAGTAACTTTTTAATTTGTAAAGGCTCAATTTCATCCCTATATCTTCACCGCTATCCACTCCAAACCAGTTAGTGCCGAGTGCAAGTGTCAGTAACACTTGCACAGGTGCAGACTCGTTCTGCCTGGTCCTTCTGTGTTACCGCTCGATAATGTAAGTTCCATCTTGCCATTAAAACCATTGCTTATCTTGCACTGCTGTTTCACGGCAGGGTTAAAATCATAAAATTTGCAGTAAAGATCAACTAAAAAGAGCCATCATTTTGTCCATAGCTATATCTAGTCTTACAGTATGCCTGTCTTATTTGCAAGCACAAACCAATCAAAGAAGAGGGTACCATCTATTTTGTGTGCATTATGCATTTACAGAGAAACACCAGCTGAACAAGCCTTGTATCTATCAGTTGCCATGGTTACACCTATCCCACAGTTTACCCCCCCTCCACCGAATTACCTTTCACAGATTTCTTCATACAAAAAGTGGTGTGACGGGCTATCACCAAGGGATCCGTTTGGGAAGAAGCCTCATTCATTTGTTCATTTACTCGCTAACACTTACAAAGCCTGTCTGTCCCTACTGGCCACTGGGAGACACAGCAAAATCTACAGGTGTCACACTGGACACACAGCAACATCTACACACGTCACACTGAATTAAGGCTGTTTAGTTGCTTTCTCTCTACAATACTGCTGAAATGTGTGGGATGCCTCATGTCAACATAACCTAATTTCCTTCAGTAAGCTCCCATCTTTAAGTACTTGTCCTGACATATAATTAGAAGGCCAGTTTTATGACTTCAGCTCAATCACAAGCACACACACTGAAGAATTAGGTCAATTAAGACATGGATTGCTTTCAGATCCCACTGGTCCCCGGGTATGGATCTGCCGTGATTGTAGCATCGCGTCTCGTATGTCCAAGCCAAAAATCTTTACAGCTTGTGTGCTTTGGCCTCATCTTGATGCACCGTTCTCCTACTGCACAAACACCGGCCAAATCCTGCAGCTTTGTCCCACCTTCCCAGACTGGGAAAAAGAACATACTGGCATGCAAACTGCTTCATAGTTTATCTCTCTCATCCCCTTACAAAACAGTTTTTTGTTTTTTTTTTAGTGTATCACAGATACTATTTCGCTTTTTTTTTCAGTTCAACTTATCCTCTAAAGAAGGTCTACTATCATTTTTTAAAATACATCTATACTAAGAGAGGGGAAAAAATCTGTTAAGCTGTTAAGAAACTTTGCACATTGCTTCACCAAATACCCAAGCAATAAAAACCAGACCCAGCACCAGAATTCAGTTTTGACAAATAGGGTGAAACTAGTGTCTCTACTAGTAAGAAAACCAAGCTCCTCTGTTATGCAACCACATGTCGTAAATTAGACTCACAAAATGAGAGTATTATAACTTTAACTATTTCACCAAAATTTAGATTTCAGACAGACTCATCCTCTTTACTCAGACAGATTCCCAACAGTCCAATGAAATGTCTCCTTGAGTGTTTATATTGTTGTCCACGGTGCCCACATAGGCTTTGTCTGGTCTGAGATAACAGATTTGTGTTTGTTTCTTCACATGGCCAAATTATTGGAGATAAAAGCCGCATGTTAGCAGCAGTCGGGCAGCTCCAGGCAACAGGGGGATGTAGGTGTGGGATAAGTCTGTTTCTGGAGGGAAGTGTTTTTTAGACTGATAGCTCTTCTCTCCCAAGTGGAAAAAGAAGGGCAAATCGAATCTAATCATGCTGGCACTTCATTAGGATGCCCCTGAACTGTTATCAGAACCCAGGGGAGCTGGAGGCTTGAGAGTGAATGGAAGGTCTAGGCAGTGAGACAAAAAGCAGGAACAAAGATGTCTTGGCAGAGCTGGAGTTTTGGAGAGAGGAGGCCCTGTGACCCCCCCGCCCCCCCAATGTCTGTCCTTCATGACAGATGCAGAGGCCCAGCCACTGACAATATGCAAGGCTGGGTGGGGTAGGGGGTGGGTGGGTGTGTGGTGGCTGTATGTATGTGTGTGCGAAGGGGGGGCAACATGTTGAATAAACATAGTCAGTCCCCTGCTACCCCCTGATTCCCCCCTCCAAAAACTCAGAAAACCTCAGCTGATATACAATATAGATTCATCTGATAGTTCAGTTTATACTCTGTGTTTATACACCAGGATAAATGTACCTTCTCTAGCCAAGAGATCATGATGTTCCCATCTCCAAACAAACATCCTCGGACCCTGCTACATGTTCCCCAGACCTCTAGGATGTGTTGATAATGTCGTGTGATAGCTGAGACTGTGAGTCTGTCCAAAAAGAAACAGTGATGAACTCTGGACAAAGGACAGCTAACTCTTAGAAATCCAGTACCTTGAAAGAAAAAAAAAAAAAAAAGTCTATGAACTGTGCTTGTACGAGTTCACCTCTCCACGAATCGGTTAGGGACTGCCGTCGCACGTGAAAACTGGCACTTAGGGATGATGATTTGCCCATGAAATCGATGGGGTTTCTTGTTTATGCCACTCTGTTCCCTCCCTCATTTCCCGATATTGCCATGGTAACAAACCACCACTTGAGCTTCATCTACACGCCACTTTTGCACGCACACTGCATGAGGTAAATCGCCTCCTTTTCCCTCTCAGCATCTGCTTTCTTTCTCACTCTTCCTCCTTCTGCGCTCCCCATTTGTTTCAATAATTTTCCACTTTCTTCAGTTAGTCTCTTCAAAAGAGTGCGAAGTAATGCCTTGTACTGTCCTTTCTTTCATCTCAGGCTTCCATTCAGCTTCTTCACATTACTTTTTTCCCTGACTCTTTCTTCTAATCTCAAAATTTTAGATCTCAAAACTCAAACTTTATGTGTAATGAATAGCTGTAGGACACGCTACAAAGTGTCTCTGTCTATTTTTCTTTCATGTAGAAATAACTTTCTGCAGAGCATGTCTTGGCCCAGTCCCACAACAGCAATGGTGCCCTTCCCCCAACTCCTCAGCAAAAACATTCCCCATACTTCTATGTGTATGTGAGTTAGCGTGATGAATAAAGAGCGGAAGCAACAGGGCATAGGGCGACTTCACACTTAAACAGCCTGTTTACAAGTCATTTACAGAACTGCAGGGGGGAGAGAGGCTCGGAACAGTCTCCTAAAGAAAGCTCTCTGTTCAGAAATATAAAAGCAAGAGTAGACTGAGGCTGGCAAAAACTTCAACAGACTCTACTTTCTGAAATGTGGTTTCTTAAAGGACAAAATATTGCTCTTGTAGGAAGGTTACACGAGCAGAAGACTTATGTGCCGGTTCATTCCATACTGAGGAGGACAATTTTTCAAAGGTGACTCCATGGTAATGAGAGAGTAAAAGCTGCATATATACCACTAAGCCTGTTAGATTGTAGAATTAGTATGCTTGAGGTTAAAAAAAAAAAACATGCAAAGGAGGGCCCATGAATAAAAAATGGTGCAGCAGCAGCGATGACAGGAATGGTGACAGGGGAAGAGCGCTGACTGAAACTGGCTGAGATTCAAAGCCAGAAAAGAAGTCTGATTATTTTCTCATCTTTGCCTGCACGGTCATGGTGTACTCAGTACATTACTGTTCTCTAGAAAAGAATTGTGACAGCACTTTAAACTTCTCAAACTAAAGCTTATACACCCAAATTACACATAGTATAAATTAAGTGCTTTGTGTTTCCACATGGGCTTATTATGTTTTAAGTCACATTTTAATTTCTTTCAGACAAACTGATGAGTGACATTTCTAATTCAGCAAAGAGATCCACTGTGAACATTACAGGATGATCACAGCGCTGAGCGTCAGATTTTAGGGAAGTACCGGAACCATAATGCACAATTTGAAAATCCTACACGTACTGTAGCAGCTTTTAAATAAAACCATAACCATGAAATGAGCATTTCTGTGTGGGAGTATTACCTATTCTGCAACACAAAAGTAAGAGACTGTGCATCGTCACTGTCTTATCAAACATTCTGTTTGCTTCGGAGACCACACAACTATTGGAAACAGCCCAGGAGACTTCTCAGGCGTTGTCAAAATCAACTTTAAACATCACTCAGAGGCTTCCCCTGGGTTCCAAACGGTATTTATTTTTAATCAAAGCTTTTGTTAGACTAGTGATGATGAAACTGCCTGCGTCCTGTATTCAAATCACTGGCCGAACTGTCAGGCAACTATGATCAACAAGACACTAGGCCAGCAGGCTTGTGACTGAAAGCGTGATTGAAAGTTCGCGTTCCTGATGGACTGGGAATGTGTGACTTGAGTAATTCACTCCTCCTCCCTCAATAACTAATTACCCTTGAGCAAAACCTGCTCTGTGACCAGCACTGGAAGACTGTGGTTGCACTAGAAAGCTATGAATGGGACACAAAACAATCAAAAAGCTATATTACCCTGAATTACTAAAGAGTTAAAAAGACAAACTGTTGAGTTCAAGGCAGATCTTTGAATAGGCCAGTGTTATTCCAGCATGCCGTGACTTCACATACAAAAGGTAAATTGCTACATTAATCACCATATCCGCTGTCTGGGCTAATCAGGGCCTGTAAGCAATAAGTTGTTGATAGTAAAAATTGGCAGCAGGTGGCTCTTTAGTTCTCTCCAGGCACCAAACCAAAGATCTGCACAGGTCTGCAAATCAAGATCATTCACATCTGCACGTCCTCGGAGTCTTGTTCAGTGAGATTACATGTTGAGTATCACCGCCCACCACATGAGAGTAAGGTTGTACTCAAGCCACTCAATGATTATGACGCAAAAAGTAAACCTCTGAATATTATGTTACCGGAGCAGCACTAAGAGAACAGGTGATTGAAAAAGTCCCTTGGTTGTTAAGAAGGGCAGAAGGATCGAGTGCAACGGATGTTCAAAGAGCAGATGATACAGTACTCTGTAGCACATGACAGGGATGCAACTGGGATTTGAGGCTTTTGTAGTCGCATCAGGGATCTGATGAAATATATCATGCACCATTTCCAGGGATCCTCTATAAAGACACAGCCAGGTTTGACTTGAGACAGCTCCTGAAACCAGATGTCTGGATGCTTTCTGCCCTGGCAATGATGCATTGGCTTGTTGAAAGCATCAACAACTTGTTTCTCCATTATCCCGACTCCTGCACTGACCGGCTTCTTGCCTGCATCGATTTGAGCGGTGAGATGACTTTGCTGAGGCCGCCGTAGACAATGTGCACTTTTTCTGGGCACTTAACCATGAAGCATTTTTTCATACATCCTCTGAGGGTGATCAGCCTCGCCTGAAAGGCTGAAAGAGAGCCTCTGTACAGTGTGCACAGGCCATTCAAAGTAAAAACACAGAAATGTAAGGTTAGTGTTTTTCAGTTCACATTCCAAGGTGCTGAAACTCAATACGGTTGTGCCCTGACTGGATCAGATTGGCTGCGTGTTCAGCCTTAAACCTACGCTCTAACGGAAAGGTGGTGCAGAGCACTGATGTGAATTGATTTCAGTTTGGTCATGAGCAGCCAAAATCATATCTGCTCCATAAATTTCCCCGCTCCTGAGAATCCTGTGTTGATACTTTGGATCCCACAAGATGCATTTGTGAGGCAATCTGGGAGGAACCCAGGGCACTGATTAGACAATTTCTTCCACCCTGAAACCCCGTCTACACTAAGACACGCAAATACACACGCCCCAGTCCCTGGCTTTTTCTTCACCCGCTCTGATACCACATCACACATCTTGAGTCCTGCACTCCTGCATACCAGCTCTGCCTAATTACAGCAGAGAGTCCCACTGCTCCCCCATGCTGCCTCTGGGCTCTTCACAGCACCAGGATATACACAACAATCTAAACAAAGATTTGGCCTTTCAACACGCTGGTTAAAAGAAGCAGCACACCACTCTCAACATAAACTCTGCAGCACCAGACCAAATTAGCCTTATTGATGAGGTACATAACCCTGTGGTAATTAGTTCCCCTGCTAAATCTTTAAATCTCCCTCCAGCACCGGGGGTGGGGGGGTGCGTCAGTGGTAAGCTAAGCAGTTGTCTCCCTATAGTGTGAGGGTGGACCACCGTGGAGCATCAGTGCACACAGACTGGGAGTCTGGTTGGAGCAGGCCTGGGTGCCACTCTGTCTGAAGCCAAGACAGACAACGTTGGCTAACCGCGATGTAAAAGTGGAGCATCTCTCCCCACAAACCTCCCGCGCCGTATGGTTTGCTGTTCTCTCCCTCGTCTTATCTTTTCCTCTGTCTTACAAGGCTTCAAAAAAAGTACTTACTCACTAGAATAGAGCCAGATATGAGCACCAGAAAATGCTTGACATTTTTGCTTGATAAATGACCACCATTAAACAATTACTAAAATTACTGTTGATGAATTTTCTGTTGATCAGCTAATTAATTTATCAACCTAATTTATCATTTCAGTGCAATTAGGGCTGGGCTAATACTTTTTGCGACATCTTCAGGGAATACACTACACTTATTTATAGCAGTAAATATTTTTTTACATGAAAAAAGTAATGCCTGAAAACAAGAGCTCTGGTTAAATGAAATGTATGCTAAAATTGCAAAAATAATTATTTAAACCTAAAAACTGTCTGATCAATTAAGAAGAAATTGTATAAGGGGAAATTCAAATCCCAGGAAACATTTTTCATAACAAGTTTCCTGGTCACATTTTTGTCAGTACCAAAAATGTACTGAGGTTCAATACCAAAACTTAAGCACTAATTTGTTCCACACAGGAGCTGAGAGCTTTCATAGCATCATTACTGTTAACAAGCATCTGAAAAACATCCTCTTCTAACAGCCTCAGTGTAGGTCCCACATTTTCCTGACCACACAGAGAGATAGCCTTGGATTTGGAATCTTTACCTCTGGCCTTGTTTGCATTTTGCATTTCTGTTTTACCAGCTCTTCCCTGAAACACGACCTCCTATCACCCATTTCTCACATAAGGATCTGAAGTATTGACCAAACCCATGTGCTCAGCTACTTCCACAGCCCGAATCAGACCTGCTTGTAAACCAATACAGATCTAATTGAGAGCAGAAATAGAATGATCTGACCACAAGGCCGGTAACTGAATGCACCGCTCTTTTCATTCGCTTGTTGGGCTCAGTAACATTCTTCTCGATCGTTATTTCAACTGGCAGTCAATGCAGCAGCAGGGCTGGAGCGAAAGGGGGGCTGAGGTTGCTGGCAGACGAAAGCGATGCATTCCTTGTAACAGTGAAGTTCTGGATATGGAGACGATTTGCTCAGTGGTTAAGATATTCTGGGGCTGTGTATATATAGCACATGCTTTTCTAGGAAGAGACACTTATGACATGAATGTAAAATACAACATGATGGCGACAGAGTATCTAACATTACAATACCTGCACTTCATCATCACACCAGAAAATGATCTGTTGCCCGTTTGTTTGGAATCTACTCTCCTGGTTACTGATTTTTGTTACCTGGCAAGTTGTCACTCAGCGTCTGCTTTCCAGTCTGGTGGCTCCTGATGGACAGCAGGGGACTGGATGGATGATTTAGCACAGATTTGCTTTGGAACAGAATGAATACCACGAGCAGATGATGCTTCCTGATGCCCAGCTTGTTTAGCAGCGCCAACTGCCTTGCACATGTGCAGGGGGACCACAGGCTGTGAGAACAGAAGGCCTGGCAGCCCTCGTCACAGCAAGCCTCTCGGGTCTATCCCCCTTTTCCCATTCAGTCGTCTCAGAGGAGCAGGAAGGCAAAGTGAATATTTGTCTCTGTTTATGAAGGTCAAGCAAAAGCGCTCCTCTTGAGCCTGAATACGACACTTTGACAATATGACTCTGAAGGCACATACACCTGTGGTCTGACTTCACTCTGTTGGTAATTTAAAACCATGTATTTCTTGTGTCATCAAATTGGATAAGCCTGGGCCTGGTCTGACAGGGACCCACAAGGAAGTGTGTTCACGTCACTCCAGGGAGACCTAAGCGTCCCCAGGCAGGCAGATGTGCTGCTCTCACCTGCTCCAATCCACATGTCACCACTCCGGACACAAGTGGGGAAGTGAAGAGGTGTAACTGGATCACATAGGGGACACAGAAGTGTGGGAAAGGGGACTGGGAAGAGATAAGAAGACTGGATGGACAAGGAAAGAGAGACAAACAGAGATAAAGAGACAGGAAGAGTGAGGGAGAACCCACCCCACAAAGTCAGAGGAGAGATGTTAGAGGAGGGATCAACAGCTGGAACCAGCTGCTGAATCGGAACTGTGTCACAGCTGCCAGAGGCTGACTGTCCCTCTGGAGACTCAACTATTTTCTCTCTCTCTCTCTCTCTCTCTCTCTCTCTCTCTCTCTCTCTCTCTCTCTCTCTCTCTCTCTCTCTCTCTCTCTCTCTTTTCACTACACTCACACTTTCATAGAAACTTGGAAGCAGTGATGAGAGGTCTGCCTCACCTGCAGCCGACAGTTGGGCAGACAGACAGCACTAATGAAATTTCTTGTCCCACGAGAGAGCTATATAAGCCCGTCTTCCTTCTTTGCCAGATGTGGGCAGGAAACCCCTCCAGCAGGCTTTTATCTCTCACAACTTTTGTTTCACAGCCAACACTCTGTATCACAGCCTGCACTGACCTTTGACAGTCACCATGGAGCCCTTTAAACACTGCTTGCTTCACCACTCAACACTCACATAGCTGAGAGCAACCAACAAAGGGTTCTTACTGCATGTTTTGCAAAATATCGCTGGTCGGTGGTTGCGCCTGTATGACACAGCAACATTTTTATTTACTATAGAAGTTTGAGCAGGTGATGGTTAAAGGACATATGTTGTATTTACCGTTTGGTATTTGAATAATAAATAAAAGAAACCTAGTAATATTCCAAAGTTATCAACTATCTGACTTAAAAATATGCTGCTGAAATGACTGCTCAGTTAATCACTTGTCCAATTATTTCAAACTTTCAATAATGAAAATCACTTTTAGTTGCAGCCCTAGAACAAATATAGCAGCAATACTTTCAGTCCATAAACGCAGTTTTCACTCAATTTTGTTTCACAGTTTGGTGTTAAAATACTCATAGCTCTGGTTTTCCTCTAATGAACACAATTTCCTCCCAGCTTCTGTATTAAACCATGTAACATTAAAAATTTCACCACAACTTTTTCCTCATCCTGTGCTGTTGTAAAGGGAGAGGCAGTGGATTTGCTGATGGACGTCTGAGCACAATAAAATGCGCTCAGCTGTCTAAAGCACGGCAACTTTGACCTGAACACCCACACGCTATCCAGATGTACATCAGTGTTTATGTTCGCTTCAGTGCCCCTGCTAGGCCCAGGAGTAAGTGGTCAAGGAAGTATTACATTTGCGAACACATTAAGTAGCACATCCAGTTTCCTGCAATTTTACCATTCCCTGAAAATACTGTTATACCGCAGAGCCACAGCGAAGCTTGGTAGTTAGCAGGAGGAAAAAGAAACAGAGGAGACCAAAAGCAGAGTCAGCTCGCCTCAAGCTAAACCAGTCTCACAGGGAGACAGGCCGGTCTGGTATTAAAGCAGACAAGTGAAAATTTCGTTTGACACAAACCAATCCCAGAAAAATGTCTGGTAAGAATTGATTACATGGTTTTTGTACCAAAATACCAATCTGAAACTGGCAATTTAACTCATCTCCATAGTTAGTTTTACTTATTTGCAAAAAGTTGAAGTCCCATCTGGATACTTTGGGAACACTGTGCTCGAGAAGTTAGCAAAGTTCATTACAGAAAGAAAAAGTGTCAGTATATTTAGAGAGAGTGACTGTGATTGAGCAGTCAGAAGTCCCTGTCAGTCACCAAATCATTGCATTTTACATGACTGTTTTGCAGAACTTCAAATTTTTATACACTACACTGAGAACTGCTGGGGAAACAAGGTTGAAAGAGTAGCAGCTAAAACACAGAGAGAAGAAACGGTCCTGTGAAGGAGCAGAGAGCTGCAACACATAAATGTTAAATTTTTTAAAATGGGGCCTCAGCAAGCTAACTTCAAATCCCACATGCCATGTTGCGAACTTTATCAATTTACTGTGAGAGGGTAACTTTTTAAAATTCTTAATTTTTTAATATGAAGGAATGAGTCTTCCACAGGGAACATAGCTGTGCATTCTTGCAAACACAAAATAATGAAGGCAGGGATTGTAAAAAGCAAGACATATTTCAACAATACAGGCTTTCCAAAGTCCACCGAGGAAGCTAGAACAAAAGCAACTGCTGCAATGTAACAATGAACACCTGACCTTTATCCTAAATCTACAGCAAAGAGCATTATGAACATTTCTGGACTGATGAAAATTATTACTTCACACAGAGGCAGTAGCCACATTTTTTCATCAGCTCATACAGGCTCAAGTACACTATGGCACAAGGTAATGGAATCAGTGTTATTAGCACCTGCCTGGCAGTTACCACTAGGTGGTCACTATAGTACAAAAAGACTGTGGAAACTGTGAGGCAAAAGAGTGAAAGAAACACATTCTTTCAATCATTCATACATTCTCTCCAGGGCAATTATGAGTATTCTTTTTTCCCTGTAGACTGGTTGCTTTTATGTTGGCAGGAATGGAGAAGTGATTCAGAGTGCCACTTCACTGAGGTACCTCTTTAAACTAGGCTGCCTTTAAAGGTTTCGGTGAAATAATAAATGTGTTTGAGTGGTGCTGTATGTTACACTGCTTTTAAAAAAAAAACAAAACAAAAAAACTCTAAACTAAATGCAGCAGGCTCATGGTTTTGCACACAAGAAACCCTAGCCAAAGCATAACAATCCTACACAATATCACTAGTGTTTTTTCAAGAGAGGTGATGTGTTTAGTCAAAAATTTGCCAAGACATCGCTGAGACAGGAAGCACTTTGGGCGGTAAAGGAACAGATAAATGCAACAGTTTGAGTTACCGCTGCAAGAAAGAAATGTTTGCTCCTTCGCTCGCTGCAATCAGTGTTCGTCTCATGTTGCTAAGGGGGCTGCAGCGATGACAAGCAGTCAATTCTGTCATGAACATGAGGGGGATGCAGGTTTAAAAATTAGGTCTGGCCTATCCTCACACCCAGCTAATGAGAAATGAAGTGAAATCAGATAAGAATTTGGGGAGGGACAGACCAATGGACAGACAAGGAAGCCCCCCTGCTCATGTCACCTCCGCCACTCATGCCAGCGCTTGTCAGGGCTCATTTCCCCCTCAGCTGCCTGGAGACCCCCTCTCGCCTTTCTACTGGAGCCAGAACGACCCCCCAAAACAGACAAAGGGACAATTCTTAGCAGAGACACACTCCAAACAGACCAAAAACCGCAACAATATGAGGTGTAAATTATTCCCCAATGTGAGATTCTGACATAACCAAATGGAAAGCCTCATTACTTCATAAGTGAAATAACACATAGGAGAATAAATGGCAAATAAGTCTCAAAGCCAAGACAGCCAGGCTTTGCTTTACTGAATCTGGAGATATTAAGGCTGGCTGATGTGCCTCATTATCCCTAATGACATCTTATATTACTCTTCTTCCTCCATGTCAGGAATCAAAAGCCCTTATGCTTAATGAGCAAATTAAATGACCTTGAAATGATGATTTTTTTTTAATCTTGTTCACATTCCTATTATTCTGGGAAGACTTCTCACACTTGTAATAAAACATACACCAGCAAAACAATGTAACAGTACCTCCTGAGATAATGCATGCCCACAGTGTAAAACAGAGATATAACATGGTGCAAAAGATGTAATTGACCACTACACAATCCAGAAAACTTGGATTGTGAAAAATTGGACGCAGTTTGAAAACTAGTAATGGGCAGTGGCTCATGAAACACATTCCACAATGCAGCTCATGCTTCTTAAAATGTTGTTTTTCATGTCTTATTTGATTTCCCCTCTCAAGGATGACCTATTTTCTTTGCAGTAGATCTTACATATTGAATTACAAGACTGATTGCTGTTAATAAGCTTAAGTCCTGACCCTAAACTTTTTACTTAGATTTTTCCTCCACATATCTAATTATGATGCCATTCATAAACCAAATGATGTATAGCAAAAAGTGACAAAATATTATAGGCACACAGCACTGTGGAGCCAGGCTACAACAGAATAATCATGAGCTGCTGTGCTGGTGACCTGCAGAGGAGAGAAAAAAAAAATCAAGCCACTTCAAAACGTTTTAATTAATGATCACAATACCCATAATGTAATGGTTTTTGGACAGCATTGTGTGTGGAAAAAGGGGACATTGGGAATTTCATCTACAGACGAAAAAAAGGAAGGCAGTCATCAGATGTCTTGCTGAGATGTTTGGACGTGGAGCTGGCACCCTGTGTAAGAGCAGTCTGTTCTCACATGGCCCGCCAAACACACGTCTACAGCATCCAGGCAGGCCCAAGAGAGGCCAGAGAGCAGAGGCTTTGAAGAACTGCTTCTTACTTGGACCCTGTGAGGCCACTGATCAAGCATGCCATACTCTCAGAGTTGTTTGAAAGAAGGTACTAACACTTTTGGAGGCAATGCAGAGAGGAAGACAAAAGTCTGACCATCTCGAGTTTGAAAGAAAACAAAATATGGGTTTCCAGATATTTTCACAGACCATGAACTTCAACCCACATTGGAAAGAGTGATCGTTAGCTTGACAGTTGTCCAAAACATACATTTTTTAATTATTCTTTGGTTCACTTTCCAAATTCCATAATCAGATTCAATACATCCCCCTTTCTCCTTATCCTTGTGGTACTTGTGATTTATAATTGAGGGACCTCCCACAAAAAGCCTTCGTAGCTTCTATTTCTGCATTCAAGCCAGGAGTCGCGGTAAGGCCTACGTCTCCCTTCACTCCTCCCTCTCCCAAGGCCAAATCCTGGGCCAAGATCCCGTCTGCTGGGCCCTCTGTTTGGACTGCACTCTGTATCCAACTCCTTGATCCATGCAATACTACTGCAGACACTTGTGAAACAGAATTTGTATAGACCTCTAAACTTGTAAAAAAAAAAAGGGGGGGGGGGGGGGGGGGGGGGGGATTAAAAAGCCTTCTGACTTGAGAAATTACTTGAATGACTTAAACAACTGATGAGCTGTCTTTTTGTAAGCGCTGTCCTTTTAATAAGATGGCCAAAAAACGACTTGAGAAAACAATGTTTTAATGAAAAAGGACTGCAGTCACTGGGGGTGCTGTAATTTGTCTGAGCTTTAATTCATCTTGTCGTCTATAGCCATTTTTTCTCACACTCAACTAGCCTAATTAAGGTGCCCTTTGAGAGTGAAGTGACATCTATTTCTTTGGATAAGGCCCTGAATTTGTCTCTGCCTGCGAATATGTGAAAAACCTCTTTGTGCCTAGGCTGACAGAGGACTTTACACTGCCTCTGTTACCCTGGAAACCTTTTGAGAGGTGAAGGGGAGGACAGCCAAAGAAGAGATCATCTTGGCCTAAAACCACAGGTAAATCCTCACTAAGGCAGTCCAATTTAAATAACTTTACCATTAAAAAAATAACTCTTCATAGCGGAATGAAAGGAATCAGCTAAGTCTGACATATTCCACTTCTATTTATCTAATAAATTTCGATTTGTTATGCTCTTCATAACTGCCCCTAAGTTGAGTTCAAACTCTTGCATGAGCTCAACGTTAAAATGTGGGAGTGTGTTTACAAAATCAATCAATTCCCAAACTGTTAATGAAATAAATCTGAAAGAAAATGTCCTACCCCAAGAATGCAGGTCCCTGGAGCTGTGTTTTCCTTGATGGAGACATTGTAGAAGTTTCTCTCAAAAACAGGCTCATTGTCATTTATATCCTGAAGTACGATGTTTACCACAGCAGTGGAGGACAGCGGTGGTTTCCCTCCATCTCTGGCTACCACAGTTATACTGGGATTGGGGTTCTTTTCATAATCCAGCTGGGAGAGAGTGGTGATAATCCCTGTAACAGAGTCTATGCTGAACCAGTTGGAGTAAGCGCCTTGGCCTTGCAGGATGCTGTAGCTTATGTCCCCATTGGGCCCCTGGTCTTTGTCTCGAGCTGTCACCTGTAACACAAAGCTCCCTGGAAACACCACTTCAGGGATGACCTGTCTGTACACTGACTGGTCAAACAGAGGAGGGTTGTCATTGATATCAGTCACTTGGATGATGAAGGAAGACTCAGCCCTGAGAGGAGGTGTGCCTGAATCTGTTGCCATCACCCTCAGCTCATAAGTGTCTCTCTCCTCCCGGTCCAGAATCTTGTCCACACAAATCAGATAGATGATACTATCCTTTGTGGTCAGGGCAAACTTTCCATCTCCTCCCTCTAGCGATACATTGACGTTGGCATACTCTCCATAGTCTGGGTCAGTGACTGAGATCCTGGCGACATACTGGCCTGGTTGTGCACCCTCTGAGATTCTGGGAGACCCATCCTCACTGAGAAAGATGATGGTCATGGTGGGCTGGTTGTCATTGTAGTCTCTAACGTGGATGGTGACGAAGGCATTGGTCACCTCTGGCTGGGTTGCATTGTCTTGCGCCTGGACCACCAGCTCATGGACTCTCCTCATTTCAAAATCCAGGGGCTTGTTGAGAGTGATAATGCCGGTTCGAGAGTCAATAACAAAGTAGTGGTCCGGGTCACTTTGTCTCCTGTTGATTTCATACAGGATCATCCCGTTGTCCCCTTCATCAGCATCTGTGGCAAAGACCTGCAGGATGTTGCTTCCTGGTTGGAGGTTCTCAGATATTATGGCATGGTAGCGGCTCTGGTTGAAAACAGGAGCGTTGTCATTAATGTCTTGTACAGTAATGTCTAATGTCATCTGATCAGTCCTTTTAGGGGAACCACCATCAAAGGCCTCCAAAGATAAAGTGTAGGTGGATCTTTTCTCTCTGTCTAGAATGGCGTTAACCACCAAGTCCAGATAGAGAACCCCACTGCTTCCCCTCCTGGTCTCCAAGGTGAAGGCCTGGCCAACATTTCCGTCCTTGATGAGGTAACCTTGTGTCGTAAACTGGTCTTTATCAGCATCCACAGCCGGCTCAAGAGAAAACCTAGTCCCGATGGCTGTCTGCTCAGGAATTTTAAATGTTGCCCGTTTTCTTGAGAACGTTGGGGCATGGTCATTTATGTCATTTACCTTGATGGTCACCTCCACGGTCACACCTGTCATGGTGACTGCAATGAAGTTGTATCTATCCCTCAGTTCCCTGTCAAGAACTTTGGCAGTTTTAATGATGCCTGTGCTCTCATCTATGTCCAAATCACTGCCCACGCCTGTTCCCTCGTGGTCAGAGATGAAGTACAGGGATGCTGTGACGCCAGGAGGAAGTCCAGCACTGATGTCACCTACAATGGTGCCTGCTGGTTGTTCCTCATCCAGCTGCAGCTCAAGGGTCCCCAGGACCACAGGTGAATGAACTGTTACAAGCTCCAAAGCCACATACACCATTAGCACTATCCTTCTTTTCCACCAACCATCATGGTGCAAAGGGTGCATTATTGACTTCCCAAAACCCTTGGCAGCTGTCTTCATTTTGGCTCCTTCTTTTTAAACCTGGAGACACACAGAGAGGAAAAGCTGAGCAATGTCAAAACCTGACAACAGCAAAAAACTAAGCAAAGGTGTATTATTTCTGTGTCAAAATACAGAGTAAGTTAGTTTAAGAAAAATGAGTATATGCCTTAAACACTTTCCCATATGTTTTATGGGCTCTGTTCCCAACCACAGCACATACAATAGGCCCTACATATAACATTTTTCTACACTTCTTAGTTCACCCAATAAGTCAACACCTTGTTCCTCCTACATACCAGAAAGCTCTGCTGTGCTAAAGAAACATCAAAACCACAGGCCACAACATACTGCCACAGACAGGGAGTCTTTGGCTCTTGCTATTCAACTCCAATTAAAAAGATGCAGGAATCACTTTTGCCAGGCTACCTGGTGTGTTCATCATAGCAGTACCCTCTCGTGTAAGTCTAGGAGGTGAGGTCCCGGATTTAATATTTATGTGTGCTGCCACATTTAGCTCCCATGGAGTGAGCAGTTTTGAAACACTCCTCCAAGAACCATTTAAAATATTTAACTCTCCCCAAGAAAACATCTATCTTCCAATACCGAGAATTAAGAGCTTGACTGGCTCTGGCTCTAAATGCTCTGGTAGTGGACTCACACCACTGTAGAGGATTTGTATTTGAGACGGAGAGACACTGTAGAGCAATGTGGAACTTGCTCAACAAGACTGTCACCATCTGCAGAATAATCCAAAACCACCAAGTGTCTGGCACACAGAAAATTATTGTGTCTTTTTCATTAAATAAAGAGACCAGATTCCAGTTGACTGTGGTTCTGTCTAAATTCATGTAATTCATAAGTATTATGTCTTGCTTGTAAAGTAAATGTAACTTTAATTTTGAGGAAATATATACAAAGGCACATTACACTGTATTCAATTTTGAGGAATTGAGTTTCTAGTGAAAGCTTCTCAAGGCTCCCCCTAGTGGTTTAACAGATACCTGCAAGGAAACAGTCATAAAACATCTGTGTATCCATGTGTGAGCATGTGTGTGTGTGCTTGTGTGTGCACGCCTCATGTGCCCCTGAGTGTAGTGTGGCGATCTGTCTCAGCCACGGTGGTGACAGTGTGTTTGAGTGACAGGGTTGTACAGCGGAGCTGGAGGGCTCCATGCAGTCTACCTCTCTCCCTTTTTCTGGCTCTCCAGCATTGTAATTGAGGTCTGCTGGAAGTTGGCCATAAGCACACAAGATTCCAGGGCTAATTTCAGTCTGCCGTGATTTGGAGCCCGCAACACCGAAGATACTGACTTTAACGTCATAAATTGGTTTGAATTCAACCTAGTGTGAATAGTGACAAACCTTGGAGCATTGCTTGTTTTGAAAAATGACATCAAAATCAGTGCTGTTAACATATTTTGTGTCACTGGCTCAATTCTCACTCACTATTTAACAGTTAGGAATAAAATGAACACTGGACCAATTTTCTGCACTAATTCCTAAGTCATATTACATCCACTGAGACCATAATAAATGCAAATGACGTGACCATAGAGGCAAGCACAACAAATCCCTGCTTACATATATTGCTGGGTTACTCTGTGAGAGCTGCTCTTAGCTAAAACATAAGCACATCCACAACAGCCTGAAAATTTTGACAGCACTTGAACTTTAAAGTCTCACTATTGATTTACTTCACTGTAACACTGGGGATGCACTTTTACAAAGCTCACCCCAAAGCACAAAGAATAACTTTCAAGGCCAGGATCTTAGTCCAAATGCCACAACTGAAATAATGCATTCTCTGGTTGAGCTACGGTGGAGGACCTCTGCAGAGCTGTGCAGCCTAATGGATCTAGCAGACACACTCGGGTAGGCAAATTGCACAATACCAGGTTGAGAAGGACACATGGTTTAAAAAGATGCAGTATGAAGTTAAAAGAGAAGTTTTAAATATATATATATATACACACACACACACACACGCACGCACACACACACTCTCACCTACACAAGCATCTATGACTGAGAGTTTCATATCTGAAAGTCAGAAGCCATTTAGCAGTCAGGATATAAAAGGCAACAACCTATTCGTGCATAGGGCTTCAGGGAAAGCAATCCGGAAAAAACAGTTCAGAATAGCTGCTGATGGTTGAAAGCTGTTGTATTTAGAAAGCCAATCCCTTTGTGGCTTGGATTCAGATGTTTTCCTTGCATCATTGTCCTAGATCATGGTGAGTCCCTCCCACTGGTAGTTAAATACTGGTGAAGAGTTTTATCAAGATGATGTAACTGCTGGAGGATTAACCCCCGTGTACCTTCAGTAAGGACACTAAAATGTTTAGTTTACATTTCAGAAAAGCATCATTGAGGTTACTTTTTCTAAAACTGGCACATGTGTGTATAACATCATGTACACCTCATTGTTAACAGTAACTATGCCACTGACCCAGTTTCTTTTGAATCCTCTAAACCAAGTTAATCGACCAAATCCAAGGTTTCAAGGATTTACACACAGAATGAACCCTCTGTTTGAATACAGTGGATATCATCCTGGGCACTTTGCGAGCATGACTGTAATCAGCATAAAAATCAGTGGCAGCAGTGAATGCTGGGAACATCAGGGGTGCATTTCTACCTCTCCACTGTGGTCTAGATCATGTTTGGCAAAATGTGTCATATCCATTTTTCATGATAGTTGAAAATACTTGCTTGTTTATTTTTCACGTTTCATTTTTCTTTCAAGTAGTGTTTGTTTTTTTTAATACTACTATAAAGACAAGCAGGGCTTTAATTTGGAAAAACTTACAATGGACAATTCATCCGAACAAACATTGCTGCCTCTCTCCATGAGCCAATATCTACATTACACAGAGGAATGTCAAACCTCTCCTGAAATGTAAACATGATTTTTTAACAATGAAGAGTAAAAGAAACTGTTAAACATCACAGTTAATTCGATGGATTTGCTGAACATCAGACCACCAGAGCCATATCATTTAATTTGGAAAGACATATTTTGGGAATTGCCCCCATATTGAATAACTGTCAAATACGTATCTTAAGCTAATATCTTTAAACAACAATCACATGTGATATTTGAGATGGTCACTTGCAAATTCAGTGTAGTGCTTTCCTGATCTAATCAGAGTATCTGATCTACAGTGATAATACAACACAAATACTGGTTAAAGCCAACCCCAGTTCACCAAAAGCCTGACTCCAAATACTGTACTTCTGCTGCACTACCTCAATTAACACAACCAACCCATATTCACCACCAACAGGCCAAGGGGGACAACTACAGTGACAGACTACGTAAAATGAGCTTCTAATTCCATGTCACGATTCCAGTTAACTCAAAGAAAACTTCTGTGGTTTCAAGAACATGCCAGGCTGCCTAAAGCTCAATGGAGCCATAATGGAAACCACAGACAGAACTGCAGATTGACTGGACATGAGGATGACAGGCTTAGCACAAAGCAAACTAAAAAGCTCTGAATGTTTGCCAGACTTTTGCCTCACACAAGTGCCACGTTTCCTGCACTCTGCATTAGTCTATGAGACTTCGGTCCTGGGGCATGTAAAAAGGCCAGGAAAAGCCATCACAGGCCTCAGATACACATGCACTCCTTGGCCATAACAAACACGATAATGGGAAAACACACTGGCTACTTTTTTCCACGGTAAGCCGAAGGTTGCTGAGGGTCTGTGACAAGAAGGATCGCCTCTTTCCCACACCAAGAACAGCATGGGTTAGTTCATCTGTTTGTGTAAGATGTTCCAGATAAAAAAAACATACACCTTATGTCTTTGAAGATGACACCATCTGATATTGCCTTTGCAGTACAAGTGGTTGCATCATTAAAAACATATGTGCTTCGAGTTTCAGTAGCAGGAGTGCATGGAGTGTTTGGACAACATTACTACAACTAAGGCCAAAGTTCACCACATATGTGAACCGTCACATACATTTTTCTGAGGATTTAAAAAATCTGAGGGTGTCCACAGAAGTTTCCTGCTTTCAGCACTGACACAGACGGCTTATTTTAGTTGACAGAGTCTGTCACGAAAGAGAAGATGAATTCCAAATTTGACAGTCTTCTGGCACGACACCCTCAAAGGCCATGGTTGATGCTCACTTGACTTATTTTACTGATGACGACACTACAAGAAGATGAGTAAAACCGCAAGGACTACAGCCAAGCAATTTCCAGAGATGCAAGGCAACTTTCTGGGTGGTGTTGGTGTAGCCATCCTGGGAGAAACATATCTTGTGTTTTTCATTTTTAGAACAGCTTCAAAAACAGCATATGCAGACTACAAAGACAAGACCAGTGAAATGATTACTTCATGTACTGCGCGGAGGGTTTATGACATAATCCTTGGATTCCTATAAAAGCAGGGGTGGCCCAAGTTTTGGTTTTATCCATCAGTGCTGCTTTTCTGTTTGTTTTCTCTGCGAATTATACATTTTAACTCGACCCATAGTCTGAAAAATGGCAGGCATTAGAATGATGCTCTAGACTGGAAATACCTCAATAGTATTGCCTAGGTGACACTAGGCAGATGATCACAAAAAAAGTAAAACTGCCCAGAAGGAAAGCGGGTGCAGAAATTGATGCACGGATGGGTAGATGGATATATGGATAGATAATTGGGTGTTGAGAAAAGAAGAAAGGAAGAGCCTGCAGCCCTTGTTGTGTCTAAAGTCAAAAAAAAGCACAATTACGCAGCTGCACCATGGCAACCATCACAATCACAACTAGAGCGCGCGGTGATGGAACCCAGGGGAGACTTAATTAATTTATTAATTGAGGGAAAGGAACACCTATTCACGGTCAATGAACACAAGTCTGCCAACACAATAACTGTGCCGACATGCGGGTAATCATTTGGTATGTGTTCAAGTGGAGTGTGAGGGAGACAGAAAGGCGCAGCAGCGGCGGCGGCAGCACTCGGAGGACAATACAATAACTCCATAGGTTGACCAATTTGAGAGGAATGTCTCAGAGGGGCTTAAAAAGTGCGACATGACATGCAGTTAAAATATTTGGCTGCTCCTCAAAGTCTGCGCGCAAGCTGAGTGTGTTCCGTGGAGTATGCCTGTTACTTACAAAAAACACTGCAGATTTATTTAACACATCAATGCAAGAACATTTAATCCTGTAACCTGGTTATTTCCTAATGAACAGTTTTTGCATGTAAAACATTTAGAGTGACAGCGGTAAAACTAACATACCACAGCCTGCCACAAGACTATTTGTTAAGGCTATTTCTTTAAATTAACTTTGTTACTGGTTTTATAACGAATACGGGTATTTTATTGTGTAAATATGTGAGTCTGCGCCATTGAATGCAATGAAACTGTATGTCCAATACCGAAACACATAAGTATGAACATGAGAAAAAAAATGGAAACCAGTCTGCAAAAAAGTGGCAATCATCGATAGTCACTGAGTTTCACATGAATCCGACCATTAGAAAGTATTTACCGCAGACACAGGATCGGCGAGTAAGTTGTAAAGTGCGTTAAACAAAAAAGAAATGAAAGGAGAAAGTGTGGTTATGGAAAAACTGCAGTGATGGACAACTCCATCGCATCAGGTTCCTTGTGGAGCGAGGAGACCTGTGTCACGCTGCGATCGATACTCACATTCATCTGTTCCTCTGCTCTGTTCTGTTCCTCTGCTCAGACACGCCGAGCTTCGAGATATCCAATGCTCTTCTCGGTTATTCCCTTTTGATGACAAAGCCCAAAGTGAAAGTTACATCCATCTCAGGACTTAAAAAAATGATATCCTTTTCCAGTGACTGAAGAGATTCCTCCCGTTGCACACAGTTAGTTTCTTTGCTAAATTCCGATTTAGTTCTCTTCCCAGGCGAAGCGATTAAAACTAAAACAACTGCAAACTTGCGCCTCGGAAAACTTTCCAGTCGTCCCCTTCCAGCGGACGTTATCAACTTTTCGGCATCCACTGTCTTGTCTGTCTGGTCGGAGACACACTGCAGCAGCACGCTGGCTGAAACCAAACAGTGTGGGGCAGAGCGGTGGACGTCCCCCTGCAAATCTAATTTATTCAACACGTGACGGAGAGCAACCGCCTGCTCCTCTCTTCTTCAGCGCTGCTGCTGCTGCTGCGGCGGCTGCCACAAGGAGCCACGCCGACAGCAGGGAGACAGAGAGACAGGTTACTGCTGAACTTTGGTGCCACCATCCTATACTAAAGGGAAGTGTGCAGCAGCAGTACTTGCAGTGGTCTACATGACTCGACCACTGAGCAGTGGCGGTTTTTGGCACGCCCGGGGCGGCATCACATGGGGGGCGGCCAAACCACGCGAAAAAAAAAATAATCTGCGCCGCTAAGGTGTTTTCTATTATCTATGACATTACTGTGTGGGGAATTGGCAAATTGTCGTCGCCCCCATCTCCCAGCATGTACCACCAGCATATGCATGTAGAAATGGCACCCTGACTCAGGGTGGTGGTTAGGTTGGAAGAGTGTGGGAGTCGTCCCTAGTGATGGTCCTCTAACACTCGAGGCTCCGACACATGAGGCAGTTGTATTGAACCATTGTGCCAGGGTGTGGTTTGGTCCGTAGACTGTATAAGGCATGGACGTAGCACCCGTGACCTCACCCATTGGTTTCGGGGAGTCTGTTTTGTGACCAAACCGTGGGAGCAGCGACCATAAATCGGCAATTAAGTCATAAGCCAGCGGCAAAATATGCCGGTACTAATTAGTGCAAACATCCAGGTAAAATAGTGAGAAATTTACTTACCAAAAAAACTGCAACACAGACTCCTTAGACGGTCGGTTATTACAGTCTACACTAAAACAAGCCATACTGT
The DNA here is from genome assembly GCF_017976425.1 of Toxotes jaculatrix. NCBI lineage: Eukaryota > Metazoa > Chordata > Actinopteri > Toxotidae > Toxotes > Toxotes jaculatrix. The sequence continues at coordinate 7,280,860 of NC_054402.1, forward strand.
CACAAAAACCTATCCAAACATTGGCAAACAAACACGGACACTGCAGCCCCTGTCAACCGTTGGAGGTAGCCGGAGGCCTCTGGATGTAGCCGCCTAGCTCAGCCGATGCTTTAGCAAAGAGCTAACTGTCAGTGCCTGTCTACGGGCTGTCATTCAACGTAACCACGCCCCAATTTATTAAGCCTAAATAACACTTAAACGGTTGTGGTACAAAAAAATTCACCCCCCTCACAGTGTTCACGGAGGTGGAAACTATCAATAGACACCAAAAACAAAAAATATACCAGGCTGTAAATATGTTTTTTTTAGGCTGTAAAGTTGGCTATTTTAACTTGGGGGTCAATGGAGAATTGCTCACTTCTGGAGCCAGCCCCCAGCCGCAGCCGAGGAACTGCAGCTTTTTGAACGCGGAAGTGATCCTCACTGCTGAAACCTACAGCTCCCCCCTTGGTTTGGTCACTGACATTTGAAGCAGGTGAGTGCTTCGGCTGTCATACAAATCACCTGATTGGTTCTGTTTGTCATGTGAATCACGTGGCGTGATCGAGTGTGTTCAGAGATAGAATAGCTGTGTATAGGGCCGGTCATTTGAATTTTTCTTTGCAGAAAAGGTTGGTTTGTTGCGGTTGTTGGTTGTTGGTGTTTTGAGATTTAGTAGTGTTGATAGTGTATTTTTGGAGAATCAGTGTAGATAGAGCAATAGATATATAATATATAAATTAGATAGATATAGATAAAGAGTTACATAGATAGGTATATAGACATATAATTCTAAAGATAAAGATAAGACATATAGATTCATTACATATAAATACCCTGGGGGCATGGTGGCCTCCTTTATTCTATATTTTCTTTGTATATTATTCTTTTATTTTCTTTATTATTCTAAAATAATAAAAAATATATTGTTTTTATTTTATATTATTGTTATTCTCTGCTGTTGTTATTTGTGATTGTGTATATTTTTGCCACTTTTATGTACTGTATATAGAGTATATTTATTTAATTTCTGATAACTTTAATTTCTAAACTATTTTGGCAGTGTTGGAGATAGAGATTGTTAGTTGTAACAGGGTAAGAGTTCAGTGAAGCTGCCTTTGTGAAGAGATGAAGGAATTCCCCAGGGTTGCTCTGTCCTGACCCTGATAGTGATTGTTCACTTCAGTGCCAAGGCCTGTTGCTGTGGTGTGCTTCAAAATGACAGCCCAAGTAGAGTCAACAGTTTCTAAACTTTCTCAAGTGACAGCTTTGTGAAGTGTGGAGTAATGGGATTAGAGAGGTTTGTTTTTTTCTTTCCTCAAAGAATCGTTTGCTTGAACAATTTAATTGTTTTGGGAATTCCAGGGCATCCCTCTCAATGCTGTGCATTCCTTTCCTCAACAATATAATGCATTCCTGGAGAATAAAAGTGATCTCCATCAGAATAAGTTAGACTCCCTACAATGTCTGAGGAATTTCGTCCTGCAGGAGAACGACATGTTGGACTGTGTGATTGATAGTGTATTAATCAGAAAGCATTCAGAGTGGACAGCCCAAAGGGCTGTGATTTTACTGAAGTGGGTGTCATTGTTATAAGCCAGACTGCTGTTAACTGGGCCTGATTAGATCTCATCCTGTGTAGTACTTAGAAGCAATGAAATTTGAAGGCGAGCATGACATATTAATATATTTGGATGTTTACTGTAAACACAGATACTTAGGTTTGGAGTAATGGAAACTGTACATGAGGTTTAAAGTCCAAATCACATTAGAGCTTCGTCTCCCGGCAAGAGAAATCCTTTTGCTGACATGCTGAATTATTCTCATGCTTGGTAGGTCTTTTTAGCAGAGTTCAGTTTCTCTCCTCTAGTTACAAGAGGAGCTCTTTGCTGGATGGCTTAAGGGATAATGACAGTTTTATTGATTTTCTTCTCATTCCCATACTTATTTTTTACTTTTTCTGAGACTGTTGTGAAAAACATTATATGTAAATGAATTCTCATGAACTATAGCTGTTCATATCACCCTGTCTGGTCCATCCAATTAGCCTATTTTATGTTGAGAGCCAGGATTTATATCTGAGTGTGATGAGTGTGTACCACTTTTAAGAACAGTTAAGCTCACAAGATTATAGTATTGTTATTGTAGGTTGGTTGTTCAGTATCTTGTGTCCCAGAAACCTCTCAGATTCCAATAAGATGTAACCTCCATTTTCCAATACTGAAAGCAAACAGATTAAATCCTGTAATATTAATCTTTACATATTACAGCTGTACGTTCCCTCAGCCCGAGAAGGGGTTAAAGAAACACAAAAACCCTCAAGTGGAAATTCTTACTTTGTTAACTATTTTTCATTCATCTGTGTTCTATTTTGTGTTGAAGCATTAACGTACCCACTTGCCCCCAAAAAGCCTTGCTCACTTGTACTTGAGTGTGTGATTTTACGAATCTTTAGACAACCCCAGTCTTAACAGGATGTAAGGTTCTCCAGGTATGACCAGCTGACCATAGGAATTAAAAAGATACACCAACAAACATGAGCTTCAAAAAACAGGGCGGAGACTCTGTAGCTGTTTTGCAGCAGAGTTAAACTGTTTAAAAGTAGATTTTTCCTTTATTATTCAGTAGATGAACCGATTTGGCCCCTTCTACATACAAAACGCAGGAGAAAAAACAAAGCCATTGCAGGCAGCTTACTGGTTTTGTCATCAGAGAAAGCATGAGAAACAAAATATTACTATGGTTAGTCAGAATTTTTCTCTTTTAGCATTTCTAATTCACACTGCATTTGCAGAGCAGGGTCTTCGTCAGCAGAGCCATGCTTTGTATTTATGTAGTCACACACATTCACACCTGGGACTTGCTGAGCACAACCACAGCTTTCCTCAAGGGTTCCTGAGCACTAAATGTCGAGGAAGAGCATGATCCTGCCAGAATTATGCTTTGCCTCCTGGGAGATGTTCTCCAAATGCACACTCTGCATGTTTTATTCAGACATGCAGTGAAAATACTATCTCTTACCTTTGTCTTCTGTTACAATGTGGACTTTGAGACTGCAGTTTGTAATTCATAAAGAGCAGTGGTAACAGATTTAAACACTGAAAATTATGCTTTATGATATATAAAGGGATTACTTTTTGAGTAAACAGTGATGAAAGCAAAGGAAACAGATATGTCCTTTTCCTGGTGGCTCAGACAGAGAATAATAAAGTTTGTATGCTGGGTTCACAGGGAGGTTTGAGACAGCGACATCAGAGTGACGGCAGGATCAAATACATATAGTTTACATCCATCTCTTTCATGTTTCTAAATGAATCTGCAAGCAAAATAAAAGAGATATTGGATGTGGGGTAAAGCAAAGCAAACATTTACTTTTATAGACTGTTACTACTTGGTCTGTACTTGATCTGAACTCTTCTGTGTCCCTCAGTGAAACAAATAGAGAATTTATAGTGACCATTATCGTCATCACCAACTGTACTTGCTCACTTTATACCACCATGGTAGACTGCCTATTTTTCTACCCACAATAAATTTAGATTATGAATATCAGTGTGATTGAAATCTAATGACTCTGTGGGCTTTGATTTCAGGGTCTGGTCTAGGGTATCACAAAGAATTTAGATTTTTTTTTCCCTTTCCGTGTAAGATTTATTGGTGTAATTTCTGAAGTCAGGAAGCAGTAGTAACACTAAACAGAAATCTATAAAAGATCTTTTACATCATGATTAAGCAGAAGATGACAAAGAGCTTGGTACTACCAGAATTTTTCTTAACCAAATGAAAACCACCTGTGCACACAATATCAATGTTCTTTGCAAAGGACCATGCAGATACACACAATACATGCACACAGTACACAGAGATATGTGCAAATGTGCTTTAATACAGTGCAACCCAAAATAGTCTATGACTTGATCATGAACTGATCTCAGGTATTTTAATATGATTATCACAAAGTTTGTAAAATAAGGTCTTAAGTTGACATATTCACGTCTTTTAAAGGTAACATTCAACAAACCAAAGCTCATATTTCCTCAAATGCACAGGATCTGGAGGAAATGGTCTATTGGTGCTTCTGGTTAGTGTTTTGTCTCAGTAAAAGTCTACACTAGACCTCTACCCAACCCCCCAGAACACCACTGTGGTTTCTCCATCAAATATTCTACACACTTCACCTTAAAAACAGATCGTCCACTATGTTTTGATTGAGATGGGGGTTGTAGTAGAGCAGTGATGTGCAATCAGTGTCTTTATTGAAACAAACCAATCCAGCACTTTGACAGAATGAACAAATGTATGCTGAGAAAGTAAATGTATGCTTTGTTGGCTTAGGTAACAACTTACGTGTTTGATGTCATTTAGAAAGTCTGGTCTTTGTAAGAGTTTTCTTTTTAGTCTAACATCACAAAGAATAATTAAAAGAATTGATTCAGATGAGCATTTTTTTGAACTTGTGCTCAAGTTTAATTATTTTTAATTTCTATTTCCTTGATAAATAAAGATTAACTTTTAAAATATTTTTAGTGTATGTTATCGTGCTCTGTTTCTGTAACCATTGGTGTGCAAGTCTTGACAAAATTCAGATCCGTATTCGTACACAATGTAAAAAGCAGGTCTTTTTTGTTACCTAAGGCACCCCTGCAAATGCAAACCATAAAAACCTTGTGAGTATGACAAACACAGTGCAGACTTCAGTGATCTGTGGGTCAGCTGCTGTATATAGCAAAATAGAAATCAAATGAAAAACATCTCAAGTACAATTTACAACCCCATAACACAAAGAATAACAAAGCAGGAAGATGTAGGAACAGCTGAATCCTATTCAGCTTCCCACTGTATTAATATTGCATGAGGCAGCTCAATAATTATGGACTTCAACGACTGTGGTGCAAAGCTAAATTCAAAGTGTTTTTCAGAACGCATGCACATACATACTTAATCTCATTTTACTACGTTGTGTGTATCAGGTTGGATGCACTTTTGTTCTGGTTGATATGAATTCCTCCGGTAAAAACGGCCTGTCACACACTTAACTTTAATTTTGATTAAACTCAATCTGTTTATTATTTCTTCCATGGACTTTCAGCGAGGCTAAAGGAGCCAAGCTCTGTGGTTTTCCCTCTAATTCATGTCAAATGTCACTGAAATAGCCATCATAGAAAAATTACTAAGACCACAAGCTTGTGATGTGGACGACATCTAACCTCAAAGTAGAATTGCAGATTTATCCACCATTACAGCACCTTGGGTTTTTTTGTTTTTTTAATTCAGGGTCTCCTGTGACTCACAGGAAGTGTTGAGATGCTCCTAACCAACTAAGATGAGGAACTGAACTCAGGGGACTATGTGCACTGGACAGTCTCATGCATGGAAAAAGAACATGAAAAATTCCCTGAGAGTGTGAAGTGAACATGGGTAAGATGGATACGAATTAGGTTTTAAGATGCAGAGAGCATAATATGAGCTTGCAACCAAGTTGTACTTTTGTGTGGAACTGAAACACTGATGCCAAATGAGCAACAGATGCTCCTCTGATGTTTTGATGCAATTTATCCACAGTGCAAAACCTAATCTGCTTGCTGTTTTTTTTTAACTGTAAACAAATGCATCAGGTTGACATTTTTACTTTTAGCCTCAGTACATCTTTTCATCTTTCATCATTCATCAAAGCCAAGTGAACATTTTTTCTGATTAGTATGCTGTCAACAGGATATTTGAAAATCCATTGTGTTGTCAACAGGCGGTGTTTATCGACATTTTTAATATATTTGTACAAAATTAAAAAAACAAAGGATATTTGTAATAAAAAATGCATCTTGATAGGACAGGGAATTTATCATTTGTTTTGCTTAATAAAACACACAGTGACAGACTGCACAGATGGTGGGTCTGAGCCATAACTTGAGTTGATAATATGAAACAGTCCAACAAGTTATCTAAGAAAAGAAATAAAAAAAAATAAACAAAGTCCTTTGTTGTCTTTACTAGTCTGCTTTACATCTCAGAACACTGACATTTATTAGGTACTTTTGATGACTCTACATTTTTGTCTTCTTACTTCAGTTCACTCAATCTGCAAACATTATTTTGTGTACAATGTACTATTTAACTCTTTTGATCTTTTGAGCTCTAAATCACAGCTATCTTATGCATAACGAACAAATCCGAGCACAGTGTTATTATAATTTGTGTTGTCTGTCTCCCACTTTCACCAGAACAAGTGGCCTTAAAACACATGAAGGACTGATAATTTATTTGATATGGTTGATTATCCCTGTAGAAGTAAAACTGTGGGCTATTCTAAGAAAAAAAAAAAAAAATGTCATCTGATTTTGTGTGTGTGTGTGTGCGAGTGTCCGTGTGACTGTACACGTGGACTGGCGTGTATGTCTGTGCATGTCTGTGTGAGTTTGCCTCCTCTGCTCTGCTGTCACAGTAATAACGAGTAGCTGCCAGCACTGGAACTCATTCCACTTGGTGATATAGCAGTTCACAGAGTGAGAGCGGGGAGACATAACTAGGTTGCTTGGAGGAAAAAGGTTTAGCCAGCAAAAATGTTGAACTGTGGAAGGGATAACTGACCAAACTATTTTTTTCCCCCAAAAGTTTTATTTTTCTTAATCAGCACAAACAGAATGATATAGCTATGTCTGTACTATTTATACTGACTACTGTATACTGTCAGTGTATTCGGTTAATATGATTTTTATCATAAATCATGTTTTACACTGTTTCACCATGGGAGAGTCAGTTTTTTAAAGATGTTTCTTTTATGATGATCACAATGAAAATCAATTAACCTACAAAAAAACAACAGTGGATGAAAGCAAGATGATTAGTAGCATGCGTTTACTCCGCTTATGTCAGCTGTTTCCCAACAATAAATAAGACTGCTGACACGCCAGAGCCCCTTTGTTGTTCTCTTGTTTATACACTCTAAATGCAAAGAGACAAGGGTTTAATAACTTTCAGAGCTTAAAGTGATTGACAAGAGAGTGAAGCAGCATTGTGGCTCCAGCACCCTTAGAGATAAAGGCAGTGCTCCTCTTGGGAGCTGAGTGGTGATGCAGGCTGTGCTTCTTTAAAGAGTCACAAGATGTGAGGGAAAGTTTGGGGCATTGTCTCTTTTCTAGACTTAGATGAAAAATACCCCCAGGAGGTTTCTTGACTGCCAGCATCTGAGGGAAAACACTATCTGTGTGATATTGATATATTGATGAACCTGAGAGCCAGCAAGTAGAAAGAGATGATGTCACATGCAAATTTTAAGACAAAATTTAACAGTAAAACACAGTTTAAAGTGCATTATGATGCATTTCAAAAGCCCATTGGAAGCAGAGATAAACTTCTTGAAACGGTCAAAAACCGCCACTGGTCCTGACCACACTAGCAGATCACAGCCAGTATTAAAAAGGGTGCTCATTGAGAGCATCATACAGATGGTGTGACAGGATAAACTGAAATAATATATGACTGTGGAAACTATTTTTCTCTGCCATGAGCGTGTTGAGCTATGATCATTTTCTTTGGCAGATGTGAAGCTTTCAGTTGGTTCCACAGGAAACATAAACGACCCACACCCTCCTATCACCAATAAATTATATTCCTGTATTATGGTAGTGGGAGAAAAAAAAAATCATCTTATTTCACAATTTCCTCTGAACTTGTCAATCAATGTCAGCACATAGACAAAAGATAATCCGTCCTGAAAAGTGAATAAAGATTTGCAGCCAGTAGTCCACGACTCCGCTTGAGTTAACAGGAAAAAAACAAAATTATGATTGTCCATGTACAGTTAACCTCCTCAAATCAAGTCCACATGGGAAAGCAGACCTAACACATACAGTGGCCAAAAGAAGTATCAGTCTCATTATGCTCCACATGAACTAAAGGTTGCCAAGGTTCCTTTGAGCAATGCCGGCACACTGATGGTCCAAACACAGTTTTCTTGTTAAAGATATCAGTAAGATTTATTTGTTTTATATGGCAGTTATGCTTTCAAAAAGGGACATATGCTCATATTTTGCCAGTTATTTATTTGGGGGGAAGGAATTAGCCCTTGAGGCTGTCAACTTCACCAACATTTTGTCCAAGGGTCACACGATCTATATGGACATGCTCATGAGCAAACATTTACATAACAAGAAACAGGGCTGAATACTTAGAAACAGTAAACAGATCCGTATGGAGATGCAAATACAAAACAGCTCCTTGAACGATGTACACAAACCAATTCAAAACACAGAACTCAGGATTTTCACTTTTTCAAATGTTTTATTTATGTTATTCAAATTTAGAAAAAAAAAAAACACCAAAAGCAATGTGGAAGCTGTTGATATTCCTATTATTTTACAGGGTTGCAATTTCGAAAACAAGGTTGCCTCAGAACTTGTCATTTTCTGTAAATACACAAGGGATTAATTAACTCAACCACATACCTTTGGCGGTTTCCTCATTTTGTTTAAACACTTGTTGTCAAGCTTAATTGTTATGGTCAGTTTATTTATTTATTTTTTGAACAGCAGTAACTGTTTTTTCCCCCGCACAATTAAATATGAAGCCCATATTGAGCTGAAACTCTGCTGCTTTTGGAAAAACATGCAGATCCTGGGATCCACAGACTCACTACCAGGTGCACAGCTAAAGAGGGAAGAGCTATTGTTATCATCGTTCAGCTATGAGCAGAAACCCCACAGGAATCTGGGACAAGAGGTCAAGTGTGGCTGGCCATTTGTCTGAGGAAGTGTGCACTGGAAATATGCATCTTTTAGGACAATTAAGTAGAGGCCATCCCTCATCAGCTCCCAGAGGTGATGATGGAAAGAAGCAGAAGCCATTTGAAACCTGCTGGCCTAGAGAATTATACTTACCCTCAGGGTTTTCTAAACTCTCTGCAGCCTGGTAGGGTCAACATCCTCCTGTATGGTTCGATACACTTACTGTCTGCTCATCCTTTGGCCATCATAAATTTTCAGCAATGCAAACTCCACAAATCTCAAATGCACATGTTCACAGGTTTTCATTTGTATTAAAGACAAAAAGCATGAGCACAAATCATGAATTTAGTAACAAGACCACAATAAAAGTGTGTATGTCTTTTAGGATGAACCAATTATTATATTTTATATTTTCTACAGTTTGAGTTTAGGTGTGGAAAGGGAAATCTTTGTCCTATGCACAAAAACACCAAAAAGTCTGGAGGTAAAATCATTAAAACACATGATGCAATAGTTTTTTGAATGACTTCACAGATTACCAAAACCTGTGCGCTGGCAATATCATTTGTAAAAATAAAATAATACTACTCAGATTTCCTTTGATAATGAAGTCTGTCATTTTGTTCCGTCTGAGGACACTGCAAAGTGCAAAGTACACATCAAGCCAATATAAATATATTCTGAGCAATAAGATTTATGTATATGAAAAAAAAAAAAAAAACAGGCTGGCATCTCAAGAGGTTAATATGTCTTTAAATGCCATAAAAATATTCACTATGGGCTTGAATGTCTCTGTTTTGTTTGTCCTCAGGGCAAAAACCTTCACATGATAAAGACTTGTATTTTACATTGGCCAAGCTCAGCTGCTGTTGAATGCAGGAATCTTAACGCATATTTATACTGTGAGAATCTCAGAAATATTGTGACATCAAAGGGCAATAACACACAGCTGTGACCATGTACAGCCATTTTCTGAAGTCTGGACAGCTGGTCAGTTATGATCTATGGCTTTAAATCACCCAAGCGAAAACTGCTATTGCATGCAACACAGCCTGTTGTGTAAAATAAGCCCATCTTGGGAAACATAATAAATGTTTGTCAAGAGTTTAGGAACAAAGCTAAGTAGTAAAGCCATAGAAATCCAGAGAACAATGAAGAAGAGGGATGAAGTATACAGGTGATCAGGAGTAAATCTAATATATAAACGGCCCATGGGAAGATCCGACATCAGTATGTCATGTTTCAGTGTTAGTCATGCACAGATGTTCACAAAGAGAGCTGCTACGATACTGTCAGAGCCATATGTGCTTTGGTTTGCACAAATACTATAATCAGTAGCACTCTATAAACCAGCTGCTAAGCCCACAACTAAAAATACAAAAGCAAAGTTTCACATCAGAAATTACAGAGGAATATACCGGTATAATCATTTTAATGGTGAAAGAAATTATTTCACAACCTCAGATATAGTAAATAACCACATCCCCTTTTCCCTTTGATGATTCCCTGAGGTTTTGAACCCAAATACTCTTCCTGAAGCACAGGGAGTAATTTTTTTCTCTGACTCATCATTTCAAGAACCTACAGCCAACTCCTGCATCCAAGTAATTAACAAATGGCAAGGCTGTCGTAAGAGATAAAGTAATTGTGTGATCAAAGAAGGATGGGAGAAGCTCGGGATGCATAGGAGACAGCCTGTGGCTTCTGCATGTCAGCAAGGTTATAGACCAGTTACCGCTGCAGCATCAGTGTTTCCAAGGCTGAATCTCTTTCAGAGTATTTTTTTTATTGTACTGAAAGCATGGGCAAAACTGGATACTCAGCAATGTGCAGTTAAGTTTGAAGCTCATTTCTTAACTCATTCACACGTATGCGTTCCTGCAAACCACTTCCCTCAAAGTCAAACGACATGCAAATCAAATAAAAGATCGAACTTACAAGTGGATCTCAATGATCTTCTTGTAAGAATGTGAGTGACTAAATGTAGAAAAAATAAAAGAACACTAAACTGATTTAGCCAGATAAGTATTGTCTGTTCCCTCGTCTTCTATCTGGGGAACCAGAATCCCAGAACCCCATACCTACTAAAAACTATAGTTCATTTCTACCCTGAAGTTCCAGTTCCTTCCAGTCTAGCTCCTGTGCACATAAGATATTACTGTCCAATTATTCCAAAAGAACATTTGAAACAAACAAGACATGCAAAACTCCTATTGCGAGTAGAACCAGACATTTTTTGTTTTCATTGTTGACAGTAATGTAGCAGAAAATGTTTCAAATTTAAAAATGGGAGGTTTATATACCACAAAAACTTGTAGATTTTATCATGTCATCCGTCAGTTTGACATTTAACCTCATACTGAAATTTTAATTAACATGGAAAGAAGACACAACTTTAATTTAGAAAGTATGGCTCACATTCAGATTTTTCCTGTAGCCTCCAATAATTTAAGAGAGATAGTTGGATAATTAAAACATGATGCTCTCACAGAAAAACTTCTGAGAGATTTATCACTGCCTGGAAGAGATGCTATTCTACATCTGCTGAGGTACACGAAAACTCTATTAACTCTCCTCATTTACTTGCGCATGCTGTCCTACACCCTTCTCTTGTCTTATATCTGGTGTATAGATCTCACAAGTAATTCTATAATGACATCTTCTGACAGGTAGCCATGCTATAAGATTTAAAGGCCTTGGGGTACAGGCATGGGTCCACATTAAGCCTCTTTGACGACCACCAGGCAGCTGGAGGACAGACTGATGATGGAGAGACAGCAAAAGCAGTGCAGAAGTGAGACCTCAACAATGGGGGATCATCTAGTTCTAGACTAAAAAACAAATGCATATCAAGGGCACCGATGTTATCAGGGCCCACAAGTCTTATAAGAAGGCTCTAACTCATCATGCTCACAGTACAGGGAAAAACTTGAGGAAGAGATATACAGAAAGTAAAAGCCAGGATAAACAGAAGACCTCCCTTTGATGTACAGAACAAAATCATTTCATTCATGAGAATGGGGGAGGAGGGGGTCATCGTGAGGCTACTTCACTAAACCTTGTCGTATTCAGTAAGCCCAGGCCAAAGATGTTGTTTTAATGGTGTGCAGAGAGAGGGAACAGGCAGAGACAGCAGAGGGAAAGAATAACAGGGTGTAATATCCACCAAAGTGTTTTTCTAAACACCACAGGGAGCCTGCAGGAGCGGAAGACTCTCTCCAGACCGTCTCAGGTCTGGTATTAGCATCACGTCCAGTGCATTAATATGTCAACTCTGCAATCGCTCTATGGGTATCTTCATGTCCATGTATCATTAACTTTACATGTCCGCAGTTGATTCTAATGCATCATGTACAAGACTGGACACTGACATAAAGCCACTTGTGTGATAAGTGACTTCCTGAGATTAAACATTATCTGGCAACATAGAAAATTGTCTTTCAGAATCAAAATAATCACAGCTGAAATGTCAAAAATGCCTCTTGTGGTTTTGTTACTTTTGCTTTTCTGAATATTTCTTCCACACAAGAGTGTCACAGCAAAACAACAGCTGCTGGGGCTTAACACTGACAGATTATGGTATGTTGTGGACTGTCCTGTGGTAAACATAAAATTACTTCAACAGGCATCAAATTTTGGCAACATATTTGTAGCTTTGCTATAGAAGTGCTTATTACGCAAAGTCCTGCAACATTCTCTCCAAGATTTTATCAGTAGGGTCAGAATAGGTGATATTTAGTGGTTCACACTCACCCATTGGGAAAAAAAAAAAAAACAACATTTTGCACTGTTTTCCATAAGCATTTTGCAAGCAGCACTGTTTTCAATTAGCTTGTTGAATAGTGACAACCCACAAGCTGGTGGCATATCCCAAGGCACTGAACTCAATCTGGGTGCAGCACAAACAGTCTAAATTTAATAGGACTTCAGAAAGCATCCTACTTCTCCTTGTGGTGAGTGACTCTGAGGAACAGAAACATCTGTACCTTACGTGAGATGATCTCCACATCTGGCCTGAGTCCTGATTGTTTCAGGGGTGTGGGCATGCACCAACAGCTGCAACCAACCACTCCCAGATGTTTCTGATAGGCCAAGTGTCTAGCTGTTTGTTAGGCGTGGGGTGATCTTTGATCCTTCAACAACGCTGGCTGTAGTGTTATCGTGAGGAGGGCCTGAGAGGCTCAGAGAGGCACACAACGGAAGCACAGCAACCTCACAGAAGGGCCTGTGGTGCACTGTGGTGAAAACAGGCATGGTAAAGTGGCTTCAGCTGTGGAAAAGAACTCTTTGGAAACCACCCAGCATCTCTATCCAGATCCAGTTGCGCTACTGGCACTGTGCTAGAGGAAGTAAACACATAAGTATAGTATATAACCTTGTGATTTACAGTTGCACCAAAAGGAAAGAGAAAAGTGTGTAATCTTTAAGTGTGTTTTTATGTGAAAGAAACTGATATCTCTGAAACTTTGTAAAAATCCATAAAAAAGAATAACTCATAAAAATATTCATGCTAATGTATTCAGAAACATTATGCTTTACTCAATTTCTATGCTGAAATGCTTTTTCCATTATATTTCCGTCCTGAGTGGTGTAGCACATTGTGGCATGAAAGAGACCAATGTCATAAATAACTTTTTTTCTTTTCCACTGCAAAAAGAAGGGCAGAAGTTTACCCTTCTGCTGACATGATCACTCTGCCTGAGCTACACGTGGCTAAGACCTCTTTGAACTGATGAACATCCTGCTCCTACATCTCAGGGCTGTAAAGGCCTGACCATCCCTGACAGACTTGTGACAGGCTTTGTACACCCAACATTTTGTTTCACAGAGGTGGTATTTTAGGAAGTAGTGCACATCAGGCCAGAACTTCAAAAATAAACATGGCATTTATGGACCGGAAAAGGTTTTGCATAGCTGTGCCACTCCTGCTTCCTCTCTCATCCAACATAGCTTGGGTCCCACAGCGGGAGCACTTCAGCAACAGGTCCTAATGAGGCAGCACAGCAGATTCTGTAGATTATTCCTCTCAAGTATTCAATTCCTACCTGACTTCAAACACACACCAGTTTCAAGTCTCAAAAGACAGCTTGATTGAAACAAAAAGCCAATTTCCTATTGTCATTGTGCTTCTATTGAAGAATTCATTGTCATGAGTTCTAAAATGTGGAGTTATTTCCATGTAAGGCTTGTTTTGACCCCAAAGTCTTTGTTCAGTCACACCTCAGATAAAGGCAGCAGGTGCGAGAAGGCTCCTCATTTCCACTGCAAGTATGTGACTGGGAAGCACTCTGAACGGAAGGCTGAAGGAATCAGAGAATTCACTAAAATGAAAAAATCATGTTTACAACCTAAAAAATGAGAACAGATGCTTTCTTATAAACATAAGTCTATGCAGCCTCAAATTAAATGAGGAAGGCTTCAGTTTTAGTTCATTGTTTCTGACTTTTTGTTAAAAATCTAATTTCTAAGCTTTACAAACATTGTTTAGCATCATGGGCTTCTGCAATTCTAGAGTCGAGACACGAGCCAAATATGATAAATGTAACTAGAAATTGTATGAACACAGTTAGAGGGGTTGCATTAGCAGAAATCCTGACACCAGCTGTTAGTAAATTTAGATTTTACTTATGATGAAAAGCATAAAAATTCAAAGACTTATTTTCATCAGGTTTGACTGTGAAGCCAGTTGATTTGCCAGGATTCAAGTGGTTTTATTTTAGCTCTGCATGAATTATTTGAGATATTTTATTTCACTTTCAGTGCGATATTTTACTAATTTTTCATTTTAGTTTCTTTATGTTATCTAACACAGTTTTACATCCCTGCGCCTTGATTAAAGATAAATTTTAATCTGATTCACTGTGCCTCAAGGGCAATCAATCACAAAATATTCTGTTCAGTCTCTGTGAACTAGCTGACAATCAAATTTTGGATAACTTGCATCAGAACACTCTTATTTAAAAAAAAAAAAAAAAAAAAAAAAAAAAAAATATATATATATATATATATATATATATATATATATATATATATATATATATATATATATAAGTCACACTTTCATCATATGCGCCTTAAAGAATACAATTAGACCTGAGACCTGTCTGTCTTATAACTTTATAATAGTTACATTACAAGCTTCATAACACTAAGGGGTTAATAAATGGGTTCCAGTCTGTTTGAACTATGTCCCAAGAATGGGAATCTGACAGCATATTAGCAGGAGCTGTGCAATGCTTGTGAAAACTGAAGCATGACTTCAAAGTGAAGTTTTACTACACTACACCCTCTCATATCACAAATAGTTAGGGTGTACTGTATTATAGGCAAAGCCCTATTTGCTCAATTTAAGACCTTTTATCTAAAAATGCCTTTAAAGTAGAGTTTGGCTCTTCCTGCACCACAGGCAGATGTGTTTTATGGCATGCACAACAGTGAGCTGTAATCAGATCACCAGGATCCAAAGTAACATCCCAGACAATAGCAGACTGCCTGTGGGCCCAACCTCACGGTGGATCTTAAATAATTGCCTTTTGACATAGTGAACCTGGAGGCACCTCATAATCACGAAACTATTTTACAACATATAACATGCTTTACCAGCCTTCAAAAGGGATTCACAGCATGTCTGTTGGGTGGATAGTTTTTGATTAATTGAGCCTCTTGTATAATCTGGATGGTTGCTGTGTGCCAGTTTACCTGTCAGTTGGTTTTCAGTGAAAAATCTGAGCGTAGACCAAAGTTCTCAACCCAAGCAAAGGTGACCCCTGATGGTCATAAAACTGAATGACAGCTTGAAGAGTAAATTTATTTGTGAGGGCACAAACTGCATAGATTTTATGCAGCCATTCCTTTTTGTGTGGAAAAGATTGTTATCTCATTCACACCACTGAATAATAATAATAACGGATATCACTCTCAGCAGTCACTGAAAGCAGATGTTTTATAAACACTGCTTGTGTCATTTGGCAAAGCAGTGTGTGTTGTGTAAACCAAACACAATGTAGCCTGCTGAGCGCAGTCACCAGATTAATTTTTCCATCTTCATAGCCTTCTCATAAAAATACGATCATATGATAAAGGACACTGCAAGACTACACTGTAAAGATAATCAGAACTTGACAACAACTGATTTCATATTTCAGAAAACCCTGTCTTTTTTAGCCTAAATGCTTTACTGGACAGCACTGGGCTCTTATCAGTTTGACATCAGCTTTGAGATACAGCTAGGCAGTGCCTGCAAAAGTTTGTTGAAAGAATAACTGAGAGGAGGCTCCACTTTGGTTCAAAACCACATACTCTTCAAATAGGCTACAAAGCTAAACCACAGCTATGTCTACATGGTCTCAGCAAAATGTGTTTTCCCAAAATTATTATGCTGTAATTGACTGAAACTAAAACAAGGCATGTTGAAAACTGAAGACTATAAAAATGCACTAAGACTATAATCTTTTTCCTCAAAGCTTTACAAAGTGAAATACAGTTTGTTGTTAAATAATTAGTAAATGTTAGTGTGAGTGGTTTCTATAAAGTGGACGACGTCTGTGTTGTGTCTGATATAACTTAATCAGCATGTATGTGAAGACTTCAGTATAACATTCAATCATATCATATAAAAAATATAAATTCCTTCTCGTGAGACAACAACAGCAGCTAAACTAGATATAGGGCTACAAGTGGGTTTACTGGGAATGTTAAATTGATAAGCACACTGAAGCTTATCAAAACTTAAACATAAAAGTCCAGGGTAGTGTAGATTAATTTTGATTATAAGGCATGTGTTGCTCATCCTCTTTCATTCTGCAAATGTTCAAATCTGAGAACTGTAACTGCGGGAGGAGCCAGCTATGACCAAAGCAGTTAGTTTTCACAGGTGGTGACAGATTTATGTTACATGTGTCAGAATATACAAAGGGACAAACTTAAGCTCAAAATAACTGCACTAATGGTAATTAATTGTATAATTTATGGGATGAGTTACAAGCAATGTTAAATCAAACATAAATTGAAATCTTATTAAATGGAATGTACCCACCTCTTGTTTTCTTAATACCTATTCCTCTGTATAACAGAATCTTTATGTGTTTTGGCTGTTAGTAAGAGAATAGGTTCAGTAGGCTTTATAAAACATCCTTTATGCAGTTTCGATGCAGCGTAAGGTTTATGTAGCTGTACGAAGCAGGAACAAGAAGTTTCCTTCGAGGGAAACAGAACATGCGGAACTGAACTTCAGCAGCAAAACGTTTCCGACCGGATGACATTTTTGTTGGACCGCTTTCTGTTTACACCACAACGTGGATAGTTGTGACAGAACATTTATGGCAGGGGACTGAAAAAAATATATATATATCAGTAGCTTCCCCCCCCCCCCCCCCCCCCCGACGTATTAAAATGGGTAAAAAGCGCCGCAGCGAAGACTCGGCGGAGTCAAACACTCCGGTGAAAAAAGGAAAAGTTCCGGAGTTTAATGGGACTGTATTCAAAGCCATGCTGAAGGAACCCACCACAGCCACGAAGGGTGAGCGTATATGCACATTTTGTTACTGGTACACGGATCTCACAGAAGCTATTCTAATGCCTGTTAGTGTTTTTACCCATTCATTCATTCACGATGGTAGACTCGGTGTTTGAACACCATCCCTCCTGCCTGTAGTGTCCCTGCATCTCTCCTGTCCTCTGCTTTGCTTTGATTAAATCTTTTTTTTTTTTTATCGCCTGCAGGACTCGAGACGTTCATATCAACCGCAAAGAAGCTCCCATGCTCGGACCTGTATGATGTGGTTGAAGGTTATATTAAAATTTCTATGGAGTGCGCGGAAATATTCAAATTGTTGGAGGGAGAGAAGCATACAGAGAATGAGGTAAGCTGAAGTGCCCTTCTCAGTGGATGGGAACTGATTGGCTGCCTGTTTGTTTTTGTTTTTTTTTTTGGGACAAGTGAATCTCTAATCTAATCTTGCCTGTGTCCAGATGATGCTGATTTTTGAGAGCTTGGAGATGATCCTTCTCAGGACAGCCAGTGACCTGACCCACTTCAACATGGTTGGCAATGCTATTGTGAAAAAAACTGTTTCTAGCTACATGAGACTTCTGCAGGGATCTTTCCATTCAGAGAATCACAGGTTTGTATAACAACCTCAGTACGGGGACATCAGTGTCAGTCCTCAGCACTCATGGACCTAATGTTGTGGTGTCTCTTGTGCACAGGTTCGTCCGTCAGTGCCTCAGTTTCCTGTCCGCCTTGGTGTCTCAAGGTCCAGAAGCTGCTAGAGAAGTCTTAAATCACATCCACATCAATAAAGCACTGTCTGGGCTGGCAAGGAGAAAGGATAAGAAGGTGTGATGTAACTTTTGTCATTTTCAGTCTTCAGCTTGTGTTGGAGTTGTTGGCTTCTGTAGGAATGTATGCTTACATTTTTTCTCTGTAAATTTCCAGGGAAGACCTGATGTCCGCATGGCTTTCATCCAGTTTGTGCTGTCCTTTCTGGTGTCTGGAGATAATGCTACAGTTGGACAGATATTAGAGCTCAAAGGTAACAATTAGATACGGATTACAATTTACTGAGCAAACCATTACATGTGGTGTGTTGGTGACATGTTAATTTGGTGTGTCAGAGCTCCTGCCAGAGATCCTGAGTACGGGTTTGAAGGAGGACAGGATGTCCCTCGTCAATCTGATATTGTCCACACTGAAGACTAGAGTAAGTCTTCAACAGCTGACATTTTCCATTTAAAAATGAATGTATAGATTTGATAATTATATTTTGTTGTTACTTGTCTCTCTGTAGGTTTTACAAAACAAAGCTGTAAGTAAAACACAGAAGGTGCGATTTTTCACACCTGCTGTATTGGCCAACATTGCATCTCTGTATAAATGGAATGGGATTGTGGATGCAACCACTGATGACAACAGGGTATGTTATTTGCTTTTTGTCTTGAATTTGTTGACACAAATGTCAGACAAATTTGCTTTTCAGCTTCTGGTTATAATTTTTATTTATTTATTTGCAAGATGGTGGAGAACTCAGAGCATGCTGGGATATCTGTCGTCCGGGAACTTGTTCACAGCTTCCTTCTTGACCTGTGTTGCTCTCGTAAACATGGCATCAGTTTTCATGATGCCAGCTTTGGCACAGCTGGCAGGTGAGTAATCTGCAGGATGTCAAGTTAAGTTTACCGTTTACTCCTCTGAAAACCCCTCATGTTGATGTTGGAATTTTTTTTTCCTAGAGCTGGTAACATTGTCTTGCTTCAGTTCTTGGGTGGGCTGAAGCAGGCCACAGAAGACGAACTGGTGGCAGAGCTGGTTGTGAACACACTGAAAGCCAGCCCTGATATGCTGGCCAGATACTTCAAGGAGACTCAGTATTCATATGCCCCCCGTGTCAAAAGTGCTTGGCAGGACAATGTCAGGTTACTTAAAAAGGTAATAATTTCTGTTGTATTTGTTTATCTTGAGACACCTGTGTTAGCAAATACCTTGTTTGTCGATTTGTAAAAGACAATAATGGTCCTGTTTGCATTTTCGTGTCAGATCTACGAGGCCCAACCAGAGCTTTCCACAGTTTTTCAAACCTGTGAGGTCATTCCTCTTCCTCGCCTGCTCTCCATGATAATGGTCATATCTCTTCCTCCAGTCTGCAACAAAGCCTTCTTCACACAGGGCCTCAGTGTAAGTGAATGAGCCTTATAAAATAAATTTGTTAGCATAGGTCAACAATAAAAAAAAAAAAACTGTGAAAATTTATGGCACTTGGGCATATATTTGTAAGAATATCTCTTCTTGTATCTGACAGCTTTCCAACACAGCAGTGCAGCTCACAACTCTGTCCATGATGAATTTCATACTGAAAAGGGCCAGCAAGAATATAGAGTACCTTTTGGATAAGTCTGAGTGGCACAGCTCAGATGTGTACACTGCTGACACGATGGGGGATTTGGTGCAACAGTACAGGGAGACACTCAGCAAGGTAAGCTCAGGAAAGTGCTATTATTAAACACACAAAATAATAATGGTGTATGTTTCAACAACTCAAATCTCTACTTTTTGTTCTCTGCTCCAGATTTTGCCTGACATGACGAGCATAGTTGCAAAGTGGCAGTCACTTAGCAAGAAGGAAAAGACGGGTGGTGAAGAAAAAAAGACCAAAACAGAAGCGAGTGCAGAACAGACAGCTGATAAAAATGAAGTGCCTGGTAATAACATTTACAGCACATTTGAATTGTTTATTCTGATCAAACTTGTAAAACAAAAAAATGTCAACTGACTGACTCGTGTATTTTGTGTTGAGCAGTTGCTGAGACAGCTGAGGTCATCATGCTCAAAGCTCTGATTCTTCAGGCCATTTGTCTTTACCAGAAAGTTGTGCCACATCTGGTTAGCCAGTGCAAATTCGACTTCAGCAAGCTCTTAAAAGGTAATGTTTTTTTTCTGTGCATCATATACAACTTTAAGTGGTGTTGTGATCTTTAACAATGGGCTTCAAAGCTGAATCATTGTTCTTACCTCTCTAGGGATTGTGTCAGAGAAAGGAATGAGGGAAGAAGTTCCCCCAGTTTTACAGTATCAGATACTGCAGTTGGCCTTAGATCTCCCAGCGAACAAGTTCTCCTGGTTCCGCATACAGGTGAAGAAGTTACACTGTTTGTGTTGTTTTACTTTTACTTGTCATTTTCAGTGAAAGGTGTTTAGAAGGTGTTGCTTTGTAATCCGCTGTGTTTTTAAAGTGGTCTGTATTGCTTTTTTTCCCAGGATATTGCAGATACTGAATCTTCACCAGGAGAGAAGTCAGTACTTTACCTGCTTCTCAATATGTTTGTCAGCAGCACCAGCAGCCACCTGAAAACCTCCACACGGATGCTGATTCTAAAAGTAAGGAACATTTCCTCTTTTCCTCTGTGCATTTGCTCTCAGTGTGCACTATATTTGAGACACTGATATTTATAAATTTGAAGCAACTTCAAATCTTCCAACCAGGCACTCACTAGACTCAATACATTTGTTTACCCCTAATTAACAGTGGGAACTTTTTATATACAACAGAAAGACACATAATCAGCAAAAATTGAAAAGAACAAAAACATAGACTTTTTAAATACATTGGCACAGGTTCATCCCCACAGTAGTTGTCGAGTAAAAGGACTGTTTGTATTATTTCATCTGAGGGCACAGCATCATTTCTAGGGGATATGTTAGCAGTTCTTCAGGTATATCAGGGAATGGTAATTTCTGTTCTGTATTTCCTGCCTTGTATTAAGGTACTAAAGGACAGCGGGGTGTTTGAGTACACCTGGACTGAACTTGAGCTCTGGCTTGACCAGCTGGCCAGAGTAGAGGCAAACCAACAAGACACTGTCATCCAGTTCTTGGAGAGGGTGAGTCCATCTACATAACATATTTTTTTTAAATCTCAACATTTCTATCTTTTACTGTACTACTATTGTTTAGACAAAATAATAAAGTTTGATTTGTAATATAGTTGTTCTAATTGATCATAAACTTCTGGACTCTTACTCTAGGTATTGGTGAAACTGGTGTGCAGTTCCTACACATACACAGATAAGGTTGCCAGCCTGGTCCAGGAGGCAGCTTATCTGCAAGCCAACCTGAGTAGCCAGGAGGGCGACGTTGCCAGTATCCCTGTCTCTCACATAGATGGTGAGTATTTAAAGATGCAATCCAAGTTTATTTCTTACAGCCATAAGCATGTTTTTTAAACTTCTTTTTTGCAATCTGTCCATGTGCTCTAGATGTCTTAGACATGCTGGATGTCATTATGGAGGGTAATGATGGTGAGATGGAGGAGTTCGGCCCGTCTTTGAGCGAAGACCTCATTATCCAAACTTTCCCGTTCAGTGTGGTGGTACCTGCTGCTCTGGAGGCCCGAAACAAACTTCCGGCAAACAAAGGTAAAGTACGTCTGTCTCAGTTTGGACAAACAGTGGAGAAAAGTGGAGAGTGGAGCAGCTTGTTTTGGGGCAGAAATGGGAAAAATGGGTACAGCTACATTTTTTTTTGGAGCTTGATAAAATTTTAATTTGCCTCAGAAGTGCAACTTTTCATCTTTTTGCTTAAAGTTTTTTTTCTCTGTTATGATAAGTATTTTAAAATTAATCGTATAATATATTGTTATATTGATAACAGTCTGTCTGTCATTCTCTCAGGAGTGGTACATGAGTACCTATCTGCTGTGCTTTCTGATGTGCTGCACTGTCAAAGAGAGCCGCTCCCCCTGTGCCTGGCTCTGCTGCAGTACGACAAAGAGCTTGTATCCTCTGAACTCTCCGCTTCTCCTCATCCTTCTGTCATACACCTTCATCAGTATTACTCCAGATGGCTACCACAACAGTGCCGGGAGGACCTGGTCAGTTTCTAGTGCCACCAAGAAAGTGTTTAACTGAAATGGCGATGTTGTAATTTTTTATATAGAGAGTTACAGGGGTTTTTTTTTGGGTTTTTTTTGCAGTTCAAATCCTCTGAATGCCATTCGAAGGGATTGCCAACCCCCAATTCATACACTGCTCTGATGAAAGCTGTGTATAGCCAGGGACCGAGCGCTTTGCTTGAGGACACCTTTAGGAAGAAAGTGGAAGAAACTCTAGCTTCCATGTCAGTGGCTGAGTTTCCAGTAGCAATCAAGCAGATCTTACTCTATGTCAAATCAGCAGTGGAAAACTTTGGAATGGTAAGAGCACAAAACAAGCTCACTATTCAGTAAACTGCTGCTTAAAAAATGTACACAGCACATCATATTCTTTTGCACAGTTTTCCAAAGACATAGGAGTTGCCCTTTTGAAGACCTTGATGGGACAGCTCCAGGATTTGGTGACCAAGCTACAAGGCTTTCAGGAGACTGAAAAGCCTGAGCCACCACCAGAGAACTTCCAAGAAGGATCAGACCTCTTCCTGGAGCTCAACCAGTCGTCCACAGTAGAAGCAGATAAAGAGCAGGTTAGAAGAAGCTTTTACTGTGACTTTTATTTGATGGAATTTTTGTTCAGAGTATGATCAACAATATCATGCTCAATTCTTCTGTTTTTAGATGTTAGTGTATCTAATGTGGCCCCCTCTCTCTCTGTAGATCCTTATTTCAGCTCTTGGCTCCATCTTCAAGCATCCATGTTTGGAGCAGTGGTTTCTGGCTCTGGAGCTGTCTGCTTTGCCTCCTCATACTCTGAACCCTGTCAGACTGAAGCACCTGAGTGCTCAGCTGACTGACAGCATTCTGGCCCTGCTGAAGATCAGTGCCCCCATTCTTCGTGATCTGAGTCATCTGGAGCTTCTTTCGAGCTACCTGGGGGCTTTAGAAAGAGCTGTTCTCAAAGAATTGATGGAGAAGGGCTATCGGGCTCCAAAGACACAATCCAGGCCTTTTCATGCCCTCTTGTCTCTACACAGTTACATGGACTCCTGTAATCTGAGGGAGGTGGTCTCCAAGTTGTTACTCCTCCCCCAGGAGAGCCTCATCTCTCCCGGCAGTGAGGGCACACATGCCAGCCTTAGTGTCTACGGTCAAGCAGCCCTTCAGATCCTTACAGAGTGTAAATCTAACCCTTCCCAGGACCACAGCACCTTTCTGACACAGGCACACCTCCATGGCCTGGGCACTCTGCTGTTGTCCTGCTCCAGCCCTGCTCTGGAGGCTTTCCTGCTCCAGGCTCTGTCTGTTGAGCCAGGCAGTGCCAAACTCATCCACACAGATGTGCTGCTGCATTGTCTCCAGAAGCCCCTCTCAGACACTCAGGCCATCAGCTCCCTACTGCTGCAGAACTCCTCCACCCACCGCCTCTGCTTTGAGTGGTGGTGCCTAGAGCCTGCAAACACGGAGAAGCTCTCAGACCAGACAGAAACATTCCTTCCACTGATTAATACCTACTTACAGGTGGCAGGTAGAGAGGACCCAGCAAGGCCCAAAGATGGTTTGTACTAACACAAGTTCTTCGTTGTATAAAAGCATGCAGCAACAGCATTTATGTCACACTTTTTTTCTGTCATTGCTGGTTGTATATTAATTAAGATATGCTCAACTGCTGTGTTTTTATAGTGCAAAAAGACGTTTTAAAAGCCTTGAAACAAACACTACTCGCCAAAATGTCCCAGTGTGTTCTGGGAAACCTGACAGAAGACTCTGGAGCCCAGCTTGCTGAAACACTAGCCAGTCTGATCAGTCTCTCTGCCAACACCAAGGACATCAGGGATTTGTTTTTCAACAATCTGCCCACTGCTCTCCAAAAAGTGGACAGTTTTGAAAGGTAATGACTAACTCTTAAGGAAAACTAATTGTCAGTGTCACAAGTTATTAGCTGAATGTTTTCTCTTTCAGATGGCGACTAGTAGACGTTATCACCGAGAAGCTGGCTGATTGCCCAGAAGAACTAAATACCTGGAGGAAGTCTGTCACAACTGCTGCCCTCAAGTGTCTCATCACCTCTTACAGTAACTCTAAAGATCAGGATACTTCCCTGTCAGAGAAGGAGCAGAGCATCCTGGAAAGACTGCAGAAACTCCCAGTGGGTTTACTTTCCTCATGCATGCTGCTACATTGATAGCTTTACTTCATGCATTTCATAATTGTATCCTCTTTACACAGATGTCAGCTGAAGACATTACTCCATCTGAATGGAATGGTTTTGTCAAGAACGGACTGAAGTAAGATATTTGATCTGCTGTTTGATCAACACAGTTTTTTAAAATGATTTTTTTTAGATGAATGCCCTAAAAAATATTCTTCCACTCTAGATATCGGTACAGAGATCACCACTTCCTGAACACTTTGAACAGCCTGCTGAAAGTGATGTATGGTGGCAGTGAAGTCCAGAAGGCACTGATACCTTTATCCACGCTTCACATGATGACCAGCAGCCATTCTCTGTTCCTGCCCACCATGCTGGAGTCTGATGGAGAACCTAGCAGATCTCAGGCTAAAGGTACTGTACTCAGAAAAAGACTAAATAACAGACCTAAAGCTCTATTCCCCAGTCACTGAATGTTTATTTTGTTGTCATTTCAGAAGCGTTAGTGTCCCTTCTTCTCTGTCTCGTGAAGAAATGCCCAACAGTCTGTAATATCAATCACTTTGTTATACTTTTGGGAGCATATGGAGCTACACTGAATACTTCAGGTAAAACATGAAATATAAGGACTTTGAAGGATTGTGTGTTTGTCATCGTCCTTTCTTCTTACATCTTGTTGTGTTTTGCAGATCAGAAACTGTTACTGCTTCTTCAGGAATATGAAAGAAACCATGTCAGTCTGCTGAAGTTTCAGTAAGTTACTTTCATTTTTTTTTATGTTGCACAAGCAACAGGTTCGCTTGTTTGTCACAAACACTCAGCCTGAGTTTTCAACTGCAGATCCTTCATGTGGGGCCCAGCAGCTGTGGAGCACCACAAGACCAGGAAAAGCCTGGGAGCTTCTCTGTGGAAGCAGGCGAGCTCAGACGACCTGTTGGCCCTGCTGAAAACCGACAGGATGCTTCAAACTATTGCACACTTTCCTCAGCAACGCAGAATCATCCCGCAGGTCTCTGTTTTAATTCATATTTACTTTACAGAGCTACACTTGTAAAATAAGTTACTGTAAAGGCTCCAGTTCCCCCAAATCACAAATATGTTTTCTCGGATACCCCTTTTGGTGTCTCACTGTGCAGATAGCTTTGGTTTTACCAAGAGCATTTTTGCTATTTTTGAGATATCTGAACTATTTTTTGGTAGACAGTAGTTCCAAATTATCCACTGTGGAGAAGTCAGACACATCTGAATGGCTAGATACCATTACTAGATAATGTTTTTCGTTATTTAGATGAACTAACCTTTAATATTCTTGCTGTCTTATAGGAAGGCAAGGAACTTCTGGACAACAATAATGCAGTGAAGGACCTTGGGAACATGTATGATCCCTGTTTTCTTTTGCCACTGTTCAGTGCCATACTGCGTCCAGGTGAGCACATTTCATTGCTGTTGTCATCATCATCATGATCATCAGTTTAGGTCTTCAAGACTTATATGTGCTGCATTCTCCATCCTCTATGTGACAGAGTGTGTGATAGACTGCCTCAAGTTTGTATCCAGCCACGCTCTTGGATTAACTGTAACGGCTCTAAGTAGCTACGACCCAAAGGTGAGAGCGGCAGCATACCATGTGCTGAGCTGCTTCTACCAACACCTGGAGGGTGCTCGGGTCAGGGAGAAGAGACAGGTAAGGTGACAGGGAGCTAGTGTGTGAGTATTTGAAAGAGGTAACCTCCAGAAGCACTGATGGGTTTGTTTTTGTCGGACAGCTGCTGTACCTGATGGACACGGTGAAGAATGGAATTCGACAGCAGAATCAAAGACTTCCGTTTGTCCTGACCACATACATCATGAAGGTGGCTCAGCAGATGCTAAAACCTGGTGTGTAACCTTGAAAACTTGAGCTGGTCCTTGACCAGTGTTATTTGACCCACAATATTTACTTAAGGATATTTGTTAGAGACTTGTTTTAGACTGAACTAATGAGGAAGTAAATGTCAGGATTTCAGTCTTTTTGTACTCTTTGCTTTCTTTGCTTTATCTGTGACTTAGCGCTTAAGGTCATTGACCTTTTTCCTTGTTTTTCCTGATTTCCCAGAGGACCACATGTATGTGGTTTTAAACAGATTTCTGCTGTCCCATCAGAGTTTGGACTTCAGAAGAGTCCCTGAGTTCTTCAAGTTATTCTATGGCTTTGACTTAGAGGTAATGTATTATAGGAAACTGAAATCCTTGTTTTTTGTTTTCCTGTTCTGCACGTTATTAATCACAATCACGAATTTTACCCTGAACAAATAAATGACTTTCCAAATAAACTCTGCGTCAACAACATTCACCCTTCATCTGTTTGTTTTGCTGAGGTCAGGCTGCTTTTTTAGACTGATGTTATCTGATTCTGTGAAGGGGTGTTAGCTGTGGGGGTGGTATTACTGACTGACTGTGTTTTTCTGCAGCACAAGCTGGAACGCGAGTGGATCCTGAGTGTGCTAGAGGAAGGAATAAGTGATGGACACTGCTTTGAATTGTGCGACCAACAAGGCATCTTTCAGAGCCTCTTAGGCTTTGGCAGCAGCCCCCTGTGTGACGAACACTCCCAGGTACATGCTGTGGGCATCGCAATGATTCAACATATTAACAGTGACAAAAATTAAGAACACAAGAATGAACAACATAGAGTTATGTCTCATGTGGATTTATTTTGAATGTATGTCTCCACCAGGCACAGATTATCAGGGTGTTGTGCCAGGCTGCCCATGTGACCAAAGCAGCTTATAACATGACCAAAAGCTGCGGGGTCCTAACCTGGATGATTCAGGTTGTTGAAAAAAAGTAAGTTCGAGAGTAAGGTCCAGTCTCGTTTTTGTTGTTTTTTGCTCTTTATTTTGACATTTTCATCCAAAGCGCTACAATAATCTCTTTAAGTCCATTTCACATTTATTTTCTACATTAGTCTGTACTTATTATCCTCCTCAGGAATCGAGACCAGCGGCTGCTAAGTGCCATCATAGATCTGCTCCATGTGCTGTGGTTTACTAACCTTGGGCAGAAGGAGAAGCAGGTGGATGGAGCTAAAACCTCCTCATCTGCAGAGGAGAAACCTGAGAAATCAGTGAAGTATCTCCCTCTCCCACTCATCAGTGAGTTTCTGTGTGTGGCATCAACCATCAGCAGACACCTCAGGTAAAGCACCATAACTGTCAGATAGGTTCAAAAGTGGCAAGCAGGCAATCATATAGCAAAAATGTAAATGTTATTTAAGTTCCAAGTTGCCCTTCAGGCACTTCACCCAAAACTTGTGATCAGAAGTTGCTGACAAAAGTTGAGATTTTAACCAACGTCACACATAAGAAATGTTAACTGTCTTTTGGTCAAGGATGTCAGTGTTTGTTTGACCTCCTCCTGTCAGGTTGGGTCTGAAGGCTGCTCAGCTTAGCCTGTTTCTGCAAACTCTTTGCTCCATACTGAAGCATCGTGGGACAGCTCTCAGGGTAAACAAACAGGCTGAGCGGCTCACACTCCATCCACAGCCTCTCTCCTGTACCGATGTCCTCGCTCTGCTCCTCTGCTGGGCTTCCCTGTCGTGCAACAAGGCACTCTTGACCCAAATACAAGCCTTGTCCGAAAAGCACAAACTGAAAGAATTGCTGGGTGAGTGTCATAAAGCAAAACCAAAAAGCTTGTCAAATGTTGTCACGATTATCTTCCTGTCTAAGGGGTGGATAAAATTCTGTATACACCTAATGGAAAAGAAGAAAATGACAAAAAAGGCCAACAAACTATGATTAATATTTAATATTAGTCTTTCAAGGCCTACAAGCTCATGTTATAAAGTCTGCACTCCACAAAACCATACCACAACAGCATGGGCTCTGGTCAAAGCCTGGCCCAGAGTGGCTGCTTTTTTGCTAACCCTGTGTTCTCTTCTCAGAAATAAGGCTTCAGTGGTATCACCTATTGAATGTGATGTCATTATATGTAATACTTTTTCCATTACAAACCAGAGAATTTAGAGCTTTGTTCTGTTTCACAATATCTAAATCATTCCATGTGTCTTGAATGGGATAAACATAGTTTTGTTCATCTTCCTTTTCAGGGATGGGGAAAGATAAGGCCCGAAGTAAAGGCTCCTTTTCCCAGGCCTGCACACAAAAAGAGAACCTGGCAGAAGATGCTGAAACTGAGAAACAAGGAGAGAGTCCCCTGACAGAGTGTAAATTTTACCTCAGCAGTATCTTTGTTCACTGGGAGCCAGTGTTTCCCCTCTCTGAACCCCAGCAGGTTCAGCCAAGAGACAAACTGGATCCCAGTCGGCTGGCCAGCGATACTGCGCACCTGCTCACCAAGTGGTCCCTGCGGTGCTTGGTGGAGGACTCGTATGATGAAAACAGAACAAAGGACTTCTTGCAATGGGTTGAAAAGGCTGTGGTAAAACACAGGGAAATTGTGGATGTTGTGTTGCTCGATCCTGGCTTGAAAGCTGACCTCCTTCGACTCTACCACCGGGCCTTTGAAGCTCAGTGTCACTCCACTATTTTGACAAGAGTGGAAACCTTACAGCAATTTAACAACATTATGATATGCTTACTGGAGGCCCAAGGCCACCTTCCAGAGCTGCATCAGGCAGTCGTCTCCGCCTGCCTGCCAGAATCCACTCATCATCAGTCTGGATGTGGTAAGAGTCTCATTCACAGACTCAGACTCACTGATCTGGGACTGCTAGTGTAAAAAATACTGAATCACACTTAAATACTCAATTGTCCCCTGCATAGCACTAAAAGGTCTCTGTTGTATTAACACATGGGAGCCACAGGGATGTTTAGAGCAAGTTTGCCCATTCTAATGATGGAGCACCAAAAATTAAACTTGATGGGGATGAACTTTTAGTGAAATGTGAGGGAAAATTGGGCTATGAAAAATACACACATTGCAAAAGAAGACATTATTGAAAATTCTTCCCATTTTTATTAGCTACTCAATTTACAAAATGAAAAAGAAATCTGGCATATGTGCCCTATGACTGTTATTATGTTGTTAAAATAGCATTTAAAAAAACATTTACTGGGTCCAATTTATCAGTGGACTATGAAACTGGATACAGAGATTAGGTTTTTCAACTGTTATTGTAGTTTCCATCAAATATCAAGTGCTGGTGAAGTGTTTTTTCTGCTGAACAGTGCAATCTGTTGATTTTACTTGAAAACAGTTTAATAATATAGCCCCGTGTGGATCACATTTGCAATATTAAGCATCATTCAAAGAGCCAGTCAAACTACAAAGACATGAAGACACATCAAACATTGCCAGCTTTAGATAAAGGTCGATGAAACTGTGCATGTGAGAGTCAAAGACAATATTTCTACTTGATGATAATGTAGAGTTTTTTTTTAATGATCTTATCAAAAATATTTGACACATACTAACTAAACAATAAAAAACATGAGTAAATGAAGCTGTGGTGTGTCCCTCAGCAAAATTACTCAGTTGTAATTAGTGTAATATAAATAAATGATGCCTCTTGTTTTCTCCTTTCCAGAAGCAGGGCTGTGTCTGCTCTCGTTGTACATCCATGAGTTGTGGAGTGGAGCCACATCAGCAGAGCTGTTCCTGTCTCACGTCAGTTTGGTGACCAGAGCCAAGTGTAAGAGACAGAAAGCCTCCAAATCACCACAAACAGCCATCAGAGCCATCTGTAATGACATCATCGCCTTGAAGAGTTAAATATGACGTCTGAACACGACTGCGTTCTTTGATATAGACCTAATTTGTATTCTTTGATTTTCGGTGCCTTGTTTTGTGCCTGTAAAAAGACTGAAGGTATTTTGTAAAGCCCTCTGTTATAAAATGAGAATCTGCAAATGTGTCACAGATTTGTAAATGTTTTTTTTTTTAACATATGGTTCCTGTATTTTCAAATTTTAAAACTGTCTTTAATTGTATGTGAAGACTTTGGGTTTTGTGTGTATTGTAAACTAAATTCAGGAAATTGGATTCAGTGCAGTAAAGTTGCCATCACAATGAATCACAATATTATATCTGTGCCCTTGTCATTTTAACATCGAGGATGCACATGTACACACACTATTATTCTGTGCTGGTTAAAGCACAGAATAATAGTTATTTAACATTTTGTTAAGGGTAAAGGTGAAAGGTGAAATTGAAAAAAGAGGAATAATTGGATACTCTTTATTAGACACTTCTACAAAACCTCTAATCTCAGATTTCTCAGTTTGCCTGGCATCATCTCCACGGCTGCATTTTAAACATTATCATTTTGAATTTGTGTTCATTACCTCAATCTTTAACATATTTGTTCATATCCATTTGTTCAAGTGCTGCCATTCAGATTCAGCCTCAGGTCAAGCAGTTGATATTCTGTGGCTTCCTTTGATTTTCGATCTGTGACTCCTGTAATAATAATAATAATAAGAGAAAATGTTCATAGTTAATAGAGTTAATATAGAGCTTTGTTGCTGTGGTGTACTTTAGTGTATATATATATTTCTATATCTATCTGTGTGTGTGTGTGTGTGTGTGTGTGTGTGTGTATGTGTTTGTGTGTATGAATATATGTGTATATATGGGACAAATTTAAAAACAAAAAAACCCCCCAAAAAACAGTATAGTGTCTTAGTAAGGTGCTTGGCCACCAAAAGCCACCAGAACAGCTTCAGTGTTCCTTGGCACTGTATTTGTGTTCATCCCTCCAAGTCTCTGGACTTGGAGGGATGAACACCATTCTTCCAAATGATATTCCCTCATTTGGTGTTTTGATGATGGTGTTGGAGATCGCTGTTTAACATGTTGGTCCAACATCTCCCATAGGTGTTCAGTTGTATTGAGATCTGGAGACTGTGATGGTCACAGCAAATGATTCACTTCATTTTCATACTCATCAAACCACTCAGTGACCCCTTGTGCCCTGTGGATGGCGGCATTGTCATCCTGTTTCTCTGCTTATTTTTCAGGTTTTCCCTTTAATTTGTCACCGTCTGTATATGTGTGCGTGTGGATATGTTTCAGTTTGTAAACCCACTACCCTCTACTTTGATTCAAGGCAGTGAGACATTGAAAGATGATTAATTACACTTACCTTGGAAGGCTTCCACTGCTAGACATTAGAATCAAACTGAGAAAGAGGAATCCCACAAAAGCAGCCAGAACTATCCAAAATATTATAACAATTGAATCTGAAAGATAAGTGGAAACTGCTGTTACCTCATGCAACACAAGAAGAAAAATACAAAATTATAGAAAGCATTGAGGCTTACATTTATTGTATTTCAGCTTGCTCTCATCCACAATCACAGGATCAAGATAATCATAATAGTATTCCCATTCATAGGGAACAGCGCTGGTCGAGTTCTCCATTACAGCCATCATCTCATTTTGGTGGTGAAGTAGTGCTGTCTCATTCCATAAAAGTTAGCAGGGAAAAACGAAAATGAAAAAAAAAAATCACTTGTTTCCAACATCTGCAGAAACCTTTTGTGTATGCGACTTGTGTATTTCAGCAAGACTAAAGAAATCTCCCCCTACAGTTCTTACCCGCACGTATGTTTGTCGGTTCGACTCCGGCTGTTTTTGCCGTCTGTCAGTTGCGCTGACTGTATTTGAGCAGATGAATGCAATGTGCGGGTTTGGCCGGATGAGTGCATGATAGAGTACAGTAAATGGGGCACAAGAAAATGACCAATGAAAATACCTGATGTTGTGTTCGGGTGCTCTGTTTGCTATTAAGGAGTAACTCTGATAAAACGCATCATTACGCATGATCTTATTATAGAACATTTTTATTATTACGAGTGTATTTTTTTAATATAAGATTTGCTGGATCTTTGGTGGCAATTTTCAAATGTCATGGGACTACACACTCCGGTACACTAGAGGGCGTCCGTGTGCTTACAGCGCAAACTTCAAGGTGCGCTGTTGAAGCTTCAGTGTTTTCTAAACTTTGGAGTTTAGAAAATGACACCATGGCAGCGGCAGATGTGTGTGCAGGTTTGTTTCTCTCGGTTGTCGTCTGGTGCAGAGCGAGACAGTTACAGGACAAACGAACCGAGGCTCGACGAAAGAAGGGCCGCCTGCAGCTGCACTAAGCTCGGCGACTGCGCCTCAAGAAACTCCACGAAACATGGATGCTGAGAGAAAAAGTCTGCAGAGAAAGTCGACAGCATCGTCTCCTTGCTCATGACAAATGGATGAAAGCGGTGAGAGCCTCTCCATAATAGATCTGTGGGTGGGAGTCTGTAGTCGCATCCTAGTCACATACAGTGCCATGATGTTAGATAATAATAAAATAAATAAATAGATAGATTAATAAAATTATAACCACTAATAGTAATAATAATAATAGTAATAATAATAATAAGGTAAAGAAATATCTAAAAAACATGTTTTGTTGCTTTTGCTTCATACAATAATTCTCTTTGTAATATTATCCATATTATGATTAACAATAGATTTTAATTATTTCCCTTCACTAATTGCCAGTACAACAGGCTCTTCTGTGTTCAGGGCATCACTCTGTACTTTCCTGTGTATGTCCTGTGCTAATTACTCGCTTGTCTTTCCATTCCAATCAGATAACACATCACTTCTTGACAGACTGTATGCAACAAAGACCCAAAGTGTGGTTCTATTCTCGGACCAGCGACTGGTGGGAGAATACAGCTACTTTGACAGATGATCAGTGGCTGCAGCAAGAGAGACTTTCTCCTATCTCTGCACGACATTGAACCCACGGCTGAAGAGGCAGGACACCACTTATCGCCTCTGCATCCCCCTACAGAAGAGAGTAGCTTTGGCTCTCTATAAATTGGCTAACCCCTGTGACTACAAAACTATGGCAGATCTGTTCTCTGTGGGGTGGCGTCTGTTTGCCGCTGTGTCCATGAGTTCTGTAGAGCAGTCATTGAAGTACTTAAACCACTGCTTATTGTGGTACCAAATGACTCTGAGCTAATTAAAATGGCAGGTTTTTTCTACCACACATATGGGATTCCTCAGTGTATTGGTGTACTAGACAGTATGCACATTACAATCATCAAACCAGCACACTATCAGTCTGAGCAACCTCATAGAGAAGGTTATCTTGCTGTCTTACTACAAGCAGTTATGGACAGCCAAGGCATGGTCTGGGATCTGACTATGAGTTGTGGGCAGCTCATACATGGGTGAACGATTCCAGTAAAAAGTCATGGGCATGTGAGGATTTCCCCATTAGGATGCTCAACATCTGTAGAACGGACAGCGGTCACTTTGTTCTTGGCAATGCAGGGTATCCTTCCCAACACTGGCTTCTGAAACTGTACACCACCACAAGCTGGCTTACTGCAGAACAAGAGCTGTTTAATACTCTGATTAGTCAAGCGCTCAGTGTAGCCCAGCATTCGTTTGAGAGGCTGAGGGGTAGTTGGAGGAGCTTGACCAAACGAAATGACTGCAATGTGGAGATTGTCAAGAACTTGGTAGAGACATGCTGTGTGCTTCATAATCTTTGTGAGAAAAACAAGGATACGTTCCTTTCAGAATAGATCAGTTGTAAACCACTTCAGACCAGTAATAGAAATCCTCCAAGGAATAGTGAGACAGACTTGTTGCTTGCTGAATGATGAACAGTCATCTCCTCTCTGTTTTATTCCCCACTATTGCTGTCACCACCTGTGGCCAGACTTTCATATCTTTAGTTGTTAGTTTATATTTTATTTATTTACATGTTTGGGTTGATCAAAGACTTGTGTTGCAAATTCACAATGAACTACTTAAAACTTTTATTCAGATATAACTTTCTCCATTCATTAGGTTATAAAACAATATTAAATGACTTATAAAAACAGTCACTTTGACAATTTCACATTGGCAAAACTCCAACAAGAAAACCAAAAACTAGTTTGAGGCAATTAACAGCTGTGGGCTGTGCATTGACTGACTAATTTGTAGAATGAATTAGTATACAAGCTGATGATCACAGGTAAGTAAATGCTGTTACAGAGATACAATACATTTAAATAATGTTTTTGTTTTATTTCTCAAAAAGAGAACATATATCTTTAGCGATGTTCAGAATAAAAAGTAAGTGACTAAATATCATCAGTCCATTGATACTGTTCTGTAGTGGGATCTGTAGAATGTGTTTGTGGTTACGAAGTAAATAAAAATGAATTCATCAAAAGCCATTAAAAATGTGTCATTAGTAAAACAGCCTAAGGCAATGAACGTCCTTACAAAGCAGCAGGGTCCTTTGCAATAAGCTTTGCAATTTGTATTAAGCTGGAGGTTAGCAGCTCGCTGTCCTTGCTTCGAGCCTCCATCTCCTCACGTCTCAGCCTCTCCTCCCTTTCTGCTTCCTGTCGGCGTAAAGCCAGCTCCTGCTGCATCTCCTCACGCCTCAGCTTTGCTTCCCTCTCCCACTCTTTCCTCCTCAGCTCCTGCTCCTTCTCCAACCACTGACTGTTGTCATAGCACTGACAAAACTCTTTTGTAGCGTCACTGTAAGTCCCCCGTTTATATCTGTCTGAAAGGACAGAGTAGTTGTTAAAAATCTGCATTGTTTCTTTTTTATTTGATAAAATAAAGTTTCCATGCTTTGTAGCAGGGTATCATTTTTATGGTCAAACCCCTCTGTGAACCTGATGAAAATATTGAGTTTACATGAAAACCAACATTTGACTCTTTTTAGTGTGACACTTTGCAGCTTGATTTGACTGGACAATTCAGTGATGCAGCTGTGGTTTCTATAGAGCCCAACAAGGGTTTAATGCTTCTGTATCTGTATCAAAGTAAAAACTGCATATACGTAGTATTCACTTTTGTTATAAACAAATGGGGGCACTACCGAGACACGAGGGGAGCCCAGTAAGGCGAGACTAGTGTTTGCCTTACCAGATCTGACCCTATGAAATCCAGGCTAATTACCCCTTCGAATGGCAGAGGTCCCACTGCTCTCTGTGGAGAGGGATGTGCCTGTTATATTGGGACATAAATATATTTGGATAAAATAAATAGAAACAGTTGACAGTATACAGCAACGCCACAGAGATTTTGTGAAATATCTCAAAGCAAATCCATGTGTTCACTGAAAAGGGTTGTGAAACTGGTGACCTTTGGTAATCAAGAAACGGCAAAAAGGAGGCGATCGATTACCATAACTTTGAAACGACAATTTCCTACAGTAGTGAATGCAGCACTACCCCCTGACGTCACACGCCGACGTACGCGCAGACTCGCACGGGGTGGAACGGCGAAGCTAGTAGCAATTCCTAGCATAGCAGAGCTTTGGATAGCAATGTAACTACATCGATGTACAAATTGAATATTTCAGCGTTTCTGGCTGTTATGTTGTCAGTATAACACTACACATGGTTGTGATTGGATAGAGTAACGAAATATACACGTCCGTCAACCCGGCTTTAAGTGCAACAAACCATTATGGATGCAGTTAACGCGTTCAACATGGAGGTAAAGTTTGCTCGTGTTTTATCCCACTCTAAAGAGCTAGACCCGAATGCTAACGTTAATGCTAACTAATCTCAGTTTGTTTACTTTAGCTAATTTGTATCATAGCGAACAGTAGCTATATTCAACAGTTGAACTGATTATTTTTTGGGGGGAGGGAGCATGTTAGTTCGATTGAACGTGGTCGCTTCAAACGTGAACTTCGGTTTGATTGGATTTGTTAGCCACTAGCTTAAGTCGGGTTCAGCGTTTGAACGTTAGTCTTGCGAGGCCTGTAATTTCAGTGCTTAGCTCTCTGTTAACTTTCGCCACTAAGACCACGATGAATAGTCAAGAGAAACATACTGGCTTACAACAGCGTCTTGAGCCTTATACCCTACTCCTGTAAAATTAGTTTGTTTAATTCAGTTCTATTTATATAGCGCCTTACACAATCAAAATTGTTTCAAAGCGCTTTACAGAGACTCAGAGCCCGACCCCAGAGCAAGCACCGAAGGCGATAGTGGCAAGGAAAAACTCCCTTTTAACAGGAAGAAACCTTGAGCAGAACCTAAAATTAGTTTGTTATGTGTTACGCTATCAGTTTTCCAAACAAAGCTGGCGTTAACGTTATCTTTGAGTCGTTAGTTAACCTTAGTCCTGCTGCCAGTTCATGTTTGTTGTTGAGGAAGTTCCGTGTAGTCCGTCGTTATTGACTACAACAACACCAGCATGAGTTAGTTTAGCATAGCATTTGTTAAATACATGTCAGTTAGCACCTGAGGATTATGTCGTCTTGCATTGCTGTGTTCCTTGA
Source organism: Toxotes jaculatrix (assembly GCF_017976425.1). Taxonomy (NCBI): domain Eukaryota; kingdom Metazoa; phylum Chordata; class Actinopteri; family Toxotidae; genus Toxotes; species Toxotes jaculatrix. The sequence goes on from NC_054402.1 coordinate 7,317,319, forward strand.
GTGTGTGGGTGTGTGGTGGGACATCTTGCATGGAACATGGAGCATTTTAAGTGTCACATTTAAGTATGTGCTATCTTAACCTCCGTGATACTTTCAAAGACAACCACCACGTATGAATTAAAATACTTAACATTCGTTCAAAGCCAGTGACCTTTCACAAATGATTTCTATTTCTTGCACGTGTTTGTAGAAATTGAGTCCTGTATATTTGGGATCCCAGCCAGAGCAAAAATATTTGTGTGTATGTATGTATGTTGGTGAGCCTAAGATATTCAGCAAACATTGTCAATGAGTTACTTTCATAGATATAAACCTGTTCTTCTCAATCATATGTGCTTGAATAACTTCTCAACTTTTCACAAGCTAAGGAAGGAACAGAAATCCTTCCTTAGCTTGTGAAAAGTTGACAAAATTATTTTAAGTTTTATTTTCTGTGGATCAAACATGTTGAAACTTCAGTAAATAAAACATAGAAAACCCAGATCTTGGGGGAATAGAAACAGTCTGTATTTACCCATGTGAAGCAGACTTTGGATTTGTGGGCCGATGAAAAACAACACATACAGTGTGTTATCACATGGAAAACTCTTGTTTAAACCATCTGTTTCTGAATTGCATTAAGGAAGTATTTGCTGTTACTGAATTTTCTGCTGTTTAGCAAAGAGATGGATGTATAGTGCTGTAGTTTAGTTTTAGTGGTGTCTGTGTTATCTATTTTTATAAAACAGCATGTTTTCCAGTGTTTCATTATACCACTGTTTTTTCTTTGAAAATAAACTGGTATTTTGTTTTTCAAAACCCATCAGTTGTTCTCCATGATTGACATGAAGCCTCCAATATCCCGTGCTAAAATGATGTCTGTAACAAAATCAGCCATCAAAGCTATCAAGGTAAAGTGAATACTGTATGAGTTTTATTATCATTAAGGAGTGTCTAATGCAAGTGTGTATTTCCTAGGCCCTTCAATTTAGTTGTTTTACAATGAAACTGTCATTATCCCCAAAAACATTATGACTTGTGACATGACCCATTATGAGTTTTGAAATATAGGGTAAAGAACTGAATAAGAGAGTTAGAATTTCCATAATTTGTCCTAGATATTGCTATTTATCATCGTGCAGAAATCAAAAGCTGTTTCTGTAGATGGATAATTATAACCTCAAGGAATACTACAACTTTAAATAAAAAATTTAAAATCAAATGCTCTCCTCTGGTAGTGTGGATTGTTGGATGCTAAAGTTAGTTCTCTGTACTGGGGATACCAATATTTCTCTGGCTTCAACTGACTGAGATATGAGATATCCACTTTGCATTTAGCTTAACTGTGTTAGGTAATGTCTTAAACCTTTGAAAGAACCTTTATTCTTCATGGCATAGTGTTAGAATGCAGATTTGTTACAAAGCTGTTTACTGTCTTGCAGACCCATCTTTCTTTTGGGATGTCATATGTCCAAAGACATCATCAAACTGAACATAACTGGTTGAACATGATGTTTGAGTGGTCTAAATGGACTGAAACATTTTGAAGAACTTGTAAATTAATTGTTTTTATCTGATTTTATTTCCGATGAAAACCTAGCTTATAATTTAAAAATGGCAGGTTAACCTTTCATTTGATGCCAGACAATATGATGCATATTTGACTGATTACAGAAATAATGTAGTAAATGAGAATTTTATTATAAAAAATGTTGGTGGTTAAATGTATAAGTGTTGGTGGTAAAATGGTTATACCTGGCTGATTAAAGTATTATCTAGTATGCTGTGACTGATTTTTTTAATATAATTTTGTCTTTCTTTAGCTTTACAAACATGTTGTCCAGATTGTTGAAAAGTTCATCAAGAAGGTATGTACTACACAGCATCTTATTGTACATTATATTAAACATTTTAGTTTATTTTACAAATTGAGTTCGTCGTGGGACAATATGAATGAATTGTCATTGTTTTGTTGTGTTTTTTTGTTTCCCTCAGTGCAAGCCAGAATTAAAAGTCCCTGGTTTGTATGTGGTTGATTCCATCGTTCGACAGTCACGCCATCAGTTTGGTGTTGACAAGGATGTATTTGGACCCAGATTCTTGAAGAACTTCACAGATACCTTTCAAAATCTTTACTGCTGCCCAGAGGACGATAAGGTATCTATGTTTGTACTTTTAGTCTTTTATATAATTATAATGAAAAATGATAAGAAATATCTCATGAGTAGGATTGTTTTGTTTTTTGTTTTTTTCCACTAGAGCAAAATTGTCCGAGTCCTGAACCTGTGGCAGAAGAATGGTGTGTTCGACATGGATATCATTCAGCCTCTGATGGATATGGCTAATGGAGCCATTGTAGCTCCACCCGCACTTGAAGGTAGAGAAATGAATCTACTTATCTTTGGGCAACACTATCATGTGTGAGTGCACAGTGCACTAAATGTTACCTGAGAGTACAGGAAAGTGAGGCTGTAATTTATCCACTGTTAGATGAACTGCATGCAATTGCACATGTTAATCTTTTCCTTGTATCTGAACAGTTCCTGCTGAGCCCCAACCAGAGGTGCAGCCTCCCATCACTAGTGCCTCCGCTGTGCCTGCTGTGTCCCAGCTACCCAGTGCCGATGCCTTAGCTGCTGTGGCACAGCTTTTTCAGTCCCCCCATGGTCAGGAGGTAAGAAGTAAACTAGTTTATTTGTATATTTAGTATAGCAGCTTTCATAGAACAAAAGTTAGTCCCAAAAGTAAAATGGTTAAAGACAACAAGAGTTGTAAAGGAAGTAAACAGTAAACAACAAACAGTAAAAAAGGGGTAACACAAGGACATTCTACTAATATCGTACACTTGCATTACTGGATCATGGCAGTTAAAGAATTGTTTAAATTCTTAATGACCCCTCCCACTACTCCTTCAGCTGCAAAGGATGCTCCAGAACTTCCAGCAGGCAGAGAAAACCCTGGCAGCCACTATTGCAAACAACTTACCAGACCCTCCCCAGATGCCTGTGGCCCAGCTCAACCCGTATAGTGCGCACACAGAAAAGAAAAGCTCTTTAGCTGAGGTAATTGTGCAGCTCAGTGTGACAACCTAACCTGCTGTGAACATATAAAAATGAATTTTCATTTGCTTTTCCTATTTACTTCACTGTATAATTTATATATTTCCACAGAAACTCCTTGATCGTTTTGACTATGATGATGAACCTGAAGATATACCTCCTAAAGAACTGAATACCCAGTCACAGTGAGTTTCATAAAATTCATTTATCCATTTATTGTGTATTCTTTTCATGTACTTATTTAAGTTTGTTCAATTGTGCATCCTATACTGAATCCAGTATACATATTTTACTATGTCCTTTTAAGGCTGAGTGGCTCAGCCAGCATTCACAACTCAAAGGTTGTGGATCTGGAATCCCCAAATGAATACAGATGTTATTAACCTTATCTGTACTTTTCTTGCCACATGTCAAAATGTCTGCTGTGAAAAAGGTTTACAATTATTATTGTTTTAATGTTGTTTGTTTGTTTGTAACGCGTTTTTCATGTATTTGTAGGTTTGTAATACCCAAACTCACTGTTTATTTATTTTATCATGACAGATGCATTCCTGAAAATGTGTATAACCAGTTTCCTGGACAGATGCTCAACACAGAGAATGCTCATCCACATATGATGGGACATGGCGGTATAGAGGTATCCAGTTATAACTGCTTATAACTCTCAAATATAGCAACTCTCTCATATATTTCCAGCATGCTGTTCACAAATCGTTTAAAACAAATGAAGCTGATCTTTTCACTCTCTGTCCTATGAGTCTTAAATTGATTAATTTTTATTTTTTGATTATATAAAGACTCAGCTGTGTGGACCTGCAAGCTTCATTTAGAATGTACTGTGGTTACAGTGTTTTTTTTTGTTTTTTTTTAACCTTTCTTTTGTGGCTGTCTCTTTGTCATCCTGCAGCACGGTGGAGGAATGAGTCTTGGTGAACATCATATGATGCCAGATGGATACCATTCCATTAATGAGGCTTTCTCACAACCACGGGTAAGTCTTCAAACCCAATTTATTTTAATCTGATTGAATGTCTCTCCTGTTAGAGTAAGACTTTGTGCTTAATTGTCACTGCATTTTCATTTGAGTGTTAACTTTTTTCCATAAGTTACTTTTTCTTATTAGTTCAGCTGAAGCGAGACAGTGCCGGGGGTTCTTTAATTGACAGACAGGAAAGTTTCTCTGTTGTGCCACATTTAAATTTGAGACCCATTGTGTGAACTCTTTAAATTGGATCTTGGAACCCTCTGCTCATTCATTTGGGGGAAAATAAAATTGTCATGTCATCATTGTAATAGGGGAATTCAAGAGAAGATGCAAATGTGAGGCGGGAGGGTAGACACAGAGGCTATGGCAGGAGATCAAGATCCAGGTCTGGCTCCAGGTAAGAGGCTGTGTTTATCATAGATAGCTGTGCAGAAGATATCATTTAAATGTTTTCAAATACAGTCTAGTTTTTCTAGAAGCATGTTATACTTCCCAAAGCCTATTTTGTGACTGCTGTTTAGAAATCACAGAAAGCATGGAGCAATTTCTGCAGGGCAGGCAATGATACTCTCAGCTGCTGCCATGTTGCCATACTCAGCAAATGGTGAAAAGGATAACTTATTTTTCATTGCTTGGTGACACCATGCTCAGCTGACTTTTTTTTTGTGTGTCTCAGATCTCCCAGGAGAAGAAGATCAAGATCTTCGTCCCGCTCAAGAAGGCCTAGACATCGACGCTCTCATTCTCGCTCCAGAGAACGGCGCTGGAGATCTCGCTCTCGTTCTCAAGACAGGAGTGAAAGAGAGAAGGACAGAGAGCGCAGACAGAAAGGTCTTCCCAGCATAAAGAGCCAGACACTCAGTGGTATGTGCTGCAACAGAAACAAACATATGAATGTCACTTGTATAATCGTGTTGACAGGAGCCACTTTGTAACATTGCTGTGTATCTACTTGAAACAAACATTCAGTTAGCTTTATGATTATTGTTTTTTGAGAAATCATTAAAGTCATTATTCTGTTAAAATAAGTTACCAAAGCTACCAGAAGCCAAAGTGATTGTTATAATTAACCTGCATTTATATTTAAACAGATGAAACAATTTTTCTTGATCTATTTTTTTTTTCTTAAAGTTTGCAGCACTACACTTTGGGTTGGACAACTGGACAAGAAAACTCAGCAGTCCGACGTGATGTCCCTTTTGGAAGAGTTTGGCCAGATCGAGTCCATCAATGTAAGTTTGAATAGTTTGCATCAAAGTCTATGATTCAAAGCTGATATTGTCATGTATTTCACTATTTCTTTTTGCTCTGTGTGTTCAGATGATTCCTCCGAGGGGTTGTGCCTATATTGTTATGGTTCACAGACAAGATGCCTATACAGCTTTGAACAAGCTCAGTAGGGGGTCATACAAAGTTAATCAGAAACCAGTTAAGGTACATGTTTTCTTGTATATATTGCTTTTACATGCAATTCTATGCTGTTCTGTATAACCTTAATTTGTTTGATGACTTGATGATATACCTAATATCATTCTTGCTTAGATTGCTTGGGCTTTGAACAAAGGCATAAAATCAGCGCACAAAAAGTTCTGGGATGTGGAGCGGGGAGTTACCTACATCCCCTGGAGCAAAGTCAAAGTTGAGGAGTTGGAGAGCTTTTGCGAAGGGGGTATGCTGGACACAGAGACTCTAAATCCAGGTAAACACTTAGCCATTCCTTTAGCATGACCAAGATTCACCTGCAGCATACAGTTTTCCTTATGTTGACATTACATTTTCCATTCTGCACAGAGTGGAATCATGCCAAGGACCTAAATAAAAAGGCAGTCGTAAATGGAGCATTGGAAAGTGTACCAGCAGATGGAACAGTCACTGCTCACATTCAGGTAATGCTAATACAGTCTTTAAACACCTTCTTTTTAATATTACAAGTTCTGCTATTTTGTTGGTTTAATGACTTTGGTGTTGGAGGCATACATCACAATCTTGCTTGTGGAGGCGTAAGGAAAATAAATTGTTGCATATGAGTAGTGGAGCTTATCTGAACCACCCTCTCATCTTCTCTTCACAAAAAAATACTATCCACTGCAAGTTTAAATTTAGTGAAATTACATAAATGAATAACTAAATCTTTGAAATCAAATCAGAAATTTTGTTATAGTTCTAATGCAGTACGGTGTTAGAGAAAAATAAGCAGTAAAGACTCTTTCAGTGAGAAATACTCTGCTAATCAAGGCACATGTCATCTTTACTTACCTGGCTTTAGAAAACTTTTATCAGGATTTGTCATTTATCATGGGCACAGGAAATACCTTGTCCTGATTGGCTGAAATGTGTCTGAAAATGTTTTTACTGGGACACTTGAAACCTATTTCCGGTTAACAGTGAAATCTACAGTAAATCAAGAAAACTATAGTAACATTAGTGATGCTTTTGCTATGCTATTGTTGGAATTCACTAAAGGTTAAACCAGCTGACATTTGAAGCAAAGATACCAGCCAAAATAGATGTTAAGAAAATGGATGACGATTTTCTGTTTCAGCTGTGATAGAAACATGGTGTCAGAGTAAGTAAATACTTGACAAATTGCAGTCAAAGAATAGAAATTAACCATTGCTTATATTTGGGTTTGTGTGTATGTGGGAGTGTTCTGGGGCTTTTTAGCTCCACGTATCACAACTACACAAGAGAACTGACAAATCCATGTGACACTGATTGAAGAGGCAGGCAATGGTTTGGAAATTGTTTGTGTAAAGGTTAATTGTTTGTGTTCTATTCAATACCTTGACTGCTGATGAAACAGAAATATCAAGATACTTATTTTGATTATAATATAGACAATATAGACAAATTCATTCTGTTGCAGATATCAGTGTTACCCCACAGAGAAATGTGAACAAAAGTGCTTAATTGTCACCCTTCAATACTCAAACTTAAAAGTTAGGGCTTTGAAAAACTTGATTTTCTAAGCAAGTTTGGGAGCACGCAGTTCTTGTCATTGTGTAGTCTTGACTTGGCCTTGAACTCTGAGCCCAACTATTTTGAAACTTCCTCAAGAAGGTCAGGCAGCCTGTATTGGGTACGTGTCACAGCTGCCCAGACCTGTGCTTTTAGAGATATGATAGCATTTTGGAGTTCTGAATTAAACTGTGTTATGAAAAGAGAAATCTTAATGTTTCTGTCTTTAATTAATCTCAGGTTATTTACTCTGTAATAGGAACTGTCACCATGCCACTCACATCTTTCGGTTGTTTCAGAATCACCAAATAAGCAGACAAATCTAATTTGGTGAGTTTTATCCACTTTGCCACAGTTCAGATAAGCTCCTCTGCTGATTAGCATTGAATTCAACAATGCTTACTCATCCATTTCTCCTTTTCTTTGCAAAATATTTGCATCTTCACTCAGTAACCTTGTATTGTGCAGTTAAACTTATTCAAATAAAGTGGGCAATACAAAAACTTTAATTACTGTTGTATGTGTAGAGGGAAGCAAGTTTGTTCCTCTTTTTCTGTTTTCAGGAACTAAGTTCTATTATCCAGTGTCTGGGTTGGCAAAGTTATCACTAACTGTGTATGAAATGTTTTGACATATAATTATATAATTCCAAAAACCTTTCCTAACCATCCACCAGTGGTTGACAACAAAACAATAAACGACAACAAAAATATTTAAAGGAGTGCAAGGAGATGGATCAGATTCTTGGTGATCTGTTTTGTTTGCAATGGGTGTGAACCCTGAACTCCATACAATATGAATGAATATACAAACTGAATGTGAGCTTGCACTAACTCGAATGAAGCAACAGAGTAAATGGGGAAAAATAGTATTTGTGATAGCTCAGTTCAAAGTCCTCCACTGACCACAGGCTGAATAAATCCACAAACTACCTTAAATAAAACATGATTCAGCTGGACTCTGTGCAATGTACCATATTTAGCAGGCCTGCTAAACCGAGCACATGACTTCGAAGAAAAGTTGCATTACATGTGATGAGGTCGAGAGTACCTGACTGTAAGGCTGCTGTTGGGACTTAAAGGTCCGATTGGGAGGAAGAGTGTCACAGTGGGAGACAAGGTAAGCCGACAGCACTGTTAATAACTTAAGCTAAATGTGGCGCAAAACTAACTAAGGAAGAAACTCCACAGTCCCGGCGTAATCTTAGGTACCTACAAATCTCAGATATTCATTTGTGTGTTTACCCAATTCCTATAAATCCCAGATTTTGGGATTTGTTACTAAATTATTCTTACTATACTACTATAATACCTATAAAATCATTTTTCATTCTTGTCTTTAAGTCAGATCTTAGGCAAGTGAGTGAGAAACGACTGTTTCTTTGTCACATTGGAAAACAAAAGTAAGAGATACTGGCTGTAGTTGGCCAGACATATTTGTAACGTTTTAAACATTTGCAGTAGTTTGCCAGCTTAGGATACGATTAGGACCAGGCCTAGTGCTATTTTTGAAAAATGTTTACATAGGTATGGAAAAAATTCTGAACATGCGGCGCCCTGTGTTTCTCACACTGATGCCACGGTGCCTTTGGACTGAAATTTTTATACAATGGTGTTAAACTGAAAGGAGCTGCCAACTTTGAACTTTATTCAAAATTTTAATTAAGCATTTGAAATTACTTATGATTTTTCCAGTAATGAATAATACCAAATGTTTATAGCCAACAGATCTTTGTTACACTTACTGCAGTGCTTTCATCACAGTGCCATGCAAGATACAACTTCAGGACAGTTAATGAGCAGAGATATTTCATGTCTTTATACGTCCTCATGTTTGCTCATAGTTGAGCATCATACAGTCAAAATGGGCTTGAACTTTAGTTATTGTGAAAATGAAACTTTGCGGTGTAATCTCACCCGGGCCTCTACTTTTGAATATTGCATCTCCGGCACTGAAGCAAAAGAGAAAAGAAAGTTATCACACATGCAAGTTGTTTCCCATGGGGGGATAAAAAATCAGCAAAAAATAGCCAGCAACATGACACCAGTAAACTGCACACTGCACCTTCGTATGTACCAACTGAGCCATTCTGTGGTCACTTGATACCAAAGAATATAAAATTGACTTGGAAGCTAAAAATCAGTCAGTCAAGATTTGTTTCAAGGAAGTACTTGTGTGTTGTTGTTTTAAGACAGTTTTAAAAATTGTCTTAAAACAGCACCATCAGGTGCACAAACTGCTGTTTGTGTGGGTCACATCAGACCAGCCACCAATATACACCTTTGGGGAGTGTCCCTTAAGAAAGATGAGATGATTTCACTGGTTTTGATGTTGGTATGCAGTTTTCTCTTTTACATGTGACGTGGCAGCAAAAAGCTGCCATATTTTTTTGTCAGCCTTTCCTCTGGGAAAACAGATTATGCGATTGGATCAAAGACGTGGCCTTTGAGAAGTTGCAGACTAACCACTGCAAATACGTAACCCTTTGCCAAATTCGCCCTTTTGGATGAAAGACTTGGCACCCAAGTGAGTCATGTAGATCTGGAGTTTCTTTAATTCCATAGTTACCTCTGCATGTCGATGTTTGGTCACCTGCCTCTGCGCTATAACATTATCCTCTACAAAGCATTGAAGGCAGCTATCTTTAGCTTTGTTTGGCTCAGCGACACTGTTTGTTGGGACTGCATTGTTTCACATGCATCAGAACACCCACAGCTATTGTTTTCTATGTATCTACATAATTCCACACACCAGCAATGTCTTGGTCCACATGTACATGTCAGGATATGTCGCTGTCCTTTTTCCAACATCAGTGCGCGTCAACTTTCCAGAAAAGCTGCAGTTTCATCACATTTGCTCCCTGGATCAGCACATTCCAACTTCTGTATTTTGAGTGGCTTTTCTGTCTGTTATGGCATTTCTGGTGTGGTACAGGTGTCAAATGACACGTCAACTAAGGTGACTTGGCCAGGGTGTGTTGCGCTAAAAGGATGGAGTTTCACTGTCGGCCATCTACAGCAGAGAGGAGGAGAGAAGTGGTCAAGGACGAAAGTGTGTCAAGACACATGACTAAGCAGCACCAGGTGAACATGCAGTCAGATTGTTGAGGCAATGTCTGCTCAACACAGTGGGGTTGACAGAGCTTGAGCCATTTGCTTTTTTTTTTTAGCCTCGCAAGGTACCCGCAGTAGACTTTTAAAGAAAAAAAAAGAGACAACAAAACAAACAGCAGGTATCTTTTCCCGTATTCCATATTTTCACTTCATCAAACAGCTCCATTTGCATGTTCAAATTGTAAACCTTTCTTCTCAGATGTATTCCCCTGGACCCCCTACCATGTTTGCCAACTCTCTCACTCCTGCAATCTTGGCTCTAATACTCTTGTACTGTTTGAATATGATTGGGTCTGATGTTAAAGCTCACTTATATGTGACCAAGGATGTTTGCATCACTGCGTGCGCATTTGTTAGTGTATTCATCAATTTTCCTTAGATAAATAACCAAACAGATGCTGAGTCCAAAAAATTGCAGACACTTTTATAAGGACTACTGGATGCTTTCAGATATTTCAAATTTTTTCACTGGAAGCCCAAACTGGCAATTCATCAGGTACAGGAGTTTCAAGATATTGACAATGAAGCATTCTACAGTGTTCTGACTCCTATATAGCCAAACAGACAACATCACAGGATATTTCCAGTGCTCTTTTCTTTTTAGAAATAATTTAACTCTTTTGGGAGCCTTTTTGCGCAGTTTTATAATCATTATTTAAAAAAATATTAAAAACAAATTAAAACTCAAAACACAGGCAACAGTCAGCAACAAACTACTAAATCAAGTAGCATTGCAAATGTATAATGCAATGCAATGCAATGCAAAAAAAAAATAGGAGAAAGGCACTAAGGTACTCAGACAAAGGAGGAGGGAGCTATAAGATGTCAAAAAGCGTTGCAATTCAGTGTTCTGCATGGCATTAAGTGCCTGTTACAGTTCTGTAACTGTATAAATTAGTCTCTTGTAGACATTTCTCACATGGACATTTAGCTATTTTGTACTTTCATATTTGTATAAAAAAAATTACAGGACATATAATTTGATCTGTAAAAGCCTTATATCTTCACAATATTAAATAATATATGTTTTACATTAAACATATCAGTTTTTAAAAGACAGACTGTCCATTTATAAATTAAACGTATGAGAATTATGAGAAATTGCAAAGTCAGTTGCAACCCATGTCCTTTTGATGCCTGTGATTCAAGTTTTTTTCAAACATTTTCTAAACATTTAAAATGACTCATAACTTAGATACAATTTTATGTTTCAACTTAAACTATCCTATACTATATTAGTAATTAGTAATTACATGTTGGTCAGGTTGACTTTTGGATTGGAGTTTTTTTTCAGCTTGTTGTTAGAATAGAGAAACAGTATTTGAGAACATGCACTAAAGACAGGAGAGGTAAAGTGGAATGATCAGATTCAGGTGCCCCCCCCCCCCCCCCCCCCCCTTTTTAAAACCACATTTTTATGCATCATATTCCACATGTAGACTCGACAGGTCTGACTCTTGGCCCTCTGGAGCATTCTTACATGTACTGATTAGGTTCAGGCAGCTCAGTCATTAACAGATTATATTGTAAAATCTGAGCAGTCTTCTCCTTTCAGTTGTTTTCATGTTTACAAGGAAAGAGGGGAATTCTTCAGTTACATCAAGTAATACAACAGTGGTCTATGTCCAGGTGTGGAGAACATCAGACTCACATGAGTCCTCACAAAGGTGAGTGCTATAGAAATGGTTTTTGGATTTCTGCTCTTGGATACTGTGGAAGGGTTGAAAGGTAATGAAGGGCTCATTCATAATGAACTGGACCTCTGAATTTTTTTTTTTTTTTTTTAACTCATGAATAATCTATGCTATGCGATCTCAATGCCAGGTGCCTCATTACTGTCTTTTCACGTCTTATAAGTAGCAGGTATAAACAAAGAACAAAGGAATTAAATTGACGAGTGAAAGCACTGAGTTGATACCCATCAGAGTCATGATCAAAGATCCAGTGCCCAGCTGCTTGGCTCGTGGGGTTTCCTCTGTGGAATTAACCTGCAGGAAAAATGAAGCAGCTGTTATCTCTAGTTTCTGCTGATGGAATAAAACACCTGGGTAAGAGCAGACCCCTCGGTTTCTGCCCCTGAGTACTGACTGTGAGTACAAGGCTTCTTGTTCTTTCTTTCAGTTGTGTCTTTGTAGGTGTTGGACTGCATGAAAGGTTATGCCCATAGAAAAATGATATTTAATGTTAGGTGCTTTTGATCTGTCATAGTGTCCTTTTTGATTGACTTCTTGGCTGCATGTAGTTAAATGTTGATAATCTCTATATAACCATGGTTTTAAATCATGTAGTGCAAAGTTTGTTTTTGCTTTTAGGTGAACAGTGAATTGGATCCATTTCACATCCCTTAAGTTTCTGTGGTTGTTTATTAAAAAACAAGAAAAAAAGAATTCTCCTTTTAAAGCCGTTGAAGGTAGCTTTAGAAAAATGCGAAAAAGAAAAGCTTAAGGCCACTTAGCATTTGAAAATTTCCAACTTTGGTGCCCCCCAATGGCAGTGTCAAAAGTGACATTGCGGCATTGTGTACGTAACTGTCCAGGGCTGATAAGGTATTTCAGCAAAGAACAAATAATAAGTGTAAAAACTGGGTGATTGAGTATTTCTATATTCTTGAGTGAGCACAACAGTCAAATCTAGTAAACTTATTTATCTGCAATGCCCAACAGTGTTTCTTCAGGCTACTTATAGCGTCGTATTCATCAGAGGGAAAAACAGCTTTGCAATCTCTTAACCATTGAGATTGCAAAGCTTGAGCTATCAGAACTGGTTGACTTACTAACTTGAGTTTGGCTCCTGGTGAATGAAGCAACTAACCACCGCTGCCAAACCCTGGAGCCAGTATAGAAGTGCCTTTACCTGCAGTTCTTCTAATGGCCACTAGATGTTGTTTCCAGAGGGAAAAAGTCATTGATATAATGTAAGTCTCCAAATTCTCTCTTGAAACACAGTTACAATTGTTTGTCTGTGCTTGGTTTATTTATTTTTTTTGTTTTTTTCCCTTTTCACACTTGATGTGGGACAAAACTACATTGTGACAATGTATAGGGGTAGAATATTTGTTTGAATACATGTCCGCATGACAGGCCAGGAAGTAGACATGCCTCCCTGCAGAGCGCAGCCCTGACTGGGTATCAGAATTCAGGTGCAGTAGTATTTTTGAATAGCTTTTTATAGAGCCCAGATTTTCTTCTCAGAGCAGTCGATGTATTAAAAGTAGTCAAGATGGGAATTGCTTTCTACCAAATATTACAGAAAGGATTCTGAATATCATCTTCAGTAGCTTTAATGTGTATCGTTGATTAGTGATGAGGTTGTGAATCATCTGTGCAGTGATGGTTTTTATCATCTCACCCCACAATATATGATTAAGATTAGCTGGAACAGAATTAGGCGTTTTCCCTAAGGTGCAATTTGACTTTTAGACATGAGACAAATCTGTTGCTTCTGCTCATTTTTGCACACATAAATTAATAAGAGTATTTTGTGTATTTGTTGTCCTGATGTTTTGCAGTGAGAGGTCAGACAGGCACAGCATGTTGAAGGGTAATGCTGCATTCTGTGTCAGTAACAGGATTTATAGGTGAACTTGCTTTTTAGCCACAAATGTCATTTGTGTTAATGATAGATTTAAGGTTGTAGGTTGAATTTGTGACTTATTATTTCAGTCTGAGGAAAATAAATTAAAATGTAATGAGCATTTTGAATTAAGTGAATCCAGCAAAAGTCTCACATAAATGATTAGATTTTATGTCTCACTTTTTATACCTCTTTTCAATTTGAATTACCAAAGTGCAGTTATGCAGTAAATGGTGCAGCACATGTAGCATGATGAATATGTTTCTTATTTTTATTAATTTACCTGCTGTATTCTGGTTTATAGATTTTATTATTTATTAACAATGTATATATTGGATTCTATTTTATGTACCCATAAATATTCTCATTTTACAATTTAATATTTTTAATAAAGTCATTGTCAGAGGTGTCTTATAATCATCTTGGGCAAAGATGCCTGGGAAGAAAATGACTTTTGCTTGGATATACACGTAGTTAAATCATTTATAAAAGGAAGTAATTGGTATCCCTGTGCAATGTAGCTTGTAAAGTGTTTGTGTGTGGCCGTTCAATGACCTTATGAGATAGGAAAATCCTTGACCTCTGTCACAGAGCCATAGCTTCTGTCCATTGTTCACTTGTTGTTCAGCAGCATATCTTAATATATGTAAATACATTTCTATTTAAATGAGTAGATGTTTGGTGGCAGCGTGGCAATATTATTGTGTTCGTGCATGTTTGTTTTCATCTCCTAGTCAATGAACTCTGTACCTTGTCAGGAATTTAACACTGACACAACCAGGTCTCCACCTTTACCTTGACTTTAAAGAGAAGTCATTGTGTTGGCTGTAACTCTGAAATTACAGTATGCTTGTAGGGACAAGAAACTTAAATTAACAGTTTGACTGTTTGGGTGTATTATAGAAAATAAGTGAATTGTTCAACATTGTTAGGGTGGTGATTTGCATCCTCTTTTAAGTTTTTAGTGTCTGTTCCCTCAGCAGTCACCAACAGCTCCAACAATGAAAACTCTAAACTCCCCACTTACAGTTTGACTCCATAATGGCAAACGTCCTGCCATATAGGGTGTCTGCTTTTTGTGGTTGTAGTGTTTACAAAGTACTTAGTCTCTACACATTAGTAGTATTTGATGTGGACATGTGCACAAAATTAAAGCGATGTTTAACACAACTACAACTGTGACCTCAGTTTGTCTGTGGTGGTTATACCCTTTGTCTTAGATACATACAGTCGTGAGCTGAAAAAATAACCTGTGGTTTTCAAGAAAGGAGAACAGCAGTTCCCTGAATACTCACATAAATGTATTTATGTGAGTATTTTATATATATATATATATATGTGTGTGTGTGTGTGTGTGTGTGTGTGTGTGTGTATGTATATGTATATGTATGTGCATGTGGTGTGTGTGTGTTCTGAGCCTGGTGTTGTGATGTTGGGTCAAAAATTGCAGTCAGTGTATGCAAGGGGTAAGTACAGAAGCAGTCACATGTTGATTTAATTAGGATACATGATGACTTGAAAGCTATAAAACAGTATAGAACCTGAAGTTCTTCCCTTCGAGTTATTTCAGCATGGACCGCCTTTATATTAAATGGAATATGCTATCCTGAATCAGAAGGAGAAGCACCTTTGACTCTGATGCATTAGGTGATGCATAAATATCATCTAATCATTCTGTGTCACAAAGTTGGACAGCGTAAACATCCTAATTTTAAAGTATGAATGTCCACAAACTAGGGTAAGCTGAATTCCAGCTGAACTGCTCCATGTTCTGTTTCCCCAAAGTGTTTAAAGGTGTAATATAGTCAGAAGTAAAAGTCATGTTACCTGACCACAGAATGTAGCAGATTATATAAAAAAATAAAGACTGTTTTACCTTACGAAGCTTGCAGATAATGTTAGGAGTGTGTTTGCCTCCATTTTAGATCTGAGCACTTCCTCCATCACACACCTGTGTATCTTTTTTGGAATTCTTGATGATGAACATTATGCATGTTTTGGTTTGGTTTTTGTGTGTTTATAAGTTGACTGGCTGGCTCTGGAGTGTGATAATGAATAATCATACTGTCTTCTGAGGACTCCTGGGGAAACTTTCAGAAGTGCTGTACAAAAATACTCATCCAGACTTTTTTTCTCCTTCTTCAAACGTGACAAAAATAAATACGAATGAGATTCTTCTTCATGGTGTGAAGTCTGAAGATGTTAATTACAGTTTCTTCTTTCAGTTCACTGTTTCGGGAGGGGTTTCAGTTTGATTTATTTTAATCTTAATTGGGATGCTATTGTGCGTCTTTGTCTTCCAGGTGCCAGTAGTTCAACAGGCAGCGGCCATCGGAAGTCCACCTGCTTTTCCTGGCCCCATCATGTTGTCCCCTACAGCCATGCCTCCAGGAGGAGCTCCATTCATCCCCGCTGAGTTTGACCCAACAAAATTGGCACCAGGTAAGACATTTATATCAAAGAAAACATTGAAGTGTTTTCTGTCTGAATCTAAAGAAGATAGAAGAAGATGGTTATTAAAAGTTCTCTTGGAACTTAATAATCTGAACAGAGCTACGCTGAAATGTTGTCATTGATCATATCATGGCTTTATGTTACTTCTATAAATGTCTGCTCTCTGTGTTTTTTGTTTGTTTTTTTGTGCTGCACAATACTTACTTTCTGACCGGGCATCCTAAAACCTTATCCTTTTTTGCAGTTGGAAGTGTAAATCCTCCAGAGGAGTCCACCAAGGATTCTCAAAGAGACAAAGGCACACCCTCAGATGCAGGCGGTGACAGCCAGCTGGGCTCTCCTTCAGCATCGGTGATGACCATGCCAGGCCCAGCAGTCATACAGGGACCCAGACCTGGTATGCCACCTCTGCAGCCTCCTCCTGGCATGCCAAATCCTCATCTGCCTCCTTTCCTCTCACCTTCAAATATGCCACACATGCCCCCGCAAATGATGCCCGGAGGACCCATGTTTCCACCTGACAGGTTCAGAATGCCCATGCCCTTCCCTCCTCATGGCCCTCCTTTCCATCGACATCCCTCTATGGGACCAGAGGACATAGATGACAGGGAAGGGAGGCATTTCCGAAATGGGAGGCCAGGGTTCGGGTGCCCACCTTTCCCCAGAGGAAGGTGGTAGAGGTTGGCCTGAACCTGCAGGGTGATGATACTGAACCACTGTGATAGATACTAAAACACATCTGGTTCATATGCCTGGTTCTGGTTCTGGTACTGGTGTGAACACTTGGGGATGCAGAAGCTTGTGTTCAGACTTTATTTTACACCACCAGATGTTCAAATTAACAATGAAAAACAAGACAGGGTTTTCTGAATGTGGTCCATTCTCCTTTGAGTTCAACAGAAAAGAGACTTTGCTGTAAATACTTTATGTGCTTGTAGCTGTTTACTATCTTTTTTGTATATTTGAAGTTGTGTAGTTAATGCTCAAGTCTGTAATCTTGATAGTGGGAGGTTTAAAAAAAAAGGCAGTCTGTATTTTTGATCTTATTCCCTCACTCCTCCCTGGAGTTTTTGTGTATGGAACAAGACTGTAAAAATCTATAATTCATACCTTTTTGGTATTTTGTTTTTAGTAAAATTCCTTTGTATCACACTGATATTTACTTCTTCACCTGAGAAGCTGGATTTCATTTGAAGCAGAAGAGGGTTTCATGTCCTGCCAGTAGAGGGTAGAGTAATGCCTGTTACCATGGCCAACCTCTGTTGTACATTAAGATCACACGTTATAGGACCCTGTGCAGTGAATATTAAAAAGAGGGACAACCACTTTGATTTGATTTGAGGTGTTTTGTGTGGATCAGACATTTTTAACCTCTCTGTAAGAAAACAGAATGGAGTTTATAAATTGTTCTGCTTGAGAGGTTATTGTCAGTTTTATAATATCACTCAGCATAAAGAGTTTTCAGGCAGCTTCTGTGGAACATAGAGTTCTTCAGAATTAGTAAAATCTGTAAATTTCCTGTCTCATATTAAACATGCCCATGATTTCCCAGGTTTTATTTATGGGATGTTGATGGGGATTCATTTTGTTTTTGATTGTTTAAATGAAGTTCAGTCTGTATCACATTTCTTGTCCAATTTATTTGCTCGCATTGATTTAAAAAAAAAGGCATCTGTCTGTGCAGGAGATGGGGTGCACCGTAATGCTGCACTAATGAACATTTAAATAATCCGTTATGATAAAAAAAAAAAAAAGAAAGAAAGAAAGATTTCTCTGTGTTAGCAAACACTTTTCCTACAGCTCTGTATTTCACAGTCACCGGCCGGATCCGAGGTGAGCCGCAGCTGATTGGCTCTAGGGCTAAATAAGTGACATTCTCATGATCCACTTGCACGCCGTCTCCAAGGTCCGTGGGCTCCGCCCCTCTCGGCGGTGTGGAAACAACACGCATGGTCCGTAGACGGGCAGATCATGGAGAGGCAGCAGGATCCAGAGGTCCGGATGGGCAACACCGGCATGTGAAACATGACGCTTTCCATCTCGGTACGGAAGCAGCCAGATCCCGACGGTGGCTGTGACAGGTATGTCATGGGACCGGTGTAGCATGCCATTCTAATCACCAGAAGCATAAACAGGCTGAGATGTGCGATCATGCTTCCGCGCGGTCCTAGCGCCGCCTGAACGCATGACCGCGTCACTCAGTCATACAAGTTTATCAGGGTTGACAGACGCTGCTGCACCGACGCGGTCTGTGCCGTCCAGTGGACAAGGCCGACAAGCTGTGCTATTGTACACGGGGTGTCGGCCGTCTTCTGTCGACTAAATTCGTTCAGACCTCAGTGATTTTGGTGGTTTAAAAACAGTCATGTAGCCTGAATGACGGTGGACGTGCAGCGGGGTTAACGTGCGTGTCCACACATTTCAGTTTCCATCCTCGCACTTGAATTGCGCATCCTGCACAGCAGCTCGCATTTGACTTCCCCCTCAGCAGCAGGATGTTGGATTAATGAGACATGCAGAAAAAAGCAGGAACGGTAACCTGCCTCTGAACGTCCGTGTGGTCGTTTCTACAGTTTGGGGAAGGCGAAGCCGCGTGTGGCCTCAGTGCGGTAAATTGTTGCATGAAGCGGAATCATTTAATCGCACTCGTTGCATCTCTCCGCTGTAGTACAGATGATCCAGCGCAGCAGCTGCTGCTGTATTTACACCTTGCTTTAGTGTACGACAGATCGTGTGCAGGTGACTCAACTGAAAGGCGATAGCTCGTTTGTGCAGCTGCTTTACTCAAATGACCTTATGGTGTCAAGTTTGTTGCAGCGTCACTACTGGTGCTGAACCTCCGGTGTTATCTCCCTGTCATACAGAAGCTGCTGTGTGATCATCATCCTGAGCTGATGGGTGTAGAGTTGACTGTAAACTGGTGATATTTTGTTGTGCCGTGGCAGGTGAAAGACTTGCTGCATCCGATGTTTCTCATATAACTTGACATTGAAACGTTTTTTATGCTGTCCTTTTCAAAGGTGAGCATTTATGGGCTGGATCAGTCGGTTTGTGTCCCATTTGTAAAGCTGTCTCTATAAAAGATTTTTTTTGTTTTGACAATATTTGCGGTGATTGTGTTTTCAGCATTTTGCCCTGCCAAGTGAGAAATGTACAGTGCGGTTTCTTTCTTAGTCAGCAGCTTGTATTTATGGTGAGTCCAGTATGACCTGACTGGATAAAGCCATGGTCATCCATCAAATTGATTTGGACACCAGAGAAAAGATCTGTGGCAGCACAGAACATTCTACAGGAGATTTTCAGTGATTGACCTTACAGTAACTGCAGTGAAATGTAACAGCAATGATTTGTTAAAAACTGTAGTTGTGGCATCAATTAAAGTGATACCAGCCTAATCCAGGTCCAGCTCCATCTTCACCTCCCAGCCTCCACCCACCATTCCATAACTATCAGCAGAGATGTGTATGTATTTTGCAGAAGACCTCAAACCACAGCATTCTTCAGCATTCAGCTAACGAAGCGCTGCTGGAGAGAAAGTAAACAAAAGTGGCTCGGCTAGTTGTTAAAAAGTGTAGATAGGACTCAGATATTACAGTGCTAGTTTCATACATATGCAATGTAGTTTTGGTTTTCTAATACGTTTTGTGATGTGCGATTGTTGTTGTTCTCTCAAACCGTTCTTCCACATAACGCCATGTTCAGACCAACAATAGAAGCTTCCTCATTCATAATGACGCACAGCCGTGGACCTGATGCAGAAGTCTTGTGGGGGGAAAAAAACACACACAGGGTTACTTGACAAAAAGTGTTGATCCTGGTTTAGCTTTTGCAGCAACACAGTGAATCAGTGGATTAATCCTTTTCAGTTTGATTCGTTATATTCGGTCGTTGTTTTTGTGGAGAGTTGCAAAAGGCAACAGTCAGTCTGTGGAAGGTGTTACAGAACATATGCATTACTCCAGCAGCAGCCTGAACACTTTGTCTGTGGTGGAGAACCATAGGAGGAAAAGATCCAGCAGAATGGCCTCTGTGTGCAGTGAAGTGTCCTCAGGGTGGTAACCTGAGCCCACCTGGGTGACATGCCTGCACAGAGACCTCACCCTCTGTCTATCCGTCTGTCTTTGTGTGGTCGAGTTGTAACTAGTTTAGCCCCCCGTCCCCCCGACTTGTGTCCGCGCTCTTTGACTCTGCGTCTCAGAGATCTCAAATGTTAGACCAACTTGAGTCAGTGTAGCCACGTCTGTAGCTACACATGAAAGAATGTCTACACATTCATATGGTAATTTGTTGGCTTTTTGTACAATCCATGACTTTGTTCTTCATGCGTGTACAGAAATGTACTACCAAACACAGTTGATTTCTTGAAATGCGCATAATTTAACCCTCATAAGTGCTCTTGGTGAATTATTCATTTCCATCCCACTTGCACATAGCTCTTCATTTGCAAAGTGATGCAAAGTAAATACTGAAGACAGTCGGGTGTTGTGCTTAGTTAAGTGAATAACATACTGAGCTTAGTGTGATAACACTAACACTACAGCTCCCTGATATCTACAGTACTTTATTGCTTACAGTGGTCTGGATTTTATAAAATCAGCTGGGTTTTTTTACCCATAAAGACTGTGTGTTTTTGCATGATCTTTGAGTTCTGTAACTCCTTTTAGATTTGAGTTAAATCACTTGCATCCCAGTGTTGGCTAACTTAGTCAAGCCATGTGTTTTTAAATAAATAAATAAATAAATAAAAAGAAGGAAAGAAAAATCTGCGAATAAGAAGAGGAGGTGTGTTGTGGAAATATTAAGCACAGAAGGTAGACCACAACCACAAAGTTGGAAATCTTTCCCACCAGGAAACTTAGGTCATTCTGCTAAGTGGCTGATTGTAGGCATTACAGAGAGAGTATTGAACTGAGCTAAAGCCTCGGTGCTGTGCACACAAATCTCCAGATGTGGTAGGAAAATGCTGTTTTAATTGACATTATTCTGTCCATCAGGTTTTCATCATGAAATAACCAGTAGTATATTCTACTGCAGGCCACTCAAATCCACAGTTTCCTATTTGTTGAAGATGAATAAAAGCTGTCAAATCTTTTTTTGCGCCGAAATTATTAGTTGATCAATGGATTAGTTGACTGACACAAAACTGATAACGATAGGGCAGATTATTCACTGTCCTCCTGTGTTGCGGTTGTAAAAGTACAACTTGGTTCACACTCTGTTACATAGTTCTAATATAAAAGTGGCCTTATACAAATCCTGTAATGAAGCAGCAGTACTGTGTACCAGTGTTGATGTTGCAGCTGTGATTGGTCTTCTCTGTCCAGATTCTCTTGTTGAATGCAGTCTGCACAGGCTGATTGCCAGATTTGTCTTGTGAGAATTATCTACTCTCTTTCTGCACAGGACAATAGGTTCCTTATATCAGAATGAGACAGACTTCATGTTGCAGTCATATGCAAGAAGTGATATTATCCAATTATTATTATATTTTTCAAAACATGGAAATCAGATAATCGTGTTGAGCTTTTTTTTTTTTCCTTTGTTCCCTTTCCAGCTCAAGCTGATGGATGAAGGACACTATGCTTTCCTTTCCACTTCTGTTTACATCCACGTTGTATTGACTTTCAGACAAGAGCTGGGTTTTCCCTTGTTCCTCCTGACAGGACATCTGTCTCTATTAGAGAGAACTATTGATGTGCTGCCGTATCAGTCTGTCTTCCGCCATCTTTGGACAGTTGAAAAGAGGAATCCCATTGTTCTCCACAATCAGCCACATTGTACACATGCCTCAGAGTGTAGTATCATTTTGTTCTGGATCATGTGCTGCTAAGCAGGTGATTAGCTTAATCTTTGAACCCTTCTTGAACATTTCACATGCATTTAAAAAGCCTTGCATATTTTTCTCATTTATTACCAGTTATAGTTGACTGGAAGTTGAGACGTATTTCAGCACCTGACAAAGTGTGGTCACATATGATAAATTCATGATGTGCTTACAGTCAGCACAATGTGGGGGGAAAAAAGCACCCAGATGGTTTGCCAAGATTTGATCTGAGATTCTTTCCAGAGGACAACCCCTCCAGCAGTGCTGCAGTTTGACTACGCTTCACATCATATAAAGTGAGACACACTTTGGTTGTGTTCCACTGACCCAAAGTACTTCCACACTTAAAGCCTATAGCAGTAACTTCTGCAGAGGCGTTTTTGTATGATTGTCAGTTTGACTTCCAAACATAATGAAGACAGGGGCTTTTCCCATGAATTATTGCAAGCCCAAATTCACACTCACATCAAAGTCAAAATGAATAACTCTGTACTGTGGCTTGCGCCTTAGAAACAAGCAAACAAGTGATCCTCACAAATTAAGTCAACTCGCCTGCACCGTTGAGTATTGACATGAGCTTCAAAGCCTCCTTTGAGGTTGTGGTAGCCTCGGAAAAGTGATTTCTGAAAAGATTCTGTTTCATTTCCAGTGGGCTACTATTCCAAAGCGAGAAGACGGTGTGTGTGTGTGTGTGTATGTGCAGACTAGTGGATGGTATTCAGCAGCACTCTAATACTGGCTCTCAACAATGGTCATGGGGTTTGGAAAGACATGACAGATGAGCATTAAAAGGCCTCATCAAAGCTCTGTTCCTCCTCCTATTTCTGAGCTGTGAGCAGAAACGTATGACCGGCTGTCAGAATTACACATGGTGAAGATCATTAGCTTCACATGGCTGATAGAGCCTTGTGGTTTTGGATGAATAATAGATACTAAGTGCACTAAACTGCTGAGGCTATGAGTCCCTTTGGGGAGGCTGGAGTTAGACTAGCTTACCACACCATCAATCATAAACAAGAACTTTTCAAGCATTTTTGTTTGCTTGAGGTTGATTCTGATGTGGAATGTGTTTTTAAGTGGCAGATCCTGGGTCTAAATTTGAACCTCTCTCAGTAAAGATTTATGATCTCTATTTGTCAAGGTTAAAACTAGGCTAAATTTTATAGGAAAGTTTGTAAGATGTCTAGGTTATAGTCGCATAACAGTCTCACCTTATTAAATTACTGTTTTAGTGTAAGGCATGTTCTAACTACATATTGAAATATATATAAATTAATTTAAAAAATGATTGACAAAGTTAATCACATTAACATCTGATAGAAAATGTAAAATTTTTGATGACTGCTTAATCGTTTTAAACTGATTTAGATTTGGTGTTTTTGCTTGTGAGTTGGAAAAAACAAGTGTCAACTGATTAATCAATAAGAAAATCATTGTTAGTTTCAGCCTTATCTGAAATGCAGTTGAAGCAGTGGATATGTGATTATCCTTTCAACCAAATGTAATGCAATTTTATTTGTCTACAAGCCTTTTGGCCTGTATATCAGTGCTTACTCTGCCATAGTTGTGGATCATGCAGTTCACAAATTTCTATAGGCCAAACTATGGTCACTTTGCTTTGTATAACCAGATCAGTATGTAGTTGACCCTCCCCAGCAGCTTGTTAAATGCAGACCACTGCACTTGAAAATGCTCCAAGCATCTTAAAATAACTAATATTTGAGAGCCACCTATGCTGTATAGGTTCAGTTCTGACCGGTCAATTCCAGCTCTTTCTCTGCATTCTAAATTATTTCCCTCTCTATACCAGTGTCTTTGATGTCGACTCTTGAGAGGCATCTCGCTGCTGGAGACCACTGGATCCTCCACTAATGATCTCTACCCGAGCTGGGGTTACTGCTTTTATGTCTTGCATAACAGTTGGATTTTTCTCTTTAGATATCAGTTGTACATGGTGTACTTTTTCAGTACAATAGATCATCTGTCTCCTCAATAGATGCATCTATTGAGGAGACAGATGTTGTTGTACAGCTTTATGCTGAATCAAATGCTGCATAGAGCCAACCCCTTGTTTAATAGTAAAATCAGCTTCAACGTGATGTATGCACAGTTTATATTTATAGACCGGTAGCTTTGTGTACAGTTCTGAGAGTAAAGTTTGACAACAAAGTTACTGAATCTGCATTTTGAAATTTTCAAATTGTGGGTAATACTCATCCCCTGTATGTTAATTGACAGTTTCACTGGTGTGAGACAAGAAAGCATCTTGGTTTTTGTAATTCAAACTTGTTGCTGACACACACCAGTGGTTTTATCACACTGGACTAGTGTCATAGCATTTTCATACTGTGGTGCACATTGTCAGGCATTACATTTACATACTCAGGGAAAGTCATGATACTCTCGCCCAATGGTTCTTCTGTTATAAGTCTGCCTTCACCTCATGTATTGAAATTAGCTTTGTGGATGTCTTTACTTTGATCATTAGGTGCTGTTGACTGTGTCCCTGAGTATCACATTAATTCATTATTTAGTGGAGACTTCAGCATAACACCTACATTACCTTGAATGATGTGTCGTCCTGTGGTCCATTCAGAATTGGTATAATAAAGCAGTGTGTAGTCAATTATTAACTGGCCTTTATTCGAAGCTGTTGTCCGGAGCAGTGCTGTGATTTAGCTTTCTAGGCATATAACATATTAGGCTCCTTTGCCTTGAGAAAGTGTTTTCCCCCACATTTTGTGGCATTAACAATCTCACTTCAGAGCAGAAATACACACAAATGATCAGGGAAAAAAATGTTCATCGTCAAAGTATTCAGTCTTTGCACTGACACTCAAAACTCAAAACTTTTGGGGAAACCAATCACCTTGTGGCTGAATGAGGCTATTTCTGTTGAAGGCAAAGCACAGCTCATCACCTGTCAAACGCCGTCCCTGCTGTGAAGCTTGGTGGAAGCAGATTCAGCTGTTTTACTGGCAGGAGTCGGACACATGCAAATATAAAGGGGAAATAAGTGAAGCTACACTTGATTTGCTTTGGTAAACTGGAACTACTTTAAAGTAACTGAAATTGAAGCTTCCTGACTAACTTAAGCCAGCTTAAGCAAATGTTAACTAAGATATTTCAGTGTTTCGTTTTTAGAAGGTTTTATAAAACATGCTTTCACTTTATTATATCTTTAGTATCTTGTAAAGTAAATCTCTGTTATCCTTTTGCTGTTTCAAACATTTAAAAACAATGTATTGGATAATGGTAATGGTAATAGATTTAGTTTTTTTTTTTTTTTTTTGAGGTAAACCAGATTGTTGTAGTTTTTGTGAAGAGTCACATTTAGCGAACTTACTTCATATCCTGGGAAATGGATTGCTGTCATTCCACCGCCTTCAGCTGTTTTGTTTTTTTCTGGAAGTGATTGGCAGTGATTGCAGTTGGTTGTGACACCTGGACAGCATCAGCAGTCTGAAGTGTTGCTGTGGATCTGTAACCGTAGTCTCACCTGCCAAATTGCTCCTGCGGTATTGAATGGCCTGTCAATGTATTGGATGTCCAACTCAATCAGGACGTAAATTGAGTGAGGATAGCACTGGCTGTAATAGCCTGGTGCCGGTGATGAGAAAGCAGAGTGTTTTGTTTAGCTGAGCTCCATGCAAGCAATCTACATTTCTAAAATGCCTGTGGTAGGCGCAGACGTGGATTCAGCATTAGTCCACATTCACTGATAGACACATTTATTGCACTGCTGCCTGATCCAGGATTTTTTTGGACAAGGAGACGAGCAGATAAGGAGATCTCATCTCATGGAACATAAACGTTTAGTTAAAAATTTACACCTATGAGTGGTACAGAAGTCACTTTAGGTTAACATTTGGTTGTTAGTTACTGCTGTTAAAACACACACAATCCATTAATCAGTGGGTTTTTTCTACACTTTTAAGTAGATTGTCAGTCTAAATAATAATCTCTTGACATCATCTGTCAAGCTCAAACTGAATCATGTGCTTCCAAATCTTTTGCTGTCATTGGATCACGTCCCAACGAACTGTTTCACTAATTGAAAAGACGAAATTAGCAGAAATTGTTTGTTTTGAATGAATGTTGAATGTTTTGTGTCTGGAATTGGTAGCAATCACGGCACAAAAACGCAAAGAAAAATCTGTTAACCTGACCGATTACCTGTGTGAAATTGAGCTCAGAGAGCTGATAAGAACATAGGTTATTATGTCTGGTTGCCTCTGCAGACCGGACATTCCTGTCTTTACTATGAAACCCCAGTGGTTTAGTTTAATATCAGGGTCACAACCTTGGCAGGACATGAAGTTACATTGAGAGGAAGCCAGCCTGACCACAGTGCTGAGTGCTTTTTTATTTTGGTCATAGTCATCACAAAGTCTAGACATGGCAATTCACTCCTCCAATCTCTGGACTCCTTTCAGACAGACTAAGCTCAGTGCTCCCTCTGTCTCTCCTCTGTGTGGTTGTCGGGGTGTGTACACCCTTGACTCGCTCGGGGCATGTTTCACTGTTCGGTGTGTATGCAAATCTGCCTTTGGAACACATGATGCAGGCTGCAGCTTAACAGACGTCTTTATGCCCTCACTTCTCCGTCCTCCCCTTCGTCTCTCCCCCTGTTCACTCTGCCGGTTCCATCATCTCAAAATGAATCTGGCACTGCTGTCACTGCTGACGTGATAGCCACACGACATCACTGGTGCTATGACAACAGCAAGCCCAGCCTTTCTCTCATTCACAGGTCCATTTTGGGCTGCCGCTGAATGTTCCAAATTATGCACCGCAGCACATTACGACTGCGACCTTTCAGACCTTGTTGCCTTTGAGGCGAAGAGAAATTTGTTTCACTTTCCAGAATCCGGCTATTACAATTCCTTCTCTTTAAACCACAGAGAGAGGAGATGAAGGCAAGATTATTTTCTAAGCCAAAATATGAGGTGAAGTTTATGTTTAAGCTTATGAAATTGTTGATAGATTGTTGTTGATCTTATCATTTTTTTGTGCAATAAAAAGGCTGCAACATTTAGTGTAAACATGATGCTTCTCATAGGGGAGTGGAGGGGCAATTACAGAGGAGCAGAGGGAGGGAACACATTCCTGCTGGCAGTAGGTTTGTAGTTTAGGGGGATGGAATTATAGAACGAAGGAGGGAGCAAGGAGGGAGGGAGGGAGCGAAGAGTGTGAAAGAGTCAGCAGGAGGAGGAGGGGGGATTTACAAACAGTCACTCCCCCTCCCTCCCTCAGTTCTTCAACTCATCCTTGCATATAGGAGTCAGTCTGCTGTGGACTTGCAGGAGAAGTATCAATAATCCCCTCATGTGGAGCTTGAAATTTCCCCCTTAGTGATGTGTGGGATTTCTCGTGGCTGCTGAGGGGGAAAAAAAAGCAGAAGTGACACTTCCTGGTAGCACACAGTAAGGTAAGTCATTGTATTTGCTCCTGTGTGTTAGTGTATTTTGCTGTTTGTTAGCAAGATACAAGGGACAAATGGCTCTCCAGTCTCAAA
This sequence comes from Toxotes jaculatrix, assembly GCF_017976425.1. Lineage (NCBI taxonomy): Eukaryota > Metazoa > Chordata > Actinopteri > Toxotidae > Toxotes > Toxotes jaculatrix. The sequence continues at coordinate 7,344,782 of NC_054402.1, forward strand.
TCTCCCACTTTCCAGAAGAGGTGCTAAATAACACCAGTTCTAGTCACACACACTGAATCTATGTGTGTCTGTGAGCATAGGTTTCAGTGTATTTCAGAGTGTACTTAAATTTGTCAGATGCAGCCAAAGCTCTTGTAAATCATGGTTTGGCCTTTGGGGTTTGCATTTTCAGGATTTATCATCTCTAGATGTGGTTTTCTCATTAGTTTGCATCAGTGTTTGCTTTTCCATTCTCTCATCTTAGAAATGGATGCATTTTGTGTGTTGTAAGCATATGCTGGGGTCTTCACAGCCTGTGTTTAGGGTGGGGTTCCCACCTCATGTTTGTACCTGTAGCACTCTTGTGTGGGGCACAAGTTTACCTACAACTGCGTGCAGCCAGCCATTGTGTTGCTCTCCATTCAGTGCCAGACACAAACAATACAGCTTGTGTCTATGTCGTTGTAATGACAAAGCAGCGGTGGTGGTGCTAGCGGGTTTGTGATGCTGAGAAAGAGAGATGATGAATTGCAAATGCGAGAGATGGTCAAAGTCAAGGAGAATTCCCAGGGCGCATCCTGAAGGGGGGCTGGAGGACTTTATGATGTGTGAGTTCATTTAAAATCCCAGCTTTGTGTTTGAAAGCCCCTTGTGTGACTCCTGCGGTGAGGAGAGGGGTGAGAATTGGTCATCTGGTGTCATAGTTATGGAAATGTATTGACCGTTCGAGGCTTAGCAGGACAGGAGGTCAGGCACCAGCTTTCAGGCTTGTGAGTCCTGACAATGCCCCTGTTATGACTGGAGGAAAGCAAGCTTTAAACACAAACTCTGAGTTCTTTTTAAAAACTTCATATTAAAACACATGCGATTGGACCCTTGTCATCTGTCTTAATTTGACCTAACAAAATTATTCTCCTCCGAGGAAGATAATTGTAATCACAGATTGGTTTGCACGGTCGTGTGTCATAAGCTGCACTTAATTGAAAGGCGCAGTGTACGATAGAACAAAGGCTATATTGTAGGCTGCAGAGTTCATCTGAGATCAGGTGCTCTTTCAGATGCTTATCTTATTATAAAATTTAAACTTCATATGGAGCAGAATTCAGCATGACAGCACATGCAGCTCCATAATAAGGTTTTTCTAGTCACTCTCTTTGAGACCGCAACATTCATGCCAATGTACTTTTTTTTATTAATTTTTTTTTGCATTTTGTTCTGGCTTGTACTCGTATTAATTTTCGTTTGTATCATATGTTGAGTTGCCAACTCCTGCAGTTACTTTAATGTAGCAAAAAGCTTAAGAAACACTCCTGACTGTGATAGATGAGAGGAACTGGTTAGTATCTCTATCTATCTATCTATCTATCTATCTATCTATCTATCTATCTATCTATCTATCTATCTATCTATCTATCTATCTATCTATCTATCTATCTATCTCTCTCTCTCTCTCTCTCTCTCTCTCTCTCTCTCTCTCTCTCTCTCTCTCTACCACCCAGGACACTAGAGCTTTACAAAGTGGTTGATTCTCTGCAGTGTAAAAGCCAGTAGTCCTAAATACACTAGAATTAATTATCTTTATTTGTTTTACAAATTACATGTGTATACCTATGTTTTAAGTCAATTACCAATGTGCAAGCTGTTTTGCTGTAGGTACATGCAAATTAGTTTCCATTTGTTCCCTGTTCCAAACACGTGACGCTGCATAAGCTTCTGCTGCCACTGGTTTTCTATGCTGACAGTCAAAAATCAGCAAATGCAGTCTTAACTTTATAATTTTGAGGTATTTTCCTTTATTTGCTGCTTTAAAAGTAGAGATGCGCCAGGAAACATGGGGAGGTAGTGACAGAAACATAGTATAAATATCATGTGATCATCACGGTTGCATGAGCTACCATGATGCACCTTTGCAAGTTTGACTAAACTTTTGGTTCCCACTCAGCTTTGTGGAAGTACAGGGTATCAGCTGTCAAGAAGTGTAACTAAACTGCAGCAAAATAATCCTTTTGTACTACACAGGGACACATATTTGACAGCAAGCTGTACATGGAGCTGTAGCCATTTTAATGAGACCAGATATGGTTTGTGTTTTGTTGTTGAAGGCTTTGTGGTTATGTGACTCTCCCTCTATCTGTCTGGTCATTTTATTAGCTGTGCTAATGAAATGCTTTCTCTAAATTTTGTTCAGTGTTTTGTCTTATGAAAGAACCAGTGGCTTTAACGTTCTTACATTACAGCCATATAAAGGTGTTTGGATGAAAACTTGGTGATAATTGACCATATAGCAGTTCCAGCAGCACATCAGCATGAATAATTATATTGCCAATTATAAAGGAGTGATGTGTTTTGCAGCTGAAATTATGCTTTACCTTTACTGTATGCTGACATTTAACTTAATTAAATGGTCCTGCACCACAGTAGCATAGAGTATCTTTTCTACATAGACATGTCCTCTCCTCTTTGAACATAACTTGTTCAAAGGTATGTTTTACTAGCAGGTTTCAAAACCTGGTAAATGGGTGAAGGTACTGGACTCCAGCTGAAATGTGAGTTTCTAAGTGACTTTTTACCACAGGGCAATAAAAGAGGCCTTTACTGGAAACTGTGATCAGGACCACTTGAAGGAAGCAGATACATTTTCTACCCAGCTTTGTGTAGTCATGTGTGTCAGGATCCAGCTCGGCTCTGCTTCAGTGCACAATGCAATACAGCAGCAAGCTGGGAGCTCCAGGGGTGTTATGGTTGAGGTGGTGCTCAGGGATGACTCCTCAATGGGCTTGGTCCAGAGAGATTTAGATCTCCTTAGCACATGTAATAGACACATTTTGAGTAACTGATGGAAGAACAAAGTAGCTCAAGGGGGTACACGCTTTATTTTTGAGAACTTTATTTGGAAACGTGTTCTTACTTCCAGGGTGAGTTTAGAGAAACAAAGATGCTGTCTCATCGCATCATGTGTCTCTCTTTTTCTCCCTTCCTTAGTATCTTTTTGCAACATAACCAACATAACTGAAAATGTGTGTTCCCTCCACATTAATATTGGAATCAAAATGATGAAAATGAGCCTTGACGTTGACCCAGATGTGTTTTTGGGTGGAGTTTGGATTGTGTGTCCGTACTTGTGGTGCTACATAAAAAGGAGCACACTCAAACTGAAGCCATGCTTGGTATTCCCACTCACTGACCTGGAAGCAAATGATTGCCTCTGTGGAAGAAGACCCTGAGTGAACCAGATTAGAAAACACATTTCCAATGCAGGGTTGCAGCTCCTCTGTGTCCTTGTGTTTATTCTGCTGCCAGCAAATGGACAGTCAGGCAAAGACAAGTCAGCTGCCATACTGAGATTGGGAGGTGAATAGCTCACCCAGCAGTGCACTGGCTTCTGCTCTGAAGGCATCAACAACCATTCAGTGCTGTTTTTGTGCTATTGCTAGCTTACTGAATAAGAGCAGGGCATTCGATTACATTTGAATTTTATACAATGCAAAGATTGCAAAGCCAGCTGGGCTTAGTGGAAGTGCAGTGAACAAGGCTGAACCCTTCATTCCATCAGATTTACAAAATATATTTGATCACAGAGGAAACTTCTTACATTTTTTTTTCCATCTCCTACTGATATGAAATCTTACTATTGCAATATATTGTCCCAAAGTTTCAGTTACCCATATTTTCCCATGATCTCAGTGCTCAATAAGACATGGCAGTTGTGGGAGAAGATACATTACCAAATATGAATATATCGTATATCACTTTTAGTTGTTTCCACCAATATCTAATTTCAGCTTTCGGCTGTTTTACTTATACACAATCTGTGCCAGTGCTCAGAAGATGATATTCCCTGGTGCATGCACCAATTTGCTATCGCAACAGAAACCCTGCTCAACACCACATGATATTTGGTAACCAGTGGGTCCTAGCATTGATACCGTTGATCACAAATCATAAAACTGTCAAGCACATTTGCTGCTTGAGTTAGGGGGAATTGTTGGGTGTGATTGGAGTCAGGCTGTGGAGGAGTGAATTGTAAGTCTGGAATGTGAAGCATGTAAAGACAGACTAGTGTTGATGCTCCGTGTAGCCAGGGGAGACCTTTTCACTAACGGTGACAGTTACAGGCTATGAGAAGGTCAGCTTGTTAAAGTCTCTGGTGATTGTGGTTGTGATATTTTTTCAAAGTGGCTGCAGCCTTTTTCATTACACAAAGCATTTTTATTCTCTATCCAGATGAAATTCCATCACAAACTGTACTGAGCTTGAAGTCTTGTGTGGTCCTGCTGTCACTGGCAAACATTTCTTCATCGTCTGATTAAGTTTCACATCATAGAGAGTTAAGTTTGAGTGACTTTTCAAAGGATTTACTTTTATACTTTTGCTTGCATCCAAATCAGCTTAAATGACTACAAAGCCTAGATTTACAGATATCTAACAGTAGATTTACATATCTAAAAGCAGTTGCGACCAGAATTAAAGAAAGTAGGGTAAAATGATCACTGACGCTCTGACACAGTGTACTACATAATTACGACAGATGTTGAGAAAATGAGCAGTGTAGCTATGATTGATATAGAGAGGGGAAGTTTAAGCAAGATGACAGAAGAAAATGAAGGTTCATTTTCTTAGGACACCGCTTTAATTAAGATACTGCTCAGTAGAGCTCCTTTATTCTGACAAATCCAAAATCATCAATAAGAGGACCTTACATTTATCTGACACACTAATGAGGATTAATTGGTGGCTCAGCCGCAAGTTTCAAACAGTCAGTTGTACTTTAATATGAGCAAGTAATAATTTGTCTGTGTGGTAAAACCAAAAACATGTACACTTTGAAATGCTATAATAATTTCAAGTGGCAAATCGTAGATTGCAGTTTTAACAGAAATCTCAAGAAAGCACAGTTTCCTTCCCCTGCAGAACTGTAGTCAGAGGAATCACCAAAACCACAACCTGTATCCAACCCCCCTCCCTTTGTCTTAACAGTGGTCTGTGGCTCATGTATACCTGCAATTAACAGCTGCTCAAGGACTTCAAAGGTTGTCAATGAGGAGCTAAAGAGCCATAAGGAGGATGTGGTCTGATAGCACCTTGGTTGTGACCCTGTGGACAAGCAAATTGCAGGCATTGATGATAAAGATGAAAGGACTCTGGCACAAAATGACACCACAACATCTTCTTCAGTCAGTGTGGAAAACTATAGAAAATCAGTATTAGCTCTCACCACTGCATCTAATTACATACATTTGTAAGATTTTATTTATTGTTATATTAGTTCTAATTTGGCACACCAGGAATTTTTTACCAGTGACCACAGAGGTTTATAAAGTATTCTCAAACTTCTGGAGTGGACAAAAGATTTAATAAACCAACAAGACCTGCGGCATCTGCTGTACACAAACCTCTTACAGCTTAAAGCACCAGCAGAAGCTTTGACCTCTGCACACAATGGTGCCCTAGAGAAAACACTCCAGGGACAAAGGTGTCACCAGGCTAAACACCAGCTGCTGCTCAGCTGCAGGGTCCAAAATTCAAACCTGCAGATTTATTGCAAAAGGCTTATTGTTTTTTAACTCTGTTATCACCTTATTTAGACACTTGCTTACCAAATTTGGATAAGCATGCAAAAAATTGTTTTTGACTTGTTTATTTGGAGCAACAGTGCAGTACCAGCAAGTGCCAGTGCCAACAGTTAAATAAATGTGGTTACAGTGGTTAAATCTGTATGTGCTTCACACAGCTGTTCTTTAGTTAAATAAATGGTTTGATGAGGGCAAACAGGGCAACTGTCTCTTTGCAGAGGTAACTTGGTTTTTCCACCATCTTGGGACAAAACCTACTTGGCTGCTCAGAAAATCTCAAATAATACCCACATCACTTTTGAATAATGTAAATTAGGGTATTAACTCACTAAACTCTTCCACCATATTAGCTGTTACAAACAATAGATGTCCTACTTAGCCTGGTGTGCAGCATTCACAGGCAAAAAGCACCAGTTTGCAATCTACCAATCTACCTTTGTACTCAAAATTCAGTCAGTATCTACCTACGGTATTTGCTTCACCACTGGTTGATGCTGTCTTGCCAGGTCTCACACCAACTGTACTGTCAGCTATTATTCTGCTTGATATGTCCTGGCATCCATCTAAAGGCTGCTTTTCTACTTTAACAACACACAACCACCTGAGCCTCTCATGATGGGGCCAGGCAGGTCTCACACACAGCAGCATTTGCCGCTGTCCTCAGAAACATGCAATCAATTCTGCAGAAAATACAAATGACTAGGTGGGTGGCTTAGTGTCGTTTGTTGTTGAAACATGCTGTTCAGAATATTTTTGTTGTTCAGAATATTTTGTCCTATGTTGCTTCATCTGCTACTTTATAAATGCAATTGTTGTGGCCAGAGGTGCTGTTGTAAATGGCAGTTTTTCCAATCCTCTTTATTTTCTGCAGATATGTTTTGAGCTAGGCTGTGTAAATCTTGGCTAGATGAGCCAAAATGTTGGCTAGCCCATTGCTTCATGATACATTCAGTGCCACAACTTGGCATAAAGCTATTCCAAGACAAGTCAAGCTGCTTTCATTGTCACTGAAAGTCCCCTTTTCCAGCTGTTTGCTATTCAGAGTTTCTAGGGCTACAAGACCCAAGTCAGAAAAATACTCTTTGGCTACATGGCAGTGGTATATAGTTTTCATTTGAGCTATTAAGTGAAGGCTGGAGGAAGTATTTGTTTTGTTCGTCAACATCCCAAATAAATGCTACTCTGGTACGGATGTTTCTCACAGGCATGAAACATTTGAAAGAGGATGCAAGCTTTGCTGATGCTAAATTCCCCCCCGGCCTAATAGAATCTTAAATACAGTTGAGCACACTCGGGAGCAGAGAATGAGTCATGAGAACAAGAGTTTGCTGTTTGGTACTTCCATTTGCACAGAAGCATATGACTCTATATCAGCAGGGAAATGTGAGCTGTCTTGAGTGCAGTCTTTCAGTGGTAAACCCCCCTCCTCCTCCGTGCAACTACCTGTGTTATTATCTCTAGAGACTGGAGTGTTCAGATTACAGGGTTTTGTGTTGGAGCTTGTAACTAGTCGGCCCAGTGCATTCTTGCCTTTCACCAGTGTAGTTAGGCTAAATAACAGGATTGTGTGTGCAAGAGTCAGAGTGAGATATAGAGTCAAAATCAGATTGCACCAAAGTTGAGTTCAGTTTGTTTGTATCTTCTGTCACATTATATATCTGACTTCAGCGGGTCATGCAACTAAGGTATTTCTGTTGTCTTCAGATTTGTCTGATGTAATTTTTTATTTTTTATTTTTTCACACGAAGCACATAAGTATAGGAGCGTGTGACCAGGTGTTTGACACTGTCAGTAGGTTCTACCTTGTTTTAAAAGTCCAAAACTCAGATTTTGGCCACGGTACAAGAATTTTCATCGCTTCCTGAAATGATACAAACAACTTGACATTTTTGTCCTTAGGGGTCTAAAGGAGAAGAAGAGCAGGTGGGACTTGTTGGTGGAGCAGTTTTCCCTTGTTCCTGTTCTGACAGGCTCAAGTATTTGTCAAATATAAGCTGTTTTTTTTAAGTGGTCTTTAATAACAAAAGGACCTTAAATCTACCTGTCACATATTTCAGGAATGACAAAATCTCGCAAAACACATGGAATGGAAATATGAACATGACTCCACCAAAACAGTCTCAGATATCATCAGAATTGTTGTGGAATAGTGTGGCTCTGGCATAAATCAAAATGTGTGGCATTTATGTTCCAACGCTGTCATGCAGATGTTAAAGATGAGTTCTAGATAGTATTCTGTGAAGTCTTTCTCACCATAAATTCAAACTTTGTCCACTGAGAATAGAACAAAACCTGAAACCCCTTTATGTTTAAATAACATTTTTCCCTTTCCAGATTGTAAAATTGAGAGAAAAGAAGAAATATCACCCCGACTCTCACAGTAACTAATGATTTTATAAGCCTGCATCTGATACTGTGACTGATGGGGTATATGACGAATCTAATCTCTCAGAATTCTGAGTCAAGACAAGTCACCATTTCTTATGTAGTATGAAATAATATTTTCCCGACATTTAGCATTTACTGTGTAATAAGCCCAGGTATGACAACACGATGAAAGTGCTATACTCCATTTGTCTTGACACGAGAACTGGATTTTATGGATTTTATGAATTGGATGTTTGCCCATCAGCTACTCACTTAAAAGCAGCTTGATGTTTTTCATGTTCTGACTGTTTACAACTTCCCCAAGTGGTATTAGCTCTTGTGAATTTCTGTGCTTTTCCCTGAAGCTGTTGTGTTGCTGATCTTGAGTCACAATAAAACTATTCTTCTTCTTCTAGTCTGTGGGTGGCTGGAATCTCCTGTGGTCATGTATTTCATTAAGGGCTTGTAACAGATGAATCCTCCGAGTCCTGCTGTCCTGTGCTCTCATGCAGCCCACTTAAAACAAGAGGTGACCCACTTACTTGGGTCCTCACTCCGTCACACTGCCAAATTACAAGCAGCATTTTCCACTCTAATTGTTGATTTCTGTTTATTTATGTATTTGTGTATGAACGACAGCACAGTGACAGGGGCACTATCTTTGTAACGTGTGTTAGCAGGCATTTCTAGAATAACCCACTGGGTGTTCCTGGGGATTTGGGGATTTGGGGCTTTAGAACATCTTTTCCAGCCCTGGCATTTCTTCCTCATGTATTAATAAAGAGCTGATGATGGATTCTGTGCACCAGCAGCATTGCAGCTTTAGAGAACATATTGTTAGGAAATTGAGGCCATTTCAACTTTGCATTCACAGTCACCCTGACCTATCCCGTAAGATACCTTGATGAACTTTGGAAATTCCTTTTCCCCTCAATGATGGCAAGCTGTCCAGGCCTAGAGGCACCCAATCAGGATGCTACGCCCACTGTACTTCACCTTTTGGGATGATGTTTTCATGTTGGTATGCAGTACCCTTTTTACGCCCTGTGTAGTGCTGTGTTCTTCCCAAACATTCCAACCTTAGTTTTATCAGACCACAGAACATTTTCCCAGTAGCAGTGAAGTGTCAAGGTGCTCTTTGATGTCTCTGAGGTGCCTCCGTTGTGTCCTGCCATAGACACTATGCACCATGATTTAAGTGAGACTTGTAAACAGAGCTGTTAACCAGCTCCAATGATTCCTTTAAGTCTTAAGCTGTTACTATGGACTTCTTTTTTTACCTCATTGAGTGCTCTTAGTTGTACCTTTGGAGTCGTCTTGACCACTTCTAGGAGCCACAGAGCTAAATCATCTCAAATCGACCTACACCTCCAAACTCGTTTCACTGGTTGGACACCAGGTTTTCTAACTCCTGACTCCAGTTAGCTTTTGTTGACGTCATTAGCTGAGGGGCTCACATACTTTTTCCAACCTACACTGTGAATGTCTGAATAATGTTTTCACTATGGACAAGAACAATGCAATGACTTGTGTGTTATTAGTTAAAATAGATTGTTTTTGTTCATTGTCGTGACGTGGATATAAATCTGACCATACTTTGAGACAGGTTTTTACATAAATGCAGTTAATTCCTAAGGGTTCACTTACATTTCGTTGCCACCTTAAATCTTATTCATTTGTGCATTTTTATTTTTGTCTCCAGATCAGCCTCTTAACTATCTGTGTTCTTCTATCTTAAAAGCTGCGGTGGAAATCCTTATGTCCAGAGGGAATCAGTGTTCTGTTATCTCTTTGAAAGAGGCAAAAGTAGCTTGCTGATTCATCAGGGATCCTACTACAAAAACCTTTTTACTGTAAAAAGGAGTTGTTCACTCCTTTTATGAGTTCAAGCTAATAATGTTCTTGTGGCAGACACAACAAGGAGCTGTTTGTGTAGCTTTGATTTAGATCTGTCGTCCCTGTGAATGTGCTGATTTGATAATGGCTGAGTGGACCTGCACATGTTGGATCCCTATTTTGGCTTTGCTCTCATGTGAGTTTGAGCATAATTTGATTTTTGTACACATCTTTCCTCCTCTCTTGTCAAATTAGTTTTGAATTTTTCTGAGACATTGATGCTGCCTTTTTTTTTTTAATCTAAATGGGTCTACCATTGTGAGAGAAAGGTAAAGGACAGTGCTGTGTAGTCGCACTTAATAGGAGGCTTTGTTGCACTGACAGTGTTACAGAAACAACCAAAACTTTAAGTTTTGAAATACCTTTGTTCGTTTTGGCATATTGGGTAACCAGCTGGTTCACATATTTCAGGCCTGAACAAATGAAGTTGTACTGTAAAATTCAAGGTCATTCCACAGTGGGTTGCCTTAACTGCACCAGCTGAGGAAATCCACATCTTCTGCTACTTAAGCCCCTCATCTCTGCTTGAAACAGTCTAATTAATTTCTGGCCAATTTCACATCATATTAACATTGAAACCACTGAGAAAATTAGCCAGTACAGCAACATATTAAAGCTCCCCTATAAATAGCTGAAACTCCATCCACAAATACCGACCATTAGACTCGTGAAAAAGATGCTTGTATGCCTTTATTTTATTGTATTTACAGTTTTGTGAGGCCCTGCAGGCCTCACAGTGAGCATAACAGCTGAAACACACTGGACATTTAGTTTCTCTTTAGGGATGGCATCTGCAGAGCCATTTAACTTTGACCTTTCACATATGAAAAAAGAAAATGTACTATGTGGGGAAAGGCTACCAACAGCCTTCAAGTAGCCCTTGGTGTGCAGTAGCATTTCATAGTCCTGCTCTAAGTCTCCTTCTTATCTGTTCTTTTCCTCTACCCAACAAAGCAGGCAAAAACTGCAGGGCCGGATGAAAAATACATGGGCTTCCATCAACATCAAACACTGTGCAATGCAGTAACAGTGAGGGGTGATGAGTGAGCAAAATGAAGAGGGGAAAGGGAGCAACATAAGGTAGAAAAACGGGGTCAGCTCCAGTTTACGTAACGCCCCCCTTCACAGTAAGCCTGAGTGCATGCAGCAGCAGAAGGCGTTGGCAACACACGCAAAAACATTGCACCCCCCAGTGGGTCTGTCCTGAAAGGAGGGAAGTGCACATCAGGAGGAACAACAGCCACAATGTGGCTAGTTAATCTTCTGTCCCATCTGTTTTTGGTCCCATGCATGGAAGGGCCTTTTTTGGAGCAGGCCGTGCAGCCTAAAGGCAGGTAGATGGAGAACAAATGTGCATCATGGTAAGAACTTATGGGCCCCCTCCCCTCCCGCTCCTAGTCATCTCTTATGCAGGAGGTAGCGCCTGAGAACAGACAACAACAACACTACATGGATGGTTCACTTCAGCTCTAAATAACTCATGTTCACTGAGGCTGTCACAGTTCTCATATTGTCATTACATCCCCTCCACTTCACACAACCCCTGTGCATGCTGAAAGGGGGCTGAGTGGATCACTTCCTCTGTCAAACTGAGGCTGATGTTCATCTTGCTAACTTGATCAAAACTGGTCAGGGGCGTAGGCTTTCTGAAGTAGAACACATACAATGATCTTCCCTCTTGTCTCGTGGATTATGTTCTGTGAATGTTTGCAGGACTCTCGGGCAAAAGACAAACAACTCAAGCGTTGTGTAAAACTTATTTGAATATTACATAACAGCCCAAGAAAGGTCACAACATACACATAAATATCAAAGTGTTTGCATATCCATTTTTAGCTGCAGATTTCTGGAAATACAAGCGAGTTTTAAACCATTACAATGTACTTAATTCAGAGCAATTTTGATATGATTTCTCACCTGGATGTCTCTGTTTTCAGAGCTTTGTGGACTGTACCTGCAGCTCAAGGGCCAAACTGTCTGAAGATCCAGTGACAAACAAAATGCCAGAAAAATCATCACAATCTTGCAGGTAGGCTAACACACAGACACAAATCTGTCATTTTAAGTCTGAAACATGTCAGCTATAAATGATACATCATGTTCCTGCATTGGTTTAATAATCTTTCTGGAGTTTATTTAAAGTTGCATGTCCTCTTCTGTTCAGCCTCTGAATCATGGGAAATGTCGAGAGCCAGAATGGGGACCATGGCCTCTACGGTAACGAGCGTGGCTATTTGTCACGTAAGCACATGTCTCGGTCTCTTCGCATCTCCAACAAGCAGTCCAGGCGCTCTCGACATGCTTCATCAGGGAAAATAGAGCACAGGAACTCTGAGACGAGCACGCGCTCTAGTAGCACCCCCAGCATCCCGCAGTCCCTGGCTGACAATGGCCTGGAACCCTTCAATGAGACAAATATCCTCCCAGATTTTGGAAGCCCCATTTGGGTGGATCGTGTGGCCATGAATCTGCGGCCTGTTTCCTTTCACAATGACCTGGCCAATCCCTCAGTGCACATGAATACAATGCACATCACTCTACCTGGCCCCACTGCCGAGGAGGTGCAGGACGAAGACGCTTACACGGGCGAGGTGACATACCTCCAGAAAACCCGGGATGGGACCAAGGAGACCATCAACTTTAAGAAGAAGAGGTCTAAGTCTGCAGACATGTGGCGAGATGACAGCCTAGAGTTCTCCCTGTCAGACCTCAGCCAAGAGCACCTGACCAGCACAGAGGAAATCATAGACACCGCCACCGAGAGAGACTTCACTGACTGCGAAGGCCACCTGCAGTCCAGCCCCACAGACTCCACTGACAGGGCGAACTCCCTGGATGAGCTTTACAGCCAGAAGAGCCCTACCCGCAGGCAAGCCCACGGCCGCTATGCCAAGTGGCACGACGCCAACAGGGCTATCAGGGAGGTCGAGGATGATAAGATGCTCTCCCCATCTGAGGAGGATGGGAACGCTTACGGTGCATTTACCCTTCCCTGCCGGCGTTCCCACTGCCTGTCCGAAGGCCCCAGCAGCCACCAAGCAGCCATTTGTGCCAGTATGCAGGGCAGGAGGGCGCAGACTATACAGGTAAGGTGTACAGCAATTTCACATTGTGCTGATCTTATATACCAATCATTTGGCTCAAATAATCTTATTAATTAATGTGACACACTTTATAGAAAACGTAACAAATCATTTTCTCCATCCATGAATATGTAATGAGTGTATTCATGTCTGTTTGATACCCTCTTACGTCAGTGAAATGTCAGGGTCCTGAACTGTTGAAGCTATGTCATGGCTCTTTTGTGCTACTTGAACAGAGTATGAAAAGCTGTGTAGAATCTTAATGCAGTCTGGTGGCATCACCAATAAGACAGCAGCCCTCATTCATTTTTTTTCCTTCCCCATTGTGTCTGAGCGTTTCCTCTGCTGCATTCACCTCACAGATAATAAGCTGCTGAAACAGATTAAGTGTAAAAAAAAAAATCTTGTGTCAAGGGAGCGATGTGTCGTTTCCTGATGAAATTGTTGTTTTTCTGGGTAGAGGAGACAGTGATGATGGGAGGGGGGGCGCAGAGCTTAAAGTCACTCCCCGTTTGAAATGCCTCGGTCTTTTGTTATGATAATGAGGGGAGGCCTGTGGAAGAGTGTAACAGTAAAACGTGTATGGTGGCCCTGTCACTGCGGGGCACCGTCGGCCCTGGTGAATGGAGCTCTGGAGCGCATGATTGGGTCATGTGACCAGATGGAGATACTGAGCTCGGTGTAACCCCCTTCATCTCCCAGGAGCCTTTGGCCATGTGGGTAGGAGAGGGCAGACCCTGTGGTGCCACAGGGAGGGCAGGCTGTACTCACACAGCGCTAGACGCTTTGCTGTGAGTAATTAATTTTGAGGAGAGCCTCAGGATTAAGCAACCCAAGGACCCTCGTTTAGGCCTCTGTTGTAAGAGTTTTTGCAACATGTTTGCTTTACAAGAATGGCTCTATCCTGTATCTACAGAAACAGCGTAGTTGTCAGTCAGGGTAGGAGTTGTTGTCGACTGGCTGCCTTCATAGTGATGAAGAAAACGTGGCTGCCATGCCGTCTCACCTGTCTTGTGCTTCTGCCACGACGCAGGATGTCACAGTGGGGGAGGGCAGCGAGTACGAGGACAGTGGCATCGACGGGGTGACAGTGGAGGCAGAGCACCAGTCCAGACGTTACAAGACCATGTCGGCGTCCTTCTCCGTTTGCTCACATGGCAGGGGCATGTTCGCCGGCAGTGACAGCGGCAGCAGCAGTGGCGGCGGGACCAGCGAATGTGTACAGGGTGTGTACGAGAACTTTCGTCAGGAACTGGAGATGAGCTCCTACCAGACGGAGAGCTTGGAGGAGGCGGGGTCCGCCTTAAGTGATGAGCAGAGCACTATGAGCTCCGCCTACCAGTCTGACCCGTTGCTCAGTGTCGCCCAGGGGATGGTACGCAAAGCTGGCAGGCTTGCCGTGAAGAACTTCCTCGTACATAAGAAGAACAAGAAAGTGGAGTCAGCCACGAGGCGCAAGTGGAAGAGTTACTGGGTTTCTCTGAAAGGTTTGTTATACCCTCAGTGTGTCCGCAGCATTTACACTTTATTCGATAATCCCAGTCTGTGCAGCTCAGTCAACACAGCATGCTTGATGATGTTTAATTTTTTTTTTTTGTTGTCAAACAGTAGCTTATGCAAAAATACTTAAAATCTAATCTACTTCAACTTAGTTCAGTAAACCAAGCTTCAATTCAAGCATGGTAAAAACCCCATTATCAAATTTTATGCCACTTGACTGGGCTTGAAATCAAATCAGTACTCTAATGATCATGATGCCTCCCTGGCTGTTAAGTCAGCCATGCTGCACTTCTTAATGTTGGCCACTGGAGAGCAGAATTAAATTGCTTGAGCAAATCTGGCTTTTAAAAACATAACCAGTATCATTCTTATTCTTTTCTAGAAACTGGAGCCAGCAAGCATCTGTGGTGTCAAGTAATAAATATATTGTTTTGGTTTTCCAGGTTGCACTCTGTTCTTCTATGAGACCGATGGCCGTTCAGTGATCGACAACAACAGTATTCCCAAACATGCCATCTGGGTGGAGAACAGTATTGTCCAGGCGGTACCAGAACATCCCAAAAAGGACTTTGTGTTCTGTCTCAGCAACTCACTGGGAGACGCTTTTCTGTTCCAGGTAAGAAAAATGCTCAAATCTGTCATCTGATCTATGAGTAAGTGAGAATTCTCCCGTGGGCAAACATTACCTTGACCTATATGTACTCTGTTTTCTTTCTTTTCGTGCTCTTTGAAATTCTGATTTGCTGTTGTAATTAGCAATGAATCAGCACAGGAAGAGCAAATAGCTTTTTATTTTGAATGTCAAGGACCTGGTGTGCTGTTTAACCTCTGACCTTTCGTCGTCTGTCCCCCACGCAGACCTGCAGCCAGACTGAGCTGGAGAACTGGATCACAGCCATCCACTCAGCATGTGCCACCGCTGTTGCCCGTCAGCACCACAGAGAAGATACAGTGCGGCTGCTCCGTGCCGAGATCAAGAAGCTGGAGCAGAAAATTGACATGGACGAGAAGATGAAGAAGATGGGAGACATGCAACTGTCTGCCGTCACTGACACCAAGAAGAGGAAGACAATCCTGGATCAAGTAGGTTTTATTCTCCTTTCTCACTTCAGCTTGCCTTCCACGAGTTCCTAAATGTCAGACGAATGTGTGGGGTTTTGAGAAGTATGATCCTGATTGGAAGAGTCTGCAAATTTGATTGCTTCTCTAAGAAAGTCAGGGAATGTTAAGCAAACTTAGAAAATCATGTCACAGAAGTATGCTAGAAGATGTTTTTCAGAATTGTGTAAATTCATGGTTCTTTCTAACAGTATTTTAAAAATTTAGTTGTAAACTTAATGCTGGCCTCATTCACATTTTCCTTTCTGTTCCCATTTCAACCATATAAAAAGCAAACTGTTTTGAGAGAATAATATCCAAACATTAAATTTGACCAGTCAAGTACAGCCAACAACATTACAAGTATCTGAATAACCTCAAATAAAATGTAGTATAGAAATAAAATGGGCAGAGGAGCTTCCTCAAATGTGAAAAGTTTACTTGTCATTCAAATCAATATGAAAGTACCGCTGGTATAGGAACTGTTTTTCTCCACAGTAGTTCCCTGTGTTAGCGCAAACCAACCTGTTAACCTGTTTAAAACTTATCTGAGCTGATAAGCAACTTAGCAAGCCACAAAGGAATGATAAAATGGTAATGACAAGCTTTCAAGTCAGTCTCTGATTTTAAGAAAGTAGCAGATAAACTTCTGGAGTATTATATAAACACAAGAGCTCTTGCCATCAACCCCCTGCTGCTTTTGTGACTGTTGACACAACTGCTAAACTTCAAAGCGTAGGAGATCTTCTCTCGGATGAACTTCAGCTTCACTTAAGAAGCAAACTACTAAAGTACTTAAGATGTTTTTCACTCATCCTGGTCCACGGCTATAGTGATAACAATCATTATTTTCAGACCATATTTAACGTAGGAATTGTTTACTTAATTACGAGTATCACATAAGTTGGTATTTCAATATCGGTATGACCAAGTTGTTCTAATGCAAGAAACAGGAGATGGACAAAGAAGGAAGGGGAAGGTATGAGGGGGATTAAGTAACACATCTCTGAGGTATCATCCTCTGAGGCTGCTGATGCTACACACCTCTTGGCCACCAGACTTCTTTTCTGTTTTTTTTTTTTTTACGTGGTATGCAGCTGGCACCGGTCGATAGCCTGCCATTCTCTCAATTAATTGCAAAGCTCATATTGTCTTTAATAGGTCTGTTTACAGAGAAGGGAGATCAAATGGCCTTTGTTTGGTCAGTTAGGTAGTGCCTGGTTGGAGCGGTTCTGTTTGGCAGTGTCAGGTTTCACATTGTGCTGAGCTGAATGGATATAGGCCTGCTCCTTAGAAAGCTGAAACACTCCCAGCCTCTATCTGCCAGTGGAATGTGCAGTATTGTTTCTTTCTTGTCTCTGGGATACTTGGCAGTGATACAGAGCCCTCCACCATGGCGTTGGCCGCCTCTTCGAAACACCAGTGCAGGACCGTGACTGGGATGGGACGGCCCAGTGAATAATCACAATGTCCTGCTCTACTGCCCCAGTAAACATCAAACTATTAGGCACAGAGAGCACAGATTGGCAAAACTTTGAGCAAAGTGGTAACAGAGCTTCTGAGGGAGAAAGGTTCTCCACCTTGGCCTGAAGTTGACAAACAAGAGCCTTGATGAACAGTTAATTGGATGTATTGCTGTGTCCCTCTCACTCTGCAGATCTTCCTGTGGGAGCAGAACCTGGAGCAGTTTCACATGGATCTATTCCGCTTCAGGTGCTACCTGGCGAGCCTGCAGGGAGGAGAGCTGCCCAACCCCAAACGCCTCCTGGCCTTTGCCTCTCGCCCCACCAAGTTGGCAATGGGGCGACTGGGTATATTCTCTGTCTCTTCCTTTCATGCACTGGTAAATATTACCTCTTTGTTTCTTCACATTTGTTAAATTAACTTATTTAATCTGGGTTTTATGAAGCACTGTGATGATATGCTTTTATATAACATCTTAGATTTTTAAGTATTTATATCATACATTTTTATGAATTTGTCTGGAGCCTTCATGAATGTGACTGGAAATCCCTGATTTTTTGAGGTAGCAATGTATGCTTCAGCAACACGAACTGTAGCTGTTGCAGGGATTAAACCTGTAACCTTTCAGTTGTAGGATGATCTCTGTCAATACTGTGCTGTCCTTAGAGATTCCTTAGATTGTAAGCAGAAAAAAATATATCTCCTGAAACACTGGCGTCACTGAGAACACCTGGTGACTCTGCAGGCAGGGCAATTGATTTCAGAAACTAAAATGTGTTGTGTCAAAATACTTTTTTCCATAGTGACTGCTATTTTGGAGCCTGGCTCCCAAGCAGGGCACCTGTTTGGGAGGTTTTGGTTCAGTTCTGGCCTCCCACTGCTGCACTGGGGTTATTCACTCGACAGCTAAAAGCACTGGTAGCACAGGAAAACATCTATTTGATTTTTTTTTTTCTTTTTTGAGGAATGTTTGCAGATCAGAGAGGTACTTTTTTCCCCTCACCACCAACGCAGTGCTGCAAAGCAAGTGGGTGTTTGAGCTGTGAAATGGCAGGCTGGGATGTCTAACAAAAGAGACACTTTTTAACACCTCTTTCCTCTCATTTTATCTTTCCCGCACTTTTATTCCTCTCTAATTTGCTCGTCTCTTCTTCCATGATCAGCATGTCCAAAAAGGGCTGAGAGAAGTTGACAGAACAAAAAAAGACGGAATGAGTTCCAAGGTTACGTTTAGAGCATGCTCGCGCCCACATGCACAGAGCTGTTTTGATCCCTGCTTCAGCACATTTTAAAGACCTTTTACTCTTGCTTCCTCATAGATGAGCAGCCTAGAAATGCCAGATTGTGTAAAAATCTGCATGAGCCCAGTGCTCATGTGTGAAATAGACATGACAGCTCTATATATGAATGTTAACTATTTATCACGGAAAGGCCCATGCAACCTCTTTTCCTCATTTTATTTGCCCAGATTGGTTCCTACAGAAATGAACCATCATTTTTCTATGCTCTTGGAAAACTTACTGTTGATATTTTTTTTACCATATTTTGTCATATGCTGATACTTTTTGCACAATTTCAAAATCACGTTCTTGTGTCACTTAAAAAGTTATTGGCCTTTCTATATTATGTCCCTGTTAATCTGTGTTGGGCTCTTGTGTTGTTAATATGCTGTATACATAAAATCATTAATAGTTGCCACTTATTTTTCCAAAATGCGATGTGATTGTTGTCTGTCTCTTTTGGTGTGTTTGAGCACTGACTGAGCCGTTATATTTCGGCAGGTGGCAGCTCGCACAGAGACCGGAGTGAGACGGCGAACACAGGCCATGTCTCGTTCCTGCAGCAAGCGTAAGAGCCGGTTCTCCTCCCTCTGGGGTCTGGACACTACCTCAAAGAAAAAGACAAAAGCCCATCCCACTATCAACCAGGTCTGTGAGGTTATCCGTTCTCATACAGACAATTTCAAAGCAAGTAACAGAACTGCTTTGACCACACAAAGATTTCTTTTTGCCTTTTCCTCAAGCATTTACCCTCCACAATTCTGCTTTAGTTATGACCCTCTAAAACGTTTGTCTCTGCAGGTCTTTGCTGATGGCGAAGAGCCAGTGAAAAAGCCAGTAGATGGCTTATATGTTGATCCTGCAAAGGAACACAGAGTAAGGAAGAATCAGTCATTCTCTGTTTGCTTAAGTTTGACAGTAGTGTATAGGTCAAACAGGCGTGGGAACTTACTCAACTAAATCTTCAGCCAACATTGACATCAATGAAATATTAGCCCTCTATATATTCCAAGTATGCAGCAGAACCGAGTCCCAGAGGTTACGGTTGTAACAGCTACTCAGACACATTAGAGGTTGTAATTTTTCTTTCATTTCTTTTAAGCAAATGTACAGTAATATACAGTAGATGTATTGCAACTGCTCCGTGGCTGTATTGACGGTTACCATTTAGATGGGAGGAGAGTATAGTTTGGGGGATGATTAAAACATTGGAAGAGTGGGATTCTCAGCTATTTTAATCAAATCAGACTTCTGCAGTAAAACAGTGTTTACAGAGTAAAAATTAAGCTGTTCTGAAGTGTCAGACTGAATAAGCCTTTTAATGTCCCTGTTTAAAGAAAAGTGAGGACGGAACTGTGAAAAGCCTCCCACGGCCCAGCACAGAGAGTGACATCTGGGTCCCTGAACACCTCACCCCCTCATGGGTGTGTCTGCCAAATGACCAGCCGGTACTAACCATCATCCAGCCAGGGGAGTCCGCACTGTGCGTTTTGGAAACCATCTGCAAGGTAGCAGCGTTCAGACTCAAATGACCTACCCTAACCTATAATAAGACATATATTCACCTGAAAACACATGTAGAGCACTTTTAAAACGTCTGGCCTGTCATAACAAAATTCAACGAGACAAAATGTCTGACTTTGTTATGGAAGAGTCAAATATCTGGGTTGTATGACGTGGGGTAAAAATCCTCTTTCTGTCTCTTTGCCCTCATCCCACAGGCTCACCAGCTCGATCCCACAAAGCACTACTTGCGACTCAAATTCCTTATCGAAAACCAAGTGCAATTCTACATTCCCAAACCGGAGGAGGATGTGTGCGACTTGGTATGTAACTACCAGCTGGAGCATGATCCTGTTCCTTCTTCTTCACTAGGCTGTTTGAGATGATAAAGGTCAAGAAGCAGATTTAAAGAAATGCCAGTTATTGCACTGGAATGTGCGGGGAATCGCAATATGCAGAAGACTACAGACATAAGAGCATCCTATGTTGTGAATTATTAATAGGTTTTGTGCTTTTATCCTCTTGATTTCATATGTTTTCTCCAGCTGCCTGGGAGGCCAAAGCACCAAAGCATAAGTGTATTCATGGAAAGCCTTAATAAAAACTATCTGTAGTGACTTTTGTAATTACATCATGTAATCATGACTTGTCATGGGCCATTCCTGCATAAAGACTCTGCTCGGGCTGCTTTGTCTAAGAACACAGAAAATTAACGTGCTCTTTCCATGCTGTCAATAACCCACCCACCAGAATATGAATAAAGTAGACTGTTGTTTCACGATTTACATAACTTCTTTTTGTTCTTCACAGCTTTACAAAGAAATTGAGCTCTGCTCCAAAATAACAAAAGTGATCCAGTTTGACAGAGATGAATCCTGCATGATTGGTTACGGTAGGAACCATTTAAATGATCCTGTTCTTTCAGATTGATGATTATTACAATTGATGATGATACTATTTTTGATTTGTGACTGTTATGTGGTGCTGTTTTTTTTTTGGCGCAGTAATTGATTTTCTTTGACCTATACACAACCTTTTTGTTTCAGACTGTTCCCATTTGTACTGCACAAATCCCTCTGATGTGTTTTATGTAAGAGTCCCCCTTCTCTGTCTCTGTCTGTTCACCTTTCTGCCTCTCCTTTTCCTCCTCCAGGTTTCTCCATTTCAGTGGTGGAGGAGGACGGAGTGCAGCAGCTCTACATCACTGATGTGAAGGCGGGTGGATTAGCCTTCGCCAAAGGTTCATTACCCTTCATTTCCATCAAATGAACTCCCTTCAAAGACACTCAGTCTGTGTCTACACTGATGAGTTACTGCTAGAGAAAAAATAAAAAAAGAATCTGGAGTGCATTAGATGTTTTTTCCATTCTATGCATATGTTTTCAAAACGGAGCATTTTTGTCCTGAGGTCAATAGACATTTTTACTGTTTCTCTTAAGAGATGCATCAGCGTGTTTATTCGATAGGCGGGGAAGGTTTCAGAGAATGCAGCAGTTCTCAAGGGCATTGATTACTATAATCATAACCACACTGCCTCTCACTGGCCTTTGTGAAGGATGATGCTGAAGAGGACACCGCACCGAAGCTTTTTCACACTGGTAGCCATGCCTCAAAGCTAGACTGCAGGGCTGAGTGGGGTCAGAATATGCTGGAGTTGGTCATAATGCAGGCAGAGCACATGCAGTGATGCTGTGCAGCAGACAGTAAGATACTTGCACAGTAGCAGTGGCTTACACGACAGGGCGAAGAGAAGTGGATCATGCATGTGGGTCTGTAAGGCAAAGAAAATATAAAGTAATGGTCTCCAAAGTTGAATTGTTTGTTTTGGTTTCTTACAGTAATGTCATCTCATCATCTTAATTAGGAGTTTAATATCAGTTAATCAGCGCTGAAAATGAGATAGATTATTGTTACCGTCTCACATTAGGGGATATAGAAAATGTTTATCTAGAGCATGGAGGCGTGACAGGCAGTAATTTGAATCAAAGCTGATGGTGTTCCCACTCTGCAGGTCTAAATGCAGGGGATGAAATACTTCAGCTGAACGGAAAAGACTCTCACAGTCTCAACTTCTCCGACATGAAGGCAGCATTCTCTCAAGCATCGCTCGCTTTGACTGTCAGCACCCTGCCTTCTGTGGACCGCCGCCAGCTGTGCTACGTGCCGCCACGACGCTCAGATGCAGGGGATGATCTCTACACTGACATCTTCTCCCAGAGTCAAGGTGAGCCTGACATGCAAATACAATATATTTCGCTTACATATTCAAAGCTGAACTTGGCACATTCACAGATCTAACTTGCAGAGTTTACTGAAAAGTTTAACATCAAAACTCCCAATTCCCAGAAATCAACCACAGTATATTAAAACTCTCAGTTGCTCACCATATGATCATGTTTATTAACCCAGCTGGCCTGTTATCACTTTTATACCAAAGGATACTAAATGGACCGGAAAGACAAAATTAGACAGATGTCAAGCTTCGATTTTCCTTACTTTTGAGAAGAAACGATTTTTTGCCAGTGTCCTTAGAGACACCTGTTTCATTTATGCAAACACTGAATCTGCTGGGTCTTAATTAGGGAGGATAGAAGGCTCTCAGCCGTGTGCTGCAGCCCCACTTTGTGGATTAGATTAAAAGTGTTTTACATAAAGGTCTTTACTCTTAATAAAAATGACAAGGCAAGGACAGTATTTCTTATGTACTTTATATTGCTTGTGAAAATACATTCATTTGAAGGATGAAAAAAATCCTGTACAGAGATTCATGAGCTTTACATGATCGTTTTCTTTGCAGAAGAGATCCTGGACGACGGGGTGGGACTGCTGCTGGAGAGCTCAGGAGACAGCCTGGACGACGACTCTGAGATCTTCAGTGAGTTTGATGAGTGCAGAAAGGTAAGAGCACAATTTTGTTATTTATTTGTGGAGTGTGCTTTAATATGACTCCAGAAGACATCTGACGGCACATCTTTCATATGACGTGCCGTCTCCCCTGCTTGTTTCCTGTCCTTGTCCTTCACAGTAATCCCCCCTCAGCTCTGTGTTATTATGAAAGAAGGACATTTTGCTTCACCACAGTTTGAAGCACCATCTGTTACTGGCTCATCTGATCGTTCAGGAAAGCAGCACAGTGTCCATGTTTATATTATCCAGGTGTTAACCCCATAGGCTTCTGTTTTCCTTTCTTGAAAAAACACCTGTTTATCCAAACTTAGTAACTTCTGACATAATGAAATCAGAAGAACCTGAATGTTAATACACGCCTACATTGCAGAATGAAGTGGGTCCTATGCATTAGAGACTCGAGGCAAGGTGAAGCATTCACTTGAATGTAACAGCTAAGTGATGGATGGCTCTTTGATTAAACTTGCATTCTAATTGCTTGATTATGTGCGGTGATTAGGATCAGGTAATGAATGGAGGTGGATTCATTTTAACTCCAAATTAATATACAGACACAAATTACAAAAGAAGGCACAGAGCGAGACTGGTGAGACAAGCAAATCACAAAAAAATCGCAAAGACCTACATTTTGCTATTGAAGTGCTTTGGCTAACAAGATGACTAATTCTTCTTATCTTCTTATGCTGTGTAAGGCAAGAGCTTCAGAGTAAAAAAAAACCTTTATGAGAGTTTAAAGCAGTGGTATTCAAAGGACAGCTGGGTTCCTTCACATGAAATGCTAAATGAAAGGTTGGTGTCCTCTTCTGCATTATCTCTCATCAAAACACTTGATTACTAACTGGAAATAAGGGCTCATTAGAAAAACTCCAAGGATCACTGTGAGATCCTCTGTCATCCCACTTGCCCTTCAAATTGTGGACTGGTCACATTACTGCTCTTTTACCTGCTCTCTCTTTTATCCAACCATTTAACTTCTCTTATTTAATGAGCAGCAATTAATCAAATATTGTACCAAGTCAAGTCAATACTATGGATATGAGCAAAATTAGTTATTAGAGTTAAATAAAAGGAAAAAAATTTCGTGGCATGCCAGGTTTCCAGGTTTAGGTTTTTTTGTCATGTTAAATTGTACCATTTGCATTTTTGAAATGTAGATTAGATCGGCCCTCTTTTCTCTTTGAGGCTAGATGTTGATAAAACCTTAGGTTGTGGGCTTCCTTTGTGTCTCTGTAGTACTGAAAGTATTTGATAAATCAGTTGCACTCTGAAAAATTTCAAAGCTCAGAG
Organism: Toxotes jaculatrix; assembly: GCF_017976425.1. Lineage (NCBI taxonomy): Eukaryota > Metazoa > Chordata > Actinopteri > Toxotidae > Toxotes > Toxotes jaculatrix. Next base: position 7,368,719 of record NC_054402.1, read on the forward strand.
ATGAGTTAAGATTTTAGACAGCATCTGAAATATGGTAATGATGTCTGGATTTGCACCACCAGCTCACAGAACAGAACAAAATGCTACAAATGTTGGCCAACAGATCTGCTCTTTGGTTGCTCTTGACAAGTGTCCCCCTTGTGAACACTATGATGAGTGTTTTATCCCTGGAACTTTCTGCTGTAAGAAAAGTTCCCACAGTTTGTGAAAACTTGCAGCAACAACCTGGAAGTTTTGCCT